>NW_024881786.1:0-713936 GCF_019059575.1 Amphibalanus amphitrite
CCATCCCCCCCCCCCACAACGCACAATACTACATGCACGAAGTCATTATGAGTGAAGAGGGACATTCTGCTGCTGCGCCATCATGAGACAAACCGTGAGGTCATCAGTGACAGGACAAACAGGGCACAAACAGTGACAATATACAAACAGGGGACAAACAGTGACAATATACAAACAGGGGAGCGTGAGGCCAACAGCGACAGGACAAATAGGGGACAAACAGTGACGAGGCAAACAGGGGACACACAGTGACAATTAAACAGGGGACAAACAGTGACAATATAAACAGGGGACAAACAGTGACAATATACAAACAGGGGACAAACAGTGACAATATACAAACAGGGGACAAACAGTGACAATATACAAACAGGGGACAAACAGTGACAATAGGTATACAAACAGGGGAGCGTGAGGCCAACAGCGACAGGACAAATAGGGGACAAACAGTGACGAAGCAAACAGGGGACACACAGTGACAATACAAACGGGACAAACAGTGACAGGAGAAACAGGGGATAAAAGTGACAATACAAACAGGGGACGAACAGTGACAATACAAACAGGGGATACACAGTGACAAGACTAGCAGGGGACCGTAAGACTAACAGTGACACAGGGCAAATACCTAGTACCTATAGGTACCCCGTACCAAAAGGCCAACAGTGACAAAACAAACAGGGGACAAACAGTGACAGGAAAAACAGGGGGCAAACAGTGACAAGACGAACCAGGGGCAGTGTCTAAATGAACAGCGGAGAAACAATGGGGCAAGAGTGACGGACTAACGAGAAAAAAAAACAGTGAAACTAACAGAGGTCTTAAGGAGGCAAACATGATGCAAATAGTAAGGCTAGCGCCCAATAATAACTAACAAACGGTAATGGGACCGTTCAGACTATTTGTGCATGACGCAGTGTGTCGAGGGCGATCGGTAGGTATAGGTGCTAAGCACCGAGCAGTTTCGGTGCTGAGGCGGCCGGAAGCGGCCGTTATGAGCGAAATGAGCTGAATCTTCACTGGAGACAGCACATCCGGATTCCAGGGATCCAACCGACAATCGGCGGTCGACGCAGCCACGGGCCAGACGCCGCCGGCATACCGGAACCCGGGCAGACGACAACAAAGAGCCTCCGCTCGCCCGTCGGTCCTCCGGGCCGGACCGGATCGGCCGGCGCCCAGTGCCAGGCGTCCACCGCGCTCCTATGAATGGGTCGCGGCTGCACCTGGCCCCCGCCCGGCCCGCTGGCAGCGGCCGCGCCGCAGCTGCCCTCACCTTGTGCTGTGGGTCCCGCTGAGTCAGCGAGCTGGAGCTTCCGGCGCGGGTATCCGGCCAGCAACTGACACTCCGCGATCGCCCGAGCCGCTCTGACACCACCGACCCGCCGGCCGGGCTCCACCGTACCGCTCAGACACACACAGGGCCGGATTTTAACCACACACACCGGTCAGAGCTCCCCGCAGTCACACCGCGCGGACAGAGCACACATCCACCCCACTACTGCCGCTCGCGACTGAGCGCAGGCCGCCGGCCGCCGCCGGTCGCCGGCTTCTCGGAGTAGGGGGCGCCACCGTACCGACCTCTCGGCCGCGCGAGCTTCGAATGAGTGGCGCCGCGGGCGGTTCCCGGTGCGGTTCAACCACCGACGTCCCCGGGCGGGCGCCGTTGCCGCCGTGTTCCGCGGTGGAGACGACTCCTACGGGCCCGGCGCGGCCGGGGGTAGGTACTGGACCGAGCGCCCCCTCTCTAGAGCGGCCGGGAGGTGCTGGGACTGGGCCGAGGGCTCCTGAACTTGTGCCGTAAGCTGGGGCTATTTCAGACAGTGGGGCTATTTGAGACGGCACTGCAGCGATCTCGGGAAATTGATATGATAAATAAAATGAGAACCATTCGATATTTCTTTGTCATTTTTGTACGAGGTGGTTTACAATTGAACAGTGTTGTGGATAGGTAATCTTTCTTAAGTAAAGAAAAAAAACTTTTGAAATTAATTTAGCCAAGTCACAAATATGAAATATAGAAAGACGCGCATTTAATGTTCATCAAAAGGGTTATCTACTAAGAACTTGAAATAGAGGAAATTTTAAAAAGAGAGATATTAACCTTACTCTCATTTTAGCCAACAGATATAGAAATTCAAAAAGACAAAATACAGTTTCGGGAGCTTTCGGCTTTGCGCCTTTATCAACCGTTATTACCAGCGAGCGAGCGCAGCGAGCGAAGCGAGTCTTTTCAATATAACGGAAAAATCTCAGTATGAGCGGCCCGGCCCGGCCCGGCCCGGCCTGTAACGCTTTTGAGAGGCTTACATCTCAGCAACCGCTGGACCGATTGGCCTACGGTCTTTTTTGCTGGGTAGCCCCATCCCTTCTACCCCGTAATTGACTACTTTTGATACACCTCAGTGACTGTCGTGGCACGTGCCACGTGAAAAGTCAAGGGTGTTCAAGCTGTTTTGCAAAAGTAGTGATTTTGAGAGGTTCATATCTCAGCAGCCGCTTGGGCGATTGACTTGCGGTAATTTTTGTAGGGTAGCAGCATCCCTTCTACCAAAAATAGGATACTGCCGATACATGTGGGTCACCCCCAGTGCACGTGCAAAATACAACAATGAGAGGTGTCAAATTTGTTCCCATTTTAATAACTCGGTAATTACTGGGGCGATTTCGCTGAAACTTGGCATACAGGTAGGCACCCACCAGGCAATGTATTCCCATGTGTTGCGGTTAAGGTGCTACTGCACGTGCGCACGTGCAGGGGGCGCTTCCAGATCTCGAGAACGGCTGGGCCGATTGCGCTCAAATTTGGTACACGGTTGGGGACCGGTTAGTAGGGTGCCGTGCAAAAGTCATTTTGGACCCCGTTTGCACGTGCGCACGTGCAGAATGCCGCTTTCAGATCTCAGGAACGGCTGGGCCGATTGCGTTCAAATTTGGCACACCGCTAGCGACCGGTTAGAAGGGTGCTTTGCACAAGCCCATTGGAAGTACCCTCTCGCCCTTCCGCACGTGCAGGGCTCACTATCTCACTCCCTCGTTCTTCGCCTAAAAGGCGTTTTGGTTCTTATTTCTGTCGCTCGTTGTACCTTTACCGCCTTGATTGTGCTTACCTCTCCCAAATTTGTCCAGTTTCCTCCAGATTTTGTGTAAGGTTCTTTTCTCACGGCCACCTCTCTGAAGCTGGTCATCGTGCGCCAAACCGTGTCCTCTGGGATTGTAGCTGTTCCAGATGCTAGCTCTGTGTTCATTGTTCTCCGGTTCATGATGCTTGTGTATTATTTAGATCATTTTCGTCACAAACTTGCATGGAACAGAAAATTCGAATTGGTCTCCATATTTTTAATGTTGGTCGCGGGGGGGGGGGGTCGGGACCCATTATTGATGATGTACCCACGATAGATTACTATCTCCGCTGAACGTATGACTCATGTTTTCGACATGACTATCTTGTTCTGCACTTCATGATAAATCTTTTATGTCTCTGTAAGTTTTGCATAGATGCGTTTTTAAAGAGTAGCTGGGAAGTGCGTGTGTGATTTCTGCATGTTCGTACCAATTCGAATTTTCTGTTCCATGCAAGTTTGTGACGAAAATGATCTAAATAATACATAACGGTTGATAACGGCGCAAAGCCGAAAGCTCCCGAAACTGTATTTTGTCTTTTTGAATTTTTATATCTTTTGGCTAATATGAGAGTAAGGTTAATATCTCTTTTTACGGAGCGAGCGAAGCGAGCGTAGTCTTTCCTTAGATTAACGGAAATTTCTGAGTATGAGCGGCCGGCCGGCCGGCCGGCCGGCCGTGCGGACGCTTTTGCGAGGCTTATATCTCAGCAACCACTTGACCGATTTACACGCGGTAATTTTTGTAGGGTAGCTTCATTCCTTCTATCAAGTATTGGACTATTCCCGATGCATGTGGATGACCCCTTATGCACGTGCCACGTGCAAAACGAAGAGGTGTCAGTTTTGTAATTGTTGCAATATCTCGGTAACTCCAGGGCCTCCTCTAAGGAATTTTCACTGGGGGGGCCAGAGGCTCAGAAGCCAAACCTAGGGCACCCCCAAATCCGGTTTTCTCATCGGATTTAGGCCACTTATTTTTCGTCACAGCCCTGATGCCATAATTTTTATTTTCATTTTGAAAAAAAATAAAGAAATAGTAGGCCACCTGACCCTATACCGGTGGATCCAATTCCAGACCGGCACGGGCAGGGTGACATTTGGGGTTCCCCCGCAGCGTCCGATTTCCGAAATCGACGAAAATTTTCGGTTTTCCGAAAATGAAACAAAATGCCTTTATTAAAGAAGTATTAAACGGCACAGCAGCACAAAAGGAATCTAACCGACCGCAGAAAGTGTGAGGGCTTAGGTATCGATTTCCCGAACGCTGGAAACAAACAGCTACCCACCTGAAAACAGCTCACCATCCTAAAAAGCTACTTGCCTGAAAATGACTCAAGAAACAGGCCACAGGTCAATGAGAATGAGGGTGAGGAAAAGGGTAATTACATTAAGGAAATGTGGAGAATTGAAGTAATCACGAGAATACCTACTAAAACTTTTGCCACGCTGGACCACTTTTTATGCGAGTTATTCGCAAAAAAAACCTAGGGGTGGGGTCTATCATACCCCTCAATAAGTGAGAGGGCTTATCGCTGCTAGTCCCAAACACTGGAAAAAAATTATATCGTGCTATAAAGCTCAGCCGCACTCCTATTTGACCGTAGAAAAATTTCCTCTTCAAGAATAAACCCGTCTCCCGAAAAAAACAATACTTCTCCGTGTTGAACCGTGAGCGCTTGACTGAGACTATAGAGGGCGACCGTTCGGGCTGCTTTCTTCTCAAAGTGATGCCCCGTTCGGGCTTCAGTCGGCGCTCGATTATAAAATCTGCAATGTCTGACCTCATTCCGTGGCTCATCCTAGGCGGATCTGTAAAAAAAAAACCTGTAGATAAGAAACAAACGATATAAGGAAACTAAAATTAGTAGGTAACGTGGTGATCGTGGAGATAGTCTGGATTGTTTGTTTGGTTGAAATTTCCTCGTTTTTCTACGTGATTTGCTTATCTGCGTGGCCCCCCAGTGACGCGATTTCAGCTCCACTGGGGGGGGGGGGGGGCAGCGGCATCACTGGGGGGGCCGCGGCCCCCCCAGTTAACATGTTAGAGGAGGCCCTGTACTTGGCCGATTGCGCTGAAAGTTGGCATGCAGGTAGGCACCCACTAGGCACTGCATATCCATTTGCCAGAGTTGGGGTGCTGCTGCACGTGCGCACGTGCAGGGGTCGTTTCCAGATCTCGAGAACGGCTGGACCGATAGCGCTCAAATTTGGTACACGGTTAGGGACCAGTTAGTAGGGTGCCGTGCACAAGTCAGTTGGGACCCATTTTGCACGTGCGCACGTGCAGGGTGCCGCTTCCAGATCTCGAGAACGGCTGGGCCGATTGTGCTCAAATTTTGCACATCGCTAGAGACCAATTAGTAGGGTGCCGTGCACAAGTCAGTTGGAGGTACCCCTTGCAATTTCGCACGTGTAAGGCCCACCCTCTCGCTCGCTCCATTAGTCGCCCCTCAAGGCGTTATACTGGTTATATTCATAATGTCTCTCAAAACTGTGCTAAAAACCATTCAGGATAATGAACACAATGTTAACCATAGAGGAATTTTTTATAATTTTCCCACCAATTCAACCCTCACCCGGCGGGGGGGTGATGCACCCCCCCCCCCAGGTTTTTCACAAATAATGTTAAAAACGGCGGCGCCACCAAATTTGGCATAGGCCGTACTTGCCCGGCGGAGAGCCGGACAGATCACCGCCAGCCGACACGGCCTATCCTATAGGGCAACCTTTTGGCACCTATCCTGAATATATCAGGTCTCAGTCTTTTCAGGTCAGGTCACCAGGTCACAAAAACCGGTACAAGGTCAGGGGAAAATCGGACTAGTTAGTTTAGCGGCAACTGAATGCCAGAGCATAAGTAGGGTAAGGAGAGGTAACTTCGTGAAATCCTCAACTTCGTGATGCGCAATTTCCCAGAAATCTGAAAGCTTGGAGCGCTGTCAACCACCTCATCCTGTGGGGCTCGGGTAGTAGGCGGAGTGACGTACCTAAGCAGTTGTCCCTCCTTCGGTTTATATGGTATAACCTAAAATGTATTTTTCCTACCATTTTACTCATAAACTAAGCACTTTGACGTAACAATAGCCGCGTTTACATAGGGCTAGTTGCCAGATAGTGGTATTCCGATACCGAGACATTTATTCCACTAACGAGACTTCTCAGGCACATTCCGCTAGTTCTGACGACCTATCGGGCCTTCTGGCGGGTGCAGTTATTTTTTTACATCTTAGTTTTTGTTTACGCGTTTTTAGACGTTTTTCGGCGCACTGTTGTTGAAGTTACACAGGTCTATTTTACAGCTATTTTTTATTCACAAAACTGCTGCAATTTTTAGAACTTTTTTTTGCATATCGACATTTTGATGGAATTGGAATGCATTAAAAGATGTTTATTCTTAAATCTTGAATGCCAATATAATAACAATGTGAATCGAGCCACGCTGGTAGCGAAATATTACGAATCAATGATAATAACAGTAACCGGCAGAAAATATGTAGTTACCGCCATTGTATAGATAATACTATATATTCCGCGTGAAATTGACAGGAGATACCACAATAGTAATAGCCTAAACAAATATTGAAATAACTGAAAGCTCATAATACCCGCCTAGCACTGCTAACGCTGACCATTTTCTTCGGACATTAAATGCTTACCATACCATAACATCTGAAGATAATGAACCTGAACCTCGAAAAGCGAGTTGTCCAGTTTCAGTCTCAGTTTGTGCGGTACTGGGATACATTCATTATCAGTGAATCAAATAAAAATGGTCCGGGGCATCATGCTGTGATTATATGAACCAGTTAATATGTATAAAATCTAGTTATTGGCCAAACGTAACGGCCATGGACCGTAGGTTGACGACCCCGAAATTTAGCGAAATGAAGTATAGGTTCAAGCACTTTAAATAATGCTGGTGCGTGGAGCTGAATAGTGATGTAAATGTGGCCACAGTCTACAAACACGATAACAAATATCGATTGCGCTTCCGCTTCGCTCAACGAGAGCCATGCTCGTTCTTGCTCATGAAACAGTGCATCCCCATAAAATGAAAAGTCTGAACGAATGCATTCAGGTTCCTATACCTCTGAATCACCTTATATTGAGATCCGTTTCTTAACAGGAACACAAACGCGGCCCATCAATTTGTCAGTACTAAGGCAACAGCGTCTGACAAGTGACAACGCATCAAATGGCCAACTTCTGACACTATCTACCAATACGGTTACGGCAATAAAATTGCATTGCAAAATGCAAATAATATTGCACCATTTCCAAGCGCAGCTTGAAACCAAGTGCGACCAGCTAGTGTCATTTTCACAACCAAGTGCGACCAGTTAGTGTCTCGAGAATCGAGATACATTCCAACTGCATAGGTACCGCAGTAACCCATTAGGGGCGAAAGGAAACACATGACTTGTGTACGACCAGCGTTCTGTCAGCGTACGACGCATAAAGCATACTGCTCAAACAACTGCGATCCCGAACAACACAACACAGAGCTCCGAAACGAATGGTTTACAAAAGTCTACGACTGACGACGTCGAAACAGTACGTTCATCGGGACTAGTCACATGACACGGTCAACCCAGCTGGGTTATGGGTACTAATTGCGCTTCAAATTGACCTCTGACAGCCATTTACTTACGCTAGTTTGATGCATAAAACTGTACATTGAAACTCAAGCGGCAGCACATAGGTCTCCATCAAGGTGGTTATATACAACAGAGCACCTCGCTAAAACGAGCGCGAGCCGCACTGTCACACTGACAGTTAACACTGAGCCGCGAGTCGTGACAGTCGCACTGCGTCATATGCACGCAGATGTCGCACTCACGGCACCGTTGCTGGCACTGCACTGCGGGTGGACACGCGCGGTGCAGTAGCTCCACGGTGTGCGGCTCACCGGAGGGATTATCAGTCTCCGACCGGACAGTCCAGGCGGGAAATGCGGTGTCTTCAATCATGACCGCCGTCCCCGTCTCCGCGGAGTGCCGCACGGCGGCGACGCGGCGGCGTCGGATCTTGAGCTGGTGGACACTGGACTCATGCCAGAGCTACCAGCTTCAGCCCTTCAGCATCCTGTCATCAGCAAACTCCAGCAGAGCTCCAATGCAACTGGGAAAATAAAATTTATGCTGTTAAGCTAAATCATGCAAAACATTTCCTTGCACAGGATTCTCTTGCGCAGTTCAGCAAAATCTTCTGTGATATCCATGGCCGTGACAAGAGGACTTGATGCCATTGTAAAAAATATAGGTTCATTGGTTCTCATTTACCCACATCGAGCCTCTATAGGTAACATTCATTTGTATATCATGAAGTATGTTAACTACACCATATTTATTGCAACAGACTGACATGAAATATGTAGGAATGGCAAGGGAGACAGGCGCGGATCCAGGGGGGGGGGCGACGGGGGCGGCCGCCCCCCCCCCGCCATCAGAAAAAGGCGCCCATATCCCGCGGCAGAGAGGGCGCCCCGAGCAGAAGAGCGGCGACACAGCAAAGGTTCAGCAGAAATAGGGCGCCTCCAGCAGAAGTTGGGCTCACCAAGCAGGAGAGTGACGCCCAATTGCCTATTCACAGCAGATGAGAGTCGCCCCAGCAGCAGATGGGCGCCCCCAGCAGAAGAGGGCGTCTCGTTACAAGAATGTAAAATACCTTCTGTTCAAGAGGGGCGCCCCTGGCAGCGGAAGGGCACCCTTAGCAGGAGACGTGTCCGGTGTCCCCCTGAAGAGGAGCGACGCCCCAGCAAAAGGAGAGAGGCGCCCCCATTCCGAGAAGAGGGGCGCCCTGACAGCAGCTGGGCGCCCCAGCAAAAAAGGAGCCCCATAATAAGAAAATGGGTGCCACTGGCAGAAGAGGGGCGCCCCAGCAGAAGAGAGGGGTCTCCAGCAGGAGACGGGCGCCCCAAGCAGAAGAGGGGCGCCCCAGCAGAAGAGAGGCGCCACAGCAAAAGCTAATCAGAAATGGGGAGCCTCCAGCAGAGTTTGGGCCCGCCAAACAGGATATGGGTGCCCCATTGACAATATCCGGCAGAAGACAGACGCCCCAGCAGCAGATGGGCGCCCCCGGTAGAAGAGGGGCGCCCCATTACAAAAAGAAAAGGAGTATATTCTACCAAGAGGGGCGCCCGTGACGACAGCGGAAGGGCAACCTCAGCAGAGGGGCGGTGCCCCAGTAAAAGGAGAGGCGTGCCCCGTTCCGAGCAGCAGAGGGTCGCCTCGCCCCAGAAAAAAACAGGAGCCCCATAAGAAGAAAAGGGGTGCCTCTGGCAGAAGAGAGACGTTCCCCGCAGTGGAAGGGCGTCCCCACAAGAGTGGCGTCTCCAGCAAAAGAGAAGTGCCCCCTGCAAGAGAGGGGCACCCCACCAAAAGTTGGGCAGAAATGGGGCGCCTCCAGCAGAATTTGGGGTCGCCCAACAGGAGAGGGCCGCCCTATTCACAGTAGAAAAAAGACTCCTCAGCAGCAAAGGGGCGCCCTAACAGAAAAGGTGCACTCGTAGTAGAAGTGGGACGCATCAGGAAGAAGAGGGGCACTTCTAGCAGAAGATGGGCGTCCCAGATAAGTGGGCCGCCTACAGCAAATTGGTCGTTCTTAGAAGGAAGAAATGAGGCGACTTAAGCAAAGTGGGTCTCTCCATAATGGATTAGGCGATCCAAGCAGAGGTTGGGCGCCCCCGGGAAGTGAGGCATACCAGCATAAGTGAGACGCTTCCAGAAAAAGGAGGGGGCATCACCGGGAGAAGAAGGACTGCACCAGTAAATGGAGGCCACCTTTTTGCTAATATCTTTTGCTAGGGTAGCGGTGCCCATCTACGACTTTTAACCCGTGCCGTGCTGGTGGTCTGAGTTTTCCGTGTCCTGCTGGGGAGGGGGGAGGGCACACTCCCTCGTCTAACTCGGCTCCTGGGCCGCGTAGTGACACGCGATAAGCGGCATTCGAAAGATCGCCAAAAAAAAAAAAAAAACAGGACGAAAACAAAACGGTCATTTTTTTAGGTCAGGTCGAATGTCAGGTCACCAGAGGTCATCAAAGGTAAAATGTTGCCTGTTTCAAAAATTTTTCCGTTTTCGAAGCAGCGGCACATAACTCGGAAACCAATAGAGCTATAGCGCCGCAGAAAAGCGCATTCGATAGCCCTTTTAAAGGTGTTTCTGCAAGCTGCGCTCAGATTTGACCTCAGGTCAACGGTTTAGCCTTCAGAGGGCAAAAGACTCTAAAAATAGCCTTTTTACGAACAATGTTTTCCTGCAATAACTTTTGACTCAAGAGAGTCTCGACATTATGTTTGCTAGCATTGCGTTTCTGTCGTCGAGACACGTCGAACAAACTAAAGGTTGACCTTATGAAAGGTAATTTTGAGAATTTGACCTCAGGTCAAGGTCATGACCTGACCGGGAAAGGTCATGCTGCATAGCAGTCGATGCGTATCGTCGAGCTGAACACAGCTGAGGTGTTTTTATCTCTCTAGCTTGAATCTATCAAAAGTTATTTAAAAAAAAACTGCTGCGCACATTTCATGACATGGGATGACCTCTGGGATATAATGAGTGGTCACACTAGGCGCAATGTTCTTATTCAGTGTGTTAATTTTATATGTATCCCAATGCTTGATATTGTCTAGAATGGCGCTCGTCCAAAAGAGATGCCTTTCAGTTTTCTCCCAAAGACTTAATTATACCTACCTACCTAATGGAGACGTCGCACAACTGACCTGACCTTAAGATATCGAAATTCCGAGATATACGTTTCATGAATAGTGTTGCTTTCATCAATCGCTGAAAGGTTCAAAGCAATCATTCATTCGGTATAGCAATGGTAAGCATTTGAACTTTTTCTTAGGCTAGGTCACTTGGCATAACCTGGTGACCTGACCTTCCATCACCCGCGTCAGAAACTTTTACAACATGTGCAAAAAAGATGCATGATAAGGTATGCTGAAAATGGCGGCGCTGCGCGCAGCCGTTTTTCAGATATTTGCGAAAACCTGAGGGGGAGCGCGATAACGCCCCCTAGCACGGCGCGGGCTTTTAGCTCCCGATTTTGACGGTTTGGCGCCCCCTTTGTATGGAGCGCCCCCGGAATGCCAGGTCGCCCCTATTTCGACTTGCCGCCCCCCCTCCCGAAAATTCCTGGATCCGCCCCTGAAGGGAGATGGGTAAATAAGCTAAATAGGTTGCAGGATTTATTGGCACCAAACAGGTCAGAAAGTAGAAGTTCAAACAATCTTACAAACTACACCAGAGAAAGTCTTTGAATTAGGCACAAAATTATACCACAGAAATAAAAACAATGTAGTTTTGTAGAGCATTTCCCAAAAGATAATTGTGATTCAGCCTTGCTCCCATCTGAGATTGAATAAATACAAATTATGAGGTGAAAGTTACTGAAAAGCAGTTTTTTTTAGAAAACAGCTTCAATCCATGTTTGCCTGATTTCAAACTCAAGGCAACATCTCATAGCTTTGACAGCATGAAATTTCATTATTGAGGTTACAATTTCCATAATCTTGTCATTGTCACATTTCACAAACAGTGCACTTAATATGGATAACTAACACCAAATCAGCCAACCTTGTATCTTTATCTGGTGAAACTCAAGAAACCAATAAAGCAAACAATTTCTGAGCAAAACATTTAGGTATTTGACAAGCTCGACTACTGCCATGCAGCCTAATGCTCGTTGTTACAGATTAAATACCTACTTTTCAAATATAAATTTGGTAGTTCAATATATAATGCACTGTAAAAAATATTGACGAGCTATGTGTCAAAACAAGGGTCTCGAAACAGTCACCAGGTTGTCAATGCTTCCGGTACCTACCACTTGACTAGTTACCGCTTAGTTAGCTTACAGGCTGAGAACTATCCAGATCGTTATGATCCGGTATTGTAATGATACCCTAGGTGTACCTTTGTTTTGAAGTGCTGAATTAACTATCAAGGTTGTTTGACGTCTGTTTTCGCCTCAATCCGAAACGAGGAAGACCCTCATCAAATTATTAGGTGAAAGCCAGCCTCAGGATGATCAAAATACTAGGGGTAGTTTTGTCATAGTAATCTGTGAAGGGTGCGGAACAAGTCGTAGCAATGCACTCGTCACTAAACCAGCCTGAGATTATTCGCCAGGTAGCTGCTGCGTTTCCCTACTTGCTGAATCATGTTTGCAACTTTCCATTTCCAGACACTTTTTACGGCAAATAAATTGTTGGGGTATTTGGAAGGTGAATGACAATTTTATTTCTATAAGTCAATACATTTGTATTTCCGATTGCCCTAAAACTTTTTTTTAATCGTTTGCGGTAGGTTTTTATTGTTCGCAATAAAGTTGCGCACCTGTGAATCCTTCACTTAATGCGTTCCCGGCTTACCCGGCGCCGGTTGCGCCGTGTGCCGTGCCGCGTTCGGTCGGGGGTGCGTGCGTCTGTGAAGTGCGAGTGTTTATCACTGGGCAAGCCTGTATCGTTTCCATTTGTGCAGTGTCTAGTTATGAAGAATTACTTCCCGATATATGACCTGCAGTGATCGACGTTCTGATTCAATAACTTGCCATAAGCCATTATTCTCAACTAAATCGCGCAGAGACGTTTGCAAAGTTGTCGGGGGGGGGGGGGGGGGGGAACAAGAGCGATTTTAAATGAATTGCTCTCCATGCAGTGCAATAGGACTTAGGTTTAATTTTTCAAAAGTTGTGGAGCCGCCCCCGGTGTCCGGCCTGGCCAACTCTCTCAAGAACCGACAGCTAACGGAACACTGAAGTTTCACTACGACGATTTCCGCCAAAGTTATGAAGAAAAGGCAAGTGCAAGAAGTACAAAACTTCTCTTGGTAATCAAAACTTAGGTTTGGCAAATTCCAAACCCTAAGTCACTACAACTGTGGATATAAATAAGCTGGTTATTGACTGCCAAGCTCTGGCCAATCTGAGGTTCAGACCTATCATCAAGTTCATGAGGCAGCTGCGGTTGGGCGGCTCACGGGCTCCACTGCATAGGCTCAGACAGGTACTCTACAAAATGTCTTCTGTGTTCTTAGGTTCAGATCTATCGATATGTGCATGCTTCTGATTCGGTTGATAACTGTAAACGGGCGCTGGAAGTGAAAGGTTCGCTTGATATACGAAAGGTGCATTGCAAGAAAGCACATTATTTCAGAAATACACTTTCATTTTATCTTGAGCGTTTTTGGAATGGGCCGGATGAATTCGTCATCAAACCGGTAAGGGATTTCGTTTGAAGACCACCGATATTTAAGAATATGATGGTCTTCAAACGAATTCGCTGGCAAATTCGATGACTGGCCAGGCGCGCACACAGGATTTTTGAATGGGGGGGGGCACGACCTTCGAACTGGGCCCCCCATGCCGAAGGGCCCCCCCCAAAAAAAAAAATACGGCTCACGGGGCTATATTTAGGTTGGTTTGAAGCTTGAGCAATTGGTTTGTCAATGCATGGTAAAACAATTATTTCGGTACTAGCTTAATTTTCAAAACATATATATATTTTTACGCTAGCATGTTTTTTTCTCAAATGCGACTCAGAGCCGGTACATATACCTAATCATCTAATTTATTACGTAAAACATTTCATTAATAAACATTTTTACAAGTCCCTCAGAAATCAGCCCCGGGCAGCGACTGACTGCCGGCCGGCCGACCGGCCCCGGGTGGCTAGAAGCAGGGGCCTGTCACTGTTTGGCCCGGATGTGTAGGAGCGGGAGCAGCACTCCTTCTTTACGTATATTCGCATATTTTTTTAGGCACATCGACATGAAATGTCATTATATCTGATACGATGCGGGATCACAGACTAGAGAATAGAGATCCAGCTTATAACTTATATTTAATGTTTAACCAATGAATCAAATCAACAGGACTATGTACGATGCATGTCGGACACGTACCCAGAATTTCGCCCAAGAGGGGGTCACCTGCTGGTCACCTGACCCCGGGCCCGCGAGTCACCCGGGGGCCCGGGGTCAGCTCAGGCATTATGTATCCAGGACCTTTCGATGGGAGGAGGGAGGCACGGTGGGTCCAGTCTCACTGGCAGACGGGTCTCTTTAAAACGGTCTTTGCATGAGAAAATGTGGAAAATGGGCAAGCAAAAGTATCATTTATGCCCGAGGAGTGTGCCTAATGTACACTAATGCCTAATTTACATGGTATTTTACGAGCGAGCGAAGCGAACGAGCTCCTCGAGTCACCGGTGTGTGGCGCGCTCAGAGGTGCCAGTGAAAGGCCGTCAGATGCGCTGGTGTTGGGTCCTCACAGGCGCCGTTGCGGGGTCTTAGGGCTTAGAGACACTGGTGAGTGGTGGGGCCATCATTGGCATGTGTGTGGCCCTGCAAAATGGCCTGCAAGTGGAAAGTGGCCCGTCATAGGCTGGCAATGACACTCAGAGGCTGGTAAGAGGCCCTCAGAGTCACTGGTACGTGGCCCGCAGAGGCGTCGGTGGGGGACTCTCAGAGCCGCCGATGTAGGCCCTTAAGATGCGCTGGTGGGGGTCCCTTGGAGGTGGGGCGAGGGGCCTCGCAGTTGCCGTTGTGGGTGCCTTTAGAAACACTGGTGTGGACCGTGTGTCTATCACAGACGGATGTGGAGCCATAGCAGCCAATCCCTCATTGGCCGTTACTAGGGCCCTGAGCGGCCGGTGAGGTCTCTCAGAAACCGGCATTGGGCCTTTATGAAGATAATTGTGGCTACATAGGAGCCAATAACGTCCCCCCACAAGCCCTGTGGTGTCCTTCCGAGTTGAAGTGCGGCCAGCGCGAACCCTCTGCTACCAACTGGCGCTGCAGCGCCCCTCGGTTTCGAAGGAACCCTAAACCCGAGAACGGGCACGTACCCCCTCGCTCCCTTGCTATGTCACTGAATCCAAGTGATTAGGGACCCTTTAGGTAATCAGGGGCGTTTCAGATGACCAGGGGTTTTCAATTGATCAGGGGCCCACCAGGTGACCATGGGCCCCTCTGGTAACCAGGCGCCCCTCAAGTAACCAGGGACCCCATCAATAACCAGGGCCCCTCAGTAAACGGGGGCCACTCAGGTAAGTGTAGGAGTCCCGCAGATAACCAGGGCCGGCAAGGCTTCTCAGGTCCGTTTTTGACAAGGCTCTTATTGACTCAGGTGCGAGCCCTTTGCCATCAGCAGATGGTCCTTTCAAGCCTTTTGAGGGCCGTTTAACGTCTCTTGAGTTTCCATTGAGGCCTTCTAAGGGCCCTTTGAGCAGTCGAGGGGCCTTTGAGGCCTTTTGAGGGCCTCTTGACGTCAGCTGAGGACCGTTGGACGCCAGCTGAGGATCGTTTTTGGGCCTTCTGATGGCCATAAGACGCCAATAGATGACCCTCTGAAACCAACTGGGGCCCTCTGACACCAGCTAAGGGCACTTTAAGTTTGACGCTAGCTCAGGGCCCTCTGACCCTAGCTCAAGGTCCTTTGACGCTCTTTAAGGCCTTCTGAGGGCCCATTGAGGTCTTCTAGTTCTAAGGGCCCCTTGAGGCTTTCTAAGGGCCCTTTGAGGCTTTTTAAGGGCCGCTTGACGCCAGCTGAGGACCGTTGGACTCCAGCTGAGGACCGTTTGAGGCCTTCTGATGGCCATTTGGCGCCAGCTGTGGGCCATCTGGCACCAGCTGGGGGCCCTCTGACACCAGCTAAGGACCCTTTAGAGCCTTCGGAGAGCCGTTTGACGCAAGGACATGGCCCTCTGACGCCAGCTCAGGGACCTTTGACACCCTTTAAGGCCTTCTGACGTCCGTTTGACGTTAGCTGAGGGCCCTTTGAGGCCATCTGAGGGCCCTTTAAGGCCATCTGAGAGCCCTGTGAGGTCATCTGAGGGCCCCTTAAGGCCATCTGATGGCCCTTTGACACCATCTAAGGGCCCTTTGACACCAGATGAGGGCCCTATGACGCTGAGGGCCCTTTGAGGTCATCTGAGGGCCCTTCGAGGCCAACTGAGGGCCTTTTGAGACCATCTGAGGGCCCTTTAAGGCCATTTGAGGGCCCTTTGTACACGGTCTTCGGTGGTCTAAGGATTAGTTAGAGGCCCATTTGAGGCGGCCTTCGGCCGCCTCAAATGGGCCCCTATTCCTTCGAGGTGGGCCCCCCAACTCGAATGGGGGGGGCACGGGCCCGTGTGCCCCCCCCTTGTGTGCGCCCTTGATGACTGGATTGTGCGGCGTAGGATCTGCTGGTCATCTGACTATGGGTTGATTAGGGCCTAGTTGGGGGGTTCGTCGTGGGGTTCAAATGTATAGCAATACGTTAGTTTTGACCTAGTTTGAGCTTCATTCGTTAACCCGCGCACCGACGGGGGGGCGGATATCCGCCCCCCTGAGGTTTTTCGCGAATAGCGGGAAAACCGCGGCGCGTAGCGCCGCGAAATTTGGTATGACTATTTGCTCATCAATTTTACACATGGTGCGCAAGTTTGAACCTCCTACCTTTAAAGGTCAGGTCACCAGGTCACTTTGAATGACCCAACCTCAAGTCACTTTTTTGCAACTTTGTCACCGTGCCAGAGCTACAGTAGATGTCGGAGGCCTTTGAAAGTCGCAGGATGTTATAAGGTCATTAGTAGCTACAAGTTGTATATCTCGGAATTTTGATATCGGTGACCTAAGGTCAGGTCAATTTCGCGACCTCCCCATTATAAGTCAATGGGGGAAAAATCAACTCCCTATTTTTACCACTAAAACGGGTCGGAATGGCCCCATATACCATACATGACTTCATATACGATCAACCTTCACTACCTTGAGGTCTGTTTTGCTGTTGGGCAGCTATGAGGTCATGTGACGTCATCAAAGGTCACCAAAGGTTTTTGGCCAATAACTCCGTACAGGAACAAGATACAGCCGCGTAGATGGTCTCATTGTGTTCAGCTCGTCAAGACGCATCTAGACGCATCAAGACGAATGATATACATGATGACCTCGAGGTCACGTGACCTGAGGTCAACCTTTGACCTTGACCTTTCGAGGTCAACATATATATCATTCGATGCGGATTGACGAGAGGATCACGATGATGCCCTTAGTTTGCTCCTATCTTGACTAATTCGAAAGTTATTCGAGAAAAACTCTCTCCATATCTAGCGCCGCCATTTTGAATTTTTCGACCCCTGTGACGTCATCTTTGACCTGACCTGAAAATGACCTTAGTAAAAATTGTAGATCTTGACCGTGCGTATCCGATGCCGTTTACCGCTTGTCGCTATCTTGCTTCGTTCTCGAGATCTCAGGGGGGGGGGCGGTCATCCGCCCCCCCCCGTCGGTGCGAAGTTGGCGCAGACCCCCGTCGGTGCGCGGGTTAAGTAGGAACAAGACGATGCTTCTTTTGAACATCGTCACTAAACAAGCCGCCCTCGTTTTGACATTGTTTTTCGTTATTATTGTTACTAGGTACTTTGTTATCACACACAGCATTAACGAGGACCTGCTTCCAAAACAAGGCAGAAACGCTCCAGCTATTTTTGGGACGTGGTAAAAACTAACCGACACCTGGTAACTGTCATCTGACGAACACAAAACAAGCCAGGGGCTCGCAGCGTGTGTCAAAAGTAGGATGCAAAACTAGTCTGTACCCCCGACATTTAGCGTTGAGAATCATTTGACGAGGGGCTAGTCAATATTTTTTACAGTGTGAAACACCCAGCTCAATAGAGGCAATTATGATAATGACAGCAGGTAAGCAAAGCAAAAACAAAATCAAATATTTCTTCTACAGAAAAAAGCACTTGTACCCACTCAACTTAATTTTACTAAATCACTGATTTGAATTATCAGTCATCACCAGACTTGCAAAAAACTTTCTATGATATTATGCCACAAAAAAACAAAGTATCTGAAATTGCACAATATAAGCACCAGCCACTGGAGCGGTATGATGGGGTCTCGTAACTTGAATGTTCGGTCTGTAAGAGCATGCCTGACTTGACTTAACGGCTTTGAGACATCACCTTTGCAGCAGCTCCTCCTATTCTTTTTTAACATTAACTTAAACTATCATTACCATGCTATGATGATGAGGTGGCTGGTTTCGGGCGCATGAAAAGTAGCAGTCCTTCTTTCATTCTATTTCCTTGTTTTCACATGCTGCACAAAATGTTTTTTCTTCCACGTTCCTTCTGTCATTATAAAAAATAATAGGTATCATAATTGCTTCACTTCTTCTTTATATTCCAAGTATTGCTGCTGCAATTCATCACATCTCCCGTTTGTAAACCATTGCCCTATGGCCGCTAAAGTAAATAAGTGGAATGCGCCAGAAATTGTCAAAATCGCGCCAAAATAGCAAACTAAGATGAGAAAAAATAACCGCACCCCTTCTGGCCGGATAGGTCGTCAGAACTAGCGGAATGTGCCTGAAATGTCTCGTTAGTGGAATAAATGTCTCGGTATCGGAATTCCACTATCTGGCAACTAGCCCCATGTAAACGCGGCTAATATTACATGTCGTTAACCGTAGTACCGATTGTTTCACTCATTGTCCCTACCTCGTCAAGCTTCCTTTTAGCTAGCCTCACAGCTTTATTAATCCGCGCCGGGCCGGGACTTCCGCGCCGTCTTAAAGAAACCTCGGAATAATGCAAGAAGTTGCAGCTTTGCAGTGCCCCCAGTGTAAGGGAACCTTTTGCAGGAGATGAAACAAGTAACGCGGCATATGGTAACGGGCAACGGCTCTTGAGAGTTCACAACATCCATTCCTCCAACTTCCCTAAATGTTCGCCCAAGGTCAAGCTGATCACGTGACTTCACTAATATAAGTCAATGGGAAATATTGAAACATTGAAGCTGTTATTTTGATGCCGAAAATGATCCAAGCCCATCTCAAACGTCTGTAATCGTCTGCAACGATTACATCGTCTGCATGTACACTTCTGCAAGGAGCGATTCTTAGGTTTGCACTGGGGACCTTGCATGGCGTCGTATATGCTGGTACTTTGTATGGTCGTGTGAAGTCATCGTTTTTTTCCAATGACTTTGAATGGAATAATATATCGAGTTGAATAATCCACCATGGTGAACTCAGGGAACCCCCCTGCTGAACCGAATAATATGCTTACGATAGTCGTTTTCACGAAGGTTATCTAACACACATTTACTGATACCTATTTGATGGGATTTCGTCAAATTGGGTTCATAGTTGATTCTTAATTGTTTTTAGCTTGGGTTGCGCAGGCGCTAATTCCCTATTGACCTTATTTGTCAAATTATTAGTCATTACTTTTTACTCAAACATTGGAATAAAATTGCATTATGAAAATAGCTGTAGTAAAAGATATTTGGCTAGATTCGTTCGTCTGATACCTATCCGTCGTGAAAACGGCTGAAATGGCCGTTTTTATGTCACTGTTCGTTTTTTATGTCACTGACCTGAGGTCAGTTAGAGGTCATTACGTCGTAATGTTAAGCCTATGCGCCACTGAAAGCATTTTTACACTCACATCGCCGTATTAACACCACCTAAAGGTGTACCTAAATAGCAGACTGAGCACTATACGCAGGTCTATAACACGGCAATTACGCTTAGAAACTGATCAAAGCGAAATTACACCTCGTTGGTGTGCAAATCACACTCATACAACACCTTATGGAAGTGCAATTCTGAACTTAAACACCTAGCTTTTGTTCATTTACGAACAACACCTTCCTGTAGTGTAGCTGATCGCGCTTCATGTGTGCTGTGTTATTGACAAAGGATCCTTGATCTGCGATTGCCGCATTTTTGTCTTGGCTCAACACTGCTCTGAAGTGTAATGTACCGGACGGCAAAGGCGCATGCGCGTGATGCCGTTCGCAGTTCGCACCCACGCGGCTTTCAGTGCGCCATTGTGCTTCAACGAACGTGGTTGTTAGTGTGCTGAGCTGGTGTGACTATTGAGCATTGAGGAAGACCCACCTGCTCCGGAACGGGTAAGTAGATGACAGCATTTTCGAGATTATACTTTTTCTCGAAAAATTAGGACGTGCGTGATTTCCAAAGCTAATTTGTAATGCAGGGATGGGAAAAATGAGGCGCGCCGTGGTGCTGACTCTGCTCTGCTTCTCTTGATGGTACTTATGGCACTAGGATTATTGGTTTTTGCTTCATCCTTGTTTAATACTAGAACTTCGTGAAATATTTACGTTTGGAGACCTCCAGTGACCTCAGCAATGACCTGATCAAAAAATGACCTGAATGATTCTGAACGATCTATAACGAGCTATCTGTTGCTTTTGTCTGCGTCCTAGCTATACTTTCTTAGATAACCTGGTGTGCCCCCCTCCCCCCCATGGCGAAGTTGGCTGAGAGGCCCACCCGGGCGCGGGTTAAACTTTCTGGCAGCGGCAAGTATGAGTAATTTCGCTTCCCATGTGTGTTTCAGAGAAGGAACTCGAACACCTTCTACTCGAGATGCGTGAGGAGCAGGTCGTTTTTGGCCCTGCGACAACGAACGGACCGTCCACCATCGCAGATGGCGCACTTTGGGTCGAAAGGGAGAAGATCATCAAATTCCAAACAATGGCGAACATGCAGAACGAGCTGCATACATCACGAACATCGCTATCTTTTTCGAGCGCGCTCGAAGGCGCTGGACTCGAACGCCTAGCCCCGGTTCATATCTGCAGAGGACTCGCCGTTTCATGTACTTGTTTCATGGATCAACGTCCAATAAACGTTAAAATATTCTGACATTATACTGGTGTGTATTCTTCGTAAAGAGCGTGAGCGCGACTGGTGCATGGGGGAAAGGGGGGAGGAAAGGGGAAGAGGATCTGGAATCAACAACACCCGAAATCGGATCGATACATACACTCGGAAGGCGTGCTCTGCTCTATAGGTGTAACACTACAGTAAAAGGTCAATCACGAGTGTACCCGCCTTTTTCATCCGCCTGGAGAGTGTAAACGTGCAAAGTCAACGCCCCGGGCGAGTGTCTTGTTACACTTTATTTGAGTGTAAATATTACACCTCAGACGAGGGTAAAAAACGCAGGATTTCAGCTACACCCTCCTGAGGTGTTTACACCCGAGGAAGGTGTAAAAAAGTTTTCAGTGGGAAAATATTCAATTCGGAAAATACTGGAGATATCCGCTTTGTTTTATCACTTTTGTGCTTTGAAACCACAGTACATAACAGCATGTCGCTTGGTGCTTCTTTATTTGGTGTACTTATCCAAGGGTCAGGTCAAATGAGGTCAACTGAGGTCAAATGACATTTTTGCCAATAACTTGGCACACAATGACGCTAGAGCTTAAAAATAGTGTCATTGTGTTCCTGGTGATCAGCCGAAGCGAATGATATGCGATATGATGCAATTTGGTTAACTTGAACTTAATTAATTACCTAATTAAAGTTTACTTAATAATAAGAAAATTTTAAGTACACTTAAGCAAGCAAAACAGTATATCATTCGACGCACCTTGACGTGCTGAGTTCACTGGTGCTTTTCTTTTTGCTCTATCTTAATTAGATCAAAAGTTAGAAGCGAAAAACTTTTGACCTGTTTTTAGCGAAATTTTTACATTACAAATTTTTACCCCCTAAACCTCCCTAAATATTGACTGACCTAGAGCAACCAAATTTGCACAGGGGCGAGAACTCCAGGGTGCCCATCTACCAAATTTGGTGTTTCTAGGTGCCATAGGAGCCAATCGCGAGGGGGGTCGCATCAACCCCCCTCCCCCTGCCAGGCCGTGTTATGAAAAATCCCCTGCCATGACAAGAGTTAAGTTGCTTGGGGCAATATCTCTCAAAGTATTGGACGGATAAGATTGAAAATGTCACAACACGAATCGCCGGGCAAGATAGCCCCAGAGGCGAAATTCCATCAAAGTGTGAGAGGTATGGTGTTATTTAGCGATTTTTTGGTCGATCTGGTGTGGAACACTCCAACTGCGCTGGAGATGGTGGAGATGGTTGAGGTTAAAAATTAGTTTCGAATCGAATCACATAACGTTGAAAAAATATCCCTAGCGTGACCGACTTTCTTCAATTTCTTTGCAACTAAAACTGTCTCAAATAGCCACACCCTGTGGGACTATTTGAGACAGGATTCAACAAAAACATAACTTTCATCATTACATACCAGCTGCCAGTGGCATCGGAACATTCTAAATTAAGGGGGGGGGGGCACCACCGACTTTTGGTCCCATTCTTTCCATGCAACGTCCATAGCAGCGTCAATGTTACCATGCCAAAATTAAGGGGGGGGGCCGGTGCCCCCCGCGTTCCGCCGCCTATGCTTGCTGCACCGAAATGCGCCTATCTGAAAGAGGTCACAACCCACAGAGAAGCACATTATTTGTAATTTACATGTGATAGGAAATAGCCGTTTTCACGACGGGCTATCCGTCGAATGCACCTGATTTGACCAAAAATTAGGCTAATTTCTTTTACAGCAAATATCTTCGTTTTATGAATTTGTTTCAGTGTTTTAATCGATGATGCTCTCTGATAATATGACAGAGCAGGCATATAAGCAATTAGTGCAACTCTAGCTGATAGCTGCTAAGAGACACACTGAACCTGATTTGACCAAATATGCACCTAATCTGTACCAGATGTGCACCAAATGTGTACCAGATGGCCGTCTTGAAAACGGCTAATATGAACCATTTTTAAAGGAAAGGCAAACAAAACTGTAAGTCCCGTCTCAAAACCTTACGGTACCAAGTTAGGTTAAATAAGTAAAGTAACCATACGATGATCCTGTCCTCACTTCAACTTTTCTCCTAGAAGCTTGAAACTCTCTGTGCTTCATAAAGGCACGAGCGCCAATAGTCTGGAGGTAGGTAAGTTTAAGATTTAACCCTATTACTGGCGGTATCGGCGCCAAAGGGACTATGGGGCATGTCCCAGTGCCCCTGTCTACGCCCCTGCTTTTTGGCACACATTTTGGTTCATATGTGGTGTAGATTTGGTGCATATTTGGTAAATTAGGTTCATTGCAGCCGTTTTCACGACGGCTATCTGATACACATTTGGTTCACGTTTGGTGCAGATTTGGTCAAATTAGGTTCGTCGTATTTTCTTATATAGTAGTTATCAGCTTGGGTTACACATGGTACTTCTAATGTACCTTGTTTTTTTTTAATTATCAGGCATTATTTTCTATCAAAACACTTAAATGAATTCATGATATGAGGATCTTTGTTGTAAAAGATGTTTGGTGCAGATTGTGTCAAATTACCAGATTGGGTAGATTGGGTAGTGGTAGGTGCTTTCGCCAGATAACCCGTCATGAAAATGGTTTATACAATGGTATGTAGGCACATTGCCATGACTTGTCTAAGGTATTCTACGATGAAGTTTTAAGCACAAATCGACCAAAGCATGGTAATTAACAGAATTCTCTCGAAATCAAGTATCAACAACCGTTTTCTCTGCCCTAACGACCACCCATGACCCAACCCATTCTAATTTTGGATCACACTGTCGCTGTCCCTGGCTGGTGACCTCCGTGGGTGGCCTGTCCCACCGCGCGGTGCACGCTCCCGTCCTGCAGTGGGACATGGGGTCGGCCGCCGCTCCGCAGCCGCAGCGGACCTACCGATTGGTCGTCGGAGATCAAACCAGCCCAAGCCCGAACATTGGCCGATCCAGAAAGGCGGTCTTGGACGCTGCGTGCCGGCATACCCCCCCCCCCCAAAAAAAAAGATTCTCCAAATTACAAAAACTCAATGGATTACGATTCCATATGGCCTACGCAATACGCGCTGCTGCGCAGTTTTAGCAACAAACTTTTCCTAATATCTTCAAGTTGTTAAGTTTTCTAAAAAAAAAATCAGCAAGTACGGGCGCTGCGGGTTATTTACCCCAAATGCCCATCCCCCAGGGGGTCCCCTGGATCTGCCAGTGAGCCCAAACCAATCCATCAGCCCTTGGTCCTGACTTGGTCTGCAGATCAGCCGTCGTCGTCTGGCTCCGGACGGTCGCGAGTCGCGACATCTATGTATACCCACAAAAGTCAGCCCATGAGTGCGCTGGCCGAGTGTCGAGTGAGGAAGGTAGCTATGTGGGGGAATGTGGGGTAAGACGGCCAAGGAAGGTCAAACGGCCACCCCTTCCGGTCTCTGCAGACCTAAGCAGTACCTAACACTACGAGCGAGATATTTTAGGACCAGAGCTGCCTTGCCCACCACAAGCCACCATTGAAGCCAGGTGGGTTTGTGGTCAGCCGACGATTCGCTATTTTGATATATTTAAAAACGCCCATTTCATTGAAAACATTGGTGGTGTATTGTGTATTGTGTAAGCTTTCGTGTGCAGCTCCCTGGAGTTAAGAAATCGCAATGCCCTGTGGTATATTTATATGCTACCAGTGTTCATTTACCGTGCTTTGCTCTACCTGCATTGAACTATCCTATGGAGAAATGACGCTGAATTTCTGGCGCTGAGTTTGGGGTCAGACGGCGGCCAAGTAGGATCCAATGGGTCTTTCTATGGTAAAAATATTAGGGTTTGCTGTAGGAGCAAACAAAAAGGTATTTCTGGTGCTAATATGTTCGACTTCGATGCTTACAGACAAATATAAGGTACATATTTTTCGTCGTAGAATAACCGTATGCTCACTATCTTTAAACAGTCCGAAATTAGCCTCAATGAGTGAATATTTTTCGTAAACGTTCCTTCTTCAGTTCGAAAATTGACTATACAATGCACAAAAAAGTACAAAATTGTTAAACGTCACAAAGCGCCGCATTGACTGATCCAATTAACGAATATTAGTGACATTATCGTGCCATATAAGGAGCACGGCCTCTTTAACCCGCGCCCCGCTGGGGGGGGGGGGGGGGCAGAATCTGCCCCCCTTCCGTTTTTTGCCAATAACTTCTAAACGCGTTATGCCAGCAAAGTCAAACTTTCAGTACCTAATCATACATCAATTTGACACGTTCCCTGAAAATGTGAGCGAAATCCGTCGGAAAATTTTTGAGAAAATGACGTTTTAGTGACGTCATGTTCGCCATTTTCGCCTAAAAACGGCAAAATTTCAAACGCCGCTAACATCTTCATTTTTAAAGGAGTCAAGACGTAACAAAAAGTTATACGTGATTTTACTTTGTCTATCAAATGGCTATCTCGGTTTTTGGAAAATTTTGGATTTTGGTCCAATTTTTTTTCTTAAAAAACTGACTTTTTTTGGAAAATAATCATACAATCCAAAAATTTGAGTGTATCGAAAAACCAGAATATATGTCAGAGAAGTGGTCTATGTGCACCTACCTACCAATTTTTAGAAGAATCGGCTCAAAAATGTAGGGAGTTATTCAAAATTTTATGACGTTACGACACACAAAATTAAAAAAAAATATTTTTTTTTGGAAATTCTAGACCTCGTACGGGAACAAAAATAGCACCATTCGATTCGCCGTGAAAAACTGCATCAGATAGACACCTTTTTAGGCCTTAACAACCAACTTCAAAATTTGACTTCACTTGACCTGACCTTGACCTGACCTCGACCTGAAATTCATCCAGATGTGGTCCATATCACTTATTGAGTGTGCCTATTGAATTCTATGAATAAAATGACCAATAAAACATGTGTCGCACATGCCCTTTTCTATATTTTGTTTTTGGTGACCTGACCTGACCTGACCTGACCTTGACCTTGACCTTTGAATGATATTTCATGCAACGAATATGGTCTTGGTAGCCTAAGAACACGTTTTGGGCAATCAGTCTCCGTCAATTCTTCGGCAACTACGGTGCAAGGCCGATACTGTAGAAACTTGCATTTTGTACCCTTGACCTGACCTTGACCTGACCTCTGACCTACTTAAGCAAAAAACTTTGGGCTTTTAAGATCCGCCTTGTTGAGAGCTTTCGATTGCCGTTTTCCCCGTCTTTCTACGACCATCGGTTCGGAAGTTAGACGGGGGGGGGGGGGGGGCAGAATCTGCCGCTCCCCACACTGAGAAACACTCAAGCCTATCCATGGTTCTCGGAGACCATGCAGGGGTCGTTCTGGTCTTGTATGAGAGCCTCAATTGGGGAGAACTTTGTTTACAGTTGTTGGTCTCCAGTTTGGTAAAGTTCTCAGGTTTTTCCCGTAACGTTCTCGAGTGAGAATGGTGTGCTATCTTGAACGAGAGCTTTGCCCGGATAAGGTACTCTTATACTGCGGGATGATCTCCCATGAGAACCTTTACCAGGTCATGAGATCATAAACGAACACAATTCCCGCTCATAATATGATCCTGTATGGTCTCCGAGAACTTTACAACTTAAGAGCGCCGGCTTTCCTGGCACGGCATTCGCGCTCACGACCCATTCCCCCCCTCTCCCCTCCCTGTAGAGCGCCAGCTTTTCATGGCACAGCATCCGCGTTCTCGATCCTTCCCATTCCCTCCATGCACAAACAAGGTAAAGAACAGGCATGTATATTTATTGTGTCAGATGTCAAAAAACTCACTCTGGAACAGAACATGCGATGCAGTCATTCGAACATTTTGAACATTTTGTTTCAAAAGCTGCCCAAACCCTTTCGCTTGCCGCCCCAGTCAAAACTGACCAGCGTGCTGAGTTTCAACTGTGTCGTTTAGCAAGAGACCATAATATCTCCCGGTGCACGACAGCTCAGTCCCTTTACTTTACTTTTAACACGGAATGCAGGTAAGTGCAAAAATGCATGTCAAGCGGTGTTCCCCACGGTCCACAGACTGTGCGAACGATGTACAATTCAAACACTGTTAAGTACAGGCACGTACAATGAGTTACACAGGCACAGACATTAAAAAGTTAATACAGGTAAAATGTATGGGCTGGCATGTGAACACTACCGACGGCAGTCCATGTGAGACCGAAGTCTAGCCATAGGAGCGGCGGAGGCGACG
Source organism: Amphibalanus amphitrite (assembly GCF_019059575.1). Taxonomy (NCBI): domain Eukaryota; kingdom Metazoa; phylum Arthropoda; class Thecostraca; order Balanomorpha; family Balanidae; genus Amphibalanus; species Amphibalanus amphitrite. The sequence continues at coordinate 26,957 of NW_024881786.1, forward strand.
ACAGCCGGTTGGCCGCTCTAGACAGTTTGCGCAGCTGGTAGCTGCATCTGGCTGGGGAGGAGCTACTCCAGCATGGCAGCCTGCTGACTGCTGAACCATGAGCGCCATCAGACGCTCCAGCTGCTCGTTGTCTCCCATCACCGGTACGAGCGATCCGACACGACGGTGTTAACTTATGTGCGTCTCTGAATCGGTGTCGCGCACAGGGTCAATCTCACTCGCGTACTGGCCACGCATATTATCGATTACACCACTATTTCACTATTTCACTGTGGCCGGACCGTCTCGGCGAACACGCCTCACCTCACCTCGCGGCACTCAGCTGTGTTGACACCAGCGCCGCTCGGACGATACTGACCCTCGGCCGCTCGGCCCGGCCCGGCCGGTCAAGGTCGTTCAAGGTCACGGCTGTCAAGGCGCGACACGCGTGACCCAGGGCCGGGACACAACAGGGACATTTTGGCGTTGTGCCCGATGAGTTGCCTCACTTCGGTGTCCAACATTGAGAGCATCGTCTCTACGGCTTCTTGCTCTGAAAGGGAGAGTAAGACAAATATTAGAGAAACGGCAGAAACGCTTAATTTCTAAGCCATATCCTCAAAGCACACGAATTGGTATTTAAGCAGATTTTGCTAACACACACAGATGGCAATCGCAACCTGTCCTATATCCCAAAAATGGGCAATGGCACACAGATTTTGCCACCTCCCAGAGTAAGTAATTACCTTTGCTGTGGTTACTTTCAAGCTGTTAAGTGCACACAAAGAATACAGAAAACAAACTCACCATGAGACGTTCGCGCTGTGCGCCAGACACCAACTCGCGAAAGGAACAACCACGCTGCCGGCAGCCTTCGCAGTGCTTTCGAGAAAGGAAGGACCGGAAGCACTGAGGCATTATAGAGGTGTTCCTTAGGGATATCCATTTGAATTGGTTTGAACTGTTAAAATCGATAAACATCGTGTCATATAGTAAGGCTCTTTTTCATTAAAAATTATTTCTTCTACTGAAAAATACATGTTTTATTTTTATCAATAATTGCTATTTTCCTAAGCGAAAATGGAATCGCAGCACTTCAAACTGCTCTACTCTTAACCCGCGCCCCGTAGGGCTACCGGCGGACCCTACCACCCGTAGGGGGGGGGGGGGGGCCGTTTCGGCCCCCCCTAAGATCTCGGAAAGTTACCGGCCGATTTTCAAAATTCAAACGGCGTTCGATAGCCCCACCCGGGAACTACCTTGTGACCAAATTTCATTGACCTAGGTCAAACCGATGACGTCACAGGTCAGGTCAAAGGTCAGATTTTCACCGTTCACAGGCAATTCAAGAAATGTGCTGTGAAAGCGAGTAAATTGGTAATTTATTGAAAACCATCGATGGTACATTGTTCGTCAAACACATACTTTGCTATCTGAGGTCACTGATACCAGGTCAGGTCACAGCGAGGTCAGGTCACCGGGGGTCACAATATGAATGTGTCGTGTGATACATGTTTTATAGTCCATTTTACATGACAAATGCGATTATGTGGGTTAGGCAGCCTTTGGGGCCAGCCTAGGTCACGTTTTGGTGAAGGTCAGGTCAAGGTCAGGTCAAATTAGGTCAAATTTCAAAGTTGATATTTTTGCATAAAATGGGTATCGATTCGATGCAGCTCGTCACGGGGAGTCTAATGGTGGTCTTCGTTTTGCTCTACGAGTTCTAGAATTGCCAAAAATTGAGTTTGAAAATTTGACGTCATCATTTTTGAACAGTTTTTTTGCTATAACTTGGCCAAAAAACGAGGTATCGATATGAAATTTGGCATGTAGATAGAAGACGGTAGGCACTATCACATATATTCTGTTTTTTTTGAAACTCAAAAAACTTTTTGGATTTTTTGGCGAATATATAAAAAAAATGCTTTTTTGATTTTTGGGGGTCAAAACTCAAAAATTTCAAAAACTCGAGATGGCAGTTTTGTAGCCCTGTCAATTCTACACCTTTTATGTCTGGATCATTTTTCTGTATCTTCAAAGCTGTAGTCCTGACAGGTCTTCTCGCGAAGGTCTTTTTTCGGTCGAAAATGACAGAACATGACGTCACTCTGACGTCATTTGTGGCCAACCTATCATAGCCTCTGGTAAAATTTTTGGTCACAATGTGTAAAATTGATGCCCGGAGGGGTCCTGAAAGTTTGGTGGCGATATCTCCAGCCGTTTAGGAGATATCGACCGAAAAGGACAGGGGGGCCGTTTCGGCCCCCCCCTACGGGGCGCGGGTTAACACAGCGCCACCTACGCCTTTAGTTTCCTTCTGTGCTGACATCTGTCGTCAAAACACGTCAGCTGCGAGAACTATAAGGAAAAAAGTGAGAAGTTTACCATCCTTTCTGACCGAATGACTGCTGGTTCGAATCTCACCGCAGACCGACTGTTTGCGTTACACGGGTAGCTAGACAACTTCCAGTACTAAACTATCTCGGTCAAGACCAAATCCACTCCTGAAACCGAAGTGGAGACCATGCACAGTTCTCGGGAAAGACCAATTCCTCAAAGCGGCAAAATGGAAACCATCGAAGGTACTCAGGTGAGTACTATCAGTATAAGTTCCAAAATGTGTTTCTCAGTGCAGCAGGGCGCGTATGTATGGCTGAATAGCCCAGCGGGGCGCGGGTTAAACCAACGCAAGACTAAAATGACAAAAGAAAACATAAGGTCGCTTAACCAAGTACAACATGAGGTCACTTATAACCTAACGGAACAAAACAGATTATTCAATCATGAATAAGACGATATTCAATCATGTTGCTGATTTTAGTACTTCGCCACCTTAATGCATATTTTTCGGTTTAATTTACCTATTTTTTTAAAATTAAAAGAGAGACAGCTTTGCAAGAGTTCCAAACAACTGACTCCAAACAATTGACTCCGAATCCTGCCACCATTGCGCGATCGGATGGTAGAGAGCAGGGTCAACGCAACAAGCTTCGCTTCGCTGGGGATCTGTCCTTGTAAATCCTTCCATTCAAAAAGGTTCGCGGACTAAATTGAAGAAAAAAAAAACTATGAACGTAACTGATGAACGATGTGGTCATAGGCAATGATCCTGATTTAAAATCAAATTAATTCCAATGATTTTAATGACATGTAAAAAATTGCATAGATTAGGTGCAAACAGCCTACCTATAGCAGAGATAAAGCTTTACAAAAACACGAATAGTAAACTAGACTAAGATATAAAATATCAAAATGACACATTCTATAAATGAACTTTTTAACGGCAGAAACGGCGAATAATGGGAAGCCACCTGTCTTGCAGCAGGGCACCAGAGTTGCGGTGCCCTGCTCTGGTGCCCTCATTCTTTGGGCTTCCCCAAAGTGGGCCACCTGTCTTGCAGCAGGGCACCAGAGTTGCGGTGCCCTGCTCTGGTGCCCTCATTCTTTGGGCTTCCCCAAAGTGGGCTTCCCATTATTCGCCGTTTCTGCCGTTAAAAAGTTCATTTATAGAATGTATCATTTTGATATTTTATATCTTAGTCTAGTTTACTATTCGTGTTTTTGTAAAGCTTTATCTCTGCTATAGATACTGTTTGCACCTAATCTATCCAATGATTTTGGTACGTACGATGAATTATAGGTACCTGGGGGATTATCAGCACACAATCTAATGGAATATAACATTTTTTTCGAGTAGTCTTTTTAGCCGATTTCGAATTTGGCACTCTTTTGAGCGCTTAATAGGTAGTTTTGGTGGTTGACACTTCGGCACTATGGATAGCCGGCGGGACGCCTACTGGTTGACCTGACTTGACCTGACCCAACCTAGTTACCTTACCTACTCCAAATCCACGAATGCATCACATCGGATCAAAACTAATATGAAATTCGAAATCAGGATCCCGAACTAACCATCACAGCCTGAATTTGAAAAGTTCAAGCAGGTCCCGCTTTTCAACACTTTGGCCTGACCTGGAAGGTCAACCAATGACCCAGGAACTTAAAACTGGGCATCATCGACTTCTCCTGGTCACGGGCAGCACGCTTGTTTTTATTTTTATCTTTATTTTTATTTTTTGACGAAGCTCTTGCTCGATCAGGGGCCCAGGACCCCAGACTCCCCCCCCCCCCGTAGGTCAGCGGCGGACAAAGCGCCAATACGGGCGAGGGTTAAACACTTTTATCTATCCTAAAATTGTTGAGCATTCTAGCTACGCGAGGAAAACTGCGAATTTCCGTCGCTGTGGGAGGCACCGTTAATGCCTGAAATGTGAACCTGTCAGAGGCTAGCCAATACTGACTCGGTCCGTCGGCGGCGGCCATCCTCCAGCAGTGGCCGATTAGACCCGTGCACATGCAAAACAGGATCAGTGACCTTGAGTGGCGACCAGGTACCCCAGCAGCCGGCAGTGACGTCAGCCGACGCAGCGCTCCCGATTGGTCGAGAACTCAGGTATGAGTGAGCCACTCCGCTTGGTCTGCCGTGCAGCAGAGGTGCGGGCCGCCGGCAGAGCCCCGCGATCGGCGGCTGGGTGCAGGGATTCGGTTTCGGGACGAGCTTTGCTGACACTGCCAGCCCCGTCCAAACACCGATTATCTCCCCGCGTCGGCTCGACAGCGACTGTTTGCGAGTGTCGCGCGGCCAGTCTTTACGCCACAGACCCGCACGGTGACGTCACGCATTTTCCCGGCGGACGCGTGCGTTCGTTTGTGACGTCAGCGCGGGCCGCGCGGCGGCGGCGGCGGCGGCGCGGCGGCCGTTGATTCAGACTCCGGTGAGCTGCAGTCGGTGACGGTGCCTCCGCCGGTGTGCCGCGGACCTGTGACGGTGTGAGACTCCCTGTCGAACGCGGGGCATGGGAGCAGCGCGGTCGGCGGGCGATACCGTTTTCCCAGCTGCAGTCTCCCAGTCTGAGGCGGAGGGTGGGTTTTGTGGCGCCCTCCCACCGGAGAAAGTGAGGTGGTTGGCGGTTGGACGGCGGCTCGCGGTGTGACAGAGCCTGGGGCGTGGCAGCAGTCCCCCGGAGGATGGAGCTGAACGCGAGGACCGTGCTGGGGGCCGTGCTGCTGCTGGCTGCCTGCGCGACACCAGGTTAGACGGGCCGCGCGCCCAGTGTGTGTGTAGGTATGTGTGTGTGTGTGTGGGGGGGGGGGGTAAACCCCAGGAGGACAGGTAGGTACTCAGTACTCAGTGATAGGCTGGCGCTGTCTACCGCAGGGGAATTGATCGTCTCAGTGTCGTCTGGCGTGCTTAGCCGTCGCACTATTGTTTAACTGACACTGGACGTGGTTGTGGTGTGACAGATTTTGGTTACACCTGTCTATGGAGCTGCAGACGTTGTTTGGAGCCTGCATAAGCCGTTTCTTCTGGCATTCTGCCCGTTTGTGTGTTGAATCCTGGATGCCAGACTGCATGTGTCATGTGGACCTATTGTGTGCTTTATACCTATACCGGAGATTGGCTGAAAGCCTGAAACGGCCCAGCGGCCGCACACAATGTGTGTGGGAAACTGTCCGGTGTTTCCCTACCGGCCATTACCCTGTTCGGACGGAAACGGCCCGGTTCCGCCGCCCCGCGCCCCCCCCCCCCAGTCCTTAGTCCGTTATACCCTGTCCCATTGGCCACGGCCCAGTTCCGCCGCGCCCCGCGGGTCGCTTTCGCCTCTCAGCCGCCCATGGTGCCACGGCCGGGCCTTCAGGCACACGCGGTGGGGGCGAGACCACCTTTCTTCGTCTGCCCCACCGGACCACCTCTCATGTATCCATGGTATTTTATTTCCATCCTCGTAAACGGTCATTGTTACCTAATGGGCGCGTCCCATCTCTATTACGCGTTGTGTGAGGTGCTGATGGCCTAATCTGTTCACAATAAACCTAAGGCCGCCTCCAGGCCTCACCGCAAGTGATCGGCAACACAGGCGGTCGTGTAGGCCGCGCCCTATTTTAGGTCTGGTCACTGCATGGTTCGGTCGCTCGGACAGACGATTGCAGGTCGGTGAGTACCTTCACCCGGGCGTTCGGCGGCGGGCGGGCGTCCGCGGGTCGTCCGCGGGCGGGCCGTCCGCCGTATGGCTGTGAGCCGTCCGCGGGCCGTCCGCGGGCCGTCCTGGCCAGGGTCGCCGGGGCAGCCTCTGAGCCTCTCTGCGCGCCGCGGTCGCAGCTACGGGTCGGTCGGCGCCCCGTCCTACCTGCGGGCCGTCCGTCCGGGGGCGGGCCGTCCGCCGTATGACTGTCAACGGTGCTCAGTGTCCACCTGTTGATCGGCTTCCGGTCCGCCTCCCTGGCCCGTCAGCCGCGGTCGGTCGGTCCTGGTCCGTCGCGTCGGTCGGTCCTGGTCCGTCAGCCGCGGTCGGTCAGTCCTGGTCGGTCGTCCCTGGTCCGTCAGCCGCGGTCTGTCGGTCCTGGTCCGTCGGTCCTGGTCCCCCAGCCGCGGCCGGTCGGTCCTGGCCCGTCGCGTCGGTCCTGTTCCGTCGGTCCTGGTTCAGCCACCTGCCCACGGACAGTCGCCGAGGACTGCAGTCCCGGCCGACAGACGGTTCTAGGCCGCGGCCACGTCCAGCTCATGTTTAATTAATCAGCGCGGCTCGCAGTGCCCTGATCACGCGCCCGGTACGGCCTGTCTCAGGTGCCGAGGAATGCGGGACCTTTTCCTCACCAACACGGCGCCGGCTGAGCTGCGAGCGTGCCGGCCGGCCGGTCCGGTATACCGGCTCAGAGGGGGGGGGGGGGGGAGGACAGACCGGTCCCGCCGGGGGGCCGCGCAGCGCCCCCTCCCCTCCCTCCTCCACGCTCGTGACTGAACAATGGTGCCCTGCAGAGGGCTCGCTCTCTTCCTGAGTCGGGGTCGACCAAGGCCGCCGCGGCCGCCGGCGGCGCCTGGCCAGGGCCGGGTCGCCGGGGCAGCCTCTGAGCCTCTCTGCGCGGCGCGGTCGCAGCTACGGGTCGGTCGGCGGCGCCGTCCTACCTGGCGCCGCGCGGTCCGTCCCTATCTGGACCGTATCAGCGCGGTGACGCTGACCGGCCGGCCGGCCCGACCGCCACTCACAACTGCTGCGGCGGGTATACCCGGCCCGTGTCCAGTGAGACAAACAGCCTGCAACTCGCCGGGACCAGCCGCCCGACACCAGCAGTCCGGGGCTGCTCGGTACCGCCCGTGCCGCGGGCCGGGCCCATTGAGCCCGCCGCTCGACCGGGCAGCCCGGCGCACCGGTATACACCGGCGGCGGAAACTGAGCTGCCTTTGCCGGGTCCTGTGACGGACTCGGGGTCGCCATGGCTGCCCGGAGCGGGCCCGGACCGTGCCCGGAGCGGCGCGTGGCAAACCGAGAGTGAGTCAGGAAAGGCACGCCAGCAGGCGGGCCGCGCCAGTGATTTACCTGCCCGCTAGTACCGGCTAGTATGGTACAGAGTACAGTGCATATTGTGCTGAGTGTGCAGCATATATGTAGTACACGCTTGCTGCAAAATATATAGAACCTGCTACACAGGCGCCCTCAGCAGCAGACTGAATGGGGGCGGTTGGTATGAGCGGAATGTGAAGCAAAATTATGATGTTTGCAGTTATGCTTCGCTTCAGAGGATTTCTAGTCGACTGCTCAGTGGTTACCTTAGCTTGGTTATGTAAACACTGCATTAGTCTGACTGAATTACTTAGTTGAGGGACATTCGGTCGTTTTACATCGCCTAATTGTCGTCTAATAAAGTGGACGTTTAGATAGAGTTAATGATTTCAAGTCAGGCTGTTCTCAGATTCGAGTGACTTAAAGATGCCGTGACATTTTATTCTTCACATCGTAGCACAGGCCTCTTAAAGGAACTATCCCACCTTCTAAAATGTTGTTAAAACCAGTTAAATTGTGCCCGACTTTATAGATTGGATGACCAGGAACACGGTTCTGGCATTTATTTTTCATTAAACATCTTAGGCTTCCCATATTCCAAACACAAACTTTCAAATATGTGACGTCACAGCCCAAAATTACCTCCTTCCCCAGGCCACATTACTGTCATAAAGCTGATTCTTTTTACTCTGTAGGCACCACAACAAAGTTCAGACCAAGTTTTAAGCGATTTTTCAACGAACAAAGCCATTTAAATCAGAATGACTAAACGAGGTGACGTCACACTAACGGTCGCTCCATGTTGAAGATAGGGCCTTGCGCAAGGCCCATTTTCAAATGAAGGGAACGAATTTCTTCAACACCAAGAGGCCGCGGGGGTTGCAACCTAGATAGATAGTGGTTTCTGAACCTCGCCGCAAACTTGGCTATCTCAACTCAAACCCCATGTTAACCCGCGCATGACTGGGGGGGGGGCTCTACAGAGCTCCCTCCCGTTTTTCAGCAATATCTTCTAAACCGTTTGACGGATCAACACGAAACTTGCAGTACCTTCGAAGGCATCAATTTGACACCTTTTGTCAAAATTTCAACTTTCTAGCTACCATAGTTTGACCGGAAATGACGTCAGAGTGACGTCATGTCGGCCGACTTTCATGCAAAATACTGAATTACGGCAAACGCTCTCAAGAGTTCAGTTTTAAAGCTAGATCCATTTTCTTTGCATGAATGGATTACAAATACACGTAGCTATCAAACTGCCATCTCGAATTTTCGATATTTTGAAAATTTTGAAAAATATGTATTTACAATTACAAAAAGTATATCTTTTATTTTTTTCCAAAAGTTTTTGATTTTTCGCAAAAACCGGAATATATGTGATAGAAAACACACTGATGAACTACATTTGCAAGTTTTAGCCCAATATCTTCAAAAATAGCCAAGTTATTCGCATTATTGTCAAAATTTTACAATTTTATGTTTTTTCAAATCCATTTTTTAGTACGTTTTTGACGCCGTACAGCAATATAAATGGCACCATCGTGTTCCTGAGCTCAAACTGCATCTGATAGGCGCCTTTTTGTTGAAAATTTTCATTTTCAAAATTTGACCTTTTCTGACCTGAAAGTGACCTGACCTCCGGTAAATTCAGCTGACAATAACCTCAAATGACACAGACGACACTATTTTCGAAATCTACGAGTAAAATGGACCATAAAACATGCGTCACGTGACCGATACATGATATACAATTTTCGTGACCTAGGATGACCTGGCCTTGACCTTAAAAATTCGAAGTAAAAGTTAGGTACCCTCAGGGTATCTAAGGCATCCTTCAAGGAGTGCGTACACCAAAAATGAGCCTGATCGGACCGGCTGTCCGGTGGTCAGAGCCTAAATTGTGAACTAGCAAAAATGTCGATAATTTTTACTTTGACCTGACCTGTGACGTCATCGGTGACCTCGAGGTCAATGAAAATAGGTTTCGCTCGACAGTTTTTACAGGGCTATCAGACGCCGTTTGAATTTTGACGATCGGCTCAGTAGTTTCGGAGATAGGAGGGGGGCTCTGGAGAGCCCCCCCCCCCCCCAGTCACTCGCGTTATAGATAATACCCCAGTCATGCGCGGGTTAAAGGTGGGATAGTCCCTTTAACAAGGTGAGCAACACATTGTCTAGGCAATGGAAGGGTGATCTCACTAATGGAAAAGGTGAACCGTTTCACCGCCCTGCCCAGTGCCCAACACCAGGTGTTGCGAATCCAAGTTAAAGAACGTATAAATACACCAGGCGGATGTATTTTTGATCGTCAGCAAAATGAACAACCATTGCAGGGCAGGGCTCCGACTCGGCCCAGTACAAATTCTGCACCAAGATAAGCCTACTCTATGAAATGAGAGCCTCGTTCATGGCTCCCCAACCCGTGAATATCCTCCCTGAATAGGCGCGTTGCCGTATGAAATAGCGACCTTGCAAGGCACGCTCAAATGATACGAACAGCTCCGCGAATATGCTCACCGAACAGGCCGCTCAGACTAGTAAGGCTAACATATTCACGGCGCTGTGCTATCGGTGGTTGGGTCCAAAAAGCGTATGTGAAACGAGCCGGACAGACTCAGTCCCAGATTTAGACCCTCGAATGTATATGCGTCGCCGAGTAAGCCGACAGCAAGCCTCTCAGACGAGTCTGCCGACGTCCCCAGCAAACGCATATAACATTCGAGGTCCCAACGCACCAGCCGCGACAACAGACATTGCCCGACTGCCCTCCGCCGGCGCGCCCTCACCCGACCTCGCCTCACAATCACGTGGTCAGCAGCCGACCAATCACTGCACGAGTCCGCGCCGCACAGCCCCGCTCCAGCGAGTGATGCTGTGCCGCAATACAGCGGCCGCGCGTCGGCCGGGAAGCTCAGCCGGCGGCCGGGCGAAATCACTGAACACAGTAAGATACAAATATTACCTAAAACCACTCATGACTGAATTTCAACATTCTCCCCACCAAAAAATGGGGTTCACCACATTTTTTCACACATCACTCGGGAGAGAACCGCTTCACACGCGTGGTCCTCTTAGTTGCGCCGAAATATCACTGTCCGTGACATCGCGATCGAGCTTTCTGGAGCGCCAGCGTCGCTCGAGCACCTTCGGGCGGAGGAGCAGTCACTCCGACGCGCCGAAAACGCGGCACGTTCAGGTGCAGCACCGGCGCATCTTGGCACGGTGCGGCAGCTTTGTCGATTTAGCAGCACCGGGCGCATGGTCGCATCCCTCGGGCGGAGAGGTGGTCCTTCCGACGCGCCGAAAAACGCGGCACGCCCAGCTGCAGCACCGGTGGGTCCCAGCACGGCGCGGCAGCCACGGTGGTCCAGCAGCGCTGGACGCACGGTCGGTGGGAAACACTGAAAATAAGAAAGAAACAAACACTCCGTAAATAAAGGGGAAACAAAGTCACTAAGCAAGGCAATCATGGCAACAGGGCCACTGCCAAATGGCCACAGATTCAGCCGCCAGACTGAATTTGCCCTCACAAATTGTCCCTTTTTACCCAACCTTAACCTAACTTAACTAATAATACACTAGCCTCGTGGGCTCACTTTGGCTGCCTCAGGGCATCGCCTTCTGGTTAATCAGTCTTTTCAGCCCCACGAAACTCCCCCAAAAGCCTCCCCACCATGGGGCAGCCTCGGGGATGAACCTCCATTTGACATATCTGGGAAGGTCAAATGTAAAAGGGCGCGTTGCGGTGGATCTACCGTCGACGGCGCCACCGATGCCACCGCCAGATCCCGCCGGGGTGCTTCCTCTGCACCGACGGGATGGGTCGGGGGCCGACGATCAAGGGCGGCGCCGCACGGCACCATGACGGCCGGGAGCGGCGGCCATATGTCGGCCTCTCATCAGAGCCCCAGATCGGGGGCGGCTCGTGGAGCTTCTCACTCCACATTAGTTGTGAGTTGGAGCGAGAGTCGTTCAGCTCGGTATCACCGATGCCAGTTGGGCTCGCGTCCAGGTCGGCAGCATCGTGCCGACTTGGAACGCACTGGCTCATGTGGGGACCACCATTGTCTCCACCTTTACAACCGTGGATCGTCTCGACGGCTCTCGGCCCGTCAGCAACCTCCAACTGATCCCGTGGGACGACCTGATACACGTTATCAGCCTCCACAAGGACGTCAACCTCACCGCCCCGGAAATCATCAGCCGTCTGGATCTCAGACGGCAACCGAGGCGGCTGAGCAGTTGGGGGTGATGAGCACAGCACGTCTGTGCTCTTCATGTCAAGTTTGACTGACGGGCTTTCGAAACGACTTTCAATATCAACCTCATTTCGATCGTTGGTACAAGGCTGCTCGGTTCTCTCATGGAACCCGATACAGGCAAATGCGTCGGAGCCCTTCTCAGGTAGCTCCAGCTCCTGAGCCAGGGAGCTCCTGACATAGGAGGAGTCACATCCTCCATCAAGAAGATCACGTGCCGGCGTGCGGCCATTGGGACCTGCTGCCACAACAGCAGCGGTTTGCAAGAAGCTCTTTCCTGTAGAGCTGACATTGTATCGGTGACGACTGGGCAGCTCAACACCGTGCGTCTCAGCCTCTGCACAAGTACCCGGAGCAGGAGGCTCAGGAGGCTGGAGTGGTTCAGCATCAGGGCTCAACTCAGAAACTGCTGAGGGTGAACGCTGCGTTCCAAGCTCCGCATCATGCAGCAGCGAGTGATGCTGGCGGCCACGCTCAGCACACGGACTGCCCAGACATTCCCTGGCCAGGTGTTCAGAGTCGAGGTCTCTGGTGGTCACCGAGAACGTTGCTGGTGGGTCAACAGCAGAGCATTCACCATTCGGGCCCCTAGCAAGCTCTCTGACCCGAATTTCTTCCTTCAAAAACACCAGGAAGTCATCAAAGTGGTGACTCGATCGCCGGGCCCACTCCAGACGCCAGTCTTCGGGGATATTGCCCTTCACCATGGGCAGCAGCAGGCTGGATAGGCTCTCTGAGGAGACACCCAGAGTGCTGAGAGCTCTCGTGTGCGCAGACAGGTGATCTATGAAGGATCGCATGGCCTTCAAGTCACCGTAGCGGACTGATGACATGTTCATCAGCTCCTTCAAGAGAGTCTCCCGTCGCACATTCTCGAGGTCAAATCGCGCTTTCAGAGCTGACACCGCCTGCACATACCCGTCACCCGTGACTGGGATGCCCTGGATGGCCCTCAATGCCGCTCCGGCAAGATGCGACTTTAAGACCACGAATTTCTGCACGTTGGCATAGCACTGGTTGTCGTGCACAGCAATCGAAAACAGTTCCCAGCAGGGCTGCGGAGTCGGAGTCGGAGTCGGAGTCGGAGTCGGTCGGAGTCGACAGTTGTGACCGGAGTCGGAGTCGGAGTCGGAGTCGATTTTAGAAACCCGAGCCGGAGTCGGAGTCGGAGTCGCCGAAAATCTGTCGACTCCGCAGCCCTGCTAGGTCTGCGGAGTCGGAGTCGGGAGTTGGAGTCGGTCGGAGTCGACAATTCTGCCCGGAGTCGGAGTCGGAGTCGGAGCTGGTTTTTGAAAGCCGGAGTCGGAGTCGGAGTCGGAGTCGCCGAAAATCCATCGACTCCGCAGCCCTGGTTCCCAGAACTCGGGCCATCTCATCACATCACCATCGAATGTGGGAATCGCCACGGTGAGAGATGATTTCAAATCGGCGCTACCAGCTGCCTTCATCGACTCTGCCCTGAGCTGGGCCTCCTCTGCCTTCTCGAGGCGAGTCAAAAGGCGAGAACCGAGGAAAGCCTCATCCTCCAGAGTCTGAACATGATTTGTCTCATCTGCTTGACCCTGTCTGTCCAGCTGGACCTGAACAGCCTGTAGTTCAGCATGGATCTTCTCCACATGATGGAGTTTGAGGGCAAGCTGATCCGAGTCTAGCGCTTTCCGATCTCCCTCCCTGTAGGCTCGGAGATCGTTGCACGCTTTAGTAGCCTTTGTGCGGAGACGCGACCTAGCAGCCAGTAGCTCCTCCATGCTTGAGTGAAATGGGAACTAAATCAAAGTACAAAGTGGACTGTATGTATGTTCAAAACAAACCATCAATTTACCCAGTGGACTCAGCAAATTAAATGTCCGGTAGCCATGGGGACTGTGTCCTCCACTGAATAAATGATCCGGCCCGGAGGACTATGTTGCGAATCCAAGTTAAAGAACGTATAAATACACCAGGCGGATGTATTTTTGATCGTCAGCAAAATGAACAACCATTGCAGGGCAGGGCTCCGACTCGGCCCAGTACAAATTCTGCACCAAGATAAGCCTACTCTATGAAATGAGAGCCTCGTTCATGGCTCCCCAACCCGTGAATATCCTCCCTGAATAGGCGCGTTGCCGTATGAAATAGCGACCTTGCAAGGCACGCTCAAATGATACGAACAGCTCCGCGAATATGCTCACCGAACAGGCCGCTCAGACTAGTAAGGCTAACATATTCACGGCGCTGTGCTATCGGTGGTTGGGTCCAAAAAGCGTATGTGAAACGAGCCGGACAGACTCAGTCCCAGATTTAGACCCTCGAATGTATATGCGTCGCCGAGTAAGCCGACAGCAAGCCTCTCAGACGAGTCTGCCGACGTCCCCAGCAAACGCATATAACATTCGAGGTCCCAACGCACCAGCCGCGACAACAGACATTGCCCGACTGCCCTCCGCCGGCGCGCCCTCACCCGACCTCGCCTCACAATCACGTGGTCAGCAGCCGACCAATCACTGCACGAGTCCGCGCCGCACAGCCCCGCTCCAGCGAGTGATGCTGTGCCGCAATACAGCGGCCGCGCGTCGGCCGGGAAGCTCAGCCGGCGGCCGGGCGAAATCACTGAACACAGTAAGATGCAAATATTACCTAAAACCACTCATGACTGAATTTCAACACCAGGCGCCACTCCATTTACTAATTAAATTGGGCTCGGTGCCACAATCCCCGGCCACCCACGTCCCACAGTCCCAAATATTAGCGCCGACGGCTCCTCCTGGTCCCCTTTGGTGACCCGTTCCCAGACGGTGGTCCGAGGGGCAGCGACCGACGTCTGCGCGGGGTACCTACTACCTACTAGAGATGTCAATCGGGTACCTACCAACAGCTTGGTATACCGATACCAAACCGATACCAACTTGGTATTTGGTATTTCAATCCTCCTATATTTTTTTTTTATAAATTTAGTTCGAATGTCTGAATGGACGGATTGACAGAGCCGGAGCCCACGCTAAGCAGAGCTTGTTGCGTAGACCCCGACCCCTACCGTCCGATCGCGCAATTCCGGGTAACGGGAGAATTTAGATGCCAAAGTTTAACGTGCCCTTCCAAGCCGGACACGGCCTGTCCCACTCAACTGACTTCAACTGGCTGCGGCTGCTCCCACCAACCGCAGACCATCCCCGTCAGGAGTCTCAAATATCGAGCGCCGGAGCGTCTCGAACCCGGGCTCTCACTACCGGGAGTCCAATGCTCTACCAACTGAGCTACGGGACAGGCCAATATTTGGTATGTTGTCGGTATTATGAACCCTCACTAATATATAAGAGGGCAGAGGCTTATAAATTGGTATAGATTTGGTATTTGCCTAAGGTTCCTAGGTTGGTTCGGTTTCGGCATTTCCTCACCGTTTTGGTTGGTATTTGGTTTGGTATCGGTATTCCGATTTTCTGTAATTGACATCACTAGTACCTACCGATCGACCGGAGGACCCTGGTTTGGGTAACCGCAGTGTCTCAACAACAGCCGTCCTTCCGATAGGGGTAACTGCTCTCCGCTCACCGCTGGTCGCCGAAAGAGGATGGCGTTGGGGGCCTGGGTTAGGCTGACACTTTAGCCAATTTGTGTGCTATGCTGTGGTGAAGGGAAAGCGTCATGCCCGGATGACGT
The DNA here is from genome assembly GCF_019059575.1 of Amphibalanus amphitrite. Taxonomy (NCBI): domain Eukaryota; kingdom Metazoa; phylum Arthropoda; class Thecostraca; order Balanomorpha; family Balanidae; genus Amphibalanus; species Amphibalanus amphitrite. The sequence continues at coordinate 42,171 of NW_024881786.1, forward strand.
CGTCACCCTCGGTTACCAAGAAGTGTCCGATGGGAGTGAAAAGACGCCCGATCCCCATTTTGGCCGATGCTGCTCCACTCCCTCTCGCAGTCGCTCCACAATAATTACGTTACGCAATCGATTACGACCCGCTTACCCTGACGTGGTTCCTCCGTTTCTGCTATCGACAATGCTCTGCGCAGTTAGGGGCAGAGTGCCCGTGATGTTTCCTCTGGGTGAGGCACTGCACCGGTCCGGCACGTTACCCTATCGAAGTCGGGTCGCGGGCTTTGGTGATTTTGGTATACCGATACCAAAACGATACGAACTCGGTATTTGGTATTTAAAACCAAATGCACTTGGTATTTTGTTGGTATTTTGAGGCTCAACTGATGTAAAAGATGCTCTGAAGCTGGTAAAAAGTTGGTTTTCCTATCACGTTTACAAGTTGGTTTAGCTCTATGTATTTTCCCATTGTTAGGTATTTGATTTGCTATTGATGTCCAAATTGTCTGTGCTTGACATCACTACAGTGGTGCCACTACCACGCCACTGAAATATCACACGAGGATGACCAATCCCGAGATGAAATGAGCTCAATAGCCCACCGGCTCAGCGGTCGTATTTAGTGGATAGCACATTCTGATTTCTGACGTTAAACTGTCTACCTATGCGAGAAATTGTCATATACCTATGTAGGTACGACACCTATACCCAGCAGGAGTCGATGTGCCATCGTGAGCCTATAGTCTGGCATCCTGCAGGTCCTGCACTCTCGACACCAGACCACAACTAAAACGTATATGCTATGTCATCGAGCGGCCGGAGGGAACTGCTGCCATACAGCCATCAAAGTCGGTGGACGTGGCTGGACAACGGCTGCCTCCCTGTATATGGGACAACGGCTGTCTCCCTGTAAATGGGACAAAGGCTGTCTCCCTGTATATGGGACAACGGCTGTCTCCCTGTAGCGGAGGCAGCGGCTGTCTCCCTGTAGCTGAGGCAGCGCGGCTGCCTCCATGGGACTTAGGTAGCGGCTGTCTTTAACGGCAGCTGAGACAACGGCTGGTTCTCTGTAGCTGAATAGGCGGCTGTCTCCCTGAGACTGAGGCAGACGCTTTCTTTCTGTAGCCGAGACAACATCTGTCGCCCTGTTGCTGAGACAGCGGCTGTCTCCATGGGAGGCAGCGGTTGTCTCAGTGGGACTTAACCAGCGGCTGTCTCCCTGAGGCCTGAGACTGAGGCAGCGGCTGTCTCCGTGGCCGGTACGCAGCGGCTGTCTCCCTGAGGCCTGAGACTGAGGAAGCGGCTGGCTCCCTGAGACTGAGGCAGCGGCTGTCTCCGTGGCCGGTACGCAGCGGCTGTCTCGCGGCTGTCTCTGTAGGGCTGAGGCAACGGCCGTCAAATCCAGAGGCGGAGACGTCTTTCTCCCTGTAGCTGAGGCAGTGGCTGTCTCTCTGCATGGCTATTCGGCACTCGGAATGATACACCTCACCAGCTTATTGAGGTGCAAATGATTTAGAAAAGTGGCTGCAGCATGGCTCGGTGACTCAGGCGAGCTGTGGTAGCGACATATCCCGACTGCCGAGCCACAGTATTGTGTCGCGCGGCGGCGCCCCGTCTGAATCAGTGCCCTGTGTGTGTGAGCTGTCGGCCGGCCGTGCGCGGTCTCTCGTTAGCCCGCGGCGGCGCCCCAGTGAGTCACCGCCTCCCATTGAGGCGCCTCCAACGACAGCGCGGTGGCCTCCGTGCTTCGCGTGCGCGGGTGAGGGGCGGCAGAACCGGTTACCGGACTGACGAGCTCGCATCACATGGAGCGCCCGGCCAACGTGACGCTGCCGGTCGTGGCTTGATGAAAGAGACTTAGGTAGTTGAACACCGGCAGGCTGGAAGGGGCAGCTTCGTCCAGACTCGTTATAAAAGATTCTGAGAAAAGATTATCGGTGATGCCGAAGATTTCTGATGGCAGCCTTGGCCTGCTAAGAATACCAAGGGCATGTGAAACTAACAATGTGGTGATATTATTTGGCATGTGCTATACATTTTCATTAAGCCTGGTAACTTCATGCAGGCGGATTGCACGGAGCGAAGCAGTGCGGCCCTATCAGATAGTGTGCACTGTGCAGGGTGCTGAGCGCAGAGCACAGTCTGTGTGTCTGCTCTGCCCTTCCAGCCCGTCTCTCTGTGCTCACACCTCTGAGTGAATCAGCCATGGCTGCCATGAACCGCGGTCAGGCGATCAGAGGGCGGCGGTCAGACGGCGATCAGAGGGCGGCGATCAGAGGGCGGCGATCAGAGGGCGGTCAGAGGCGATCAGAGGGCGGTCAGACGGCTCCTTCCCATCCGGACTATTCCGCATGCTGCATGCATCATCATTCATCACCATCAGTAGCTATCCCGACTTCTGTAATCTACAGCTGTATGCACATTGCACAGGAGCGAGCTATAGACCACCGTATGTCGTCTGGTCCTCCTGTGTGTCCCGGGGGACCACCTGTCCCTCTGGATCCGACACTCCGGAGCTGGGGGGTGACCCTGGACCAGCAGCGCCGGACGGCCGGCCCGGTACACGCGGAGCTCCTGCAGTCCTCCTGGGACGAAGCCCCGAGATAAGGACCGACTGACACTGCAGTTCCTCGACAGGAAGGAAATGAGCAACAGACCAGTGTCCACGACGCGGGCCGCAATGAATGGTCAATGAGGCTGCGCTTTGTATCCGGATTTTGGCCACGGATTTCCTCGGCGTGACTTATTCTCTGACTTACTGTGACGGGTCATCTGCACTCAGCGACGCGTCACTTATGGACAAAGGAGCATCTTTCTGCACATATGATACCATGAATCTGTATGCAGTTCATGATGCATTGGTGTTTCGGGCTATACGATTGTCGAGTGCCTACTCTCATTTATCAGCATGCAATTGTTTGATGTAGTAAGCCGCAAAGAAAAATATTATTTCCCCTGGACTTTTGCAATACCCTTAGCCTGATAACTGGGCCCCATTCCCTGACATGGCACCCTAATTCCCTTTTCGACAAAATAAGTCCTTCCACAAAACAACTCTGTTTCGATAAATTTATTTGTTTTCCTATATAACGGTTTAAATAACTCCTCATAATATGTGCATTGTGCAATAGTCAATACATTAGCTTTTAATGATATATATTTGTTCAAGCTCCCTTTTAAATCTCAAGGAATTCAAGGAGGTGAAGAGCTTAAAAAGGTAAGGCATAAACCGTGATTGTCATTTGAAATAGATATATAAGGTCTGGTTCACTTATGAAGACCATAGGTAGGTAGGTATACCAAAGGCCGTGCCGGCGCTGGAGTCGTTTCGCCTCACAGTCACAAGAATGTAGACAAAAGCGGATACAGATAACCTGCTTGGATTTTCGGAGACACAACCACAGATTCTCCTCTCGTATGTGCCCGTTCGCTAATCGCCAAATAACTTGGAAAACTCATACCCAAACTGCCTCCACCCGATGAGTGGTGCCGATGTGCAGTTTGTGCACAGTGAACAGCGGTGCTGTGTGGGTAGACAAATCAGCATGGCAGCTCCGTATTTCCAAATAAAGCGTGTCATGCAGTGACGTGTGGTGTGATCGTCCGGTGGTGTCACCGTCCCGGGTCCCATCAGTGCGGCGTTTCCGGCGCACCTGGTGGGACCGGCGGGACTCGCTGTGCACCGGCGGGACTCGCGGTGGGACGGGCGGGACTCGCGGTGCACCGACGGGCCGTCCTGCCGCGCCGCGCGCGCCGCTATCGGGGCTCGGAGGGGGGCGTGTTTGCACTTCTCCGGTACAGAGTCCAACAGGTCGCTGTGGTGCCATCTTTCACTTCCGTCCGCGCGCCGTCTGATATGGCCAAGAGAGAGCCGCCAGTCAGAAAACGTCTCACTCCCTGGGGCGCTGTCATTTGCTGGCTATCCTCAGTAACTTCAGTATCCTCCGCTGCGTCAAAGATACCTACCGCTGTGGCATAATTATGAAGCGGGCAAGGTTGTTTCTTCCTATTCTTTTTGTCAGTGAACTGAACCGAGCATTACACTACCCAACTTTACCGATTGAAATATTTAAGATATTGCTCGTGGTAGAGACCTCTGCCATCGAGGCTACACCACTTATGTAACCACCATCCCAGGAAGCCGATAAGAGCACCGTTAGCGCTACTTCTGCCCGAGTGTCGCGCCCGTGACAAGGTCGGATGTGCGCCGGGGTCGGCCGCGCGGCCCACGCAGTTCCTCCGGACCAGCGCTGACGTCACGGACAGTTCTTCCGGGCGATATTGCGCACCGGAAACGGTCTGATAGAGGGCGGCCACGGCCACTCACTCCGGGACAGTCGGGGTGCCGCGGGAGGGCGGCCACGGTCACACACCCCGCGGGTCGGACGAGGTGGTGCCGACACAGCCGCGGCGGGTCGGAGCGCTGCTGCGGTGTGATTTGGTCCGCTGAGTGTTGTGGTCGGGTGCGCTGAGGCGCCGCGCGATCTTGCTTCATCACGCTGTTTGTGAGCACAGCGGAGGTGGTATATACGAGTGACTGTTGACTGCGCCGGACTGGTGAGGTCTGATAGCCGCCCGAGTGAGGCTCGCTGCACGGGTGCCCATTCCGAGCGCCGGCTGCCGACCGAGTTGTCTCAGACGTCAGGGCGCCGCCATGTGGTCGAGACTGCCTGTGCGCGTGCTCTCCGGCCTAGTGCTGGTGGCTATCCTGCCAGGTAGGTAACAGGGTTCCAGCCCATGAAGGCTGCTCCCATCTCCCTGCTGCTTGTCCTTCCGGCCCTCGACCCTTTTTCTAACGTTCTGTTGGGCCTCGCATGGCTAACAGTTTCCTGTTTCCTGGTCGTTGACCTCTGTGGTCAGGCAGACAGCACCTCCATCAGGTGCAGTCCCTGCTGTCCTTTACAGGCAGATGGTGCCTGGTTAAATATCCCGTTACAGGCAGCTGGTGACTTATTCTACGTCCCGTTACAGGCAGCTGGTGATTGGTTCTACGTCCCGTTACAGGCAGCTGGTGATTGGTTCTATGTCCCGTTACAGGCAGCTGGTAACTGCAGTTCTATGTCCCGTTACAGGCAGCTGGTGACTGGTTATGACTGGTTCTGTGTGCTGTTGCAGGCTCGCTGCAGCTGGTGCGTTACCAGCCGCCCCGACTGATGCCCGCTGACCGGGACATCGTCATCGAGCCGGGCGGCACGCTGAGAGTGCGCTGCGAGGGCAACCACCCCGTCACCTGGAACTACTCGTCACTGGCCAGGGTAGGTTGCCGTCCGTCACCCATCAGGGTAGGTCCGCGTCCGGTCCCCCACCCACCAGGGTATAGGATATAGGTCCGCCGCCCGATAGGGTAGGTCCGCCGCCCACCAGGGATAGGTCCGCCGCCCACCAGGGATAGGTCCGCCGCCCGACAGGGTGGGGCTGCCGCCCGACAGGGTAGGTCCGCCGCCCGACAGGGTGGGGCTGCCGCCCGACAGGGTGGGGCTGCCGCCCGAGGGTATAGGACAGCCAGAGGAGGCCCGGCTGGTAGGGTATATGTAGGTCCGCCGCCCGACAGGGAGTGTCTGAAAAAGTGAATCGGTGTGTCGTCCACCAGGCAGGGTCCAGGGAAGTGTTAATGCATGGACGATTTCCTACCGATACATTTTAGCAAAAATCAGAAGATTGCAGCTCAAAGCTGTGCATAATGTGATTTTCCTGTTTTATCCTCTTTAAGGCTAAAACTCTTGAAACAGCCGATCCTAGCAATATTGTATAACTCACTCGAGACACATCCGATCCATGGCGCGGTGTACCGCTGCCCTGGCGTTTCAGCTATCCGTGTAGTAGTGCTGTACCTCGCTGATCCGGGGAACAGCGCTGTACCTATACCTTGCTTACCAATTTAGGCACCCTTTGGGTCGTTGTTTCTCTCAGTTCTGCAGAGCTGCGGCCTGCGCAGAGAGGTAGGCCTTGGCCCGATGGACGTCCAGCCAACGGGACGCGTGCATGTGAAGCGGGCATGGAGTATGTTCCACACTCCACAGTATAGTGTAGTTTATAGTTTATACATAACTAAATGAGTTGACAGTTTAAGGCCACATTAATTTTGCTGCGACACCCTCAAGCGATCTGCAAGAAGTCGACAAGGTTACTGAATGGCTGACCGGGAAGTGATACTTCAGTTTATTTTTAGTTTGCGCCTTGCATTTTTATTTGTTTAATGCGGTAGAAAAGTAAGTAAAAATAGTTAGCTGGTGAAGGCGCAATAACGAATGAGGTTATCGGGTAATGGCTGCCGGGGCCGGGAGCCGTATTTAGAGCATGCTGTTAAAAGTCTGTGAAGTAGGGGAGAGCGGGGTCAAATGTAACACGGGGCAATTATAACAGTGTTAATAATTCATAAACTTACCAATAGAATGAGCTGATGTTAAGACCGAAAATGCGTAATTCTATGCTGCCATTCCCAACGGAGTTTGAAGCGAAAGTGCCGGGTATGTCGATGGCTGTGCACAGTAATGCGTTTTTGAGGGCATTTTGTAAATTTTATGCCGATATATTTGATTAGCTCATTCCCGCCATTGAAAAGCTATCGACTTCAGACTTTGTGTAAGCGTTGACAGGGTTGTTGTCCATAAATTGAAAGCATTAAATGCTGTATATGCAACATCTTTTTGCGCCAGTTTCGTCTAATAGCCGCGACGGGGACAATTGTAACATTTTTGCAGGGGTCAAATGTAACAGGTTATAGGTCAGTGGCCATTAGGTCAAGGTCGTCAAATTTTCAAGGGAGATGAAACATTGCTAGAAATAAGAGAACTGTAGATTTTGTCTCAATCGGCAGCTTTTTACGCGATTTATTTGCGAAAAACCGAGGGAGAAGAGGTCCATCCAACCCCTCTAAAAGTGCGAGGTTTTAAGCCTTTTTCCTGAGAAGAACCGTACCTACCAAGTCTGGGAAGATGAACAAGTGTTCAATACTTTTATTAAATCAAAGTTTTGGAAAGAAATTGTGTTGCTGTAGCCTGCAAGTTAGCATGTTACAATTACCCCGGGTGGTGTTGCTTTTGATCCCGCATCTGGGGTGAATTGTAACAGCTGAACTGACTTTTTCGGACAACAATTTTGACCCGAAAAAGATGTTATTTCGGAAATGTTTTAACTGCATTTTAAAGACAAAACATCATAGTTTCTGAAAATAAAAGAAAGAGGTTTATAACTGCAAACATGTTTGCACCAGATGATGAAATGCAAAAAATGTTACCATTGACCCCGTTCTCCCCTAGCACCCATTAAAACATTTGTGTTTACTAACACACGAACGACAGAGTGCGATTAGAGTCCTTCATTGGTCAAATTTTATCTCCTTTTCCTAACGCCTCTCTCTCTCTCTCTCCCTCTCTCTCTCTCTCGTGTCTACGCCTGGTGTTCCTGGTTCTGGCCGTGCGTCTATCCGCGGCGCTCGGACGTAGACTAATCGGTGACCTGACATGACCTCCCTCAGAGCCAGCCGGAAGGACGGTCTGCGCTCGCTCGTATGCCGCATCAGACCGATTTCGTGGTAAGCCGAGCTGGCCAGGACTGTAGATAATGACGTCAAAGCTGGGCGCCCGAAGGAGCCTGCCTGCCACTGTCCGTCCATTGTCCGCCTGCCGTGCACACATAATTCGGGAGCTGCATGCGGTAACCGGTAGTCCAGTCTCGGCAAACTCGACGCTAACATCACGCCAAATGTATTTTGCGGAGCTAATAACGCTGTCGCCGGCTACAGTTGGCCGGGTGGTGCGCTCCACTTCGTGTACAGATAAGTGCGATAGCTGCATGGTGACATTACATGCTGCTTAGTGTCGACATTGCGATACCTCAACACGATGGGACTCGTAGATTCTTAGGCATGCTTATAGAGTTACACCCACAACGCTCTAATATCTGTCACTTCAATGTTTTAACGTTACAATCTTCATTTGGTGTTTCTCCTCAAAACATGATTTTTAGACAATGCGGGCATATGCATGATGACTAATGAGTTATGACCTTGGAAAACATCTTTTGTTATATTTGTTTACAGCTGTTTGTACTTACGCTGTATGCCTGCAATTAATATGCATCTGGTGCAATACATAGTTGCATTTTTATCGTCCAGACACCAGTTGCATGTCGGCCTACTCAGCAGTTTTGAGTTTAACGCTATTAAAGCATGTGCTATTATTTCATTTACTTATGTTTTGCGAAAATCGCGACTTTTATGGATGGCTGTTCGGCTAAAATAAGCAAAACGTGTGGTTTGTCACGGTTCTTTTATCAAAGGACGATAACATCCGGCCGCAAGTCCGTTAAGAATTTGAACTTTACTTGATAAGAGTGAAATAAATAGCCGTGTATACTGCGCGGTACGACTGCCACATCGTTAGAACTTAGAACACACCTTGAATGACCACAGTAAGGTTGATATGTAGGCCTGTATGCATTGTGTATGATGTATTATGCTGTGTATTTGTAGTTACCAATGAACAATAATGCTAGGCTCACTTTTGCTGTGATTTAGCACAAGTCTTTACGCTTGTGCTAATTCGGTGCTGATATTAGGACTGTTAGGCCGTATACATTTGGCATGTGGGCTGTAGCCTACGCATCGCAGTGTGCCATTACTGGCTCGCTCCGTCATGGAACACCTACACCGTCATACCGCCGCGGCTGAGGCCCAGGTATATCGTGTGTCCGCGGTTTTGTGGCAGTTTCGCTGCACCCTCTGGCCTCTACACGCTGGCATAGATGATACCCATTTATCGCCACTCTCCGGCTTCACGCTCGGCTTATGTGGTTTCATGTTCTACCCATGGCACAGCACACACCAGTTCACCCAACCCGCCACAGTGCGCGGCTGTAGTGCGGATAAGTGGGCGGGCGCTGAGGGTCTCCTCCCTACTCCAGCTATAGGTGTCCTGGTGCGACCGGCCTCTGCTGTATCCCGAGGGTTTTCAACTGGTGACCACTGACCGGGCAGCGAGCTGCAGGCGCAAGCCGTGAATCACTGGAGACTGTAGAGGACCTATGAGGCATCGGACATACGCTGTCTGCTAAACGCTGAAAATGGGAAACTCGGCACCCTTATTGTTCAGCCGTCGCAGGGATTTACTAGCCTCGGTAATCAGTCCGCCGTGTGCCTTTCGCGATCCGCCGAAACGGCGACGAGCTGCCATGTGTAATATGAGGCGAGGGGCTGGCTGGCTGACTGGTGTTGGCAGGTATGCGCCCGTGTCAGGTTCGCTCGCTGTGTGACCTCAGCTGCCTGCACTGCGGTGATGACGTCACCTGGGAGTGGGGGGGGGGGCGGGTATACGGTGACCCGCCGCCGTGGGACCCTACCCTATGCGACTGCTCCCAGCCCGCGCCGCGGAGCAGCTCTGGGGGCGATGGAGACGGAGAGCCAGATGAACAGATGGCTACCCAGGATCCCACCGTGCAGGAATGCCAAACATCTGTGATCGAGCGGCTTACGGGCAGTGCCTGCCGCGATAGGCGACTGGCGTGCGATCGTCTGTCCGTCCAGTTCTCACGGTCCTGGGCGAGTAAAGTAGGTCTTCCGCCGAGGCCGAGGGTTCAGTGGCTTTACCCAGTACTGGTCGTGGTCAGGATGAAAGTGTTCACCAGTGAACCCACAGCGGCGCACGGCAGTTACTGGAACGAGCGATTCCGCAGGCGTATCGCACGTATCTGCATACAACGCTGGCATATTGGCACGCACCGCGCCTCCGTCAGGAGCGCAGGCCGTGCGTTTGCAGTCTGAGATCGACAGGGCATGCCATGGATCCGTACCGGCAGTGGGTGCATAGGCCGTACGAATACTGGAAACTGGGCAATGCAAATGTCCATAATTCACTGACGGTATATTGGTGTAATGCAGCTGGTGCCGTATGTACGGGCCTACCGTACACAGTTTGGCACTCTCATTAACGGACGGCTCATAACTCACCGATCCAATGGATCGTTTGCGGATTAAGTCACAGATGATCTATTACCTGTGATAGCCTGGCGCCACTGCCGTGTACAAATGGCAGGCATAACGGCCTTGTGCGGGGTTCACAGTGTAGATTCATCTATGGAATATCGGCAATAACACTCGCTGTCGCTCTGAGACACGACTAATAACATCTCCGACGTTCTCCACCGTGTGGGCTCTGGCGGCTATTTGTAGCTACAAATACAAATACAGGGCTACAAATAGCCCTGCAGGCCGACCGCGCGCGAGGGGCTGGGGGAGGCCGGAGGGGCCTGGAATTGAGACTTGTTGACGCTGCCTCTGAGCTGCGAGGGCTCCGAGCTCAGTGCAGTTACTGACGTCATGTGATAGCACCCGGTCGCGCCTCAGGCGGCGGCATTGGTGGAGCATGACTGGGCGCTCTGACCTCAATAACCTCCGGCAGGGCATCCTGACCTCGGGGGAGAGGTGTGAGAGCGATAGAGGTGAGCAGCGCCCGGCGGCCACCGTGGTCCGGCGGGTAGGTCCTCGTTGAGCCACCCACGGATCGCTCCGATAGGCCGGTAACCATTTTCACGATGCTTTAGTCACATTTGGTGCGATTTGGTCAAATCAAGCTCATATTTGATTCTCAGTAGTTTCCAGCACTACTGGCACGCTTGGCACTAGTTGCTTATCTATCTGATTTATCGATATTTCAGATATTATTTTCGATTGAAACATTGAAACAAATTCATGATATGAACATATTTAGGTACTGTTTTTAAAAGAGGTTTGGTTAGATTTGGTCCAGTTCGGTCCATTTGCTAGATAACCCTTGAAAACGGCTTTAAGCCGCGTGGTGGATAGAGACCGTGACCTCAATGTCAAGGGCAGACACAGTGGCAGGCTGATCAGGGCCATTAAGGGCAATGGCACGCTTTAGATCATCATAGTTCATACTGTGTCTGGCGCAAAGAAAGGTCTTTAAAAATTAATCACATCTTGTGGTGACCAAACAGTTCACGTGCTTCTACGTTCATTTTGAAATAGCTGCAGCCCTCTAATCACGTTACAATTAATAAGCAAAGTTATAGAAAAGGTAAGATAAGATTCAATAACATGAATGGTCAGATTGTGCATAGGTAACCTGGGCGTACCGTTAATGTAAAAAGAAAAAAATACGACCGTTAACTGTTATAATGCAAGCGTTCAATGGTTTGTAATGCGGTTCTAATTTGCTGAACATGCGATCACTATGCCATTTTTTGTTGCAGTTTATGGGCCCTCGTTGTTGTTTTTTTGCGTTGCAGCCACCAGTAGCGGCGGAACACCTTCAATCAGGGGGGGGGGGGGCACTGCCGACTTTTGGTCCCATTCTTTCCATGCAACGCCCATAGGGCTTAGGGCTAATGTTAAAATGCCAAAATCAAAGGGGGGGTACGGTGCCCCGGTGCCCTCCCCGTTCCGCCGCCTATGGAGCCACATGTCCGCGGCCGGCCGTGTGTCTGGCGACAAGCCGAATCACTATTGCACCCGCTCGGCCGTCCGGCCACCCGCTCCTCTCTCCCCCCCCCCCCCGCAGTGAACCGAGCGACATCACCCCCGGCCACCCACTCCCCCCCCCCCGCTCTGGAGACGGCTGTGGGTCCCCGACATGAAACCGGCGTGCCAGTGCACAAGATGTGAAAACAGCCGCAATCTGCGAGCGTTTACTGCTATGAACTGCAACGCATTAGATGACTACCATTCTCGCCGAAGTATCTGACTCCATTTCGTAAAACGCTGCTCTGATTCATATCGCTATCGCTCTTTCCTGTCATGTGTCGCAGCTTTTTTTACGACGTTTACCTACCTTTGATTGCGCGTTGCGCAATGTGTGTCTAAATAGCGCCACATCACGATACACAGAATAGGTATACATGCCTACCGATCTACCTACATACGTGTACCTACTGCATGATATAGCTAACAAAACATTAGGCATTCGGCCAGCTTAGTTTATCTCCAGAATCAGTCGTATGTGTTAGCTAGTACATAGGCCTATACAATTTCACTGGGTTAGGTATACCTAATGTATTATAGCATTGTACATACAAGATGACTACAATATCTGAAGCCTTCAATGTGAAAAACGACGGTTCACATGCCTACCTAGCGTGCTAAAACTGATATAGGAGTTAGGAATGCTCATCTTAGTCTGTAGTCAGCAGTCCGTCCTACACGGTTTTACAAATACCTATAGCTATAACGGTTAACAGCTAGTAATTAGGTAGATAAGTAAATCCCTGAATCATGCTGTGTTGAAGGGCGGCTATTCCCACGCCGCCTTCCCTCGATCTGGAATCACTCTGCACGCCGCCTCTCCGTGGAGCTCGGAAAACTGGAACCCTGATCTGACCGGGGCCATTCCCGAACCGGATACTCAGGCAGACACCTCCCCGTCCCCACTGCCGGGCGGTAAAACCTCTGAACATCTCTGTACGCCGGGCGTGACCCTCGTATAGTCAGCGGCGCAATGGACCCCGTGAGTCGGCCGCTCGCCGGCTCGCCGGCTCCCGGCTCCCGGCTCCCGGCTCCGGGCTGGTGGCGGGGACGGGCGCTCCTCTGGTGACCTGACTGACACCCACCGGGCTCTCTGCAGGACATCGCTGACCGAGTAACCATCACGGACGGCACCAAGCAGGACAACCCCGAGTTCCCCTACGTCTCCCACATCGAGGTGAGCGTGCCGCCCAGCCTGCACGCAGCTTTAGGATGCGGTCGAAAGTGGACAAAAGCGCTTCATCAGTTTTAATTACACGATCGGTTTTAATTACGTTTTCTAAGGGTAAGTCAAAATTATAGATACTTTTAACAACCACTTTGGAATGAAGTTGCAAAGTATATTATTTAAAAGTCTATACTCTATAGATACTTCATGCGCTGCTTCTAATGTTTTCGAATGTCGTCACATCGGAAGATGACGTCTATCCCTCGCTGTATAGATGCTGCCGTGTAGTGCCCCCACACTGGCTGTGGCGACCGTTGACGTTGGTTGCTGTCGCGCCGGCAGATTCGAGACGTGACGTTTCTGGACGTGGGCTACCAGAGCTGCCACTTCGTGGGCACCACGTCCATGGAGGCGCGTCAGAACGTCACCCAGGTGTACCTCTTCGTCAACGGTGAGCGACGGCCGGCCGTCAATCATGTGATGAATAAAGTGGAATAGTCTCATGCAAAAGTGGAAACAATTATAAGGGCCTGTTTGCGTCGCATTGATGGAGATAGGTGATGATATTAAAGGAAAACATCACTCTGAATTGTGATAATTTCGAGGATTTATGGATCATCGTAACTACTATTGATGGATTTGTACTTTGTGCTTTCTTATTCCCGGCGGATGTACTAAGTCGGTTGTCACGCCACTACATACTCGTAATGTAATTCGTTGGCTACCGCTGTATGATATGGTGGTGTGAAGTGTGACGCCGGGGTACCGGGGCGTCCGCAGACCCCGCCAACCTGCTGGTGAAGACCAGTGACATGGAGTTCATCACGGTGACGCAGAACCAGGAGGCCGTGCTGGCGTGTCGTCCCACCCACCCGGACGTGGCCGTCACCCTCTTCAAGGACGGCAGAGAGGTCAGAGAGAGAGAGAGAGAGAGAGAGAGAGAGAGAGAGAGAGAGAGAGAGAGAGAGAGAGAGAGAGAGAGAGAGAGAGGGAGGGAGAGAGAGAGAGGGAGGGAGAGAGAGAGAGGGAGGGAGAGAGAGAGAGAGGGGAGAGAGGGAGAGAGAGATAGAGAGGGCGGGGTCCGGTCACAGAGCGACGAGACCCAGAGATGGATGGAACATTCAGGCTGCGCAAAAAAAAAGTTTTGAGAAGTTTAGAGTTACTATGAGAAGTCAGGCCTTCTGGCATATAAAATCGTTCGGCACGACCAAGCAATACCTTCATCCCGAGCTTTTTTTTTTGGTAAATTCGGTAAAAGTTTGGTCTTTGTCTATGCCCGGGTACAAATAATAATTAAAGGTAGTGTGCCAGCTTTCCTGGACCGTATGGAGTTAATGGCCCAGATAAGGAGAACCGGATTTTTAGAACTTATCCATACCTTCAAAACTCATGGAAACGTCTTAAATTCTTCAAATTTTGAGTACCCCAGTGCGAAATTCGCCCCGACGGGTTGTCGGTCGTACCCCAACCACATTTCACACCACTATGAACAATAAATGCACACACTGAAATCGCTATTACCGATATGCTCATCCAATCAAGTTTCGATAAACCCGTTCATCATCATCTCCTGCGGTTTCGAACACGCCTGTTAGGTGGTGCGGTAGACCGCGCCCAAAGCCAGGGCCCCGGTAACGTGAGGTAGCCGAGTCGGGGCAGCGTGCGCTGACCCAAGCCGGGGCCGCGCGTCCTCCCGGTGTCATGTGATAGCCCGGGGCTGCCCGCGGGGATGCGGTAGACCGCGCCCAAAGCTGCGGCCCCGGCTTGGGTCAGCGCACGCTGCCCCGACTCGGCTACCTCACGTTACCGGGGCCCTGGCTCTGGGCGTGGCTTCTGCTCATACTTTGTGGTGCGGTGGTGGTGCGTCGGGCCGCGCGCTCTGACTTCGGCCAAGAAAAATGCGTCAGCTGATCATTGTCATTTCTGCCACTTGCGTGTGGTGAAATGGGGTCATAACTTAAGAGACGGCTTTTTCATATCAATTATTTTACATAAAATCATATTTCAAACCATAAATAATGTTCGACAGCCAAATAAAAGAAACAATACCAATACAGGCTTACAGTTTAAGGCTCGACATTGTGTTGTCTACGATTAGACAGCTGATAACTCATTCCCGTACGTCGTAACTCTATAATGACCTTTGCTTATTGTCACATGTGCGCCGCATTCGCGATTGTTGCCGACGCCTGTTTGCAGGTCAGCCCACTACAGTTGTTATACATATAGAAAAACCGATAAACTTTTAGGCGAAAAAGGCACTATTCCAGGCCCATTTTTGATTTTCTTTGCGATATTAGGTAAAAACAGAAGCTTCTTATTCTAGGAAAAATAAAATGGGAAATCTTTCAAAGGTGGCACACTACCTTTAATATTTACTGTAGAAACGCGTACTGATGAAGTCAGAGAACGGGAAACTGCTGCACCTTTCCTGTGAATTCCTTGGGTTGTCCCTGTATGAGTACACCCTCATGCGTATGACCTGACCGTTGGCCCGATGACCCGGTGGCAGGTCACGGACCTGGCGGCCCGCTACATGAACTACAAGCAGCGCGAGGGCTTCGTCATCTACTCGCCCGTGCTGACGTTCCATAACGGCATCTTCGAGTGTCGCGCCAGCAGGGACGGCGCCAGGGACAAGATGCAGATCTTCGTCCACTTCAACCGTGAGTGCCCCGACAGAGACGCGCGGGGCGGGCGCCACTGTGTGGGCTGGTCGTATGTGCTGTGAGCCGTGTGTCAGGTGCCTGCTATCCTGAACCTCCCATTTCGGGTAGATTCAGGCGATCGTGTATCCTACTTATACACGCTATCACCCTGGGTGGGCTACAGTCCTTTTTACCGACATATAATTTTGAGCTGTACCAGACCAGTATGTCCCTGTGTGTACTAATGTGTGACCCGGTGTGTATGTATTTGCACATAAGTAACCCGATGTGCGCGCCGCAGCCGCGTCGGACACGGTGCAGCAGCCGTGGATAAACGCTGAGGGCGCGCAGCACGCCTACCTGGGCGGCAACTTCACCCTCGAGTGTCGCGTCCACCACATGGCCGGCATCTTCCACACGCTGACCTGGAGCGTGCCCGGCACCAGCACCGGGCTCAAGGTGAGGCGGGACTCCAGCACCGGACTCAAGGTGAGGCGGGACTCCAGCACCGGACTAAGGTGAGGCGGGAGTCCGGCCGGACCCGGCACCAGCACCGGACTCAGGGTGAGGCGGGACTCCGGACCCGGCACCAGCACCGGACACAAGGTGAGGCGGGACTCCGGCACCGGACTCAAGGGGAGGCGGGAGTCTGGGCCAGGCACCGGCACCGGACACAAGGTGAGGCGGGACTCCGGCACCGGACTCGAGGTAATATGGGACATGTAAGTACGGCACCGTACTCAAGGTTGAAAGTACCAGGTTGAGGTAAAGTACTCAAGGTTGAAAGCTGAAATTAAGATGGAACTGTGACAGTTTCAGGGTAAGCTGGTGGAAGTCCGTGCCCAGCACTGGACTCAAGCAAAGGGTGGGGCCGTGTCCTCCAGCAATACAAGGCGCTTGCCTTGATCCAACCCAAAGCTTCTGTCAAACTTGCTACTCATTGTTACCTGATAATCTTGGCGCGCTGACAGATAACAGCCTGCCCTTATCTATTAACAACTCACAGTGTATGTGCATATAGACAGATACTTCAACCACTCGGTGTGTGTACCGCACCTATGTGATCTACCTGGCGCCGGCCTGAATCTGTGAGCCCTGTCACGCTCCTCCCCTCTATGACCCCCGCCTGTGACCCGTCTGTGACCCTCCCTGTGTCTGTGACCCCCTGTGACCCGTCTGTGACCCTCCTCTGTCTGTGACCCTCCCTCTGTCTGTGACCCTCCCTCTGTCTGTGACCCTCCCTCTGTCTGTGACCCTCCCTCTGTGACCCCTGTGACCCGTCTGTGGCCCCCTGTGACCCGTCTGTGGCCCCCTGTGACCCGTCTGTGACCCTCCCTCTGTCTGTGACCCCCTGTGACCCGTCTGTGACCCTCCCTCTGTGACCCGCCTGTGACCCGTCTGTGACCCTCCCTCTGTCTGTGACCCTCCCTCTGTCTGTGACCCTCCCTCTGTGACCCCCTGTGACCCGTCTGTGACCCTCCCTGCCCTCAGACGGGCCGTATCGTCCAGCTGGAGCAGCAGGTGGAGCAGAACTCTGTGGTGCCGGGCGGCCAGGACCCGACCGCGGCCTCGCACGACCTGCGCCGCCTGCTGGTCACCGACACACGGGTCGAGGACGAGGGCTACTACACGTGCCACGTGCGCGACCAGAACGGACACGAGAACTCGCGCCAGGAGTTCGTGCCCATCCAGGGTGAGCACTGAGCGCCCGGCCGCGCCGCCGCGGGGAGGGCGCAGCGGGGTGTGGGCAGCCACAGCGGTGTAACTATAGACTGGGGCTGCAGTCGTGCTTCCAATATATCGCCCGGCGTTGACATGCCTTGGTACCTCGCCGCTGCGTGCCCATGTGCCTCCGCTGCCGTCCTGCGCTGCTCACGCGTTGTGCCCCGGTCCTTTCAGATCGGACCGGCGCCAGCGTGCAGCTGCAGACGGACACCACCAAGTTCGTCACCAGGACCGGCGAGCTGTTGAAGATCGTGGTGTCGATCAGCGCTAGCCCACTGCCAGAGGTCATCTGGTACGACCCCGAGGGAGAGGAGATCGTCAACCAGGGTAAGGCTCGTCAATTTGCAAATCCCTGTGGAGGAAAACGTGACTTGAAAAGAGCCCCAGGTAGATTTTCGTTGGAAAGCAGTAACTTTTGACGAGGTAGTCGCAGTAGCTGTAAGTAAACTGTAACGAAGTAAGTTATCAGTTAGGTGATGGGTTAATACGATTATGAACGGGAAAGGCAACTGAGCTGCGAATGTTAGATCTCGTGCACGGTGCATACTCGTCAATATGGACGATACATGTTGGATCGTTTCAGCCTTTTATGTGGCAGCATTGCTGTATGTGTCTGACCCTCTGTCTGTCAGTGTGTCAGTGTGTTTGTTTGTCAGTGGTCTGACCCTCTGTCTGTCAGTGTGTCAGTGTGTCTGTTTGTCAGTGGTCTGACCGTCTGTCTGTCGCTCTGTGGCAGCTCTGAAGTACTCTGTGTTGGTGCGGACCGATGACCCTCTGTCTGTCAGTGTGTCTGTTGGTCAGTGGTCTGACCCTCTGTCTGTCATTGTGTCAGTGTGTCTGTTTGTCAGTGGTCTGACCGTCTGACCGTCTCTCTGTGGCAGCTCTGAAGTCTCTGTTGTGGTGCGGCCCGATGACCCTCTGTCTGTCAGTGTGTCTGTTTGTCAGTGGTCTGACCCTCTGTCTGTCATTGTGTCAGTGTGTCTGTTTGTCAGTGGTCTGACCGTCTGACCGTCTCTCTGTGGCAGCTCTGAAGTCTCTGTTGTGGTGCGGCCCGATGACCCTCTGTCTGTCAGTGTGTCTGTTTGTCAGTGGTCTGACCCTCTGTCTGTCAGTGTGTCAGTGTGTCTGTTGGTCAGTGGCCTGACCGTCTGTCTGTCGCTCTGTGGCAGCTCTGAAGTACTCTGTGGTGGTGCGGCCCGATGACACGATCCTGCAGATCTTCGACCTCTCCCTGGAGGACATGGGAGAGTACCGAGTGGTGGCCACCAGTCCCGACGGAAACGCCACCGACTCGCTGGTGTTCGACGTCACCGTGCAAGGTCAGTGACCGGTCACCGGCCGGGCGGCGCTGGAGGTCGACTAGCAGCGGGCTCAAGGAATCCCTCCGGTCTCTGAGATGTTTGTTGTGTGACTTATTGAGTTCATTGTGGTGTATAAGCATCAATCGTGTTATTTGTGACAGAGGTCATGAAGTCCCCATCTCTTGCTCTGACGTGCGGGTCCTCATATCCTATCCTGACCTGCTTCCACGTGGCCCTGACCTTACTCTGATCTGCGTTGGCCCACTGCGACGCGCCCTGCCACTACCCTCAACTGACTGGCCTGCCGTGCTCCCACCCTGACCTTGCTGTGCCCTGTCCCAAGTGGCGCTGCCGCTGTCACTGTCGGCCTTATCCTGCCCTGCCCTGACGCACACTAACCTGTTGTTCTCTGCCCCCAGCGGCGCCGTCGGTCAGTGTCGGCTCGAACCAGCTGTTCTTCCCGGTCGGCGAGGAGGTGTCGTTACTGTGCTCGGCCACCGGCTGGCCGGCGCCCGTCGTCGGCTGGGAATTTGCCGCCTGCGCCACCCGGCACCAGTGCCAGGTCGTCCAGGACTTTGACGACGTCAGGGTACGTCCGTGAACATACATGAGGAGTGGTGGCGAGAGAGCCAAAGACGCTACACAGGGGCGCTGCCGTGGGGGGGGGGGGGTGCTGTTCGGTGACTCCCTATAGCTTTGGCCGCTGTCCGGGGCTGACGACTAGTGTTGCCGACTGTTGTGTCACTGTAACTGCTGTGTCGTTGTGACCACGTCCCGCTGTGCTCCTACAGTACATCCAGACCAACGAGGAGCGGGAGAACCACAGCACCTCGCCGCAGCACAAGTGGCGCATCAAGAGCACGCTCTCACTCAAAGCCAAACAGTCGGGCATCTACCGGTGCCACGCCACCAACAAGTTCCCCACGTCGGCTGATGCGGACGCGCCATTCTTTGTCTCAGGTAAGCCACCGGACCAAAGCGAGGGCAGCCCGAACCCGAGTGAGGACCACTCGAATCAAAGTAAGGACCCAGAGAACCGATCGCCTGAGCACAGCTGCACATCGCCCTGTGCCGGTGGCCCTGCACGGTCGGTCGCGGCCGTCCGACCCTGACCGCTCTGCTGTCCCCCGCGGCCCGCACCCTGACCTCCCGCTCGGCTGTGTGCGGCAGACGTGGCGGGCGGGTTCGGCGTCCTGCCGAGCGCCTCTCAGCGTCAGGTGGTGGTCGGCGACAACGTCAACATCACCTGCGCCGGCAGCCGGTTCGCCTTCGACGGCCTGGAGACCATCAGCTGGCTGCGCGAGATGGAGGGCGGCCTGCTGCTGCCCGTCACAGACGCAAAAGGTCGGTGGACGGTAGGAAGGACAGACAGACAGGGGACGGACTGTGGAGTGACAGCCACGGTCAGTAGACGGACAGAGACCGATGGTCAGTGGACAGGGAACGGACAGAGAACGGACTGGAGGCGGACTGGGACGGACAGAGACCGATGGTCAGTGGACCGACAGGGACGGGCTGGGGCAGTGACAGGGGTGACATTTACCAACAGTCGTCTTATTTCACACGACCCTGGTGTAACCGCTGATGAACCGCTATCAGCTGTGTAACTGGTGCGCTGCGCCCGTTTCTGTTCTTGTGAGTAGGTATCCGTGTAGCGGTCGACCAGACGATGTATTCCTACCAGAAGACCCTGGTGCTCACCGACATCCAGGCAGACAAGTCGGGCCGCTACGTCTGCTCCGGCACCAACGTCTCGGGCGGCAAGAACACCACCGACAGACTGGTGACCGTCAAAGGTGGGTGTATTGATCGGCTGGTGACCGTCAAAGGTGGGTCCACCGGTTGGTGACTGTCAAAGGTGGTCTTTCTATGTCAATGGCGAGTCCACGCTCCACCGTCCGGCCTTACCGACCGTCATATTGTCATGTGAAGCATTTCTGTCCCTGATGTGGTCCCGCTGCTGTCGTCTACTGACCTGTCCTTTGGACTATCTTCTGCAGCGAGCGCCAGTCCGCGGTTCCTGTCCGACTCGAACATGGACAAGTCAGCGACTCTGACGTTCGAGGAGGGGACGCGGGGAGAGCTGAACTGCACCGTCTCCGGTCTGCCGCCGCCCACAGTCGTCTGGAGCAAGGTGAGACCGCGGGACCAGCGGGACCAACGGGACCGCAGACTGCGGACCAGCGGGACCACATACCGCGGACCAGCAACCCCAGAAAGAGCGGAACCAGCGAGTTGTGGGATCAGGGGAAGACACGATATAAGAACTGAGGACTGTTGAGCCGAGTTAACGTGACCGGGTCTCTTCGCGCTCTCCTCATATCCGAGCGATCTGCCTATCCTTTCTAAGCAGCAGCTGAGCGGTCAATCTCTCCCAGAATGTTGTTACATGACGTGATCGCCCCGCAGGACGGCGAGCGTCTGCCGGTGGCTGAGGCCGGCCGGGTGCGCGTCAGCGAGGACGGCCAGCGGCTGCTGATCACGGCCGCCATCTCGGACGACGCCGGCACCTACCAGTGCCGGGCACAGAACCGGGTGGGCGCCGTGACCGGGTCAGCCACCGTCGACGTGCCCGGCGGCGGCGCCAACGTCGGACTGATCGCCGGCATCACCGGCTTCATGCTGCTGCTGCTCATCGCGCTGGCCGCCTGCCTCGTCTGGAAGACCAAACAGCAGAAGGTCAGCGGCCGATCTCTGCTCGGGGCATCGCTGGTGTGTGTGTTTCGGGTGAAGGACGGCTGGTTTCTGAGCTCGCTATGTGCAGAGTATGTATGACTATGTGTATTATCAGAAGCTTCCGTGGCGGTTACACAGACTAATCATATACACAGGTTATCATAAACCGCAGTTAGTATAAACCTCTAGCGTTGACCTTGTATAGGTACCGGTGCGCTGACCCTGAGGCTGACCGTGTTTCCGCGGGCGACAGAACCTGCAGCAGCGGCTGACCAAGACGGAGCTGGAGGCCTTCACCAACGGGCGGATGGCTCAGTTCAACCCGAACATGCCGATCGACGAGCAGGCCGAGCTGCTGCCCTACGACGCCGAGTGGGAGTTCCCCAAGGAGAAACTCATCCTAGGTGAGTTCGAGCGCCGCGCAGTTCGGCCCGGGACGCTGCACAATCAGGGCACACCCCGTGTGAGTGTACCGGCCCAACTTTCCTACCGGCTTGTTTTCCTTCCCAGGTGCGTTTTGCTCCCATTGGAATGAGCTGCATGCTGTCGAGGTGTATGTGTTTTCATCTGAGGAAACTTCCTCTGCCCAGTGTCTGCCTCTGAGAACGACACACGCGCCGTATCGTACGATCTTTTGCGATCTTGTTCTCTCGTTTTGTCCTGTTCCTTGTTCCGTTCTGTCGGACTGATCTATGTTTACCTGATAATGTCCTGCCGTCTTCTGTCTTGACATTTGACGGTTTTCTGTCCTGACTCCTGACCCGGTAGTACCAGCGCACAGGTCGTCAGATTGGCTCGGGCCGGCCTCTGACGATTCCCCGACCTGACCCACCCGTCCGCGGCCCGCCGCAGGGCGCCAGATCGGCTCGGGCGCGTTCGGCCGGGTGGTGAAGGCGGAGGCGATCGGCCTGACGCCCGGCGAGGAGCGCACCACGGTGGCCGTCAAAATGCCAAAGTCCGGCTCGGACCCCAACCAGATCCGCTCCATGATGGCCGAGCTGAAGATCATGATCCAGCTGGGGAAGCACCTGAACGTGGTGAACCTGCTCGGAGCCGTCACCAAACACGCCGTGGACGGTAGGGCCGAGAGAGGGTCGTTTTCCGGGGTCCGGGGCGGCCTGTCGCCGTCATAAAATAATTACGGCTGGTTTGACAGTCCAACAGATATGAAATCATTCAGAGACTGCCAACAACTTGAAACAGGGAGATGCTAATGCTTCGTTATTGTCGTTTGCCGTATGTACAATTGTTCAGCGTTATGACAAGGTCTGATTTGTGGTGGGTTCGCGCCAAGTCTCGCTGGACTAAGCAGACATTTCTTGATGGGCGCCGTATAACAGGTTAAATGAAAAAAATAAGTGGTAAAATTTACAATACCTTCCTTGTACCGTAAAGTGGGGCTATTTGAGACAGTGGGGCTATTTGAGACAGTAAGGTAGTGGTTTAGTAAAATCGCTGTAAAATGAAAACCGTTTGATGTTTTTTCGTCATTTTTGCTTAGGCTGACGTGGAATTGAACAGTGAATGCTCGGAATAACTTTTTTTGAAAATTTCGAAAAGTTCTGAAAGAAATTTGGCATAAAATACGAAATACAGAAAAACACTTAATTTAAGTTGCTCGAAAAGGACCCCTACCTGCAGCTTAACAGAGTTGAAATTTTGATAGCTTTGCCACTGGATCTATCGTTACTACCGTTTTACTTATAGGCTAACCACATTTATCATGAAAATATTATATATTGTTAGCGGTACTGCCGATTACGTAACCCATTGTCTCAGAATCCCGATGATGCCCACCTGGTCAAACCTCAACGGATATGCCAAATAGCTGATGATAATGGTGATGCGATGCACCCGAGAAGACCTACCGCCATCTACCTGAGTGCATCGAACGTTCGACATAAGCAGCGCCGGTGAATCGGTCATGGTCATAAACGTGCAGTGGGTTCATAGTAGGTACTTTTAGCAGCAAGCAATATTTACATGTTCGTTTTATAACATAATGACCCTTTAGCTGGTGACCAAACTAGTTATTCTGATGAATATGTGCTTAAAATGTGTTTCATCAGTCACTGACTCAGTCGACAATCAACATATGTCTACATAGGTTGACCAAAAAAACACCATTGAAGGCTACTTAACACATGAACGTACTGTTAGATGAGCCTATCCAAGTACTTGATGTGGTAGGGTAACCGGCCAATTGATGCAGCACGCAGCGATCGAGGAAAATCGGCATAAAATCAAAACCGTTTAACATTTTTTTTTGTTGTTTCTTCGCATGGAGATGTACAATGGAACAAGCAATCATGCAGACCATTCACTTAAATGTTTTTGGGAAACCCGGGAAACCCTTTGCCTTGTTTCATTCATTACGGTGTGCTTCATAAGCTAGCAAGCCTGTCTCAAATAGCCCCACCGGCTTTCGGTATAACTGTTTTCACGTCACCAGGGCTATACACAAAAACTTACTTTCAAAATTTTACTGTCGTTGACTTTAAAATAGTCCTTGATGATGATCCTGTCATTTTGAAAGTTTAGGGTCACATCATATTATGATAACCTTAGCATAAAGTGATGCAATTTTATACCCTATCGAAATGAAGTGCTCTACGAAAAAGGGAAAGATTGAATATAAAGGACATGTAACAGTCTTTGCAAAAACAATTTTTGCCAAAATGATCAAAATTTAATTTCCAATTGTATGGCGTTTAAAAAATTATCTCTAGCGTGACCGATTTTCTTCAATTTCTTTCCAACTAAAACTGTCTCAAATAGCCCCACCCTATGGGGCTATTTGAGACAGGCTTTAATTAAACAAATAGCCTTAGTCATTATCACCAGCTGAACCAAAATGCACCTATATGAAAGAGTTCACAGAGAACTACATTTTTGCACTTTACATGCTATAAGAAATATGAACCGTTTTGAAGAGAGAGGCCAAAGACTGTAAAATCCGTTTCAAATAGCCCCACTTTACGGTATATGTGTATTTTCAGGCGAGTTTATGGTGATGGTCGAGTATTGCCGACATGGTAACCTGCACCAGTACCTGCAGCGGCACAAGACCTGCTTCATCGACCAGGTGGACCCGATTACCGGTGAGCCGTCCTGAAACGGAAACTCGGCCGCCGTCCTGAAACCGTCCTGTGGCGGGGGGGGGGGGAGGGGGGCATTATAGTAGCGGGACAATGACGCAGTCCCCAGTCAGTGACTGGTGTGCGGTCGGTATTATGGCTGACTCAGTTCCCATATTTGTATTGACGGAAGCAGACAACTCAGCAATACACCGTGGCTATTATGTGTTCTTAAGTCATAGCGAGTAAAAACTTACCGTCAGGGTTAAATGGGGATAAAAAAGAATGTACTGTCAGAAATCGCACACGCACACGCCGAACACTCCGAATACAACCACACCACGGTCAGTCTGCGGTGGGAGGCGGTGCCGCGACTGACGCGCTCCTTCTGACACCTCCCCAGGGGAGTACGACGCCAGTCTCGGAGAGGAGGAGTACGAGGCCGCCATGGCCGGCGGCGCCGTCAGTGAAAAGTGAGTCGCCATACCGGGCCGTAAGGGTCACCGAGCGCGGGCTGAAGGCATCTCGTGTGTTAACGGTTGTGCGTAAACTTCCTGGCGGCCTCTTTTGTTTTTTTTTATACTTTTTTGTTTGGGATTTTACATTCACTTCTTATTTCGATAGCGATTATTTCAGTACTTTTCCTGGGATCAAAACACTCAGTCAGACCACTTCATTAGCTACTGTGCATGTTGTGCGATGCCTTGGCTTTTATTTGAGCTTTTGCATGTAACCTCTTCACTTAGATTGCCGCTTTTTAGACGCTTCGCATGGCATGAGCAACTGAGCACGTCAACGACAGGTCCTGTGGGCTTTGTTGCTATAACATAAAATGAATTATTTATTACTCCATGATGATAAATAAGCGGCAAAAGGTATAGGTACTTGTGATAGCCTATCAGCGCTGGAAAAAATTAAAAGTTGTCAGACATGTTGAGCATTTTCTCCGCGCAACCTTCTAATGCTTCATCCTTCGTTGCTACTTTATTGGTAACTAAATATTGTTGCACATTTTGATTAAACAGAGGTCTCTAACCGACTAAATTGAATTTGTGTGTATCTAATTGTATGTCTACAACCGTATACTAAATTGTATGTAATGAAATGTACCTCATTGAATTACGGATTTTTACCTTGTGTGACAGCTTCGGTTCTGACAAGGGGGTGGGGGAGGAAGGGGGGGGGGGGGTGAAGTACCTACTTATTATACTGTGTCATGTGAATGAGTTTGCGGTTCTTGTTCCGTTCAGTTTAGCTGCTGGGGCACATGCTCCTTTTCCTCATTTTTATTTGAATGTTCGACCCGGAAACCCAGCAGTGCAACAAATCAATTACCTACATAATGAAGATACAAATTTGATATCCACATGATATGCACCATGCGATGTCTAATAAAAAGATGAAGGAGTGTCAACTAAAAGGCGTATTCGGCTATTCGTAGCAAGATAGTTGCATGCCGATATTTGATGAATTTCTGACAAAAATTATTTCTGAAGTAGGTATGCATACCCTCGCGAACGTTTCCGGGATTTCGTATAATAAAACCCCGGTTTCTCGTTCTTTATGAGAATGCACCGTGCACCAGAACTGCTTCACGTAGTAGGTACTTAAAATTGAGGTGAAGTCTGAAACACGTTTGCCAATTGCTAAATGTTTTATGCCAAATGAGACTGTCTTTTACGTCGCGCACATTTTCCAAGCTTAAGTGTAATGCCCAAGGCCAAGCCCTAAATCTTCATAGTGTGTTGGGTACATACCTACACCGTCTTTAACATAAGCAGAGGTCCAGAGCCGAAAGTAAATGTAAGACCGTTGACCTCCTGCTGAAGTAGGTGGTAAATGTATAGGAGTTACCCGGCCCTGTTCTGCGGTAGGACGGCCTCCGCCGCGGCGCGGTCCCCTCACGTCCCAGTTCGTCAGTGCACCGCCTGTGACGACCGGCCAATCGGTCTGTGGCGTCCCCGGCCCGCATGCCCTGTCCATGACCGTGTAAGCCCCGTCCCCGACCCCCGACCCGAGCCCGGCGCGGTGCGGTGTCCAGCTTTGGTGCGTAGTCGGCTCACTAACGCCATCTGTCAGCACGCCGCTTAACCTGGCGGGCGGCGGCGGCGGCGACCTGCGCCGGGCCGGCAACCGGCTCACCCTGGCGTCCTGCGACAGCCTCTACAAGACGCCGCGCTGCAACAGCACCGCCTCCAGCATCCACAGCGCCGGCTACAACACGGACATGACGGCCGTGGACTCGGTCTGCCTCAGCCCCGGCGCCACAGGTCAGTTCCCTCAGTGGATCGCCCGGCGCCACAGGTCAGTTCACAGTGTCCCCCGGCACCACAGGTCAGTTCACAGTGTCACAGGTCAGTCACAGTGTCCCCGGCGCCACAGGTCAGTCACAGTGTCCCCGGCGCCACAGGTCAGTTCACAGTGTCGCCCGTCGCCACAGGTCAGCACTGTGTCACAGTGTCCCCCGGCGCCACAGGTCAGTTCACAGTGTCCCCCGGCGCCACAGGTCAGTCACAGTGTCCCCGACGCCATAGGTCAGTTCACAGTGTCACAGGTCGGTCCCCCGGCGCCACAGGTCAGTTCACAGTGTCACAGTATCCCCCGGAGCCACAGGTCAGTCACAGTGTCACAGGCTGGTCCCCCGGCGCAACAGGTCAGTTCACAGTGTCGCCCGGCGCCACAGGTCAGTTCACAGTGTCCCCGGCGCCACAGGTCAGCCACAGTGTCCCCGGCGCCACAGGTCAGTTCACCCAGCGCTAAATGTGAGTCAGCGCTTCACCGCAGCCCTGACTGACAGCATAGTGTCACAGTTGAAGCCCGGTCTGTCCTGTGACACTGTAGTAGTACCAGTCCTTGTGTCACAGATCGCCAGTGCCAACTCCCCGGCAGTATCAGTGTCGGTTTCACAACTGAGTCGTTCTGACTCTGTCGGTTCTACCTTCCCGGATTCCAATAGAAATCCTGGTAGTTCCACAGAACGGATCTTTCCTGTAATGTCGGTGTCGGTTTCACAGTCCCGGCGTCCTTCCACTGTCCCGTCCCGTCACGAGACAGGCTCACAGATGGTCAGATTTCACTTCTCATTTCATCGTAGCATCGACCTGAACTTGGTGCCACTGTGCTATCCATAGTATGGCAGGAGGCTCCTTATTGGGATGTTCATTTTGTGCGATGCTCGATAGACTATTTTGCGCGTTGTGTTGTGGTGACCTGTCTGACCCAGCCCTGGCACCCCTGTGTGACCTCTCTGACCTCTGACCTGCGCGCCGGCCGGCAGGTGGTGAGGACAGCCTGGGCGTGCCTCGGCTGAACACGGGCGCCAGTGTGCGGCCCCGTCGTGTGCCCCTCACCACGCGCGACCTGCTGCGCTGGAGCTACCAGGTGGCACGCGGCATGGAGTACCTGGCCTCGCGCAAACTGCTGCACGGAGACCTGGCCGCCCGGAACATCCTGCTCGCAGAGAACAACATCGTCAAAATATCCGACTTCGGACTGTCGCGGGACATCTACAAGACCAGGGACTACCGGAAGAAAGGCAAGGTGGGTCCGCTGGCGGCGCGGCCGGCTGTCGGCACAGTGCAGTGGTGGTTTGGGACCGAAAAGAGCTGATGCCGTTTTATCATTCTTTTAGCGTGTGTACTGAGCCTTGCACGTGATTATCGGTTTAACTCGAGTATGACTCAGAATTTTGATATTTGTATTAGAGTACGTTTTCTGCACACCGTCTGGAATAGCGGACGCTGCCTGGCACAGTCGGCCACTCCTGACTCTAGTGTTGGCGCGGCGGGCGGCCCGGCGGTGAACGCTGTGACCTGTGACCTCTGACCGGGTCAGCGCCGCCACCTGACCTCTGCCCGCTGCCCCCTGCGTCACAGGACCTGCTGCCCTGTGACCTGTGACCTCTAACCGAGTCACCGCCGCCACCTGACCTCTGCCCCCTGCCCGCTGTGTCACAGGGCCTGCTGCCCGTCAAATGGATGGCGATCGAGTCGATCCAGGAGTCCATCTTCTCCACCCAGTCTGACGTCTGGGCGTTCGGCGTCGTCATGTGGGAGTTCTTCTCGCTCGGCGCCTCGCCCTACCCCGGCATGGAGTACGACGTCAACTTCGTCCGGTAGGCGGCGCTCCCTGAGTGACAGGGAAACAAACACTCTTTGCCTGCGGGTTTCAGTCTTATCACAGCCCCTGCATAATAATAATAATGTGCATAAACTAAGTGATATACCAATATCGCGATACGCCAGCCCGCTTACCGTCCGCGCCTTTCTGTGGTGCCCGGTGAGCGTGCTTCCCTCCCCCCCCCCCGCCACCCCTCGCGGCCCACTGACGCCCCCCCCCCCCCCCACCGCCCGGCTGTTTAGGAGGCTGCGGGACGGGTACCGCATGGAGCGGCCCAAGTTCGCGCCCCAGGCCGCCTACAAGCTGATGCTCGAGACGTGGAAGGAGTCTCCGGGCGACCGGCCCAGCTTCACAGAGCTGGCAGAGAAGATCGGACACTCACTGGAGGAGCGCATCAAGGAGGTCAGTGACCCGGCGGCGAGAGGTCAGTGACCCGCCGGTGACGGAAGGGTGGGGGTCAGCGACCCATGGGTCCACCACCCGGGATGAATGACGAATTAAGACAAAATCCAATCGAATGGCTTTCTTCAAACCCACCTCGCAGGCCACTGCCACTCCACACAGCTGACACTGCCTTCCTCGACAGGAGTACATGCTGCTCAACGAGCCGTTCAGGGACCTGAACAGCGACTACTTTGCGCGGCGGACCGACTACGTGAACACACTGGCCAGCCCCGACTATGTGAACGTGACGAGGGAGCAGGAGGCGCCGCCAGGCGATGAGAGGAAGCCGGCCTACGTCAACATGGACCCGCAGCGGCAGACAGCCGCCTACCGGGCCAGCCGGGCGGGTCAGTACTCAGTGGGGAGTCTGGGCTGGCTGGGAGTCAGGGTACCGGGAGGTCAGTGAGCCGGGTCAGCCACTTGGGGGCCAGCCGGGCAGGTCAGCTGTTCCGTCAGGGTCAGGGTAGCTGGGTGTCAGTGGTACCGCGCTAGGTCACGGGTACAGTGGTATCGGGCAGGTTGGTACGCAGTGGGGAGTCAGAATTAAAGGAAGACTGCCACCTTCAAAAAGTTTTCTCAGATCGGCCTATGATTTATTCCCTGGACAAAACAAAATTTTAGAATTCACCTGACAAAGTATCATCACGTGAATCGCGAAAAAATTATCGATTATCATACAATTATCAATCGGTTAATGTCTAGCGACAATGTTTACACATCACTAGACTTCAAGGTCATAAGATTATTACATTTTATTTGAAAAAGTAAGGTATTTTATGATTTACTAATATATGATTTCATAAGAAATTGGCCATGTTTAATTTATTTTGCATTTAACTTCGTAAAACATTTAAAAATCATGGCTCATTTGGAATGGGTCTGGCCCATGTTAAACCCCATTTCCCACACTTTTTTTGGAAAAAAATGAACTACTGAATATATAAGTTTAACTTTTATTTTGACACTCCAAAATTCTTCTCTGATCTCGAAACAATCAAAGTTTTGACATATATTTGCCAAAAGATTAGAAAATTCATGTTACAAAGTTATCGATAAACAGTAGAGATGTCAGTTTTCTTGGACTAAAAAAATGGCATCAAACTGAACTTTGGTCTCCGATTTCTCGCAAACGGGTTCGAATTTCGGAAAACCGACTTCAGTCTGGGACATAGGTGGCTCAGCTCTAGTGAAAACCGTTTTGTGAAAAAATGGTGGCAGTCTACCTTTAAAGGTAGACTGCCACCAAAGGTACCTGGGTGTCTGCTCGTCTATCTCCGTCCCTCCTATTTCTCCCTCCCTCTCTCTTTCCGTCCCCTCTCTCTCTCTCTCTCTCTCTCTCTCTCTCTCTCTCTCTCTCTCTCTCGCATGTGCTTGCTTAGGAACTCTGTCACACGTCCCTTCTCTACCCTAAAAAGACGTATTGTTAAAAGATGTTAGATTGTACACCCGATGTAGGGTAGGGTGGGGTAATTTGAACATGTGGGGCAATTTGAACATAGTGTGAATAACAGAAAATTGCGGAAAATCCATAAGTGCCATGACAATAAGACCAATGAGAGAAATTATCGTAACTAAAAGGGCTATCATATGAACGGGGTTTAAAGTTTCAGGGAATGAAGATGTTGACGTACAGTGTAAAAAATCCATTTCGCAAGGAAAAACGCCTAACAACACGTCATTGCAACTTCATTGCAGCGCAAAATCTTGCTTTGCTAGCGCCTAATACGCAACGGCTTTTGTTGTATAATGACCTAATCAGTGCCGTAAATCCAAGAAATTTGCTTTTGAACCCTGTTTTTTAAAATGGCAAAATAACTTTTAGCGTGGGGTAATTTGAACATAGTGTGAGAATTTGAATGAAAACAGGGATAGCTCCGAAACAACAACGCTCCCAGTTTTTTTTTTGCCAATATTTTCGACCCAAGGCAGTAGCAGATAAGTGATGCCAGTTTTAGAAAATTTACGTCTAATATCCGTCTAATGTCCGGCATTTTTGTTGATTTTCCGTCCAAAAATGTTTAAGTCAACTATTTGTCCAAATATATCCAAAAATTATGCAGCTATCAACACTCAAAACCGTCATTTATATCGCTTATCATGTAATTTTACCAGCCGAAAAGTGTTCATTATATTGAGAGCTTAACAAGCTTTCCATTCGCCAATCAATGCTATGCACGATTACTTTATAAAAAGCGCTGAAGTGTAGCAAGCCATCGTCCAATGTTGTCCAGTCTGCTACCTTTGTCCAACCAATTCCGAATTGGACATTGGACAAAATCAGAACTCCAAATGTCCAGGTTTCGATTGGCACCACTTTAACAGATGTAGTACGGTTGGGAGAGTTTTTATCGAACAAAAATGATAGACGTTCTGTTAATTGAAGAGGGGCGAATTCTGTCAACTGACCGGTGTGCAGCGTGCAGATATTGATACTCTGCAACTGTTATTTTTGCTGTTGTGTTGATTTTTCAAGTG
Source organism: Amphibalanus amphitrite (assembly GCF_019059575.1). Taxonomy (NCBI): domain Eukaryota; kingdom Metazoa; phylum Arthropoda; class Thecostraca; order Balanomorpha; family Balanidae; genus Amphibalanus; species Amphibalanus amphitrite. The sequence goes on from NW_024881786.1 coordinate 73,265, forward strand.
AAGGTATGTTTAGAATTGTTCTGCCTATTTGTTTATGGGTCAAACAACATCGGTGCTGGCAAGACTATCGTTTTTATGACAGGTAAAGGCAGCATGTTCAAATTACCCCACGGTGGGGCAATTTGAACACACCGTGACTTGGTGGAGAAGTGAGGCTATGCTATTCAAGGTATGCTCGGCTCGTCCAAAAATGAGGCTTGCATGGTGAAAGCAAGTGACACTTGCGCTACTGAAGCATTTTTTCTTCATCCAGGGTTGAACTGGAATTTGGTACAACGGAGAAGACGTAAAAATATGTTCAAATTACCCCACACTACCCTATCTCTTTCAGCGATGATTGAATCAGAAACGCTCAGGCTCCCGGACTCCCGCGCCAGGCATGTCTGTGTATATGCGTGTCTGGTGTGCTGTCCTGGTTGTCTGTGAGCCTGACGTACTGTGAGTGTGGTCCTGGTTATCTGTGAGACTTTGCTGCAACCCTGAGTCTGTCTCTGTGAGTCTGACGCCGCTGCGATACTGTGAGTCTGTGAGTCTGACGCTGCTGCTATCCTGTGAGTCTGTGAGTCTGACGTTGCTGCTATCCTGTGGGTCTGAGATAGCGGTATCAGCATGTGAGGCTGACGCCGCTGCGATCTTGTGAGCCTGTAAGTCTGAAGTGTCTGACGTTCACTGCGCTGTTGTGCGCGCGCAGAGGAGCCGGCCGGCGGCGCCCAGGCCGGCCCGGACGGCTACCTCATGATGACGCCGACCGTGGAGGGCGGCCCCGAGGGCGGCCGCATCTTCTCCCCCCGGCCCACGGCCGTCGTCAAGCCGTTCGACTTTCCGCACAGCGGCGGCGCCAACCACTTCTACAACCCGTCCTACGACAAGCCGGCCAAGGCGGGCTCGCGGCCGACCTCTGCCACGGCGGCGCCGCCTAGGGAGGACGAGGACCACTACCTCAGCCCGCGGCTACCGGAGGACGAGGACCACTACCTCAGCCCGCGGCTGCCCGAGGACCAGGACCACTACCTGGTGCCGAAGAACTTTGACGAGGGCGGCAGTCCCGTGTGAGGTGGCAGACGCGGCAGTGAGCGGTGGTGAAGTCAAACATTCCAGTCGAGATCTCGGCAACTGGCGACTGCTGTGAATTGTGATTGCCGGTGGACAGTGTCCACTGCCAGGCGCCACGGTTTTGGGTGATATCACTCGGATAAAGACAATACTTGGATGATGTGGAAAGTGTTAAATGATCAGCGCTTCTCCGCGTGTATGTGTGCGCTTGCAGGTATTTGCGTATGAGTTTTCCATGCTACAATGTGCCTATCCATGTGCCTTTTTGCGTTATTTTGTTCTGTAGGTATGTCATATTGTTTCTGTATTTCGTGTTGCATATTTTTTAATTGTAGGTATGTAATTCCGGCGTCTGAAGCTAGCTTTGAGGAACACGCCGCAAATTACTGTGTACGACATGTGATCATTCACGTTCTATGGAGATTGGGAACGTTGTTGTTGTCAATGTTCGATTTGGCGTGTCCGTCACTCGTTGAGATACTAGATGATGCAGCTCCCCCGCTCCGTGGAACGGAGCTCGCTAGACAGAGCGTCTCAAGGGGTGTCTCTCTCATAGCGCCTCGCGCTGCGCGGAACGGATCCGCCGAACGACGGAGCGTCTCACGCGACGGGAGCGGAGCCGGCGGGGCGGAGCGGAGCCGGCGGGACTGGGACGGAGCGGAGCCCGCGGGACGGAGCGCCTCGAGAAGTGTCTCTCACAGCGTCTCTCAGAGTCACCAGTGGATGGGGTCGGCAGTGTCACCAGCATTGTTCAACTACATAGGTAGTTCAACAAGTTTCCGTGAGGACAGCATGATTTATTCGATGTGCATGATAAAACACATTGCAAATATGAGATTTGCATCAAATATTTATTGCTTTGTAAACACTTGATGATTTTATTTCCACATTCCACAATGACCAGTGTCAGCGTATTATGTAGATGCATTGTATCATCGCCGACCAGTGAGTATTTATTGATTAGCGATTGAAAATGTTTTATATATTGTGCCATTTTATTGATTGTTTTATCAATTGCTCGTACATCATGTCATATGTGGCTTCCAATAAAAGTGCATCTCTTGCGTCACATTTTTGCAGCTTGGTTAGGTCAGAGGCTGGGTCACCAGGGCCTCGTTTCACTTAAAGCGAGTCAGTAACGTACGCCGGTTTTTGGGCATGTATTGCAAGCGCATGTGAAGGGACAAATTTATTTCCCCTTCTCCCTTCTGTTCTTGCTTGCAAGATAAATAAATTCAACGATTCAAACTATCGTCATCGCTTCACATGCACTTGCAATACAAGACCAAAAACCGGCGTCAGTTACGGACTCGCTTTATGAAACGAGGCCCAGGTTGCGTCAAATCATTCCTGCCCGTGATTCCTGAAATTTTTAATTCCTTCCCCTGCTGGTAACTTCTTCAAATTTTGCATGTAGGGCACAAGCACGAGTAAACAAAAGTTACCTTTCAAAAGTATATTTATTTCAAAGACTGATGATCGCGTTACAAGTAAAAGCAGCCAGCTGTTATCGACCGTCGTATACCTACCTATAGTTGTTTTCTCATTGTTATTCGCAAAGACCTATTCGTTAAACTGTGAACGATACTGGGAAAGTAGGTAGGTCCATACACAGCCATTCAATGTATGTTAACATGCACTCAAGTCCATCGGGCGTTTTTTTTTTTTTAGCGCCCGAATGTTTTTTTGAAGCTGATTCCGACGCCGTGATCTTTTCTGAAGTCCGAGCTGGCTCCCACGCCGACGCTGGCCGAGCCGTCGCGGGAGGTCCACACCCTGCGGCCGATCGCCGGCGGATTCAGGCCGCCACCGACGCCGTACTTGTTGTTGAGCGAGCCCGACGCCGCGTCCATGGCTGCCCGCCCCTTGTTGCCGCCGCCGCCGCCCTTACAGCCTCTGGCGACGGCGGCCAGTCCGAGGAGGGCCACCATCAGCAGCAGCGACAGCGGGAGCAGGCCGCGAGACATGGCGACCGAGGGAGCCGCGACGGCCGGCGGCACGGACTGTCGGCGGGGGAGGGGGCTCACTGTAACACGGGGCTGTCGGTGGAGGAGGGAGCTCACTGTAACAGGGGGCTGTCGGCGGGGGAGGGAGCTCACTGTAACACGGGACTGTCGGCGGGACGGACTGTCACTGTAACACGGGGCTGTCGGTGGGGGAGGGAGCTCACTGTAACACGGGACTGTCGGCGGGACGGACTGTCACTGTAACACGGGGCTGTCGGTGGGAGAGGGAGCTCACTGTAACACGGGACTGTCGGCGGGACGGACTGTCACTGTAACACGGGGCTGTCGGTGGGGGAGGGAGCTCACTGTAACACGGGACTGTCGGCGGGACGGACTGCCACTGTAACACGGGACTGTCGGTGGGGGAGGGAGCTCACTGTAACACGGGACTGTCGGCGGGACGGACTGTCACTGTAACACGGGGCTGTCGGGCTGTCGGTGGGGGAGGGAGCTCACTGTAACACGGGACTGTCGGCGGGGGAGGGAGCTCACGGTAACACGGGACTGTCGGTGGGGAGGGAGCTCACTGTAACACGGGGCTGTCAGTGGGGGAGGGAGCTCACGGTAACACGGGACTGCCGGCGGGAGGGAACTCACTGTAACACGGGACTGTCGGCGGGACGGACTGTCACTGTAACACGGGGCTGTCGGGCTGTCGGTGGGGGAGGGAGCTCACTGTAACACGGGACTGTCGGCGGGGGGAGGGAACTCACTGTAACACGGGACTGTTGGTGGGAGGGACTCACTGTAACGCGGGACTGTCGGTGGGGGAGGGAGCTCACTGTAACACGAGACTGTCGGTGGGAGGGACTCACTGTAACACGGGACTGTCGGCGGGACGGCACTGTCACTGTAACACGGGACTGTCGGTGGGGGAGGGAGCTCACTGTAACACGGGACTGTCGGCGGGACGGACTGTCACTGTAACACGGGGCTGTCGGTGGGGGAGGGAGCTCACTGTAACACGGGGCTGTCGGTGGGACGGACTGTCACTGTAACACGGGACTGTCGGCGGGGGGAGGGAACTCGCTGTAACGCGGGGGTGTCGGTGGGAGGGACTCACTAGGTAACACGGGACTGTCGGTGGGACGGTACTGTCACTGTAACACTGGACTGCCACTGTAGCACCGGACTGTCGTGTCGGTGGGGCAGCACTGTCACTGTAGCACGGGACTGTCGGCGGGAGGGGCGTCACTGTAACACGGGGCTGTCATTGTAACACGGGACTGTCACTGTAACACGGGACTGTCACTGTAACACGGTACTGTCACTGTAACACGGGACTGCCACTGTAACACGGGACTGTCGGTGGGAGGGACTCACTGTAACACGGGACTGTCACTGTAGCATGGGACTGTTACTGTAGCACGGGACTGTCAGCGGGAGGGACGTCACTGTTACATCGGACTGTCGGTGGAAATGCTAAAAAGTGCATGTCGCATGATGATACCGGTGTTGACAAACACGTACATACCTACCTATTCGAGTTGGCAAGCCTAAAATAATGCCAATATACAGTAGGGTTGTTCAAAAAAAACGAATTTTGGAAAAGTATACGGGCTCATGGCTCGTGTGGTGAGGTATTCTTTTCTGAGTCCAACGATGCCCTTTTTTCCGAAAAATATCAACTGCTTCATGCTCCCCAAATGGCTTGAAGAGGACCTTGTTACGCCCGGCGACCGGCCGGTGTCAATAAGGGCGAGAATTCGCCGCCGCGCGGGGGCGGAAGCGCCTTATTGACACCGCGCGCCACGACATCTACCGGGCGGCCGGCCGGACGGTGGGAGGGAATTAAAGGAAACAGTCCACTTTCCTGAAATCAGTATTTTGCTATTGATTTATGATTTTTTATGCTCAAAATAATCATGAAATAAAATAAAACCTTTTTGTAAAAACAATTATTTTCTTTATTTTAATATAGGGCGAACTATATTCTATGTAAAATAATGTTTGACGCGGAAGCTTATTACGCATTCACCAATCATATTGCGTAGCTCAAACCTATGAATACTGCATTGGCTGTAAGCAGCACGCTGATTGGCTGACGATGACGTGGCTGCATTCCTGTGCAAGGCACGCATTCCTCTACAAGGCACTCTTTTCGGAACGAGAAATGGAATTTCTTCGTCTAGGGTGATCGTTGAGCCGTAAAAGCTCCTGATTTGTGCTAGTCTCAGCTCAAGCTACGAAACTGCTATTCCAGCTCAAAACCCCATGTTAAAAGTGAACTATTTCCTTTAATGGGTGGTCTTCTTTCACATGATCGGGGTGCACTAGCCCATATTGTCGGAGCGGAAAGGTTCAGTGCAGCATCGGTGCCTCTGCTGTGGTGTTCTGTGTCGTTTGTTAAAAAAATAAGCCAAACAGAGCTAAGGAAAGACTCAACGCTTCTGGTTTATTCACTCGAAACATCCCGTTTACAGAAAACAGCTGCCTACTTAACGTACCATATCGCTTTGTTTATTAGTCAAGCTGCAAACTCGGAGCAATAACAGTTCTTTGCACTGCTGTTGACAACGTACATTGCATTTGGAAGGTGCATCGCAGCCCAAATATGCTGCTGCGCAACTGATGTGAAAATTTATGAAGGACAGCAGGAGCTGGCAGGGTGCAAGGACAGAATATGGAGACCCCCACAGTCATTGGCCCAAGTTTTTGGGCATGGCTCTGACCAGCATCGGCGTCACTAATGTCATTATGCAGATTCGTTGAAGTAAAATGCTGAAGCAACAGGATTGAGGTTTGTTTTACTTAGATTAGCAGTTCGACAGAAAAGATAACATGCCTGGGAATGACAGGGCGGCCGCCCTGACAGTGTGGCGAAGTGAGAAGTGAGTAGAGACAATAGCGGGAGTACACACATAAATAAATTGCGTCGCTCAATCCAGCAGCGGCACCGGCAGCCCGGCCGTGCCGACCGATGTCGTTCAAGACCCGAATCCAGAGCCGGCATAGAGCACGGCTCTGCCCTGGCGTGACACATTTCCCCGACCCGCCGGCGTGCCATGACGGACCGACCAATGCACGACCTCTCCCTGTATAAAGACGACAATATATACAGCATGCATTACCTATCAGCGTCTAGTTCGACTTCGTATTCAGACCCGGCAAAGAGAGCACGGGTCTGCCCTGTTTCCGCGGCTTTTAATGGCTACATTGATACGAGACATCTCCAATCGTCTGTTTTACCTATAGCAAAACCAGGTTGGTGTGTTGCGATTAGCACGATACATTTATTGCGTAGATATATCTGTTAAATGCATAATTAATTAGAAATAGGAAAAGTAAACATTGCCATCGTCATTCGCCAAACAGGCGGGGTCAAGCATTAGTCTGTCCGTCATGACACACCGGGAAATCGTCAGGGCAGAGCCGTGCTCTATGCCGGCTCTGGATTCGGGTCTTGGACGACATCGGTGGGCACGGCCGGGCTGCCGGTGCCTCTGCTGGATTGAGCGACGCAATCGATTTATATGTGTACCCCCGCTATTGTCTCTACTCACTTCTCACTTCCCCACACTGTCAGGGCAGCCACCCTGTCATTCCCAGACATGTTATCTTTTCTTTCGAACTGCTAATCTAAGTAAAACAAGCCTCAATCCTGTTGCTTCAGCATTTTACTTCAACGAATCTGCATAATGACATTGGTGACGCCGATACTGGTCAGAGCCATGCCCCAAAACTTGGGCCAATGACTGTGGGGGTCTCCTAATCCTTATTCTGTCCTTGCACCCTGCCAGCTCCTGCTGTCCTTCATAAATTTTCGCATACAGTTGCGCAGCAGCATATTTGGGCTGCGAGGCACCGTCCAAATGCAATGTACGCTGTCAACAGCAGTGCAAAGACTGTGTTATTGTTCCGAGTTTGCAGCTGACGAATAAACAAAGCGATACCTATGGTACATTAAGAAGGCAGCTGTATTCTGTAAACGGGATGTTTCGAGTGAATTATATTCAAGCGTTGAGCGCGAATATAATTCAAGCGCGATACCTACCCAGAAGCGTTGAGTCTTTTCTTAGTTCTGTTTGGCTTATTTTCTGAACAATCGACACATAACACCGCAGCAGAGGCACCGATGCTGCACTGAAACTTTTCGCTCCGACGATATGGTCTAGCGCACCCCGATCATGTGAAAGAAGACCACGCATTCGTTCCCTCCCACCGTCCGGCCGGCCGCCCGGTAGATGTCGTGGCGCGCGGTGCCGATAAGGCGCTTCCGCCCGCGCACGGCGGCGAATTCTCGCCCTTATTGACACCGGCCGGTCGCCGGGCGTAACAAGATCCTCTTCAAGCCGTTTGGGGAGCATGAAGCAGTAAAGATTTTTCGGAAAAAGGGCATCGTTGGACTCAGAAAAGAATACCTCACCACACGAGCCATGAGCCCGTATAGTTTTCCAAAATTCGGTTTTTTTGAACAACCCTAATATACAGTGGACCAAAATGCATACTCGTATATGAAACATTTTGCATTTAACACACGTTTTCTGGAGCTAAGATTCAGCTAGTGCTGCTAAGTCCTTTTTACCGTATTTTATAAGACTGAAGAGCGGAGACTCAAGTTCCTCCGTTCCCTCGGTCCCAATATTCGGAGTCTCGGACGCACCTAGCAGCTCCGCAGCAGCAGGCTCAGGTGCAGTGGGGATACAGCGGGGCTGGGTGGCCTACCTGTAGAGACGGGGCCAGCCCCGGCCGCGCTGCACCAGGGTGGCCGCTCAGACCGACGTTACACACTTACACCCTACATCTATCCTTCTTCCTGCTTTGAAAAAGTCTCTGGACAGAAAGGGCACTAACCTAGCATAGCCTAACCCAAGACTCGACGAAAGGCTCACCTGCGGGTGGCTGAGGGCGGAGTGGCGCGGTGGCTGAGGGCGGAGTGGCGCGGTGGCCAGCGCGGGACTCGGCGAGGGCCCGATCTGCCGGGACCTCGGCAGCCGCCGGCTATATAGGTCTCCCGGGGGTCAGAGGGTGCACCTGCGCAGTGCGGGACGCCGCGCCGGCCGGTGGGGGGGGGGGGGGGGCGGACTCACGTGCTGGGGGTGGGAGAGGGTGGGGTTTTCCCCGCCGTCCCAGCTCCCAGCCGCGCGCCGGCCCATCAGGGAACCACAATACCGGGCACGTCCACGGCCCCCGCGGGTATGCACGGGGCGCAGGGCGGCCGGGCTGGCCGGGATTCTCTCATGTACCGGGCAGTGGGGACTGGTGTGTGGCCGGGGAGCACAGAGGCACCTGCGCCGTGTAGGTACGGGACAATGGCGCGCGCCGCCGGGCTGTGACGCGCAGCCCTTGTCCGCTGACCGGTGGGGTGTTCCAGCGGTCGGACGTGCAGAGAGGTCGCGACCGATAGTAACGTCACCACCCATGACGTCAGCAATAGCCTGCCGTGGCATGTCGGTCGACACTCCATGCACTGCGCTATACTGGCTTTCCGTTGGGTTGCTTAACTCGGTAGGCGGTGAGCCTCCCGGCCACCTTCCGCGCGGTGTGTGTGTGTGTGGGGGGGGGGGGGGCATTTTTTGCCTCCCGGTATCTCCGAAACTACTGGACGGATCCGTAAAATTCAAACAGCTATCGATAGCCCTGTCAAATTTGTTGAAGAAAATCCAATTTCATTGACCTTGCAGTCACCGATGACGGCACAGGTTGAGGTCAGGTCAAAGATAAAATGTTTCACCGTTCACGGGTCTTCTAGGGAATGCGCTATGTATAACATATGAGTAGAACGCATTTTGTCGAAAATCAGCGATAGGGCGTCAGTTACCTAGTACATACGTTGCTATATTAGAGGTCACTGATACCTAATACCAGGTCAGGTCACAGGTCAGTCAGGCCACCAAGGGTCAGCACATGAACCCAACTTTACTATGGTTGTGCGATGCATATTTTATGATCATTTTTCATTTCCAACTCAATGGTGCTGGTTACAAGACCATCAGGTACGGTTTAGGTCACTTTCTAGTTTCTGGTGGAGGTCAGGTCAATGTCAAGTCAAAAAAGGTCAAATTTCAAAGCTGGTATTTTTGCATAAAATAGGTATTGATTCGATGCAGCTCGTCACGGCGAGTCTAACGGTGGTCTTTGTTTTGCGCTATGTGGTCTGAAATTGCTAGAAATCGAGTTTGAAAATTTGACATCATCAATTTTAAACATTTTTTTATACAATCTGGCCAAAAAAGAGATATCAATCTAAAATTTGGTATATGAATAGAAGTTGATAGAGGCTATTACAAATATTTCGGTTTTTTAAAACCGAAAAAATTGGGATTTTCAGGCTATTGTATAAAACAAGATTTTTTTTTATTTTTGGGAGTCAACTCCCAAAATTGTAAAATTTCGAAATAGCAGTAGGTATAGAAGCCATGGTAATTCTACACATTTTATGTCGTAATATTTTTTTGTATCATCAAAGTTATATCGGCCTGACGGCTCTTCCCGCGAAAGCTTTTTTTTTTGGTCGAAAATGGCAGAAATGACGTCACTGCGACATCATTAGCGGCCAACTCATTATAGCCTTTAGAAAAAGTTTTGGCCACAATGTGTTTAAGTTAGGGTGAATAGGTCAAAAACGCCCCCCTTAAGCGCGGAACCTTCTGACACTCAACCCATCACAGATTACTCAAACCTTTGGGCACCATCATGTAGCTCATTCTTTTTACTACGCTTTGAGACCAAGAAAAGACACCTGCGTGTGGTATTTAACCCCCCAAAAAGGTTTTCGCATACCCTTACAAAAGGGCGTTTTGCCCCACTCCCTGGGTAATACGCCCACACCCATGTGCAAAGCGCCCCCACCCCATCTATCAACAGAACATGATGAACATGGCAGAACTTGACGTCATTCTGACGTCATTTGCGGTCAACCTATCATAGTCTTTGGAATAAAATTTTGTTGCAATGTGTAAAATGGATGCCCGGAGGAGTCCTGAAAGTTTGGTGACGATATCTGCAGTCGTTTAGGATAGATCAGCAAAAAAGGACAGGGAGAGGCCTTTTCGGCCCCTACCTACAGGGCGCTACCCTGCACTCTCACCACCGTGCAAAACGCCCCCCTTACAGAAAACTGGGGGCGTCTTGCCCCATGCATCGAGTAGGCGTCTTTCCCCATCCACTCCATTTCCGGTCAACAAAATATTGACAAAAAACGCGCCACTAACCCCGCAGCATAATAAATTCAACAGAATGACAATAAAACGCAGTTTTGAGTGATATTCACAATAGCAAGTTTTGTGATATGAAGAGGGCATCAAAATATTAGGAATCTTCTGTAAAAACAACAAAAACAACACCCAAAACCAGCATCAGCACCTACCCACGCTGCTCCTCAAGACGCAGAACCGGAAATAGAGACCTACGTAAACAAGCAGCTGACTGTTCTGAAAGACAGGATAAAACACCTATTCGTCGATAAGAAATACGATTTTTTTAGGGGAGGCGTTTAACCCAGGGGTGCGTTTTCCCCACAGTTACCCTATACCCGGGAAGATACCTACTGAAAGTTTGGTGACGATCGGCGCAGCGGGTCTGGAGATATAGGCATCGAAAAAATAAGGGGGGGGGGGGCAAAAATACCCCCCACCCCCACCGCCTGGAAGGTCAAAGGAAATAGTTCACTTTTAACATGGGGTTTTGAACTGGAATAGCAGTTTTGTACAGTAGCGGCGGAACACCTTCAATTAACCCGCGCCCTGATGGGGGGGCCATTTTGGCCCCCCCTGTGGTTTTTCTTAAATAGCGAGAAAACGGCGGCGCGCAGCGCCGCCAAATTTTGGGTACCTTACCGGGCATCAATTTGACACCTTCACACAAAATTTCAAGTCACAGGTCACCTCAGGTCAGGAGTTATTGAGGTCAAACTGAGGTCATGTTCGAGTAAAAATGAGCAAAAAACATGACATCTTGAAACGCTCACCAATTCTACAGTTAACAAGCAATTTTAAAGTTCTTTATGTGGTTGTGTAGAGAAAAGACGGCGCTACAAAACTGCTATCTCGGATTTTCAAAACTTTGGGATTTTGACCCCAAAAAATAAAAAAATTGATTTTTTTAGAAAAACTCAAAAAATTTCCAAAAATTTTTCGAATTTCGAAAAAAAACGGAATATATGTGATAGTCCCTGCGCTATTCGATATACATACCAAATTTTAGATCGATACCTCTTTTTTTGGCCAAGTTATAGCGAAAAAAACTGTTAAAAGTTGATGACGTCAAATTTTTGAACCCAATTTTTAGCAATTCTAGACCTCGTAGCGCAAAACGGAGACCACCATTGAACTCCCCGTGACGAGCTGCATCGAACTGATACCCATTTTATGCAAAAATATCAACTTTGAAATTTGACCTAATTTGACCTGACCTTGACCTGACCTTGACCTGACCTTGACCTGACCTTGACCAAAACGTGACCTAAGCTGGCCCTAAAGTCTGTCTGACCCACATAATCGCATTTGTCATGTAAAATGGACCATAAAACATGTGTCACACGACACTTTCATATTGTGACCCCCCCAGTGACCTGACCTCTGTGACCTGACCTGGTATCAGTGACCTCAAATAGCAAAACATGTGTTTGAAGAACATTTCCCCATCGATGATTTTCAATGAAATGCATTTCACTCGATTTTACAACGCATTTCTTGAAATGCCTGTAAACGGTGAAAATTGGACTTTTGACCTGACCTGTGACGTCATCGGTTTGACCGAGGTCAATGAAATTGGGTCACAAGGTAGTTCCCCGTTGGGGCTATCCAACACCGTTTACCGCTTGTCGCTATGTTGCGTGGTTCTCGAGATCTGAGGGGGGGCCAAAATGGCCCCCCCCCCCCCATCAGACCGCGTTGCTCGGCAGACCCCATCTGGGCGCGGGTTAAGGGGGGGGGGGGCACTGTTGACTTTTGGTCCCATTCTTTCCATGCAACGCCCATAGGGCTAATGTTAACCCGCGCCCCGCTGGGCTATTCAGCCATACGCGCCCTGCTGGGGGGGGGGGGCAGATTCTGCCCCCCCCCCCCCCTGTCTAACTTCCGAACCGATGGTCGTAGGAAGACAGGGAAAACGTCAATCGAAAGCTCTCAACAAGGCGGATATAAAGAGGCAAGAGCCCATTTTTTTGCTTAAGTAGGTCAGAGGTCAGATCAAGGTCAGGTCAAGGGTACAAAATGCAAGTTTCTGTATCGGCCTTGCAGCGTAGTTGGCGAAGGATGGACTGAGACTGATTGCCCAAAACGTGTTCTTAGGCTACCAAGACAATATTCGTTGCATACAATATCATTCAAAGGTCAAGGTCAGGTCAGGTCAGGTCAGGTCACCAAAAACAAAATATAGAAAAGGGCATGTGCGACACATGTTTTGTGGGCCATTTTATTCATAGAATTCAATAGGCACACTCAATAAGTGATATGGACCACCTCTGGATGAATTTTAGGTCGAGGTCAGGTCAAGGTCAGGTCAAGTGAGGTCAAATTCTGAAGTTGGTTGTTAGGCCTTAAAAGGCGTCTATCTGATGCAGTTTTTTTCACGGCGAATCGAATGGTGCTATTTTTGTTTCCGTACAAGGTCTAGAACTTCCAAAAAATCATTTTTTCAAAAATTGTGTGGGTCGTGACGTCATAGAATTTTGAATAACTCCCACATTTATGAACGGATTCTTCTAAAAATCGGTATGTAGGTGCATATAGACCACTTCTCTGACATAAATTTCGGTTTTCGATACACTCTAAATTTTGGATTTTATAATTATTTTCCCAAAAAAGTCAGTTTTTGAGAAGAAAATTGGACCAAAATCCAAAATTTAAAAAAGAAACGAGATAGCCTATCGATAGACAAAGTAGAATCACGTATAACCTTTTATGTTACGTCTTGATTCCTTTAAAAATGAAGATGTTAGGGGCGTTTGAAATTTTGCCGTTTTTTAGGCAGAAATGGCGAACATGACGTCACTAAAACGTCATTTTCAAAAAAAAAAATCCGACGGATTTCGCTCAAATTTTCAGGAAAGTCTTAAATTGATGTATGATAAGGTACTGAAAGTTTGAGGTTGCTGGCGTAACGTGGTTAGAAGTTATTGGCGAAAAACGGAAGGGGGGGGCAGATTCTGCCCCCCCCCCCCCCCCGTGGCGCGCAGGTTTAACCCTCGCCGGACCTATTGGTTTTCTACATACGCGCCGGCCGAGGGGGAGGGCGGGTACGACCCCCCCCCCCCTCGCCGTTTCGCCCCTGGTGGAGCTAGCGCGTCGCGGAAAAAAACGAGCGTGTGCGCCGTTACGAGACGCAGAGATTGGTAGGTACCCGATGTTAAGGTCCTAGGTCAACCGGTGACCTCTGAGGTCAGGTCAAGTGCCCCAAGGTACGGCTCAGTTTTTGGTGAATAATTTCGTAATTAAACGGCCGCAGAGCCGCGATTTTGGCAGCATCGTGCTCGCCTCGCTCAGGCGCGTCGAATGATATACTTTTTGTTTGGGTCAGGTCAACTTAAGGTGTTGACCTCAGGTCACGGTCAGGTCAGCGCCCCCAGGTCATGAAGTTGGTCGAAAGAGGTCATGTCGCATAGCATTCGAATCGGCAGCTCTTCCTGAGTCTATTGGTGGGTTTCCCCACTCGCTAGCTTAATTTGATCGGGAGTTATTGACGAACAACTAATATGACCCAAGCAAGGTCAATATTGCAATAGTGACGCATCTAACCTTGCAAGAAGTTCATAAAATCACGATTATGTGTGCTTAAGATAGTTGGAGATCGTTCCCGGCGCCAGAATAGTAGTTTTCATTTTTCCCCATTGACTTATAATGGTGAGTGTCTTATATCCTCATATGACCTTTAGGAAAAATCCGAGACATATAAGTTGTGAGATTCGTAATGGATAGGGGATACTAGATCCTGCAAGTTTCATTTCCCTGTGAAAGCTCCTCTGGCAACTTCGCAAAGGGCGTTGCGAATGGCGACATCTGAAGACCGTGCAGAGGTACACTTATGACGTCATAGGTCAGTGACATGACCTGACCTGAAAATGCGGTTGATTTCAAAAGATCCAGCTTGAATCAAAGGTCAGGTATGCCAAGTTTCAGCTCTCTATCGCAAGCGTGTTCAGAGCTATCGCGAAAAAAACCCTATGGGGGGGCGTCACCCACCCACCCCCTCTCGGCCGGCGAGGGTTAAAACGAATGGCATCCATTAACACCATTTTGGCTCAGTATTTGAATATTTGGCACATAAGGGGGACAAAAATATTTAACCCGCGCCCCGTTGGGGTCTGCCGAGCAACACGCCCTTGGGCGCGCTGCTCGGCAGACCCCAATATTTTCTGAACTTATCGGTAGTTATGAGATCGATAAAACTGGGACTTTTGGGATGAATTGAAAATAGGCTCAATAGTTTCGATGGCAAGGGAATTGAAACGACCGGCCCTTATGCCGGGTACCGTAAAGTAGGGCTATTTGAAACGGATTTTACAGTTGTTGGTCTCTACGGTTCATATTTCTTATAGCATGTAAATTGCAAAAATGTAGGTCGTAATTTGTCTTTATCTCTAAAACTCGATTTTTGGCAGCTGTTTGAAGTTTACGTCTCTTGCACCGAAGTTTGTTGTGCAGCGGTCTAGAAAAATCGACCCTGTGACGTTATCAATGGTGCTAGGTCGAAAAAAAATTGGTCCAGAAGATGTCAAATCGGTGGGGAAAAGGGTACTGGAAGTTTCGCTTTCCTATCCCTATAAGCGTTCGGGAGCTATCGCCAATATTCGCCAATATAAAAACGCCCCCCCCCCCGGCCAGCGAGGGTTAACAATAAATAATATTTTCATAAAAATGTCCTTAGCCTATAAGTAAAACAGTGTAACGATAGATCCAGTAGCGAGGCTGTTAATACTGCAACTATGTTAACCCTCGCCGGCCGAGGGGGGGGGGGCGGGACGCGGGTGCCGCCCCTCCCCTAGGGTTTTTTCGCGATAGCTCCAAACACGCTGGCAATAGAGAGCTGAAACTTGGCATATCTGACCTTTGATTCAAGCCAGATCTTTTGACACCAACCACATTTTTAAGTCACGTCAGGTCACTGACCTATGACGTCATAAGTGAACCTCTGCACGGTCGTCAGATGTCGCAACTTCGCAACGCTCTCACTGCCAGAGGCAGAGGAGCTTTCACAGGGAAATGAAACTTGCAGGATCTACTATCCATTACGAGTCTCACAACTTGTATATCTCGGATTTTTCCTTAAGGTCATATGAGGTCAGGTCATTTTCGTGACCTCACCATTACCTATAAGTCAATGGGGAAAAATGAAAACTGCTATCCTCGCGCCGGGAACGATCTCCAACTATCTCAAGCACACAATCGTGATTTGATGTACTCCTTGCAAGGTTACATGCGTTACTTTTGCAATGTTGACCTTGCTTGACGTCATTTATGACGTCATCAAGGTCATAGGTATTAGTTTCTCGTCAATAACTGTAACTCCCGATCAAATTGAGCTAGCGAGTCGGGAAAGCCAGCAATGGACTCAGGAAGACCTGCCGAATCGAATGATATGCGACGTGACCTACTTCGACCAATTTCGTGACCTGGGGCGCTGACGTGACCTGAGGTCAACACCCTAAGTTGACCTCACCCAAACAAAAAGTATGCCATTCGACGCGCCTGAGCGAGGCGAACACGATGCTACCAAAAGCGCGGCTCTGCGGCTGTTTTTTTTTGCGAAGTTATCCACCAAAAACTGAGCCGTACCTTGGGGCACTTGACCTGACCTCAGAGGTCACCGGTTGACCTATGTAGAACCTTAAAATCGGGTATCAATCTCTGCGTCTCATAACGGCGCACACGCTCGTTTTTTCCGCGATGCGCTAGCTCCATCAGGGGCGAAACAGCGAGGGGGGGTCGTCCCCGCCCCCCCCCCTCGGCCGGCGCGCATGTAAAAAAACCAATAGGTCCGGCGAGGGTTAAGCTGCAGGTAGAGGTCTTTTTCGAGCAACTTATTTGTGCGTTTTTTCTGCATTTCTTATTTTATGTCAAATTTCTTTCAAAACTTTTCGAAGTTTTCAAAAAGGTTTTTTTCAAGGCAATCACTGTCCAATTCCAATACGGTATATGACATATATGTTGTACGGTATATCCCTACGGGGCGCGAGATGATTTCATTTATCAGGGGCGAAAGGCAGGGGTATCGAAAACTGGATATGAGCAACGCTAACATGACACATCAACTTTTCGGAATGTATAAAAATCAACGCATATAAACATTCCACAGTCACATGAATATGCACTGCGACATCACGAGTCAGTGTGAATGCAATTGTATGATAGCGTCGCCCCTGAAGCGGCCGGATCGCTGTAGTGGGTCGCCCCGGCGGCCGGAAGACAAAGGGTCGCGTTGTCAGGGCGCCTAACACCTGTCTGACAGCTAGCCTTCCGGCGCAGCCGTACACAAGACCACTGCAAAGAAATGCCTCCGCACGCAAAAATTGGTCATTTTTCTACATTTTTCGGCGGCGCCACAGGTGAGCCGGCTTTGTTGACCCGGTAAAAACGCGCGTGCCTCTTGGGACGCCCTGCGAGCCGGTGATCATTAGCATACTCTGAATGGTCGGCGGCGACGGCCGGGGACGACGCTGCGCCCCGTCGGTGGGAGCTGCGCTCCATTTTTACCGCCCGCTCCACCGCGCTGGGAGGCGGCTGGCGGCGGGCGGCTGAGGACAGCGGCGACACCTGTACCGGCACCGGGTCGGCCAGCGCGGCGGGCGCCGCAGCCAGCCCCGCCGCCACAGCCAGTCCCGCCGCCACTGCCGGCCGGCGGGCGCTACCCGACTGAAAGAAGTCGTGTCTCGAAAGGCTTTCTGTTTCATGCGCTGCTAGATATTACGAGGATATGAATTATATATTCTACATTCCTAATGAATGCCTGCTATTGCGGAGTATGTATAGTCAACTACAGAACGATGTTTCACTCTTCAGAAGCTATCAGTTGACCGGAGCGCAAGTTGTGCCGTTTATCACGCAATTAAGCGTGTCGATTGTGACTTGTGAACATTGGGGCAAAGCTATAATTTGTGAACTCAGCCCGTGTGATGCGGCTCAGCCTACCACTCCAGGCAAATAATTGCCTGTGAAAAGTGGAACATTATTCTGTATTTGACAATACAATTGCAAAAAGTGTAGCGCTCCTAAGAATCGCTTAATTGCATTTAAGATCCAAAAGGCACATCTGATGGATTGTGCTCTAAAATATAGAGCAAATATAAAAGTATTAACCCGGCGGTTGCTGGGGTATTTCGCCACCCGCCGTTTGCTGGGGGGGGGGGGGCGTTGAACGCCCCCAGCCGATAACTCGAGAACAAATAGACGCAGCGAAACGCACGAGGCGGCAAACGAAAGAACGCGACGAGACGCTTCAGATAAGTACTTTTAAGTTGAATTTTGAGGTTACAGGTCGGGTCAAGGTCAGATCAAACACCTGAAATCGGGTTTTCAGTAGCATGGACTTCAGGACTTCGCAATGGGCGCCTCTCGTCATAAACTCTGTCAAAACGGTGCACAATCCTTTATATAAGGCCTGCAAGAGTGTCAGATCCATGTAGGGGGCAGTCAAGCATAGGTCAGGGTCAAGGTCAGGTCAACCTGGTAGGCACATATCCCCGAAAATCAAAACTGATATTCGCAGCCTGTGACACTTGTTTTATGGGTAATTTGGGGCGTAGAACACGATGTTGACATTCATTTTATCATATGTGTACGTGTTTGGTTCAAAAAGTCCAATTTAAGAAATGCATGTATCATGGTCGTAAAGTATGTAATCACGCGAAATTGCCAAGATTCAGTTCAAGATTTTGGAAAATGCCGAACGATAATAAAAAATCGAAGATAGCCATTTGATTGTTCATGGTATTGGCAGTCTAATGGCGTTTACCGCATGTCTGTATGTCTATTCTTTGATTTTATATGATTTTTTGAACATATGCCATTTTTGGTCGAAAACTCAGAAATCATGACGTCACTAAACCCTCGATACATAGGCGGTCCCAGGGGGGGGGGGGCACGGGGGCCATGGCCCCCCCTTTGGTGCTGAAAGGTGGGGCCATACTATTTTTTGGCTCCACCTTTCAGGTCGAACAAAAGTCCTAGAAAGCTTTTTGTATGTTTCATTTTCTTTCTTGCGCCATCAAAGGACGTAAATTTCACTCATGACTGGGCTCAGCTTCGCATTCTGTCAATTTGGCGGTCAGCGTCGCTGGCACCGGTTCACGAGTAAGGCCGGATCTTATATGGAATATCAGCGTGGGTTTACTTCAAGCTCTCGTAGGCCCAGCAATGGCTGGCATGAGACCCTCTTCGGCAGTGGCGGGTGGGCCCTGCCAAATGAGCGTGGCTCTACGACACTAAAGTAAGACCTCATGGGTTGGTGCGGTGCACCTCAGAAGCCCGGTGGTGACGCCGTATGCCGGCTTGGTTTCTTAAGGATTAGCGTGGGACCTCCGGGGCCTGCATAGAGTTTGCATGAGCTACAGGGTGTTTCACAATAAATGCTACTTTTGAATAGCTCAAATGAAGATCTTACTTGTTCGTAAGCGCGTAAATTTTATATGCATTTTGCTGCATTTTTTTTACGGTTTTTAGTCTTTGCCAACACCGTCAAAACGGGTCAATTCGCCGTGTACAGATGATGAGGCGGTATGGGTGGTCATGCATTACGGCGCTTTGCGGAGTCTGACTGCAGTGCGATGGAGTTTCGGTAGCTATTTTAAAAGGAGGAAGGATATTCCGTCAAAAATGTCGTTCAAACGGGTGGTAGAAAGGTTCCAGAACACTGGAAACACGAGACCAGCCCCGCCTCCTGGCCGGACGGCGATCCCAGAAAATCTGATTGAAAAGGTCAGACGGAAGGGTGGCATAGTGGAGAACCCGTGAAGGGTGCTGAACTGAAAGTTATATGTTCATCAGTCCTACTGTTCTGCTGTCTCATGTGGTAATACTCATGAGCCATATGTAATACATGTCACTGAAACATCGTCGTTTGAAAAGCAACATTCATTGTGAAGGACCCTGAAGCTTAACAGCGAATTGACCCGTTTTGATGACGGGGACATTGCACGTACATAAAGAATGCAGTTGATGATTCATCATACCTAGTTTTTGTAAGGATAAAAACCCGAAAGAATTTGCAACAAAATGAATATAGAATTTATGGGCATACGAATAGTTGAGGTAATTTTAAAAACTTATCAAAAGTAACGTTTATTGTGAAACACCCTGTAGTATGCAATCTCAGAGGCCTGTGTGTAATGTGTACACAATGGCGGTCGCGTGGGGGGGGGAGGGCATTAGGGCCATGCCCCCCAAAAGCCAATAAAGGGGGCCATCGTTTCATTTGCCCCCCCCCCCTCAAACAACCGATGGGCCTCCATAGGTGTATGGGGCCCTGGCCCTTATTCGATCGTCACGAGGCTCAAAAAACCCACTCCAAGCTATTAATATAGCTCCCATACCTGTCTTTGAGCGTCCTACACTGACCTCTGAGGGAACTTCAGTGGCGGTCAAGCGCCCACGTTGGCCGCTAAGAGCCCACATCGACCTCTTAAGCCCCACATCTGGCCTATGAGGGCCCCTAACCGGCCTCAGGGGCCCCAACCGGCTTCTGAGCGTCTCACACCGGTCTCTGGTGGCCTTATTTCTGTCTCTGGTGTTCTAAGACGAACCTTTAGGTGCCAATGGGGGCCCCGCACTGGCTGCTAAAGACCCGATGCCGGCCTCTAAGGGCCTGCATTGGCCTCTGAGGAGAGCCCATCTTGGCCTTTGAGGGCCCTCTGCTGGCCTCTGGGGTCCAACGACGGCTCATGCCGGTCTTTTAGAGCCCCACGCTGACATCTGAGGGCCCCATGTTGGCCTGTAATGAGTAAGGACCCACATTAGCCTCTGAGAGCCCAACTCGGTCTCTGATGGTCTCAAACTACTGGCCTTTGCAGTTTGCAGGCCCTGTACTGGTCTCTGAGGGCCCTAATCTGGCCTCTAAGTGAAAACATACATGGGTGGGCTTCTGAAGATCAGAGGGCTTACGCAGACTCCTGTACAGCCTTACGTTGGTCCTGATCGAGATCACTTTACGTCCTGATGGTCCCGCGTAGATTCCCTCATATTTCGACATCGGGACCCCATGAGCCGTTGTGGGTCTTGGGGCTGGCAGAGACTGATGAAATCCTCAGGGCTCAGGGCCAGTCTTTTCAGCATGAGGACTAGGCAGGTTGAGTGAGCCCCAATAGAGCCTTTACGAAGCCCGCAGGAGTCGCGCGCGGCCCTCAGTTGCCAATTTTGAAAGCCAGGAACCTTTGGTCTCCAGAGGTCGGTGTACCTACTCTCTCCCGCCGCCACACAACTATATGGGTAAATGTCATAGTCTGAAAATGCTCTCTGGGTTTCACATGCTTGTTCAAAGCAAGAGGTAGGTATCTGTACTTTTCCGAATTGTTTTATAGTGGTAAGGTCATAAATCCGCGTGCCCGACCTTCCAGTATATGCTACAACTATCCGTCGCCATGGTGCAGTGGCCCGACCGGTGGAAACACCGTGGGACGGGAAATGGAACTGGTGATTTTGCCTTAAATTGTGCTTAAAGATTCCACGCAAGAATGACATGGATGAAGCATAATTAGTGCCAACTGCGCGGCGCCTCGTGGACGTAAAAATTAGCCGATCACCCCCCCCCCCCCCCGGTGACGGATAAATGTTATGTCCCGCGAGTGTGAATTTGGCCCCCCCTTTTGCTAGCGGCTGCGACCGCCAGTGCCTCGATATATCAAAAATTTTCCGACCGATTTATTTATACTTTGTCACAATAAGCTTCAATCAATTCCCTACAGGCACCCAAAATTTGGCTCGCCTGCAGCGCGCCGTTTTTATGCTATAGCGCCGCGAAAAAGTGGGGGCGTTTAACGCCCCCCCCCAGCAACTCGCGGGTTAAGCAACAACGCCCACACATTATGCCAGTAAAACATGCTGTCAACACCAAAAAGGACGCCCCTCATCAAATACTATGAACTGTGAAGGTCACTCCTTGTAGCACAAAACTGTTCCAAAGAAACAAGGCGTACCTATTCGCATTACCGAGAGAACAATGTTCCAAACCAGTCTAACACACACCTTTTGGCAACATTAGGGAGCCAATATGCACGCGTCGAATGTTTCAACTAGTCAGGGGCGCCGCCACGGATTTTTGACTGGGGGGGACGGACTGACCGACTGAAAACCCAAAAGTAGACATTCTTACCGTAGCTTTTTCGGTCAGATGCATTCAACGTTTAAAGCAAATATGCCACTTTTAACATAGGGTTTTGAACTGAAGTAACAGTTTGGTAGCTTGAGCTGAGACGAGAACAAATCAGGAGCTTTTATGGCCCAACGATCACCCTAGCCAAATATATCGGTATCGATTTTAGGTTTGAAGACTGAAGTCATTCCCATAGATTACACTTTGTCATTCTCTTACCGAGGAATCCATTCCCTTACGGAAAAATGCTAGCCAATCAGCATTCAGCTGGTTTGAACTACGTACTATGCTTGGTCAACGCGTAATCAGCTTCCGCTGCAATATAGGTAAGTAGCCTCTACGAAAGATGGAAAATAGTGATGTAAAAATAAATATAAAATCCTTTTGCAAATATTCATTATTTCCTAACCATTTTAAGTTTAAAAACTCATAAAACTGTGGCAAAACAACTGGTTTGAGGAAAGTAGTTTAGGTACATAGGTGTCGATTTCTACTTAGTTGGGGGTGCCCGGGCGCAGCAAATCCGCCGCCGCCCTAACGGTGACCTTGACCCGCGCGGTCTGTTGAGGCTCCAAAGCCAAGCCGGCCGAGCCGGCGAGGAATTTGGAGAGCTCGGGCACCCTCGACTTGGCGGAAATAGACACCCACGTTTAGGTATTTCCTTAAAGTAATGGCTATAGACCGCATTCCCACCGAGTACCTACCTATATGCACATCTGATGTCCGATTCAGTTTGACACGGCAAAGCCTCGTAGTCGTGTTCTATCACGGTATAATTGCTGATGTATGCCACTAATATGATTGATAATGCATGTTGCATAGGTAATGCATATTGCATACCCGCGTGGGGGAGGGGGCGTTGTATAGTCACAAATCTCTCTTTTTGGTTTGTGCACGAATCGGCGCGAAGCGCCGCGAAAATTGGCAAAAAAAAACATTAGGCAAAACTGCTCCAAAATACGAATTCTGCAGCCCGTGTAACAAGCTTGATACCAGAAAACCTTAGGTCAGGAAAACCAAGTCAAGTAGTCAAGTCGCCTCAAAGTTTTGTGGTCCTGTCAACCGTATAGCTTATTTCTTAGAAGCTGGAAATTTAGTGTAGCGTGACTGCAGAAGTGTGGGGTCGGAGCCGGAATCAGTCGGAGTTGACTGTTTTGGCCAGTTTTGGCCAGAGTCGGAGTTGAAGTCTTCGAAAATGTTCGGATTTTGACTTCGAGGTCGGATTGGTGTAAAGTCATGCTCTTGGCTGGTTAGACGAAATATATTAGGCCCGTGTTCGGCCAGTCGTGTTATACGACACACGTTGATCACGATATCAAAAATCGGCAGTTCCGCGATGACAGGTCGGATAAGAGCTGGAGATTTTGTTGGCCGAGGTGGCAGGGGTCAGACCAATGCATGTGGGCCCACACCCCATATACCTAGTATCTAAACCTCCTGGACCCTCTCAGATTCGGCACCGGCCGTTCCATCTCTTCCATCCTCAGGACAGTCAAATCCTTCTCCTCCACGCCGCAGCCCCCTGCTCCGGGCTGAACGGGCAACTCTATCACATGCGGGAATGGATCCACTGGAGCTATAGTCCTTTGCCGGGTGCAGTGAGTGCCAGTGGGCTGGGCTGCCTGTTCAATTGGTCGGGTTCATCCCAAGTGGCTCACTGGGGTGGCTGCCCCGACCAATGTCTCCCACTAATTCTTTCATACTTGCGGCTCTGAAATGGTCTCATTTGACCGAAGGGCCTAATCAAATTTCGAGTAGGATAACAATAAGTAAAACGCCTTTTGGGGCGACCAACGGAGCGAGCGAGAGGGTGGGGTGGGCCTTGCACGTGCGAAATTGCGAGGGGATACCTCCAACTAACTTGTGCACTGCACCCTTCTAACCGGTCCCTAACGATGTGCCAAATTTGAGCGCAATCGGCCTAGCCGTTCTCGAGATCTGGAAGCGGCACCCTGCACGTGCGCACGTGCAAAATGGGTCCCAACTGACTTTTGCACGGCACCCTACTAACCGGTCCCTAACCATGTATCAGATTTCAGCACAATCGGTTCAGCCGTTCTCGAGATCTGGAATCGACCCCTGCATGTGCGCACGTGCAGCAGCACCCCAACTGTGGCACACGGATATGCATTGCCTAGTGGGTATACCTACCTACATGCCAACTTTCAGCGCAATCGTCCCAGTAGTTGCCGAGATATTGAAATTGTTACAAAACTGACACCTCTTCGTTTTTCACGTGGCACGTGCATATGGGGTCACTCACATGCATCGGGAATAGTCCGATGCTCGTTAGAAGGAATGAATCTAGTGCTACCTTACAAAAATTACCGCATGTAAATCGGTCAAGTGGTTGCTGAGATTTAAGTCTAGCAAAAGCGTGACCATGGCATACTCAGAAATTTCCGTTAACCTACGAAAGACTACGCTCGCTTCGCTCGCTCCGTAATGAGTTTGGGGGGGACGTACCCCTTCCATTCTGAGAGTGGGGGGGACGCGTCCCCCCCGTCCCCCCCGGTGGCGGCGCCCATGCAACTAGTGGTGCCAGTTTCAGAAAAGGCCTGTCCAATGTCCGTCCAATGTCCAAGGGCCAAGGTCCTGGCTCCTTTTGGTCCGAACTCTGTCCAAGGAATGGATTTGTCAAAAGCTGAATATGGAAAATGGTGGTGTAAACTTCAGATGACGTTTTACGTTCTACAAATCTTTCTTAAGTCCGGTATTATCGAGGACTGCTAGTCCAAAAACTGTTCAAATAAGAAATTAGTCCCAAATGTCTTAAAACTACGCTTTTTTCTTCAGTTTGAAGTAGACGTAGCTCGATTTGTAAAAGATGCACTTCAATTTCAAAAACATGTCAATAAAAATGAAAAACATTAAAGAGCATCTTCTTCAAATGCTCTTTGTGAAACCTGCTCTTTCTGAGAACCAGCACGGGTTTTTACCTGGGCGATCTTGCGAAACGAATTTGGCTTGTATGCTAAGCACTGCCTGGGATTCTATTGCGAATGGCAGACAAACTGACGTGATATACACAGATTTTCAATCCGCATTCCAAAGCGTTAACCACCAGCTTCTCATTCATAAGCTTAATAAATCCTATTGTATCAACGGGCTGGCTCTGAGCTGGTTTAGATCCTTTCTGTCGGATAGAAAACAAAGAGTCGTTGTGAACGGTAAGTGCTCCTCGTGGCAGGACGTTTTCTCTGGTACACCGGAGGGTAGTGTAATTTCGCCATTGCTTTTCGCTCTTTTCGTTAACGATTATCCATTGTGTGTTCAAACAAAATGCTTAATGTTTGCGGATGACATCAAGGTGTACTCAGAGATTTCAGATTTGACAGATACTGCACGGCTACAAGGGGATATTAGGAGACTTTATAATTGGTCGAAAACTTGGAAATTGAAATTGAATCCCTCCAAGTGCAAGCAGTTCTGTATTACCTTAAAAAGTGACCCCCTTACTTGTCAATACATGATTGGTGACACTCGCCTGGAAATCGTGCACACAATTAGGGACTTGGGGGTGATTTTAGACAGACGACTCACGTTTTGTAATCATGTTGACTTTATTGTGTCTAGGGCAAACAAAATGAACGGCATTCTTATGAGGGCGATGCAGTCTGATTCAAAAATTGGCATAGTAAACTGGAAGTCAATTTTGACCGCCTTCTATGGAAATGTTCGTGCGATATTAGAATATTGTTGTGTCATATGGGGTGGTGCGGCAAAATCGCACTTAGATAGAGTAGAAAAGATACAGTATCACTTTCTCAGATGGCTATACTTTTATGTAAATCGATGCGCGATACCATCCGATATTGATTATTCTCGTTTGCTCCAAATGTTTAACGTAACTGAATTAGAGAAAAGACGCCATCAATACGATATCATGTTTGTGGAAAAACTGTACAAAGGTGTCCTCGACTCACATGTACTATTGGCACGGTTTCCGCTGTATGCTGCTCCAAGAATTACAAGGAGGATTGAAGGAGCTCGTGGTGTCATGAATGTACCATTTGCGCGGGTCGACACTATGAAAGGTTCGCTTTTTGTTAGGGCACCCACTATCATAAATGAATTTATGTTCGAGATAACAGATTTGGATTTGTTTCACGACTCAATGCGGGATGTTCGGGCTAAAGTAAGACGACATATACAAAACATGTGAGTCCTGGTGTGTACCGCGTGACTGTATTTATTGTGTTATGCATGTGCTGTATGGACTGTGTGATAGATATGGTTGGTATATCGAGGGATTGTATGTGTAAGAGACGAAAGATTAAAGGCAATGTTTACACTGCTCCGAACGTATAACTGCTATGGACTGTTACTGGGCGTCAATTCGCCTGTTGTTCCATGACATCGAATAAATAAATAAATGAATAAATAAATTAACCCTCGCCGGACCTAACGGGTGGTCAGTATGAAACTGGACATAGTTTGAATTGTTACTGTGTTGAAAGTTTTCAAGCGAAAGCAACGAAACTCGTGTCACCGTGCCATTGTTTTGTTGTGATCACGCTCGCCCTAATGGATGTGCGACACTGTACCTCTGTCAGCCTCCAAGCGCACGCGCGCTGGCAGCCCCGCTATCGTCTTTCGCGGCACCTCCGGGTCGATTTGACGGATGGCCTGCTGGATTCTCCGCTTCAATTGTGCATCTCAGCTGACCTGCCACCTTCCCTTATACGCTGTCTGTTTGATGAGCCCTCACAGATCCTCAATGGGCTAAATCTGAGGGGTACATGGCGGGTTCATGTCACGTGCTATTTCGGGCACCCCAGCCTCCTCAAGAAGTTTCGTGTTCTAGCGCGCGTACTGTGACTGTTGCAAGGTCGGAACCTAACAGAGCATCACGCTTTGTGTTCTGAGACTCAAGAAGTGGTAATAACACGCCATTCAAACACTTTTCATAGCACAGTTCGCCCTTTACATTGCCTGTGCTCGGCAAGTAACTGGACACGTGAGCCCCTCGGACTCATGGCAAGCCAGACGGGCATCTCTGGTGGATGCTTGCTCTCAGGTCGAAAGCGAAGGTGCGATCCACATGTGGAATAGTGTCTCCACCAGCTGAGGTGTAAAATTCGGCAATGGAAGGCATTTGGCTGCCACTGCAGGTGAAATAAGATTCATCGTCCATATGCACCTCCATGTTTTTGCTACCCTGCATTGAACCCTGTGACAGACGGCGCAGGCGGGTTTTCTGCGAACGAAATTGTGCCTCCGTCACATTTATCCTATTTTTGTACCTGATTCCTGCTTGTTGACACATTAATTGGTCATATGTTTTGAAAATTCCAAAATTTATTCCCAGAGATCACAAGGAGAGCCCTAACTGTTTGGTGACGGCGCCGGTTTGTTTCTTCCGGTGCTGAATGAGCCTTTTCTTGGTGATCTTTCCGTTCCCACCATGCAAAACATCTGCAAGTCCTCAGAATTTATCGATCATCACATATTCTTAAGATCTGGTTACACCCTATGGCGTAATGTGACGCCTAAGGTAACATTTTTGTAATTTGTGTTATTTTCACAAACTTGCGCGAACATGTCCCGGAACGCTTGCTGATTTACCGGCGCAATGTTGTGTACTAGTTAATAGCAGAAAGTTGAAATCTGAGCTGGTAATATAGAATAACTGGAAGTATTCACCTGCCAAAAATAATTAAAATCTGTCCATAATTAAAGATGCTATGCTTAATCAAATTTTGTCCAGTTTCATACTGACCACCCGTTATTGGTTTTCTACATACGCGCCGGCCGAGGGGGGGGGGGGCGGGTACGACCCCCCCTCGCCGTTTCACCCCTGGTGGAGCTAGCGCGTCGCGGAAAAAACGAGCGTGTGCGCCGTTACGAGACGCAGAGATTGGTACCCGATTTTAAGGTCCTAGGTCAACCGGTGACCTCTGAGGTCAGGTCAAGTGCTCCAAGGTACGGTTCAGTTTTTGGTGAATAACTTCGCAAAAGACGGCCGCAGAGCGCCGATTTTGGCAGCATCGTGTTCGCCTCGCTCAGGCGCGTCGAATGATATACTTTTTGTCCGGGTCAGGTCAACTTGGGGTGTTGACCTCAGGTCAAGGTCAGGTCAGCACCCCCAGGTCACGAAGTTGGTCAAAAGAGGTCATGTCGCATATCATTCGATTCGGCAGGCCTTCCTGAGTCCATTGGTGGCTTTCCCGACTCGCTAGCTCAATTTGATCAAGAGTTATTGACGAAAAACTAATATGACCTTGATGACGTCATAAATGACGTCACGCAAGGTCAACATTGCAAAAGTGACGCATCTAACCTTGCAAGGAGTGCATCAAATCACGATTCTGTGTGCTTGAGGTAGTTGGAGATCGTTCCCGGAGCCAGAATAGCAGTTTTCATTTTTCCCCATTGACTTATAATGGTGAGGTCACGAAAATGACCTGACCTCATATGACCTTTAGGAAAAATCCGAGATATTCAAGTTGTTGGACTCATAATGGATACTAGATCCTGCAAGTTTCATTTCCCTGTGACATCTCCTCTGGCAGTGAGGGCGTTGCGAAGTTGCGACATCTGAAGACCGTGCAGAGGTTCACTTATGACGTCATAGGTCAGTGACCTGACCTGACCCAAAAATGCGGTTGGTGTCAAAAGATCCGGCTTGGATCAAAGGTCAGGTATGCCAAGTTCAGCTCTCTATCGCCAGCGTGTTCGGAGCTATCGCGAAAAAACCCTATGGGGGGGGGGGCGGCACCCGCCCCCCCCCCCCCTGAGCCGGCGAGGGTTAAAATCCAGCTTTTTTCAAACTGAAGGAAAAGAGGTGTAGAAGTAAACGCTGTCAATTTGTTTTAAGTATTATTTTAATGTTAAATTGTTTTTAATCATCGTAGCTGAGCTATCTATTAACCCAAGACCACCTTGAGGGGTGGGGGTGGGGGTGGGGGGTGGGGGGGGGGGGGTCCGGATCCGACATCTCTGTTTTTTCTTCAATAATTCACGAAACGTTTGACATATCAACTTGAACTATTTTTACATCAATTTGACGTGTGGTGCTATAGTTTCATGCAATTTGATAAAAATTGAGATATATTCATTTTACTGACCCAGCTACACATAATTTTTCTTCGAAAAAGGTAATCGTTTGAAAACTTAGCCAAAAAATCGAGTTTATCAGTCAAATTGAAATTAAAGACGACAAAAGACGCACAAAGATTAGCACTTTGACATGGCTGTTTCGGATTTTCCGACAACTGCTTTATTGACCCCTACATTAAAAGCCTCACTTCTTACTTATAGCCGCACAAACAAATATTTTCACAATAGAAAAAAAGGAATATATGTTAGAGGAGAACCCCATATGTGCATCGGGTGTGCCAAGTTTTACCTTTCTTTCTTGGTCTTTGACCACCAAATTGTAAGAAAGATGTTTTGTAGGTATATTTATGAAACAATAACATAATATGGCATTTTCGTAAGTTTGGACGTCGGCTAAGTGAGGTTGGGATTGATATAAGTGTGACCATTGGATCCGGCGTGAAAAAATAACCCCTAACTCATGTGTCGTATACCCACGTAGCATAAGGTGACTTTTCGTGACCTGACCTGACCTGACATCACATTGACCCCGATTTAAGGCTTCTACAACTATAATCAGGATGTAGTTGCAGGATAACCACATACCGTCAAAATGAGCACAAATATCCCAAAACGGGCATCGCAATTCGCAACTCTTGTCGATTTTCGTCTCAAAGTGACCAATTGTGAACTAGCCTTGACCTTGACTCGTGCTTAGTATGGCAAGCTCACAGGGTACCGTCACAAAGCATTTGAGGTCACTCTGGCTGAGTTTTGGTCGGAAGCTACTGATTCTGCCGCTCGTAAGCCTCATCAATGAGATACTCCAGAATTTGACCTTTGAAATGATATTGACCCGACAACTGACCTCAATCTCGAAATCTTAAGAATGCTTTGGGAACTGGGAAGGTCTCGTTAAAAACTTTCAAACGCCGCCTCACGGGGCTCGATACGACCATGGTATCTTATATGGTTGTCAAAATAACAAAAATCCGACCCCTCCCCTTCAGCCGGCTGCCGTGGGTATCGTGGGTAATCCGGCACCTCGAGGCTTAACAACTTGATGCCGAACACAAATACTTCATGAAAGGTTTCAGTATGATGAGTGGTTTTCCGATTTTCTCCAAAGCCAGCTAACTTTGTGCACTCGAATTCTGAATTGGACATTGCACAAAATCGGAATTCCGAGGATCCGAGTTCCGGTC
This sequence comes from Amphibalanus amphitrite, assembly GCF_019059575.1. Lineage (NCBI taxonomy): Eukaryota > Metazoa > Arthropoda > Thecostraca > Balanomorpha > Balanidae > Amphibalanus > Amphibalanus amphitrite. The sequence continues at coordinate 102,813 of NW_024881786.1, forward strand.
GGCACCAATAGTCAAACTCAAAACGCACGCGAAACCGGTGCACATAACACTTTGCCAGCTGCTAGGACGAAAGAAATGGTTTTAGAACTGAACTGATGAAACTGACATGAAAAAGATATGAGCTACCCATCCTCAAGAACCTGGGGCCAGTGGCCACATGATCCTGATCTTGCGGTAAGTTTGCACGGTGGCTAAAAGGGAGAAGGACAAACATTTTTGGCAATAAATACGCTCCACGAAAGTGCCCGTTACATTCAGATATTTTATTGGACGTAGAAGACTGTTAGATAACTAAGCAGCTATCGGGACACCCTGTAGTGTAGGAATGTTGCCATCAATGCCCGTGACCGGTCTCTTTCGCGGGTGATAGGAAAAGTTGACGGTCGTCAGAAAAGAGGACACCTGGTGCCCAGCCCCCCCCCCCCCCCCCCACAGGGACTCGCGAGGTGTGGGACAGCCGAATTCGGAATTCCGGTCCCAACAGGTGAGCTCCGATCCAGTAGCGGCGCTCGGGCAGTCGACCGCCACCCTAGCAGGTCAGTCGCCGGTCGCCGTCGGCTCACCCCGCCGCGCCGCTGTGGTGTCGGTCACTCCACCCCTGTCCCACCAGTTCGGTACAGACGGTACACCCGCGGCGGTGTCGGTGGTCGCCGCCGTCCCCATCGGCTGCACCGATCAGTCGCCCGACGGCCTCCGACACCCCCGTCAGGGCGCCGCCCGCCGCGGCCCGCCGACCAATCAGCGCCCGAGCTGCGGTCGCCTCGGGCGCTTCTGCCGCCTGTAAACAGTGGCGGCGCGCGCGCCACGACTTCTGCGTGCACCGGCGCGCTGCGGAGCCGAGCCGCCGGCAGATCAGCGGAGCCGTGCCAGCAGCTCAGCAGCGATCAGGCGCAGGATTAGCAGCTCAAAGGATTAGCCAAATCAGGTGGGTCCCCGAGGGCGTGGCGCCCGTGGCGGTGCGGTTCGCTGCCGGTGCGTTAGTGGTTGGTTTTGGTGAGGCCGGTTCGGTTTGCTGCCGTTGCATTAGTGGTTGGTTTTGGTGAGGCGTATTGTGGGACTGGGGGCGAAGCAGTGCGATAAATGTATCGATCTCCCAGCAAAAGCTTCCGGAAAGTGGCAAACCAATAAGTTTCGTTGAGGCTTGAGCGCGGTTTCGCTGTGACTGTATTCGGTCAATTGGTCTCCCATTGATCGCGATGCATTCGCTCAAACTGGCTTCGCTGATTCTGGTGATCGTTTTAGTTGATAAACGCTGTAATCGAAATCGCCAAATAGACAAACGCTCAAAAAGTCAATCGCCCAAATTGATAATCGCTGAAAATGTTTCGCTCATATGTCGTTCACTCAAATGACTATCGCCAGATGTCGCAGAACCTGATGAATGCGTTGTTAAATGCGTTAAAAGTAGAGTTGTTAATTAAATTTCCCTAACGCACTACCGGCATGCCTGTAATTTTTCACTACCGCAGGTTTTTTCGTGGTATTTAGCATGTCTTGCTGGAAGCATTCTGGTATTTTTGATTTTGCAAAAAAAAAGAATATCAGCGTATGATTCAATCTTTGGACACTAAGTGGCTATCAAATTGAAATAACAATCTTACCACCGCAAAATATATTTGTGGTAGAAGTTGCATCGCTAAGGGTAGGGGTAAGCTAGAATCAAGAATGCAGGTTTTGAGTAGGTGAGAGTGGGGTAAGATGCCCAGGGTGGAAAAGACGCCCCACCCTCTCTAGCGGCGAGACAAAGAATCGAACCTGGAAATTAATGTTCTTAGCGTAAAGCGGAAGCCTGCCTTGTTAACTGCACAAAAATTTGCGAAGCTCAGTTGGGCAACGGCTGGCTGGTGATTGCATGTTTTTTATTTGCTGCTTTCAAAAAATATTTTGGTGTCAAAATATTGTAAATATCAAAGAAGGTAAATAATTTTATGCCCCTTGCTATGGTTGTGATACATTAACATGCGTGTACTGTGTCCCAAACAGTTTGTTTCAGGGTGTAGTTTTATGGCTAACAAATTGTACCTACTGATTTAATGTTAATTCGGTACCTTGGGGAAAGATGCCCCCTGCCCTGATGGGGAAAGACGCCCCCCTAAATCCGTAGGCTGTCCTTCAAGCAACCCGTCAAATCATTTATTACATACCTGTGATGAGAGACAAAAGCCGATCTGGGATTATTGAGAGTCCAGTACGGTCGGGTGCTCCCCATGCCGGTCTCTCGGCCCACACAGCGACTTCTTGGGCGGCATCTGACTCTGAGAGCCCTCACGACGGCCTCTGTGGGCCCCATTGTTGGCTCCAGGGCCCCTCACGACACCCTTTGAGGGCTCCCGCGCTGGCTCCACGGGCCGCGCTGACATCTGAGGTCCCCACGATGGGCTCGAGGGCCCTCAAGCATCATGTAGACCTACAAGGGCCCCACAACGGCCTCCGAACGCCACGACGGAGGCCTGTTTGGCCGCGCTGGACTATGATGGCCCTAACGATGACCTCTGAAGCCCCTTACGACTACTTTTGAGGACCCTTACGATGACGTTTAGTGTCTACTGCAGGCTCGAAGGGACTACCGATTCCTTCAGGCGATTCACGTGCCCATTTTTGTCACTTATAGTGCAGGGAGCATCTTTCCCAACGCCAGGGGGCGTCTTTCCCACCCTGTGGGGTAATACACCCCCTTTCACTTCGTCAGGAAAATGCTTAATAGCAAAAAAGTTATCATATTTCAGGCACGAAAGTGTGACATTTTTTGGAGTAAAATGATGTCGGCTTCCGTTGAAACTCAAAGTTTTTGCTTTCCGATCGCCATTTTCGAATATTTAATATATGACATTTCAAAACCCTGGGCATCTTACCTCACTCTCCCCTATGCCGCCTTTTTTCTTTTTGCTTGGGTCATGGTAGCATGCTGGTATCCCAGGAAATTTTTGTGGGGCCGGTAACAGCCTTTGGGGAAAATTTTGCAACTCTGGTTAACCCTCGCGGGCCCGGGGGGGGGGGGCGTTTTTCGCCCCCCTGGCGAATATTTGCGATAGCTCCCGAACGCTTAGAAATATGAAAGCGAAACTTTCAGTACCTTTTCTCCCATTAATTTGACATCTTCTAAAGTAAAAAATTTGGACCTAGCCCCCTTGATGACGTCACAGGGTCGATTTTTCTAGACCCCTGCACGGCAAACTTAGGCGTCACAGACGCGAACTTCAAATAGCTGCTAAAAATAGAGTTTTAGAGATAAAGACAAATTACGAGCACGGTTGAGTAGCGTTTAACCTAGATAAAAATAGAAAAATAGTTTTGGTGACCTGAGGTCAGAGGTCAGGTCAACGACCCGGAAATGTGTTTTTTGTTTTTCGCAAATAACTTCGACAAAAATGGTCCTAGAGCTACGGCAGTGGTACCATCGCATTCGCCTAGTCAAGCAGCGTCGAATGATATATATTTTGTTTGGAAAAGGTCAAGTTTTATGTTGATCTCGTGTGACCTCGAATGACCTTTCGTTGACCTTGACACATTAAAGGTCGTTTATGATGGATTCGTACCCGCTGATCACGAATCTGGCATCTATTTTCCTCTTAGCCTTCATTTAGAGCCTCTCGATGGCAAAATTGTCTATTAATTATTACTAACTTGAATCAGTGAAATAGCTTCTAGCAAGGATACTCTTCTGTGACCTTGACCCTTGAGCAGCCTTGTATCGTAAGATGAACCACAAATAGGGACCTGATAAGCCTCAAAACATTTCAAAATATCTTGGGAAGTTAGTACGCAAGATGTACGAAAAAGTAAAAAGTTTGAGGTCAATTTTGAGGATGACCTTGACCTTGACCTTTAATTTTGAACACGTTTTCGGAATCACCAGATTCTAGTCTTTCGTTTGACACCCAATTTTGCCGGTTTTATTCATCCTGCCATCCTCTAGAACGCTTACTTTGAGATCACTACATATGTGCCGGTTTTTGCCTTTGACCTTGACCCCTGACCTTGAAAACCTGAAGAAAAAAAATTTGACCTGAGGTCAAAAATTTCGGTTAAAACCTGAAAACCTGACCTTGACCCCTGACCTTGAAAACCTGAAAAATTTTTGACCTGAGGTCAAAAATTTTAGGTGCTTTAGAATCGTCTCGTAAGGACCTTTCGTTTGGTATCGCTTTTATTTCCGTAGCTCCCTTATTTACGGAGTTAGACTGGGGGGGGGGGCGAAAAACGCACCCCCCCCTGGGCTGAGGTGGTTGGGATTACCCCCCCCCCCCCGGGCCCGGCCGGGTTAAACGGATGTTATATTATTAAGCTGAATATTTAATAGCAGAAAAATCTAGGTAAATGGCCTTGCTGTTAAATGGGCAGCTTGTTCGGACAGTTGTACTATAGTACTGTAAGTGTTGGACCCTCCCCTCCTCTCCCCAAGAAAATAGCTCATACCCATGGATAGTTATATTGATGCTACATGCTTGTTACGTTATGTTTGCTCATCTCCGCCACCTGAAAGCCGCACGGTCAGTCCCCCTTGGCAGAGCAGAAGCCCAGCACAACTCTTTCTCACGTCTCAGTGACTTGGTCTGAGAGGCCAAAACTGCTCTGGCCGCGGTATACTGCCACGGACCGCCGGCTATCGATCTGTGATGGCGAATAGGGAGCGCTGAGGAGGATCGAACCCAGGCCTCACCGGATCGGACTTCCCGGGAGATGAACGCTGTCTGATCTCCCCACGGAGTTGCTTAGATGGGTGACCACACTTCTGTTTTGCATGTTTGTAGAATGTAAGATTGGTGGAACGATAGTATATTCTTGCCCATGTGGACATTGATCGATTTTTCGCAGATTCACGATGAGACTTGCAATGTGTAGGCATGTCTGTCGGTGGTGGTGCCACATTTTGCACGTACGCACGTGCAGAGTGCCGCTTCCTGGGCCCAGTTCATATAGAGCCCCTTTGTTGCTAAGCGACACTTATTGGAAGGGGGACCCTGGGTTCACATAAGTAACCCCCTTACACACCGGTACCATTGTTACCAAAAGTATCTCTTTGAAAAGTGGCACTTTGGAAAAGTGACACTTGCGGACCATGGCTTTTATATATGAACTGGGCCCAGATCTCGAGAACGGCTGGGCCGATGCCGCTAAATTTGGCACACTGCCTTATACCGGGTAGGGTGCTATGCACAAGTCATTTGGCACTACCCCCTCGCAATTCCACACGTGCAAGGCTCACCCTCTCGCTCGCTCCGTTTGTTGCCCCAAAAGGCGTTTTACTGGTCTTACCCGGACACAAATTTTGAGTCGCACGGTAGAAAGTTGGCTGTGGCTGAATAGAAATATTGGTCAGCTGAGTTGTTTACAGTTATTTATATAATTATTTACAGTTTTTTGAACATGAAATCTTTTCGTTGTTGCAAGCCTTCCATGTACTGACCTACCGTTGGCGTGCCGGAGGCGACAGCAGCCCTCCCCGTAATCCAGAGACGGGCTATCGATCAAACAGGCCTGCCCACCGCTGTCCTCACCGCCCGGGCTTATAGTAGTCGTGGCTCCGTCCTACCCCTGTCATGGCTCCTTCTCATATATTGTGTAAACACATTGTGCATGTATCGTAATAAAAGGAAATCGTGAATTATTGACCAATGGACAGGACCAAAAGCGCTCTACAAAAGCTAGATTCATGAGTAACCTGCGGCGACGGGGCGTCTTTTCAATTCAGCTTCATTATTCTGCCTAGTTAGTAGTTGTAAGCATATCGTCACAAATGTTCAGTGGCGAATTTTCGGAACACCGTATACTTTTATTTACGGTAGCTCTCGAAATCACAGTAATCTCGGTTTCGAAACCATTGATTAGGTTCTAATTGCTATATTATTAATTTTATTTGCGTGTCTATCGGTCTAGGCTGAAGAAGAAAGCCGCAGTGCTTTTTAAAACTATCGCAATTGAAAAATACCTGATGTTCCTAATATTCGTCTCTGAATATGATTCCTTTCTTGCTGAATAACTATATTAATAAATTTGTCGTCACAAAGCATCCGGCACTCTCAAGGCGAATAGATTTTAAAATGTAAAACTATAGTGTTTTCATTGTGCATATAGGGGGTCAGATTCTGCCCTCTCCCGTGTTTCGCCAATATCTTCAAACACTGTAAGCCAGACGCGCATAACTTTATGTTCTAGTAATTTTGCCTAACTTTTAGTAGTTCATCATGCATTAATTTGAGTGATCTCTGAAAATGTTAACGAAATCCGCCCGATTTTTTATTTCTTTGTGGCGTCTGTCAAGGCATTTTTGCTTCTCGAAAAGCTCAACTTCGTCAAGCATCTTCAGTTTTTTTTGGGGGGGAGGGGGAAGGAGGGAACTAGACCTAAAAGGAATCAGATATGCGATTCTACATTGTCTTTCAAATGGCCTTGCCTCCTTTTTGAAGATTCCTCCATTTTTGCCAAATTGGTCTTTTTCAGGAACTGATTCAAAAATGTCTTACAATTAAAATATTTGAGGTCATGGAAAAAGGAATATTTGTCAGAGAAATGCATACATGCTAAAGACCACATTTCAATTTTAAGGCAAAACGGTCGAAAATGTTGGAGTGGTTGATAGTTTAGTGACGTAACGACACACATTTTTAATTTTTGAAGTTTCAAACATTTTACTGGAAGAACGATATCACTATTCAAATCACTGTGAAAAACTGCATCAGATAAACCCGTTTTTTGTTCTTACAAACCAACTTAACAATTTGACCACACTGGACCTGACCTTTTCCTGACCTCGCCGGTCGACCTAAATTTCATCCAAATATGACCCATATCACTAATTGAGTATGCCCATTGAGTTCTATAAGTAAAATGACCCATAATATATGTGTCGCACATTTTCTATTCAACGGCTGTCTTTGGTGACCTGACCTGACATTGATCTTGACCTTTGCATGACATTGTATGCAACGCATCTTGTCTTGGTAGCCTGAGAACGTGTTTTGGGACTTGGGTGGTCAGTCTCTGTCCATTCTTCGCCAAATGGGCTTCAAAGCCAGTAATGTAGAAACTTGCAGCTTTTACCGTTGCCCTGATCTTGACCAAACCTGAAACTAACTTTGGCAGAAAAGTGCCCCAGAGATCCGACTTGTTTAGATCCTTCGATTGCCGTTTTATCGTCTTCTTATGAGCATCCATTCGGAAGTTTAGTTCCCCAGCAGGGCGCGTTCGGCTAAATTGCCTAACGGTGCGCGGGCTAAATAGGTACGCATTTCTTGGAAACGAGACAAAACTATAATCTGTAGTTAACCCTCACCTGTGTGCGATGTTTTCCAGCTCCCAATGTGAAGGGGTAGGGAGGGAGGGCTGGTTGGACCCAACCCCCTGCCGTTCGGCCCCTGATTGAGCTAGATCTTCGCGGAGAAACGAGCGTGTTGCCCGTGACGAGAGGAAGCCGATGATATCCAGTTTTCAGGTCTTAGGTCATTGGCTGGCCTTCCAGGTCAGGTCAATGACCCAAACGTCGGGAAAATCGGGGTCTGCTAGAACTTCGTAAAGTGAAGCTGTTATGTGTTTCGGGGTACTGATCACGAGTATTATGTTAGTTTTGATCACAGTTGATGTCTACATGCATTTAGGCCAGGTCGGGTCAGGTAAGGTCAGGTCAAGTAGTAGGCGTCCTGCCGGCTATCCATTGTAGGTGTCAACCATCAGTCATCACTAACAGTGTCGTAACACGTTACGAAGGCACTAAAACTGCCTCGTAAATGTTAATAATCAAATGGTTGTTAAATTCGAAGTCAGTTCCAAAACCTAGGCTAGAAACATATAAGATCGAAGAAGTGAGCCAAGGTCATCAAAGGTCAATGACCTTGAACTGACCTTCACGTGATCTTGATGCCCATGCCATAATGCATGGGACCAACATCATTTCACATGTTTGAACATTACAATCACAAAAAGACTGGAAACGCGCGGATAATGTAAATTGTGAGCTTACAATTACCTACGCCGAATCGCGATTCCGGCCAAACATGATCTCGAGAAATAGGTTATAGGCCAAAGGTCGTTTGGGTCAGGATCATGAACTTTTCAGGGTAGGTGTAAAATTGATCACCTCGAGGGTACTGAAAGTTTCGTTGCGATCGGCTCCTTTTTGTGTGAGGTATTCGCGAACAAACCGAAGGGTGGTCCATCCGACCCCCCCCCCCAACACCATCGAAAATTTACGTGGGATTAAAACTATTCCGCTTGCCGCCACTGGACTCATCCGCCATTATGGACTCATCCGCGCTTTCACTCGGTCCCCCGAATGAGAGCCGTGTATGAGACTGGGGACTTCTGACCCCCCCCCCCTTCCCCCGGCCCATCCCCGGCGTCCAGTCCTGGCAGCCGGCGCCGCTGCACGGACGGACGGACGGTGGACCGGTGACCTCTGACCTCCCCTCCCATAGGCGTCGCCAGAGATTTTCGGTGGGGGGGGGGGGGGGCAAAATCAATTCTTGTGGTAAATCTTTCCTTTCTCCAGCCGATACTCACTCGTTTTACATATCATTCGACGCACAATGGTGCGAGGAATGCGATGGTGTTAAATTTTTCCTTCTAGCTATACCTATTAACATGTACTTTTACAGAAAAAATCAAAATTTGAAAATTTTTGGACAAAAAACAACCAGTAGAATTATTGCACAGTTGCTGCGATTGCCGACCCACTCAAGTGACGTGCAGACTGTGCAGTCGCTCGTCGCTCATGATTATCACCCAGAAAAAATTAAAAACGCTCCATTTAGGTTAGCTAGGTTGGGCATTCGGTGTAGACTGAATGTCGGAAGTGTGAATCGGAAGTAGTTCATCTGTCCTCCAGTGAGGGGAAGTATTTTGTTCACACTCTCCCGTTTTTCGTATGTAGAGAAACGCTGCAAACACGAATAAAACACGTTTACTGGAACCAAAAATTTCATACGGCATAGCGGCAAGGGACCCCTTAGAGGTAGGCTTGGGAGTTCCAGGTCATTTTAGGCCACTCATGGTCAGTGTGAGCTCCCAGAAGCCTGCTTAGGATCCCGGAGATCGGCGTGGGTCACCCCAAACATTTACGTGTACACTTATGTGGGGTTTTAGAGCTTTCCGATCCCAAGGTGGGGCCTTCAGAAGCCAGTGTGGGCGGCGGGTGCTAAGAGACCAGGCCCAGGGCCCCAGGGTGCAAGCCTGGAGCCCTCAGATAACAGTGTGAACCCTCGGGGTCTGTGTCGAATCCCTAAGGACCATACTTAGGGACATAAGAAACGTGTCCTGGGACCCTCAGTGGCACACGTGAGTCGTGACCCCTCAGATGCCGGCTTGAGGTCAGCAAAATATGTCGCCTCAAAATCTCGGTTGAGCTATCAGAGGCCAGTTAAGGTTCTCATAAATTTTGGAAGGCATCCTGAAAGATTTGTGTGACCCTTCAGAGGTCTACGCATGTATAAGGTCTTCAAAGATCCCTATATGGGCCCTCAGAAAATATTGGCACCAGTGTGACTATTAGAGGCTGGGCTGGACCCTCTGAAGGCTTCTTAGAGCTCATTGGAGCTTTAAGAGCCTGCGTGAAAGGCAAGCTTATAAGACCTGCCGCACTTGAACGGTATTTGAACCTGTCACAGTCATTTGACCTGAGTTGAGAAAGGCCCCGAACCATGGCCCCGAAGATTTCCTGACACGATTTGAACGAAAATTTTGATTTAGCACTTTAAAACTTAAGAAAACCGGCTATAAAATGTAATAAAGAACCAACTAGGAACATGGAAATTGGAATGAAACACAGCATTGACATTTCCGAGTCTGGAGTCGGAGTCTTGAAGATTTTGGCGACTCTGACTCCGACTCTGGCTTGAACTGCAGTCCAACCGGGTCCGACCTCGCAGAAATTCTCAGAAAGGTACCCCCATTTTTTATCGACTCCAAAATCTCATCGGATCTGTATCGATCTCAGGGGGTGCCCGGTTCGAGGTTGGGGCAAGCTTCGAGGCAAGCTGCCCTGATTGTCCCCCCCGTGGCGACGCTAATGTGACCCCTCCCCTCCCCCGGTCTATTCCCGCGTCCAGTCCCGGCAGCCGGCGCCGCTGCACGGACGGACGGACGAAGGTGACAGTGACGTTCGTCTCGTCTCGGCCGCCGGCGGTGTTTTTGTGCGGCCGGCTGCGTGCGCGGCCTTGGACCACTCTTGTTGAGGTGCGCGCAGATGGCACCGGGTGGCTGTCGGGTCCGGCGGACGGATATCCCTGCCGGGTCCGGCTGCGACAGCCGGTTGCTGCAGCGGAACCATCATCATTGGAGAGAGTCAATCATCAATCACTCTCGTCTCTTCCCTTATCTTTTGCAAGCATTGTAAAAACATGCATGTTGAGCAAGGAATAGTCACAACCCTCAAGTCAAATGCGTGAAAATCTACAACCAAGTGAGCTTGCTGAGGGCTCAGGTCACCGGCAGCTGCGAATGACCTAGGGGGAGGGACGTCCCGTGACTGACTGCGGCCATGAACAGTGGGCCAGACGGCGCTGACACGGTGTCTGTCAGTGGGGGAGGCGCCGTGCCGCTCCCACGGGGACAGCCGGGGACGTGTCTCGTGTCGTGACCGCGCCGGCCGAGCCGCGTGCCGCTAACCGGCGCACCGACACGTGCCGCGTGCACACGGACGTGTCAGCCGTCAGTCGCTGCTCGGCGCTCCAGCACGTCACACAGGGCCCTGTGGTGAGCCGTAGACAGAGCAGATGTCTTCAGCTACTGGTCCGCGTGTCTATTGACTAATCTCCCCCGAAACGGGTCGCGCGGGCACCCAAAGGGTTCTCACCCGTCGGCTATTGTAGTTTAACCGGTGTGGCTAAAAGGTGACCAATGGTGATCTTTCACCCAAAAAGAGAGAAGAACGCAATAAGAATAAATCAAATAGTGGAACGATCAACAATCAGTTCTCACATAAAACATGAAAACCCTGCCCATGAAATGAACAACCTAATTGATCAATGATCATATGTGTATGCGTTTTTTGTTTGCATTTTGAACTAAGTAGTGAGTACAGGGTGTCTCATAAGTTCGTTCTCACATTATATTTGCATGTGAAACAGAGTACATTGCGACTTGATATATTTGTGACCCCTCAATGTGCTCCCCATTTAATAGGCAAACACATGAACACATGCTGCGGCATGCCAACCGGCATGTTTGGCTGCATAGCAGGCTTAAAGTTAATCCAGACTGACTTGACATGCGTCGTCAGCTCCTCGAGGCTGGAACAGCGCTACGCTTCGACGAGCCTAATGTTCAGCATAACCAACAAATTTTTATGAAATTTTGATCCGATGAGGTGCCTGGCATGTGGTCTTGCCACAAACGCCTGTCACAGTCTCCTTGCACCGCTTTTAAGCTTTGCTTGACCTGTGCATTGATGCACTGTCTTGCCGGAAGATGGGCCTACGACCTCTCGGATGCCATTTTCTCCTCTATAAATGTGTTCATAATCGCGGTTCGAGTTAAGCTTGAGGGTTGAAACTCCTCCCAGATGTTCTTGGAAAAGCATTATGCTTCCCAAAGCTGTTTCTGGGACACCATTCGCAACCTGGTCAGCGTCTGGACGCCTATAACCCCACAATACCGTGACCTTGGCCTTTCGCATAGGAACATAACGGGACGAAACGGAGGCCTCCTCCTTCGCCCTTATGGGGTTGTTTTCGGGTTTGGACGGGTGTTTCATCTCGAACGTGGACTAGTTAGTCCAGATGACCTGGTTGATGTCCTCAGCCCTTTAGTTTTTTTAGCCTCAGGCATAACGAAACTCATGTTTGGCCATTTTAAGACGTTTTTGACTGTTTTGAGCCCTCCGGTAAGCAAGGCTGAAGTCACCTTGAGTTATGTACCCCGAAAGAACACTCTTAGACAGCTGGTAATCCATCCTGAAAAGTCTGCTTACCAACTTTCTAACCCTTTGACCTTTTTGATGGCCACTTTGGCGCCACACAGTTTTGGCCACATGGCTCACTCCTGAGAGCTGACAAAAAAGAGGATAGACTTGCAATGATTGACTCCCGACAAATCATCGGTGTCACTTGCTGACTGTGCGTCCAGTTAGCGATGGACATTGTCTACAGACTGGTAGGCCTCAACCACCTTCAATCGTCGCGAATGATCACGTGCTGACTAAATACCGAGACGTACCCGTATTGGAGACCTCTATGTTGCGGCGTTAGCCGTCTGTGTAGGAAACGGGCTCTCTAGCAAAAACTATATTGTCTACAGAAATTAGTTACTGTGGAGCATATTTCTACCAGCCATGGCAACCACGTAAGCCCAGTAACGAACCAATTTCAGCGTGCCTTTAAGCAAGAGAGCCTAAAAACGTAAAATTTAGGTGAGAACGAACTTATGGGACACCCTGTAGTGAGTGACATGTCTATGTACAAAAATAGCCGGGCCGAGTCGTTTTGGCGTTTCAGTTCAGGCTGATATGGTCGGACCTTTGGCGAGGCGAGACCAGCTGCGCTTGGCTAGCCAGTGACTCGGGATGCTTGTCTGTCTGTCAGGCAGCCGGCGGGCTGTCGCTGCGCTGACAGCGTCATGTCACCTGCTAGGCCGTCACCTCCTGACAGCGCCGCGGGGTGGGACGGTCCCCTGTCCGGTTATTTGGTAGGTTCGGGCCGTGCCGACCACTGCACTGCGGCGGCGGGCGAATAGCTCGTCACCGGCTCCCGCTGCAGGCCCAGCGACCGGCAGCGTCTCCCTCTCGATAGCGCTATTTAAAATGACAGCCCGGCTCCGATACGATCGTCCTGCCGCGGAATTAATGATGATCGCAGGTGGCAGCGGGCCGGCCCCGGGACGGCCGCGCCGCACCGCCGAGGAATGCCGCGGCGGCGCCACCGGACGCCAAATTGGCGACGCCTCCGCGGCCGCTGTTTTTGCGTCCCGTGCACGACAGGCCGTCCGGAGCTGGTGACGATCGGACGACAGGCCGTGCGGAGCTGGTGACGATCGGATATGGTGCGCCGCGCGCTCAACGATCGCGATCACCGGCCGATCCCCTTCACGGCACGGCGCACAGGACGACGGCCGGTCACACGGGCAGGAGTGACGGCGCCGAGTCTGTACTGTCGCCGGGTGGCGTCTCGCAGTGCCCGGGACGTTCGGTCGGGAGACCGACCGGCCCCAGCTGTCGGCTGGCCGCCGCGCGCTGCCCGCGAGCCTGCCCTCTCGGTGCGCCGGTAATTCGAGCGGAAACGCTTCGAACCGAGAACAGCGGTAATGCAATCGGCCCCCCGGGGCAGGGCGCTTTGAAGTCAGCCTCAGACAGCTAATCAGATCAACTGATGGCTCACGGGTGGCCGCTGATATGCCCGATTTGGCCGGAAACTACGACTGATGATTGATTGTCGATGCTGACACTGGAAAATGTCGAGCTGTGCTAGGTAGTTGCCGCCCGGAGCGCATCCATAACCCACAGACATCCGATACTGCCGCCACTACACTGTACCGATGGAACATCACTGAAGACAGTGAAACCCAGCCACTGAATGCCTCCTCGCGGTTGGGATAGCGGCAGCGCACGCCGCTTCGCTATCGCCGATTACAATCGGGCTAATTATCCAGAACAATGAATGGGCAGACACATGAGGTGCATGCCCACCTAGCCCGGCACCGCCTGGGCTATTTCCGTACCCACGACAGCCTGGGGGGTGTCGGATCCGACCCCCCCCCCCCTGTTATCTCGAGAACCAATGGTCGTATTGAGCCCCGCGAGGCAGCGTTCGAAAGGTCTCTACGAGACCTTCCCAAAGCACGCTTAAGATTTTAAGATTAAGGTCAACTTTCGGGTCAAGGTCAGGTCAAAGGTCAAATTTCTGGGGTTTGCATGATTAGGCTTACCGACAGCGGAATCGATAGCTGCTGCTCGAAACTCACCAAAATGACCTCAAAGACCTAGTGAAGGTACCATGTGCGTATAGGGTCATACTAAGTACGGGTCAAGGTCAGGTCAGGTCACGAAAGGTCACGGTTTTCACTTTCTGCTACATGGGCATGAGACACATGTTTTATGGCTTATTTTTCACGCCGAATCCGATGGTAATGGTTATATGTGACCCCAAGTCACTGTGCTGGTGATAAGTGTGCATTGAAAGCATAAAAAATCGTTTATTCCATACATAACTAAACGAGGGCTAAGAAAAAGTCAATTTTTCAACTTTTTATTTTTGACATAAAAATGCCTTTTTCTAGACGAGCTTTGTCCCAGGAATCTAGTGGTGCCATTTGTTTTCACATGCGATGTTCAGAAGTGCCTCTAATTTACGAAAATGCTTATGACGTCACCATGCCCTATGCATGTTGGAGCTATTTTTTTACAATTTGGGGGGTCAAAAATCAAGATAGAAAGTTGAAATTTGGGACATATAATGTTCTAATAGAGCTCTATAACACATATTCCGGTTTTTTGGACATTCCCAAAATTTTGGATTTTATTAGCTGTTTTTATAAAAATCTAGTCTTTTGAATTTTTAGGGGTGAAAAAAGCATTTTATTGAAAATCCGAGATAGCCATTTTAAAGAACTCGTTGAGCTGCGTCTATTCATGTCCTTAATTTGCAATTTGCTTTAAACCTCGATTTTTGGCGATTTTTTAAACATTTACCACTTTTTGACTGAAAACGTCATGTAGTTACATCACTAAAATCGATATATCTAAAAAAAATTGGTAAATTTTTCTTAAAATTTGCACAGAAGACGTCAAATTGATGGGGGAGAAGGTATGCCAAGTTTCAAGTTAATAGCGTAAGCGGTTCATGAGTTATTCAAGAAAAACGGACGGGGGGTCGGATCCGACCCCCCCCCCCCCAGGCGGTCGCGGGCTAGCGCGCAGCGCTGCCTCTGCAGTCTGTGTCTCGCCGCTGTGACCGCGGCTCTGGACACCGGCGGCACGTAACGACCTGCGGACCGGCGCGATCGGGCCGGCCGCCGAACAAAAAGCGGGCCGAGGGGATGTTCGATCGGGGGATTGCGCACCTGCGACCACGCCGATCGTGCACAGATTACTTTGTTCAAGCAAAGGTACATGAAGCGCAAAATATTCACACTATCTGTTATCATTGTGACGACAAAGAGGTTACATGTTTTGACACTTGCAGTGCTGTTCTGGTATGCGCCGCGACAGTTTGCGTGTCTATCCATCATTGCGGGTTCGGCGTTTCAGTGAGCAGTGCTCGGTGGAGGCATGTCCCGATAGCCATCGCGCCAGATACGTGACCATGACGCCGCTGCAGCTCAGCTCCGATTGGCTTCCGTTGCGCTGCCGGACCGGGTTTTTGCGGGTGCGATCTGATGGCAGCGCTCAGTGTAACGGTCTTAAAGTGACAAATATCGGCTGGACACGCCAGAGGATCCATCAGGGCGCCGGCCGGCGCCGACTTCAGTTTCCCGTACAGGGCAGCGGCGCCCACTGCCGACCCGCGCCATCAATCAGACCTCCGCGTGTGGCCGCCGGCCCCGACCCAGGCCCGGCCGCAGTCTGGTCTGGGCGAGCGGACTGTGACTGGGCGAGCGGACTGCTCTGGCGAGCGGTCTGGACTGGGCGAGCGGACTGTGACTGGCGAGCGGATCGGTCGAGTGTGTCTATAGTCGGGTGGACTGTGTCCCCGGCTGTGGTCAAAAGTGCGGTCGAACAGTCTGCGTCTTTACGAATGTAATGGTCTCAGGCGTGGACGACTGACCCGCCCCTGTGGCTGGTCCGCCAGAGCGGTCTGTTCCAGAAACGGTCTGAGGCCGTGGGAATTGCACGGCAGCCCTTACGGTACAGACTCATGATACAGACCCGGAGAGGTCCTGCGGTGGCCGGGCTCTCTCCGCGGTGGCAGCGCCGGTCCGCCGGCCGCCGCTCACCGACGATTTTCCAATGCTCCTACGCGCTAGCAAAGACGGTGCGAAAGTGATTCGGGGCTATATTCTCACGAGAAACGCGTCTTTGGGTGAGGTGACAGCCCGATGAGGTATAACACGCGACAAGCGAATGACATGGCGGCGGCGGGGAGGCGGACGGCAACGCGTGTGTCGCCAGACAGACCAGGCAGAAATGGGACACAACGTTATCGCGGGCGCGCGCCCCCTAGCCTAAGTCACGTGACCGCGACGGACGTCCTGGCTGCGCAGCGGCCGCGCGCTGGTTCATTGCCCCTAGAGGGCCAAACAGAGAAGTCATGGTACCACAAAATTTTTCGCTCGTATACGATTGGAAAAAGCTCCTAGCTGCGCTAAACGCCGATTTTCCAATGCTCCTACGCGCTAGCAAAGACGGTGCGAAAGTGATTCGGGGCTATATTCTCACGAGAAACAGCGTCTTTGGGTGAGGTGACACGCCCACAAACCCCACCGAGTGATGAGACGGCAGCGACTACAGGGGTCAATATCACTGGACACATCAACCCGGCGCCAAAACTGGCCAAGAGACCAACACATACTGGGCACAGGGACCCACACCGCTGGGCACAGCGACCCGGCGCCAAAACTGACCAAGAAGCCAACACATTCTGGGCACAGCGGCCCGGCGCCAAAACTGACCAAGAGGCCAACACATTCTGGGCACAGCGGCCCGGCGCCAAAACTGACCAAGAGGCCAACACATCCAGGGCACAGCGGCCCGGCGCCACGACAGGCCAAGAGGCCAACACAGACTGGACACAGGGGCCCACACCACTGGGCAGACTCAGTCAGTGCTGCCGAGCCGATCCAGTGTTTACGACTCCGACCCAGGTTCGAAAAAAAAATATGTATGTGCATATTTAATCCATATAACTATATAAATGCATCGCTTCCAGCTCTAACCCAATCGGGGAACAAATCGACTCCGATTTCGTTGCCGAGCCCACTCCGCCCAAACTACCGACTCCAGCCAAAATTTCCTGCCTCCCCGAGATGCGAACTCGGTACCCACGCGTGAAAGCCGGGTGCTCTAAACCGCTAGACCACCGAGGCACTGACCCTAACTCCAACCGCGAATCCGTGGCACGACGGTGAGGAAAACCTCAAACCCAAAGCCGAAGCCGCCGCCGACGGCCGGGAACAGAGGTGTGCAAACCCAAAGCCGAAGCCGCCGCCGACGCCGGCCGGAACTGAGTTGTTGACACATGACACCCTGGCCGGGCGGGCGAGCAGCGGAGGACGTGCCGGCGCGGCCAGACACACGACACCCGTGGCGCGGCGACTGGGCCGGCCGGATCGGCCGAGACAAAGACCACTCTGCTGCGCGTCTCCCAGTGCACAAACGCAGCCGGAGCCCGGTATTAGAGATGCTAACTTTCCTCCAAAAGCCACAACCGGCACCGTTCCACACCACGGCCAGCACAAGGATCACCGGCACAACACTACAGTTCAACCACCAATGCCGGCATATCACCAGCGTGATGAAAAATATCTCGTTTATGCTGTTCGTAGGACAATTTACAACAAGAAGTATTATTTGGATCCAAATATAACACATGCACATGACCGGCAAGCTGCCGGCAAGACGAACCACGACCACATCGCTATTGGCGTAATGTAAAATTACCGGCCAGCCGGCAACGTATTAAGGAAAACTTTGCACCTCCACCCGGTAAGGAGGACCAAGGCACACATTACGAAGCCTAGAGGCGACACATCATCCCCAGGATTGCCGACAGGAACCACGTGCAGCCTCGAAAACACTGTCTCACACAAACCTGGCGTGATGGGGACGCCAGCCCGGCCCTAGCTCGCATGAGCATTGCCCGGAAACACCACTCAGTATAACACAACAACACATGCACAGCACACCGCTCTAAATTGATCACCACCAAATCGAGCACATATAAAAACCGGGAAGCCGAACGGCAACTGTGTGCGAAAGATATATGCGTACCTTGTAACGCCAGCTGGTTGTAAGAGCGGAGCGCCAACGCGTGTGTCGCCAGACAGACCAGGCAGAAATGGGACACAACGTTATCGCGGGCGCGCGCCCCCTAGCCTAAGTCACGTGACCGCGACGGACGTCCTGGCTGCGCAGCGGCCGCGCGCTGGTTCATTGCCCCTAGAGGGCCAAACAGAGAAGTCATGGTACCACAAAATTTTTCGCTCGTATACGATTGGAAAAAGCTCCTAGCTGCGCTAAACGCCGATTTCCATGCAGTTGGCGTGCCGATTGAGTTAGAGGACGTCAGGCGAGGCACGGACGGTGCAACGGCATAAACGGCGAATGGAGGTCCTGCGGCGAGCACCGCGCGACACCGCATTCCACCCCACCGCACACTGGTCGGAAACGCCCTCACGAGAGGCCACGGGCGATTCCGGAGTTTCGGATTATTTTTTATATAGATCGATTTGAAATTGATCAAATTATTATACTTAGGCCAAAAAAACTAATCCGGGTGACCAAAAACAACTGTAATCAGCCCCCGAAGATGGAGTATCCCAGAACTCGGAAACTGACGCGGAGCAAGAGGTTTCTAGAGCCGGATATTCAGAGTCTTATTGCTGATAGACACCAAATTGAAATCCCACATATTATGCATCAAAATGTTCGTTATGAAGTTGCCGACTGGTCAGTGCAAAATTTTTGGTATGCTTTTTCCCTAACTAAGATTTACTGTAGCTTTTTTATGAAGGCTCTCCTACAGTGATTCTGGAATATAACTGCAAAGTTTAGGTAAGGAAACAACAGGTAGTCCCATCTGGTTCCACTCTGATTTTTTGTGAGATGAAGCAGGATTTAAATTTACACCAGGGCAACATAAAAGCTAACTGCGCATATTTGCGCAAAATTTGCAGGAGCCGCTCTTCCTACCCAACTACCGCCCGCCCCGCCCCAGTTTCGGCTCGGCCGCCGCGCCCGGCCTACGCTGACCTGTGTGGCCTGCACGCATCCATGCGTAGTTGACTGGTCATTAAAAACAGATGCGCTTGAGTTTATGAATTTTGTGAAAAGCGCGTTTTATGCATGCATTTATGTATGTATTGACATCAAAAGCCTTCCACATATTGCGTGGCGATTACGGCTTGCATTTAGAGAGCCTTGCTATTGACAACCATCACTCGGCTGAAGAAAGTGGAAATTGAAACCTTCGTAAATATAAGACGCTGCAAATATAGGACACCTGTCACTGACGTCGGGTTACCTTGGGCCGTCTTTTTACATTAGATCACAATTCCAGTATTTAACCCTGGCCGGACCGATTGGTTTTCTATATTGACCGGGGAGGGTTGGTACAACTCCCTCGCCGTTTCGCCTCTAATTGAGCTAGAGCCTTGCGGAAAAAACGAGCTTGTGTGCCGTTATAAGACGCAACAATTAGGTACTACCCGATTTTAAGGTCTTAGGGTCAGCCAGTGACCTCTTAGGTCAGGTAAGTGCCACAAGGCACGGGCTCGGTTTTAGGTTAATTACTTTGCCAAAAATGGTCGCACCGCCGCGATTTTGGCATCATCGTGTTTGTCTAGCTCAGGCGCGTTGAATGCTATACTTGGTGTTCGGGTGAAGTCAACTTAAGGTGTTAACCTCGGGTCAAGGTCAGGTCGGAGCCCCTCAGGTCACGAAATGGTTGAAGGAGGTCATATCGCATACCATTCGATTCGGCAGGTCTTCCTGAGTCCAATGGTGGCTTTCGCGACTCTCTAGCTCCATCTGATCAGGAGTTATTGAAGAAAAACTTATATGGCCTTAGTGACGTCATAAATGACGTCACGCAAAGTCAACAATGCTAAAGTGAAGCACTGGACCTTGCAAGGAGTGCATGAAACCATTCCCGGTGCCCGAATAGCAGCTCCCAATTTCCCTTGTTGACTTAAAGTGGTGCTAGATCCTGTATTATACTCAATTATGACGTCATAACTTAACAGATTCACGTCATATATTTAGTGCTTGACATCCAAATGATAGATTACATATGACAGAGAAGGCATGCAAAGTTTTATGAAGTTTGCTTCACTAGTTGTGGAATGACAAGCAAAAAACTTTTGCGGAAAGGCCGCTGGCCTCTCGCTGGAGCGTTTCCGACCAGTGTGCACCGGCGGGAAACCCATCCAGGCATGCCGCGGCCAGCGAGCAGGCATATGTTCCCGCGACTGTCGAATGGCCGCCGGAGCCGGTGACCACTCACACCCATAGGTGGTGTGTGTTCGTCTCAGCACAGCCGCGTTGGCTCGCCGCTTGGTCAGGCGTCAGCACTCACTGATACATAACCCCGGGTCTCCACGACCACGCCGCACACCGGGGCCCGGCCGATCAGCTCTCCCGGCGGTGGGATCTGCGCGCCAAACTGCCGCGGCAATTCTCCGCGAGCCTCCACTCTCAGGCAATGGGGGCGCGGGCTGGAGACCGGGCAGCACCCCGCGGACTCGGCGGCCGTTGGCGGGGCGCCGGGGTCGCGCGTTTACGACCACGGCCGGCGCTGGGCACCGTCCCCGGCTCGTCAAACGGTACGTCACCGCGCGCCGTCGGCGGGCGCGCG
This sequence comes from Amphibalanus amphitrite, assembly GCF_019059575.1. Taxonomy (NCBI): domain Eukaryota; kingdom Metazoa; phylum Arthropoda; class Thecostraca; order Balanomorpha; family Balanidae; genus Amphibalanus; species Amphibalanus amphitrite. The sequence continues at coordinate 123,248 of NW_024881786.1, forward strand.
ATAAACTTTTGTCACCGGCGCCGAGGACGTGGTACGCCGCTCCCAGACCGTGCATACGAATCGCGTCATTAATGACGCGCGTGCGACGTGCGCCGACGTGGCGCGCGCCCGGCACCCTTTCAGGGCGCGGAGCTCCGCCCGATCCATCACCTCACGGCCGTCAGTATACATATTCATCGGCGGCGGCCGGGCTGGCGGAGAGGTGCGCGCGTTACGTGGCGGCGGCCGGCGCTGGCCTTGGGTGGCCGGTGACACGGGACAGGCGTCAGCCGCCGCCGGGCGTGGGAGGCGCGCTGCTGTCGTCTGCAGGCGGCACTCGGCCGCCGTCCAGGGCCGATAGAGCCACAGCCGGCGACCAGCTGCCGGCCAAACGCCGCCGACAAACACAGCCGACATCAAACCGCGGAAATGGCAGGGCTCCCTACCTGCTTCATGCTGCAAATGTTTGTTCTCGATGTGAAATAACATGTATCGTAGCTGCCATGAAGAGCTTGTCTGCAGGCAATCAGCATGCAACAATCTGATATTCTCTGCCACTTCGAGCAGTGACTATGTAATCTGCTGGGGGCATCTGTGCGTGCTGGGCGCCGGTGTCCGCTGAGGCCGCAGCGTGCCGGGCGCCGGTGTTCGCTGAGCCCGTGGTGCCGATCGCCGGTGTCCGCTGAGGCCGCGGTGCCGGGCGCCGGTGTCCGCTGAGGCCGCGGTGTGACTTCCCGTGTCCTCTCAGACTCGGACAGGGCGTCTGCGCCGTGTCGCCGCCGGTCAGGGTGGCCGGCCGGCCGCTCCGCCCCGGGTCCCTGTCGGCCGGTCCACACCAGCTGCCTTTTACGTCGCGCCGGACAGCCGCGCCCCGACCTCCCGGGCCGCTCCCTCGCACACGGCTGCAGACCGCGGCGCCTGCAGACTGACCCGGCCCGGTCCGGCGGCAGATGGACGGACGCGGAGCTCGGGAGGGTTCCACCCGGTCCACCAGACGACTACACGCAGCAGGCGCAGGTAACAACGTCCCCGAGCCGTCCAGCGGGAGACATACCGCGGGCCGTACGCACCTGGACGTCAGCGACTGGCGGCGGCTGTTGTTTTCGTTTGTCGGATGGCTGAAAATGCCCGGCTGATCATATTAGCGACAGACGCGCATACGAAACAGCCCCCTGCGATGCTTGTGAGCATTCTACTGTCCCTCGGAACTGGTCGTTCCGCTTTTTAGTTCACCAGCGCGGCCCAGCATCACCTGCCGCTCTTGCAGCACGGCTGGACCTGCAACATCACCTGTCTTACCTGTGGCACCCCCGGTAGCTGCCGGCTCCGGCAGCTGAGGTGTCGGTATCGGTGCGGTCACTGAGGTGTCGGTGTCGGCTCCCCAGTGACCGGGTGGTGTCGGTTCCGTCTCCTCAGTTCCCGGCGCGGTGCCGGGGTCGCCGGGGTCGGTCGCCGGACCGGCCCGGCCCGGCCGTCCGTGTCCGGCCTTGTGTCGGCACCCACCGGCCGGCGTCCAATGGATGGGTGCCATTAGGTCGCCGCGCCGCGACGACGGCGCAGATTTGTAACCTTGTGCAAGCGGGCATTGTTTTCGGGGAGGCGCGCCGGCAGCAGCGGGCGCGGCCGGTGCGCCCGGCGCGCCGAGCTCCTGTCCGGCCAGAGCGCCCCGTGTCAGAGGTGCACGGCCGGTGCACACTGTCCCACGCACCGCCGCCCCTTCAAAGGCGACCGGCCGACGGACAGCACCGGCCCGCAGTCAGCCCGGCCTGTCGGCGAGTGATCAAACGCGACCGGCGGCGCCCCGCGGACCCCGCAGCGCCGCGGCTGGGCGGCTCAGAGAGGACCGTGTCAGCGGGGTGTGGGTGGAGTGCGGGTCTTCACTGTCTGCTGCCGAGCTCATGCCGAGTTCTTGACTCTCCGCGGGTCTATATCGCTATATCATGACGGTCTAAATGACGGTGTCTATGCATAATTATTACTGGTATTTGCGGTATACCCCCAAAACAATCGCATGGTAGGTACGTATGTACATGACTTTCAAGTTATTAAAGGAAAGTTTTCCCTCATAGTCGCTCCTGTTTTCATGCTGACTGGAATTCTTATGCGGCAGGTCTGTTTACAGATGACTTTCTTCCATTTGATAGCTAGGTGAGTGCGATTCTAAGGCTGGTGAATCACTTGGCCAGTGCCAGGCCGGCCGTCTGGAGGCGGAATAGTATCCGTTTCTCTGCAGCCCCCGCACCTCTGACACCGGGTGACTCTGGCCTCTGAGGCCGGCCGTCACTCATTCCCCGCGCGCGCTCCACGGCGTCCGCGTCACATAAAATGCGCCTCGGATTGGCCGCATGTATGCATATGAGCGCGAATGGTCGCCTCGTGCGCTTTGGCGCAGGACAGCAAAAGGCGCACTGCGCGGTGCAATAGCGACTGACTCGACCGGTACATCAGCGCCGCGACAGCCGTCAACTGGGACGATCCTGGGAGGCCAAGCGGGAGTTACTGAGATGAGTGGGAAACGTCAACAGAGCGGCGCAGCAGAACATACCTGCTGCTTGCAAACATTTTAGTTGGCGACTGGCGTTCTTTATAGCTAAAGGAAGACGCCATGAAGAGGTCCTAAGGTAATATCAAAAGGGTACTTTTCTGTTGATTTAGAGGCAAGGATTTAGAAAATAAATCAGTGAGTTTACCTAATACCTACATATGGGTAAAGGTATTTCGCCGAGCTCCCACCGACGTGAAGGCGCGTCAACAAATGCTCATCCGGTATTGAGGCAAATCTATGAAGTTTCGTTACACCTGTGCTCATGACTGTTGTAACCGTTACACTTTTGTTGTGTAAGTATGCCGATGCCCGATGCTGCTTTTATGTTTTTAAGAAGACCCATCCTCGCTGCTTCATGCGCCGACTCTTGTGCAGCACCTGCGGCATCACCTCTCCAACAGGCCCTGCACTATACCGCAGAGGGGGCGGACTACCGGCCAGGCCGAGCCCCGGCGCTCCCACGGCTCACACGTCCCTGGTGTGTCTTATCGCACCCCGACAGCACGCCGACAAATACCCGCTGCGGGCCGCTCGCAGCGCGGCAATTTGTGCCGCGCCGAGACAAATGAGCGACACCTGCGGCCGGTAGCGCCGGGCAGCGGGGACTGACCGGCCGGGCGTGACCGGTCGGGACGCAGGACTGGGGTCGCAGGCGGCACCGGGGTCGTAGGCGGGACCGGGGTCGCAGGCGGGCCACCGTCCGCCGGGCGTGACCGGTCGGGCCGCGGGACCGGGGTCGCGTCTGGGCCACTGTCCGCCGGCCGCGTGGGTGCCGCCGCCGACACCTGCTCGGCACTGACATCAGTATGCGGCGGGCCGGCCGCCTCCCTCTGACCGGGCGTACGAGCCGTTCGCCGAAATCGGCCCCATCGGCGGCTACTCGCGTCTCAAAGCGGTGCCATTACTCGCCGGCCGGCCGATAAGGCGTGTCGAGCTCTGTCGGCCGGCGATGAGCGCCGTTTGTCTGTCGGAGGCGGTTTGTCCCGGGTCGGGATGGACTGCGGACAGGCGGCTGTGTAGTGTGTAGTGTGAACACTAGCGATGTCAATTACGGAAAATCGGAATACCGATACCAAGCCAAATACCAACCAAAACCGTGGAGAATTACCGAAACCAAACCAACTAGGGAACATGAGGAAAATACCAACTTTTTACCGATTTCTTAGCAGCTCTTAAACGTTAGCAAGGGTTTATGATACCAAACAAAATACCAAAGACATTAGGATTGAAATACCAAATACCGAGTTGGTATCGGTTTGGTATCGGTATACCAGAAAGTTGGTATCCGATTGACATCTCTAGTGAACACTACTGACGCTGTCCGGGGTCGGGGGACGGGGTGGACCCGGGCCGTGCTGTGGGGAGGCGCTGTAGGTCGGAGGCTCCACTGACGCTGTCAGGGGGACGGATGGACTATGTGCTGTGCTGTGGGGAGGCGCTGTAGGTCGGAGGCTCCACTGACGCTGTCAGGGGGACGGATGGACTATGTGCTGTGCTGTGGGGAGGCGCTGTAGGTCGGAGGCTCCACTGACACCAGTGTGTTGCCCCAGCGGAGTTGCTCAGCTCGGTGACAGGCTCACACCTGGCGCCGACCGCCACAGCAACCAATGATCGGGCGCGGCTGATCATCACTCACCGACAGTCGTCAGCCGCCAACACAATGGTGCAAGCCATGCACGTATGCAATTACAAACATACAAACGGGTGTGAGACTGCACTGCAAGTGACCGGGATTCTTGAATACTTTGAAGTTTTCGTTATGGATTGTAAGACATATTTCACGTTTTTTTATCTTAACCCTCGCCCATGTAGGGGGGGGGGGTTGGTGCAACCTCCCCCCCCCCCTGAGGTTTTTCTTAGCTACACGCCGAACCGTTTCAGATAGCCTGCTCAAATTTTCAGTACCCTCTGGGACATCCTTTGCGCAACTTTTGGTATTTTTTTGTCAAGGTCATGTCAGGTCACGGAGTTATGACGTCATAAAGGGAACAACCTCCGGCCAGATTTACGCTAAATTGGAGATTGCTTCACATTGGTATAAATGCCGACTGACCTGACACACTGATGGATTGTTTTAGAATCACAACTGGCTGATTTGACATTGGCACAATGTCCGTTGACATTTTGAAGGTCACTAAAGGTCAAGGTAAGGTCAGTGACCTCGGTTGACCTGTAATGACTTCTTGTACTTGTATGCCTTTTCGGGGTATTTTGATGCCCTGAATTCGAATTTGTTATCCATTTCAGGCATCGTTGGTTGTTTCTTGTAGTTCATTTTGGGTCAGGGTCAGGTCAGTGACGTCACACGCCTGACGTGACCCAATGCACAAATGACCTTGCAGACTTCCGATGCTCCCAACGCATCATTTGTAGAGTTATGACATCGAAATACACACCAAACGATAGAGAATTGATCAAGGATCACGATAGTGAAGGTTTCAAGTCAATATCTCTTACCGTTTTGCCGCAATCGGTGCGGAAATCTGAAAAAGTTAGATTTTTCCGAAAATTTGACCTTTGACCGGTCATAAGTAGGTGAAATGTTGACCTAGGACCAATAAATATACCACCAATCGCGAGATCTCGTTGAGAGCAATCTGTTGGTGTTTTCCGCTAAGCTCTACGATGCTCCGTTTTCAAACGCCAGGGGGGGGGGTCGCACCAACCCCCCCCCCTGCATGGACGAAGGTGGCAAAACACCGTTTACGGGCGAGGGTTAAATGTCTTATTGATTTTCTTCATAGGTATGTTACACAATTGATTATAAAACCATTCTTGAATGCCGTGTATTCTGAATATTCAGTGAGCGTAAACAACCTACCCGGCCAAGGCACATTGGTTAAATAAAGTGCACACATTTGTAGCGAGAAGTCACGCATTGTAGCCCTCCTACCCAGTGCGGTAGCCGAACTGGGCCCGCGGTTCCCGGAAGGACTGGTCAGTGGTCACTGGTCAGTATTCAGCAGTCAGTCAGTGGTCAGTGGTCAGTGGTCAGTGGTCACTGGTCACTAGTCACTGGTCAGTGATCACTGGCTCACTGGCTACCTCAGAGGGGAGACCGTCGCCGCGCCTGTCAGCACTCATCCGTCCCGTGTCAGTTGTCTGCCCTGCCGGGTGTCAACTGTCTGCTCTGCCGGGTGTCAGCTCTGTCCCCCGCCCGGTGTCAGTAGCGGCGGAACACCTTCAATTAACCCTCGCACGACCAGGCCATTTCTCATAACACGAACGACCAGGGGGGGGGGGGTTGTTACGACCCCCCCTGGCGTTTCGAAACGGAAGGTCGTAGAGCTTAGCGGAAAAAACCAACGGATTGCTCTCAACGAGATCTCGCGATTGGTGGTATATTTTTTGGTCCTAGGTCAACATTTGACCTACTTATGACCGGTCAAAGGTCAAATTTTCCGAAAAAATCAAACTTTTTCAACTTTGCGCAACGATTGCGGCAAAACGGTGAGAGATATTAACTTCAAACCTTCAACAACGTATTCCCCACTCAATTCTGCATCATATACCATGTTGATGTTGTTGTTGATGGATGTTGGACCACTCATGACGTCATACCTCTCTAATCTGACATGACCCGGCCATTTTGTTTATTTCAAAAGTTAGTCAATAGATGTCCCAACATGTCTGGAAAGTTCTATTAGCATACATGCACTACTCCACATGCAATCGTAAAAAAGCTGGAGGCGCATTTATCAGACACTCACTTCTCAGAAATGGCGGCGTACGCTGTACCTCTTATGACGTCATAACTCCGTGACCTGACCTGACCCGGTCAATTTTCTTGCACCACACGATAGCCAATGCTTGCCCCAACATGCATGGGAAGTTTCATCATGATCCATCAAACAATGTGGGTATCACCGGCAGAAAACCTAGGGATTCGGCGCACACGTTTGGTAACTGTCGGCCGGAGGCTGTACCTCTTATGACGTCATAACTCCGTGACCTGACATGACCCGATCAATTTTTTTTTCGGCAAAAGATGCGCAAAGGTTGCCCCAGAGGGTATTGAAAATTTCAGCCCGCTACGACAAGCCGTTTAGCGTGCACTTCGAAAAAACCTCAGGGGGGGGGGGGTTGATACAACCCCCCCAGGCGTTCTAGGGTTAAGGGGAAGGGGGCTCTGCCGACTTTTGGTCCCATTCTTTCCATGCAACGCCCATAGGGCTAATGTTAAAATGGCAAAATCAAGGGGGGCACGGTGCCCCCCCCCCCCCTCCCCGTTCCGCCGCCTATACCCAGTGTCAGTTCTGTCACCTGTCCGGTGTCAGCTGTCAGCTGCCGTTGTCAGATGTCTGGTCTGCCGGTGTCGGGTGTCGCCTCGACCGGACCTCCCGGGCCGCGGCCGCAGAGCCCCTGTGTACAGACATGCTCGGTGCATGTGTAGCGGGCGGGGTGGGGCGGGACGGAGTGGTGTCGCCGTGCCCCTCCCCTCCCCTCCCCTCTCCTCCCCTGTCCTGTCCGGGGCCAGGGGTGCGGTCACCGCGCCCGCCCTGCCCGGCCGCTCCTTGATTTCTATGTGTTTGGACCCGCGTGCAATGTGACCCCGCCCATACTCAATTGCATTTTGCGTTAAGGGCGACTAATAACCAAAGTATCGACACCTGTATGCTCGTGAGCACATCAAAGGCTACCACGCCGCACTCCTGGAAAATGCCCGCATGCAGTTGGCGACATTATTATTTCACTGAACCCGCGGTCTGCTCCCTTCTCCACTCGCTTCTGTTGGTTACTGGCTGCGATCAAAAAGAAAGTGAGCCAGGTTTTAGACAACACCACTTGAATTACATGTAGAAATGTAGAATTACCCCGAATGTAGAAACCGATTCGGGGCCAATAGCAGCTGAAACCTTGGCAGTTATGACTGCCGCGGGCCACCATTCGCCGTCCACCGTCCATGTCCACCGTCCACCGTCCACCGTCCACCGTCCACCGTCCGCCGTCCACCGTCCACCGTCCACCGTCCACCGTCCACCGTCCACCGTCCACCGTCCACCGTCCGCCGTCCACCGTCCACCGTCCACCGTCCACCGTCCGCCGTCCACCGTCCACCGTCCACCCCCGGTCCACGGGGCCTGTCACGTGTCGGTCAAAGGGGTGGAGCGACCGGGCGTCCGGCTCCGAGCGCATGAATAACGCTGGCACGCCGTAAATTGTCCTCTGCAACAATGCTGACCTCATGCGGCCCGTGTCGGCGGCGATAGCCGAGATTCGGCCGCCCCGCCGCGGCCCGACACCGGCACTGCTGCTCTCTGCGGTCAGACGCGAGCAGACGATCTTGTTCCAGCTGTTAGTGGACATTGGCTAATTCCGGGGCGTCGAGGACGATTGGGAATGCACGATTCGGAATCCATTAACTTTCACTTGTGCACAATAGTGCAAGAACCTAAAATGATTCATTTGTTCTTAGGTTAGGTATCTATTTGAAATTTGCTCTTACTTATGGCGGCATGTGCAATAAAACGTCTTTATTACTTGGCAGTTGGCTATGCATTAAACTGGACGTTGTGCTGATTGTGTTTTACCGTCAATGCCCTTCCCCAAAATTTATATGGATTTTCTTGCATAGAAATGGTCGCAGCAGTGGACCGTGCGAAATATACGGCATAGATCTAACACATCAGGCATTTAACTCGTGCTTGGCTGGCGGGCTGAGCAATGTGCATACACAGCCCAATCTCATTTCTCTGCAATACGTTTTGAATCGGTCAACGTATCAACACGAGACTTTCTTTACCTTCGGCTGCATCAATTTTACAGCTTATGGGCAAATAAACATTTCGTAACTCTGTGCTATAGGTCGGCCGGAAATGACGTCAGAAGGACGTCTTGTTCGGGAGTTATATTTTTTATTTCCTTTTTTCTTTTACTTGAAAATATTTCATAGAACAATCTACTGAAGAAGCTGTAGCCTGATAGGTACCATCAGAAATGGCAAAGTTATGCGCATTTACATTGTTCCGTTGTCAACTCCTTGCCATTATTAATATTTCAGCTGCACTTTTCAGTGCGTTTTAGTAATTACACACCAAAACAAACATCACCATCGTGCATGTATAGTTGAGCTCAAACTTAAACTAAAAGTACTTTTTGTTAAATAAAACAAGCTTCAAAATTCGACTTTTTTGCCTGCAAATCCGCGGTTTTGCAGGCATTTCAAAAAGGCAGCGCGGGTTTTAGCGCATTTTTCTGCACAACTTCAATTTATTTTGAAGTTCCGTCGATTGATAAGAGTAAAAGTAGGTATGTATAAAAGTACAGTGTGTCCCAAAAATAATGTCACACCCTTCCAGCGTCAATTGCATGAAAATAACAAACATGAGAAGTGCGCTTTTCTTACATATGTATCCCACCTTCTCCCTGATACGGGCAAGCATACGGTCCGGGACATCAGACATCAACATGCCCAGCTTCTGTGGACTGATCTTGGACCAGACAGTTCGAACGTTCCGGGTCAGCGTGCCTTCAGATTATGCTGGTGCCATTTTGTTCACCTCTTACCGGACGATCGCCCTAAAATTTTCTCTCGGCGACAGGCTAGGACTATTTCCCGGTCATTTGTCCTTCTCCCAGAATGCTGGGAAGTTCGATCTGGACCAGTCCTGCGTCGTTCTAGCTCGATGAGTCGGGGCGCCGACCCATCGAAAGATGACCCTGGACATGTTCAGCAGAAGTTCTCGGCTGGAGGGCTTCAGCTTTAGAGACAACCTCCGGTACCGATGGATTGTCGACTTGGAGACTGCATGACTGTTGGCAACATCTTCCTTGTCAGTTTCCTTGTGGATAAACCCGTCTTTATCTCCGCACTTCGCAATGACGATCTGCGCTATACCCGGCTGGCGGAAGTATTCCTGCCGCGACCTAGCTTGTTCTCAGGCGTCTATCCGCTTCTGTCGCGTGTCAACCAGCGCCAAATCGTGCGGCAACTCACATGGGTGTAGAAACGTTTTCAAAGTTGGTGTGGAGTTTACAGCCATTCTCGAAAACTACCCCCATTTTTTGCCGACCCCAAAATCTCATCGGATCTGCATCGATCTCAGGGGGTACTCGGTCGGAAGCTGGGGGAGGCAAACTGCCTCGCTTGCCCCCCCCCCCCGTGGCGACGCTAATGGTGTTGAAAGCCTTCGCTGGCTAGAAGAGCTTGGAGGGGGTTTGAGCAACCACTAGAACAGACCCTACCCAGTAAACATGCCGACGTCGGCCCGACGTCGGCCGACGTCGGGGTGACGTCGGCAACTCGGCATCGGCATGCCGACGTCGGCCCGACGTCGGTCCAACCTCGGCACGACGTCGGCTGGATGTCGGATATGCCCGCATGTACCGACGTCCAGCCGAGGTCCAGCCGACGTCGGGCCGACGTCGGACCGAGATCAATTGCTGAGGTCCAGCCGACGTCGGGGCGACGTCGGACCGACATCGGCCGCTGTTTTGACCGTTAAAATAATATAAAATACATGTTTCATGTTTCATAAAGAGCTTCTGTATCCAAAATATCCTCAGGAAACTCAAATCTTCCTCCACGCCGCAACCCCGTGATCCGGACTGGACGGGAAACTTTATCCCATTTGGGATTGCCCGTAAGCCGAGCTCGCCCGTAGCCGGGTGCGGTGAGTGCTTGGGGGCTGCTCGGCCTATCCTTTGGTCAGGCTCAGCCCCGGCAACTCACCAGGGCCGGGCCCAGTTCATATAGAAAGGCCAGTCGGCAAGTGTCACTTTGCCAAAGTGCCACTAATCAAAGGGACACTTTGGGAAACGTTGGTGCAGGTGTGTAAGAGTGGCTATATGAATCCATTGTGGGGTCGCCCTTTCCAATAAGTGTCACGTAACAGCAATGGGACCAGGAACTCTATATGAACTGGACCCAGGGTGCTCGCCAAGAAGACCAATGTCTCCATCCTATCATCCTTCCGGCTCTGAAATGGTCTTGTCAGACCGAAAGGGCATAACCCAACAAAACAAACTATATTTGCTATCTGGATGCGTGGTGAAGTGGTTAGCGCACTAACCTCGCGTTCAAATGACCCTGGGTTCGAATCCCATCGCCGGCTGATGCTTTTGGCGTGTTGTCCCAGCACACATGCCGACGTCGGCGACTGGGGGCTCGAATCCCGCCGCCGGTTGATATTTTTGGCGCGTTGTCCCAATAAACATGCCGACGTCGGCCCCGTCGGTCCAACGACAAACGATCTCGTCAACCTCGGCAAACGACCTCGGCCCGACGTCGGCTCGACGTCGGCTGGACTTCGGCTGGACGTCGGAACATGCGGGCATATCCGACGTCCAGCCGATGTCGGGCCGAGGTTGAACCGACGTTGGGCCGACGTCGGGCCGAGCCTCGGCCCGACGTCGGGCCGACGTCGGCATGTTTACTGGGTATCATGCTCAAGCTCGGGTGGAAGCGCCAATCAGCTCGTTTATCGCCTTGCCAATCAGCTCAAAGACCGGGAACAGGGGGGAGTGAGGGCGATTGCCCCCAGCTTAAGAGCCGAGGGGGTGACGTCTCCCAACATTCATGCGGCGAGGAAGGATCTTTCCTCTTTTTGATGATGACTACACCGAACAGTAAGCAGACAACTGAAGTGGTCGAATTTCGACTCGAAGAGAGCGTCCGTCATTGGAACAAAGCGTAAATGCCGCTCAGTTTTCGGCCCTAAGAAGACCCTATCATCTTGCCCTCATTCATCTGTGAACTCATTCATAGTTTCGTCGCAACCGGCAAAACGCCAGAAAAAGTGTAATATGCGCACAGCGTAATGTGCGTACAGGGCATGCATACTTGGCTCCCCGTCCTTCGAGGTCCTGAGAACGACAGCGGAAATTCGGTGACGATAAGCCAAGAGAGGTGGCCGAGGATCCTCCAGTGGTTCTTCCGCTCGCCGCAGCGCAGCTGTGCCGACACCATCAACAAGCAGTGGTTTCAGCAGGATGGAGACCATGCTTGCACCGTCCTGAAGACCATGTCTCAGTCTCAGAGAGTGGATGTGAAAAGTTTTCCTTGCATATTATATCAAAATTTGGACCGAATTTGGAGTGAGAAGGGCTAAAATTAGTCTGGGCTTAAAACAGGCTAACTTTTATTTCATGCCAAAAGCAGCACATTCGGAAACCGTGAATGCTTATCTTGTGTCTACCAGCAGCAGTTTCGCGAATATCAATCCACTGCTAGATTGACGAACGTGCACGTTTCTGTAATGTTTAGACACCAATATCTTCTAAATAGAAATTATTCACTTTTAAAATGTTATATACCTATAACAAAAAGGCAAGTAAATAAAGTCAAAATGAAGCCACTGCCAGCTTTTACAAAAATACAAAATACCAAATGCATGAAAATTGTCTTTTCCTGATGAAGGAAAAACTTTCATATGGCGGGAACAACAAATTTGGTATCACTGCGCTATTGCAACGATTATGGCGCAGCCCACTTATACACATGTGCTTCAGCTTTCAGGTCAACAATACATCATTCTTATTAAAAAAGAATTCTGGTTCATGAGTCCATAGTAGTATATCGTAGAGCCAAAGCACATGGAGAAGGTAATTGTGCCCTCCTGACTGTGAGGTTTGCTAAAAAATTGCTAAGTCATTCCCCACATCTCGTCGAATACTGCTGTTTGTCAGGCTGGGGTTGACACCAGAGCAGGTAAAAAACCAGCATCTTGAGGCATAATTCTTTTATAAATAAGAACCAGGGCAGTTGGACAATGATAAAGGCTTGAGCAATAATAATCATTTTCATCATGCATATTGTGTAACTGTGATATCTAGTGGGTGCATGCTTCCATTAAATGCTTCATGCAGTTCTTGCTTACTGCTGATTAAAAATGAAATGCTCTTTGGATATTTTTCTGAATCTTTAAATGTGAAATATTTTTTCTGTAGACTTGCAGATTTTGGGGTGCTTCTGCCAGTGAGGGGTGCATTTTTTGGCTCAGTGGGTGCTCGAGCACTCCCATACCTCCACCCCAATTATCCGCCTTTGTGGACTATGGAGAACCCATACTGATTTCTTCTGGCCTTTAATCATATATTGCTTTTTTAACTTAAAGAAAAGTGCATGAGAAGTGTTATCACTTAAAGTTGGTGTGGAAAATCCACACCAACTTTCAAGTTGGTGTGGAGCTCTCCACACCAACCACATACGAAGTTACGCCCATGGCAACTCATGCCCAGTGCCTAGCGACTTGGCCGTGGGTCATGCTGCCGGCAACCCGCATGCCGACTGCCCCGCTGTGGGACGATTTGCTCTGCAGTTTTGCCATCGGACACCTGGTCTGCGCGCGCTGGGTACTGCCCCGGAAATGACCACCGTACACCCCTTGACCGGTCAGGGTCACACAAATTCGAAGATCACGTGACTAGAATGTAGCTAAGATGGTCTGGGAGCCAGTACCTACCGGCGAAATTATATTGATATTGCGCCGTAGAAGGCAAAATAAATGTTGTGGGAGGGCATGTGACATTAATTTTGGGACACCCTGTATATCTGGGAGCTTTGATATCGGTTACCTATAAGGTAAGGTCAATTTTGGGATCTTTCCGCTATAAAGAGAAAATTGAGTTGCGCTTCTTTGGGACAATGTCACAATAAACATTCTCAAACTGCATCAGGTTACAGGTAAATATGGCCCATGGAATCAGAGTACTCACCCGTGACACCTCATGTCATTATGCTCTTGAGGTCATCTCAGGTCCTGAGATGTCTTCACCAGTTTCTTTTTTACAGCTCTTGATAGTGACAGATAAGAGCGGTGAAAACACGTTTGGTGTGTACAGCTTAACCCTCACCGGCACAGGCCATTCTGCGTCCTTCGACGGCACAAGGGGGGGGGGGGTGGTACGACCCCCTTCGCGTTTGGCCCCTGATCGAGCTAGAGCTTCGCGGAAAGAACGAGCTGTTGCCCGTCACGAAAGGAAGCCGATGATACCAAATTTTAAAGTCCTAGGTCATCGGTTGACCTTCCAGGTCAGGTCAATGACCCAAAACTCGGGAAAATCGGGACCTGTTAGAAAGTCGTAAATTGTGGCTGTTATGGGTTCTTTTCGGTGTGCTGATCACGAATATCGTGTTAGTTTTGAGCACAGATGATGTATTTAAGCATTTAGACCAGGTTTGGTCAGGTCAGGTCAGGTCAACCTGTACGGGCGTGACGGGTATTCGTAGAACGTGTCAACCGCCTCTGACAGCTTTGTAAGATGTTAGGTACGAAGACACCAAAACTACGTCGTTAATGTTCAAATGGTTGTTAAATTCGAATTCAGCTAAAAAAAAAACTAGCCTAGAAACATGTAAGACACAAACAAGTGAACCGAGGTCACCAAAGGTCATTGACCTGACCTGACCTTCAGGTGACCTTGAAATTCACCCTAATGCATGGGAGCAACATCAAATCACATGTTTGAACGCTTGAAACCACGAAAAGCTTGCAAACGCGCGGCTAATGCGAGCCGACATACGCCGAATCGCGTTTCCGGCCAAACATGGTCTCGGAAAATAGGTCACAGGTCAAAGGTCACTTAGGTCAGGGTCATGCAATTTTCAGGGTAGGTGTAGAATTAATCAACGTGAGAGTACTGAAAGTTTCGTTGCGATCGGCCGCTCTTTACGCGAGTTATTTGCGAAAAACCTTAGGGGGGGGGGGGTTGCATCAACCCCCTCCCTCCTTGTGCCGGCGAGGGTTAATGATATGGATCGACTGATATGCAGCATGGCATTTTCCACCCAGGCAATGGCATTGACTGCAGATCAACGTTTCAAAATGACCTTCTGACTTGGTTAACCCTGGCGTTAATGGGTTAATGGGTTAACGTATAGTTCATTCGACGCGGCTCAGCGAGAGGAATACGAGTCCAGTAAAACCTTTTTTTTAATTTAGTCCGAACCTTTTGCTAGGAAGGATTCACAAGGACAGAGCCACCGCTAAGCGAAGCTTGTTGCGGTGACACTGCCCTCTACCCTCCGATCGCGCAATTCCAGTTCTATGGCAGAATTTAGAGGCCAAAGCTTAACGTGCGCACATAGCCGCGCACGGCCAATATGCAAGTTTTTAAGTCAATACTTAATGCAAAAAAATACTTTTTTTTATAAAAATGTACATTCTAAGCTTGTCCTCTGGAGGCTACATCGTTGACCTTAGGACCAATATGAGAAAATTACCCAGAAAGAGCTTTCAAAGACTTATTGAATGCGCTTTTCTGCGTTGCTGTGGAGCTCTAATCGTTCCCCGAGTTATGTGCCTATTTGCCAAAGAAAAAAATGAAATAAGCAAAATTTGACCTTTGATGATCTCTGTTGACCTGAACTGTGACCTAAGGCCAGTTTTACCAACAGAAAAATAGCCGCCCGCCGGAATGTTTTGCTTAAAGGTAGTGTGCCAGCTTTCTTGGACCATATGGAGTTAATGACCCGGATAAGGAGAACCGGATTTTTAGAACTTATCCATACCTTCAAAACTCATGGAAACGTCTTAAATTCTTCAAATTTTGAGTACCCCAGTGCGAAATTCGCCCCGACGGGTTGTCGGTCGTACCCCAACCACATTTCACACCACTATGAACAATAAATGCACACACTAAAATCGCTATTACCGATAGGCTCATCCAATCAAGTTTCGATAAACCCGTTCATCATCATCTCCTGCGGTTTCGAACACGCCTGTTAGGTGGCTTCTGATGCTCGTCGAGGTCGGAATTTCCAAATACCTACGCGTGATGCCTCGGGCCGCGCGCTCTGACTTCGGCCAAGAAAAATGCGTCAGCTGATCATTGTCATTTCTGCCACTTGCGTGTGGTGAAATGGGGTCATAACTTAAGAGACGGCTGTTTCATATCAATTATTTTACATAAAATCATATTTCAAACCATAGGGGAAGCCAGGGGAAGCCCGGCATAGTAAGCTCTTTTTCATTTTTATTACATACCATAAGTGCTGTATAAAATGTTGATATCCTGTTAGCTAGCTAAGTTCATTGGCCGTGTTTTCCCAAAAATTCGGTTTCGTGGAATAAGTATAAGGTTGAGAAAATCGAGTTTTAAAAAAGTGTTGATTTTTCTGGGGTAAGCCCGGCATAGGGGTAACGCCGGCCACCTCCCCAGCGCTTTACAACGAGTTGATGAAACCATTATGTGTCTTACAAACATTAACGGAAAGTGAAATATTAAGGTACTGATTAGCTCTGGACATCTTAGAGTTTATGTCACTACTGGTATTTTAGCTGGCGTCTACCACATATACAGTACAGGTCGATGAAAATCGTGATGCAAAATTGACAAAAAATGTGTATTTCAAAATTCCTTAAAATTTATTTTTCTTTTTACCTTAATGCATCATATTGCATATCATACGACTCGGCTGATGAAGAAGAACACAACGACACCATTTTTGAAGCTCTAGCTTCATTGTCTGTCGCGTTATCTGCAAAAACGTAGTTTGACCCTAGTTGACCTTAAGTGACATGACTGGCTTTGTCTATGATAACATGTTTATTTTCGAAATTTATCTTTGATCTAGGTGTAAACCAATCCTGCTCAGTACCTATTATCTCATGGAAAACAGTGGTTTAGTGGCATTGCTCTCGGTTGGGGGTAAGCTTGGCCACTCGCCCGGGGTAACCGCAATGTGCTAATTTTTATTTTAGAACAGCGATATTCGAAAAAATGTCATACTTAACCCTCGCCGGCACAGGGGGTTGATGCAACCCCCCCTCCTAAGGTTTTTCGCGAATAACTCGCGTAAAAAGCGGCCGATCGCGACGAAACTTTCAGTACCCTCGCATTGATCAATTTTACACGTTCTCTGAAAATTTCATGACCCTGACCCCAATGACCTTTGACCTGTGACCTCTTTTCCGTGACCATGTTTGGCCGAAATCGCGATTTGGCGTATGTCGGCTCGCATTAGCCGCGCGTTTTGCAAGCTTTTCGTGGTTTCAAACGTTCAAACATGTGATTTGATGTTGCTCCCATACATTAGGGTGGGTGTCAAGGTCACCTGAAGGTCAGGTCAGGTCATTGACCTTTGGTGACCTCGGGTGACCTCGGTTCACTTTTTCGAGTTTTACATGTTTCTAGGCTAGTTTTTGGAGCTGAATTCGAATTTAGCAGCCATTTGAACATTTACGAAGTAGTTTTGGTGCCTTCGTAACATGTTACGAAGCTGTCAGAGGCGGTTGACACGTATTACGAATACCCGTCACAACCCCTACCGGTTGACCTGACCTGACCTGACCCGACCTGGACTAAATGCTTAAAAACATCATCTCTGATCAAAACTAACACGATATTCGTGATCAGCACCCCGGAAAACCACATAGCAGCCACACTTTACGACTTTCTAACAGGTCCCGATTTTCCCGGTTTTCGGGTCATTGACCTGACCTGGAAGGTCACCCGATGACCTGGGACCTTAAAATTGGGTATCATCGGCTTCCTCTCGTGACGGGCAACACGCTCGTTTTTTCTGCGAAGCTCTAGCTCGATCAGGGGCCAAACGCGAGGGGGGGTCGTACCCCCCCCCCCTTGTGCCGTCGAAGGACGCGAAATGGCCTGTGCCGGCGAGGGTTAAGCCAGCCTGCCTCGTCACCCCTCACTACAAACACTTAAACGGTCCTTACATAACATTCGTATAAATATTAGTGCTGTATGGTATAACATTAACAGTGCAACATATCTCACTTTTTAGCTAAAAACCCTTAAAATATCATTTTTGCGGTATAACTTTAACAATATGCAATTTTTGTTAGCCTTAACTTTTTGCTGGCGTTACCTTAGCTGCCACGCTGAAAGGACAAACAGTTGAGCATTTTATTGTGAATAATTTAGCCGGAAACGGGGTGGCCGGGCTTCCCCCGACTTCCTCTAAATTAATGTTCGACAGCCAAATTAAAGAAACAATACCAATACAGGCTTACAGTTTAAGTTCGACATTGCGTTGTCTACGATTAGACAGCTGAAAACTCATTCCCGTACGTTGTAACTCTATAATGACCTTTGCTTATTGTCACATGTGCGCCGCATTCGCGATTGTTGCCGACGCCTGTTTGCAGGTCAGCCCACTACAGTTGTTATACATATCGAAAAGCCGATAAACTTTTGGGCAAAAAAGGCACTATTCCAGGCCCATTTTTGATTTTTTTGCGATATTAGGTAAAAACAGAAGCTTCTTATCCTAGGAAAAATAAAATGGGAAATCATTGGAAGGTGGCACACTACCTTTAAAGACCGCTTCACATACGGAGCGTAAACGCGATGGACATGTACCTAAGCGTTTACGTTTCCATGGGCTTTACCGTTTCAATCCGTATGTGAAGCGGTCTTTAAGCAAAATAATTCCAGCAGGCGGCTATTTTTCTGTTGGTAAAACTGGCCTTTGATCTAAAAACTGACTGGACTACTTTCTCATAATTGTTTTATGCTCTTTCGAATGGCGCTAACTTTGTGTCCCTATCTGGGCCAAGAGCTCGAGCGCCGGACCGACGCGGTTAAAGTATACGTAGGCTTAAAATTTGAGGAATTTCTATCTTTACTTATTAATTGCAAATTATGTTAACACTGCTATCATTGCTTCTGAATTACCTCCAACCGTGGCGTCGGTAACCTACGACAGCTACACCGACCGTCGGACGTTGTTGTTAGTTCAGCGCTCTGACGATAGATGGCTCTGGGGGTACCGCAGCGCCGCTGAAGCTCGCGTCACTCCCGGCCCGGCCTGTCGAGAGTCGGTAATGGGGCAGTTTGGCGGTTGATGGGATACGATCGGGGCGGGAATGATCCATTTACAGACCATCACTGCTATCATTGCAATGCAGGAAGTGGCTGGATGTGCCACTACTAAAACCACAAATCGGTTTTGATAAATGCGCTGTCCTGTCACGACCAGCAGGTAGGCGGGCTATTTGCAATTACCTACTAATTAGATCGATGTGTCCTATTTTTATTTTATTGTGATCATATATTAAGGGATTTATTATAAAAGCTAACGACATTATCTATCAGCCCACCGATGGAGTGCCTACCAGCTACCCCAAAACTATGTTGTAGCAAGTGAAATGAGAGCATTCAGAACTCAGAATGCAAGAAAAGACCAGGGAAGCGAAAAAGGTGCGCAGCTAACAAGCTAAAGCTATAGCCATACTATAGCCATACTATAGCCATAAGTCACCTATACCGAAGATACTGCCTTCTAGTTACGTCACAACACTAGTTACTATGAAATAATTTTCGTTCTTATGCCTATTTGTTAAGTTGAACGAAAATATCGAGATAAAATAAGATCAGGCATTGTGAACAGGCCTCTACTAATGGGTATTTCTAAAACGGTCGCTTTACATTGTGCATGCTTGTGTCGGCGACGTCGACGACGCTTCCCAATTTTTAAGAGTAAATAGATGACATTGTGTGTCAGCATTCCTCGGCTCACACTATTGTAGTCATGCCAGGGGAACAGGAAATGATGGTCAAACATATTTTACAACTTCCTGCTTTTTTTGTTTATCATGATAGGTAGGTATACTTCTAATGCGGAAGGAAAATTAGGCCATCTCAATGATTATCGTTGAGTAGCAAGCAAAATTATTTATTATGAGAGCAAAGTAACGGCGTCATATATTGTGGCTGAACTATGTAAGCTGTGACATCTCCATTCTTTCAGCTTGGTGTGCGTTTCCATGCTAACGATGGCCGCGATATACGCGGTCCGGACTCCGTCCCACACCTCGCTGTGTTCCGGTGGATCTAACACAAACAGCGGACTGCTCTAACCGTGTCTCGTGTGTTCCAGTGCCTCCCTGTGAGCCGGTGACTCGTGGCTGTGCAAGTGGCCGCCATCGCGCGTGCACCGTGTGTCCGCCCGAGCCCCAGCGTCATCGACTGACACCAGCTCGCCCTGCTCCGTCACCCTCTGGATGAGGTAAGTCGGCCCGCTCCCCGCACGCCCGGCACCCTGACTGCGCGCACTGATGTATCAATCTGCAAATCAATAACGGCGTGACATTCACCGGCGAGCGGCCGCCGGCTGACTTCGGACGCAAACACACCGCCCCCTGAAAAAACAAACGCGCCGCGCCGCTCAATGCCGCCGCCGCGCCGCATTGTGCGGTGGCGATCGCGGCGCGCGCGAGGCGCCCGAAATCTCGGCCGACCGGCCGCTCTCACACCCCTCAGTGGTGACAAAGGCGGCGCCAATGAAATCATCGGCCGGCTGTATCAATTATTCATGGCTGGCGCTCCGGCGGCGGGCGGCGCGGGCCGGGCGACGATCGTGGCGCCGTCAGTGCGCCGGCTCCGCCGCGGTGGACACCCGGCCGCACTCACGGTGCTTAGTGGCGGGCGGTGACGGGATGGAGGGCCACTGCCGGGCCCTGCGGTCCCTCCCTGCAGAGGAGATAGAGCGAAAATACTGATCGGATATTATCACAACAAACTCGCTCCGGGGAGCAAATGGATGGCTACGCAACAGCACGTGATGGGGGGGGGGGGGGAGGAGCCGAAAACGAAACATACAAATTGCACATATTTTGTGCCTACGCATCACACATATGCGGCACTGCTGCCGCATCTCAAAAATCACTTTTCCGCGGTTTGCTATTTATGGAGTTCAAGGTCTTGTGCGGGTAAATTCAACAACTAAAGGTGGGTACGGCGCGGAGCGAGGATGCTCTTGTTGGGACTGAAAGCATGCTTTTCTTGTCGTTACTCTTCCTCTTTCTTTTCCATTCCTCTCTCTTTCTCTTTCGTTCCCCTCTCCCTCTGATACCGTTCGTGACTGCGTATGTATGTGTGGCGGGCTACTGCCGCCTTCCCCTCAGTCAATGCGGATGACTGCCGCCTCACGCACGCCCAGCGGCCGAGCTTGGGTCTGCACGCCAGAGCCGGGGTTCACTAGGTGCCACGGCGCGTCTTCACCGTGTCTCCATAGGGACAGAGGAGTGGCCAGAAATGTGACACGATGTCAGATTTACTCTCCGTTGAGCGAATCTTGTTTTGGAACTAACGTTATCAAGACAACCAGCCAAGGCAAACATGGCAATCAGACAGAGAAATATAGCATTTAAATGTAGCACATTGGAATGGCTTCGACGTCATTTAAGGTAGCGTATGTGCAGATTGTGCACACTGCATGCCTACTGCTCAACCGATAAATGGAGGTTTGATAGTTGAGGCAAATACTAAAGCCAATAACACTGACCTGCACAAAACAAAAGAGTAACGACACAGCATGCAGAGCTGGTTTTAGCACAGTCCCGATCAACTGCAGCATTTCTCTGAACCGTTCTGAAGTGCGCCTGTCCAATTCAGCTGTCCGGTGCCAGTTGTGTGTGACAGTGGTGGGGTGAGCTATGCGGTGGGTGGCCACGATGCCCGCTGCTCGGCAGTGTGGCGGTCCGTGTGCCGTCCGCTGGCCGCCGGGCCGGGGGCCCGCTGCTCACCGCGTACAGTGAGACCCCGTACGTCTGCCGGTCGTCGGACGGAACAATGGCCCGACCGTCCGACATCGGGACGCTGTCGAGGCGCCCGGGGATCGATGAGGCATTGCTGCGTCCGTCAGACGCCGTCCCCGGTACACAGAGAGAGACGCAGATGACTCTGCTCCGTCCCACAGAGGGACGCAGATGACTCTGCTCCGTCCCACAGAGGGACGCAGGCGACCCTTCTCCGTCCCACAGAGGGACGCAGGTGACTCTGCTCTCCGTCCCCAGTCCACAGAAGGGCGTATACAACTCGACTGCGGCCCTCAGACGCCTTCCTCGGTACGGAGCGGGGCACAGTCGACCAGGCCCCTCCCCATTTCACAGAGGGGCATAGTCAACCCCCCCCCCCCTACAGTCCACAGAGGGAACAGTCGACCAGACCAGACCCCTCCCCAGTCCACAGAGGGGCACAGTCGACCAGACCCCTCCCCAGTCCACAGAGGGGCACAGTCGACCAGATCCCTCCCCAGTCCATTGTCCAGGGGGACACAGGCGACTCTGCTGCGTCCCTAGTCCGGAGAGGGACGCAGTCGACTCTGCTGTGCCCTCAGAGTCAGACCCCTTTTCAGTCCAGAGGGGGACATAGAAGACTGTTTCTCGTCCTTCAGCGGGCTCGGACCCCTCTCCAGGTCAGATAGAGATCCCATCTCCAGGCCAGATAGAGATCCCCTCTCCAAGTCAGATAGAGATCCCCTCTCCAAGTCAGATAGAGATCCCCTCTTCAAGTCAGATAGAGATCCCCTCTCCAGGTCATATAAAGATCCCCTCTCCAGGTCAGATAAAGATCCCCTTCTCCAGGTCAGATAGAGGTCCCCTCTCCAAGTCAGATAGAGATCCCCTCACCAGGTCAGATAGAGATTCCCTCTCCAGATCAGATAGAGATCCCCTCTCCAGGTCAGATAGTTAGAGGTCCCACCTCCAGGTCAGATAGAGGTCCCTTCTCCAGGTCAGAATAGATCTCTCCACACACGCGACTCTTCCCGTCTCTTAGTCGACTCTGCACCTCGGTTATTCGACTCAATTTTTCCACTCAGCGCGAAGTGGACACAATTGACTCTTGATCACTCGTTGACCGTTCGATCGTAAGAACCAGGGGAGGCTCGATTGTGCTTTGCGAAGCCCGGCGCTGCTCAAAAATTGGTGCCGCGGCCGTTTCCCGAAGTCCCGGGTCGATGGCTGACCCCAGCATCCTCCCTGTTGTTCCACCGCGGTACCGCGCCGCTCTACAAAATCTCTTCAGCTTTCCACTCTCAGGTTGTGTGCCTATTTAGGTTTGTTGTACGTGCGACGTTGGTGCCCTTTCCAATTTTAGAGTTGAATAGAAATAGATTGCTAGGTAGTTGGTTAGAGACCAACTAAGACAAAAAACAAAAAACAACAGCAATAGAATGGCTGAGTCAAAGGGAGTGTCATGACGAGCTCTATGGATGAAATCATCAGTGCACGGAAACTGTTTTGCTGGTGATGTAGGATCTGTGCAATCTCAGTCTGATCATCATTGATGTCAGGCAGCTGAGCCCTGCAGTCGCACATGAATTGATGGGCCCTTGTCCTCTGGGCAAAAGTGAATCCTGAATAATAACCTGATGCACTATCTCAGTTCATTGTTAACTATTAATCAATCAATTAACAAAATCTGCACTAATATGAACCTCATCCATGCTGGGTAAACGATTACATATGGCCGCGCACTTAAACGCTATGATCTCATGTCGTGTGAATTTTCGACCGGTGGTAAGACAGCTTGCGGGTCTGATATGGTTCTTTTATACCATGTGGTCAGCTTTGTGGTATCGATTCAACTACATAATTACACTGAATCGAGATATTTGAGCACTCAATGCATGTTTATAATGCGTTGAGTCAAATCGACTTGTTGACATACTAGCCGTGTTGACGACGGGTTATCTGGCGAATGCACCTAATATATGACAAATCTGCATCAAATCTGTTTTACAACAAATAACCTAGCATCATGAAGTTACTTCAGTGTTTTAGTCGTGTTTTAATCGAAAATAATGCTTAATAATTTAAAAACCAGTATAACGCCTTTTGCGGCGACTAACGGAGCGAGCGAGAGGGTGGGCCTTGAACGTGCGAAATTTCGAGGAGGTACCTCCAACTGAGGTGCACGGCACCTTGCTAACCGGTCTCTAGCGATGTGCCAAATTTGAGCACAATCGGCCCAGCCGTTCTCGAGATCTAGAAGCGGCACCCTGCACGTGCGCACGTGCAAAATGGGTCCCAACTGACTTGTGCACGGCACCCCACTAACTGGTCCCTAACCGTGTACCAAATTTGAGCGCCATCGGTCCAGCCGTTCTCGAGATCTGGAAACGACCCCTGCACGTGCGCACGTGCAGCAGCACCCCAACTCTGACGCATGGATATGCAGTGCCTAGTGGGTGCCTACCTACATGCCAACTTTGAGCGCAATCGGCCATGTAGTTACCGAGATATTGCAACAATTACAAAACTGACACCTCTTCGTTTTGCACGTGGCACGTGCATAAGGGGTCACCCACATGCATCGGGAATAGTCCAATACTTGGTAGAAGGAATGAAGCTACCCTACAAAAATTACCGCATGTAAATCGGTCAAGTGGTTGCTGAGATATAAGCCTCGCAAAAGCGTCCGCACGGCCGGCCGGCCGGCCGGTTGGCCGGCCGCTCATACTCAGAAATTTCCGTTAATCTAAGGAAAGACTCCGCTCGCTTCGCTCGCTCCGTAATCAGGTTTTGATTTAATAAGCAGCTAGTGCAACCCAACTGATGACTATTAAGAAACGCGATGAACATACCTTGACAAAATCTGCACCAAATCTGCAAAAAATGTGGACCAAATGTGGACCAAATGTGTACCAAATAGCCGTTATGAAGACGGCTATTAACATACTTTAACTTCAACTTTTCCCTTCATTTCTGTTATGTCATTCCTTTCGACCTCGAGCAAACTTCGAATTTTTCTTCTACAATATAATTTTAACAGGACTACCTATATGTTACATAACTGTTGAACACGACACCATATTTGATGTGTTTTCGTAATGATTTTCAGATGAATACTTTTATAATTGCTAAGGCATATAAGAGCCTGAAATGAAAGATAACTACTATTTCGAAGCCTCTCTGGCATCAGCACTCAGAAAACAGCTGCCGGCTGGCTGCCTGCGGGTCGCGTTTTGAATAGCATTCTCACAACAATGGCGAGTCCTTGCCGTCCTGACCTCCAGCAATGCCGGTGGCCGCGCCGGGTATGTCCCGGGGGCGCGGCGACTCTCGCCGGCAGAGGGCCGCCCTGAGAACAGCCGCCGTCGGCCGGAGAGTTGCACAACGCTGCACAGGCTCTCGTGACGCTGGCGGCATTTTTGCCGCATTGTCTGTCTCCGCGCTGCGTGAACGATGATTCGCCGCGGCCGTTGTGAAACTGCGGGGGATCGGCGCACCCGGCTCGTCCGTCAATTCTGCCCGCCGACCATCGACGGACGGCCGTGCCGGGCATAGCCGGCGCGCCGGGGGCCGGGGCCGCGGCAGGGAGCGGCACGGGACGGGTATACTGCAGGGACCGCTGCTGAGTACTGGGAGCGTCACGGACCGGGAACAAACTGCCGCTGAGAGCGTCACGGGCTGAGAGCTGACTGCTACTGGGAGCGTCACGGGCTGAGAACTGACTGCCGCTGGGAGCGTCATGAGCTGATGTCAGCCGCCGGACAGGTCGTCCCGGGTCGACCGTCCCCGGGCGGGTCAGCGTCACACATCGACCGTCCCTGGACGGGTCAGCGTCACACGTCGACCGTCCCTGGACGGGTCAGCGTCACACGTCGACCGTCCTTGGACGGGTCAGCGTCACACGTCGACCGTCCCTGGACGGGTCAGCGTTACACGTCGACCGTCCCCGGGCGGGTCAGCGTCACACGTCGACCGTCCCTGGACGGGTCAGCGTCACACGTCGACCGTCCCCGGGCGGGTCAGCGTCCCAGGTCGGTCTCAGCCGCCGCGCCGGACGGCGCGGGTCGACGGGCCGCCACGGAGGCCGGCTCCGCTGGGGACATGGGTTGATCCCGCTCCGAATCTGACGGTTTGTCGCGGAGTGAGCATTCACAGAGTAAGCACAGGTATTCACAGAGTAAGAACTGGCGGACTCAGAGGTGACACTCAGTAGGAACTCGTTGAGCCAGGGCAGTGGTAGCCTGTGTGTGATGTCATGCCATGGACGGTTGCGGACGCCCCACCTGAGTAGTGAGCACCCACACATCGGTGGGTCCTGATGTCATGACACGGAGCCACGGAGGCGGCGCCGTTTGGGTGGTCCATTGTACCGCCGCTCAACACAGACGGGCAATCAGTGAGCCGCTGATAAGGGTCGCTGCGACGCGCGTGTCGCCGCGGCCGACACGGTGACGGATCGGCGCTGTCCGCGCGGCTCCGGCCCGGCCGTCGGCAGCTCCGATTATGACGCGGCCGGCGGCGGCCCACCGCAGCGATAAGCCCGCCCAGCGCTCTGCTATTGATCAGATCAGAGCCCACACTAGGCGAGCGCCAGCTCAGACGGCCGCGCGGCGGCTCCACACTGGGCGAGCGCGGCCAGCTCCGGCGGCCGGCGAACGAGGGACGACAGAACGGTACGGATGCTAAGTCCGAACGAGGGAGATCGAACGGGACGGAGACTGAGGTCTGGTCGAGGAGCGGCCGTACGGGACGGAGCTAAGGTCCGCAGCGTGCGAAGGACGGCCATGGAGGGCGTACCTACTCGCTGGAATGGCCGTGGGCGCGGTCACCCAACCTTTACGGGTGATGCCGGCGTGTCCTCAGCGGCCCGCCTCCGCCGCCCTGCGGACCTCCCTCTCGGCGCGGACCGTGGAGGCGGGCGGGGCCGCCGGCCGGCGATGTCGTCCCTCGATGGGGCCGGCGCCGACCGGCGAGTTACCGGCGTCATTGTCGCGTGCCAGCCGCCGGCCCGTCCGCCGCGCTATCTGCAAACCGCTAACGAATGGCACCGGCACGGCTCTCCGTCAGGCCAAGGAGTGGCGGCCGCGGGAGGCTGGGTGGAAGACCGCCACTCTTAGGAGCCGAGGAGTGGCAACCACGGGACTGGGTGGGGGACCGTCCCTCGCAGGAGCCAAGGAGTGGCGGCGCGGAACTGGATGGAAGACTGTCCCTCGCAGGAGCCAAGGAGTGGTGGCCCAGGGACTGAGTGGAAGACCGTCGCTCGCAGGAGCCAAGGAGACAGGAGTGGCGGAGGCCGCGGGACGTGGCGGGGACCGCCGCTCGCAGGAGTCGATCAGAGGGAGCCGTCAGGAGCCAGTGGGCGAGCCGCCAATACCTCCGCTTGGGAGAGCTGAATTCCGTGTCGGTGGAAGCTGAATTCCACGTAAATAGGGAATCTTACTTACACATAAACCAGTTTGTCGGGGGGAGGGGGCTGTTTACCATTATTACAAATGCCCCGTTTTGTGACTCTGAAAACACTCATGCATGCTGCATACTAAATATACCAATTGGGCTCAGCTATCATATATGTCTGTGGTGGCATTTATAATACATGTGCTGGCACCCTGCCGTGCTTAGCACTAATTTTATTCAGCGTTGTACACAGCACGCAACAAGCTGTAACGAGTGGAGTATATCACATCCTGCCCGGGCGAGGCTCTTATGCATATCTCCATAGGTGATCTTAGAATGATATGCTGGCACAACGATTCTCATTTATAACGTGGCATATTTGCCGACGCCTCTTCATTTTCGGCCGGCACGGCAGTGTACGTGGCCCGGCTCACCCGCTGCCAACTGGGGTACATGGTAGCCGTCTGCAGTCATAATCGCCTCGTATATCATCGTCGACATTTCGGAATGAAGACACGCCGAGCGCTGAAGCTGTAAACGGTATAGCGGCTTTAGATGATGGAGATTATACTAATGACTTCAGCTCGTCTCAGGAGCGGCTGGCACGTCTAAATCACCGTCGATAGGTCCGTGGTGCCATATTGTCGGCAGCCGCCCGGACTGGCCGACTGGCAGGAGCCGTTTGTCCCGACGCCGGCGCGCGTCGCGCTGTCGTCTGTTTAGCTGTTAGCGGGTGTTTGGCACCATTTATCTGTGTATTCGCGAGGTCAGGGCTCGTGTCCCAGAAGTGGCCTTTCACCGCGCACTTGTAGTTGCATGGCTCTCACTCACGCGTCTCAGCGAAGTTGTTTGGGGTCAGCATTTTTCCAGTCAATTGGGCCTGTAATCTCGCATCGCTCGTCCCGTGTCCTGAAGTATTTATGTACTCTTCATTCTGTGCCTTTTGTCGTGCAAATCTCATATCCAGTTAGCCACGTCATATCCCTCGATCGTTATCCCGTGCCCCGTGTCCCTTGTACCGTGTCCCGTGTTCGTTGTCTCGTGTCCTGTGTCCCGTGTTCTGTGCCCCGTGTCCTGTGTCCCGTGCCCGTGTCCGTGCCTCGGGTCCCGTGTTCGTTGTCCCGTGCCCCGTTTCCGTGTCCCCTGTCGCCTGTCCCGTGCCATGTGTCCGTGTCCTTCGTTCCTTGTCCTGCAGTGCCCCGTGTCCCCTGTCCCCTGTCCCCTGTCCGTCCCCTGTCCCCTGTCCCCTGTCCGTCCCCTGTCTCCTGTCCCCTGTCCCCTCTCCCCTGTCCCCTGTCCCACTCGGCTCGCGGTGCCGGGGTGTGCGAGGGCCGGACCGGGCCGGGCAGTGCAGCGGTGCCGTAGGTGATTTGTCGTGCCCGGCCGGCGGGAGGGCCGCCCGCTGCCACCACCGCCGCCGCGCAGATAACTCGGCGCGAATTTCGGACCGGCGATTTATCGGCGAATAATGTGACATCTTTACTGGCGGCCGGCTGCAGTCCTGGTGATAACTTGGCCGGGGGCGCCGCGCAATGGCACGGAGACGGAGGGGGGGAGACGGTGACGGTGACGGGGTGACGGGGTAACTGTGACGGTGTGACGGTGTGACGGTGGCGGTGGTGGTGGTGGTGACGGTGTGACGGTGTGGCGGTGAGATGGTGCCGTGTGACGGTGACGGTGTGACGGTGTGACGGAGACGGAGGGGGGGGGGGAGAAGGTGACGGTGACGGTGGTGGTCGTGGTGGTGGTGGTGGTGGTGTGACGGTGTGACGGTGTGACGGTGTGACGGTGTGACGGTGACGGTGACGGTGGTGGTCGTGGTGGTGGTGGTGGTGGTGGTGGTGGTGGTGGTGTCGGTGTGACGGTGTGACGGTGTGACGGTGTGACGGTGTGACGGTGACGGTGGTGGTGGTGGTGGTGGTGGTGGTGGTGACGGTGGTGACGATGGTGGTGGTACTTCAGCTGTGAGTAAATGGTCGTCCGAACCGTGAACGGAACTCTCACCAGACCCCAGCCTATATACTCGTAGTTACCTATTCAAATGCTGCAGCTTCTAATGGCGCATCCACGTTCCGACCGCCACGCCTGATTGCTGCCATAGCCACGCTATTATACAGAAGAAAGGCGTCACTCGGCGGGGTTTCGGATGCAGTGTCTGTTCATCAGAATGGAACGTTCACTCCGCTGCTGATCACGCTGCACATTCAGCTGAGATTGGGTGTCGTATCACGTCTCAGTTTTACGGTATGCCTTCGATGTTTGCATGTAATTGAGACGTGCTGAGTGCTGTGCCCGAATGAATAATAATCGATCCTAGATCTATTATGAGGCTCTTATTGAACGATATCGCTGTTATCTGAAACATAACCAACTGTTGGAAATTAAAGGATTATGACTCAATTAGATGAGCGACACGAAGATCATGAGAGCGCCAGTTTGGCACCGACTAAGTTTAATGTGAGCATTGCTGGCTGTGGATTACGGAGGGCGGTCCCTGATAGCGGCTCGTATAGTACCATGGGAATACCGCGCGGCCACGGACCGGCGCGGCGGACTCTGGGTCGGGGGCCACTCCGTGTCGCTCCCGGACCTAACCTCCTGTCCCGGCGCGGGAGGTTAGGTCTGGTCCTCCTGTCTCGAACACAGGAGCCGCGCAGCCACCGGCGCACTCGGCGCCGTACTCCAACACCGACAAATGTCTACAAGGCATTGCGCTTAGCGGCCCGAGTCGGCCCCGGCTCCTGCCCCGGCTCCGGCGGCGGCTGATTGCCGACGCGGCCGGCCGGAGCCGCCCGGCGCGGCGCGGCGCGGCGCGGCCATCCCGGCTGCGTGCCGCGCCGGACCATTGGCCGCCGCCGGAACAATTCATAAATTAGTCCGTCTCGGCCGGGGCGCGGCGCGGTGGCAACAGATCGCCAGCCGGCCGCCTAATCCCCGCCTATCATGGGCGCACACGCTCCCTTTATGGCCGTGGTTATTGGAGCGGCGTGCTACCGACGAGCGCGGCGACGAACGAGGAGGAGGAGGAGGAGGAGGAGGAGGAGGAGGAGGAGGAGGAGGAGGAGGAGGAGGAGGAGGAGGAGGAGGAGGAGGAGGAGGAGGAGGAGGAGGAGGAGGAGGGGGAGGGGAGGAGGAGAGGAGGAGTCCCCTCACTGGAGAGGACTAAGTGCTTCCAAAACGCTGACCCTCCCAGAACAAGCCGCCAAAACGCCGAGGAGGAGAAGGGAGACTAGGCGGGGGATGCCCTTTTAGACCTCTCCTTCCTTAAGAAGGAGGCGAGGAAGAACTGTCGGGGCGGTATGTCGGACCGATGATGCCGGTTTGTCGCGCTGATGTCGGGCTGATGTCGGCGCGCGGAGGCTGGTCTGTCAGCCGGCCGGATGCAGCACCCACCGGCCGGCCGTCGGTCCGCGTCGCCGCGCAGGCGCCGCCGGCGGCTCGATGCTATCAGCTGATTCACGCGCGCCGGTGTCGCGGCGATCGGCCGCGTCGCGCGCCGTTAGATAAATCGGCGGCGGCGGTTAGTGTCGACCCGACCGAGGTGGACACGCCAGCCGGCCTTTTATATGGAGATGGTCCGGAGGTCGCGGCCGCACGAGCGACGGCCGCACGAGGAGCCGGTACGCCACGGCACGGCCGGACGAGGGGCCGGTACGCCACGGCCCGGCCGGACGAGGGACCGGTACGCCACAGCACGGCCGGACGAGGGGCCGGTACGCCACAGCACGGCCGGACGAGGGGCCGGTACGCCACAGCACGGCCGGACGAGGGACCGGTACGCCACAGCACGGCCGGACGAGGGGCCGGTACGCCACAGCACGGCCGGACGAGGGGCCGGTACGCCACAGCACGGACGGACGAGGGACCGGTACGCCACGGCCCGGCCGGACGAGGGGCCGGTACGCCACAGCACGGACGGACGAGGGGCCGGTACGGCTCGGCGGCGGACGGACGAGGGGCCGGTACGGCTCGGCGGGGGACGGACGGAGGCCGGTACGCCTCGGCGGCGGACGGACGGAGGCCGGTACGCCTCGGCGGGGGACGGACGGAGGCCGGTACGGCTCGGCGGGGGACGGACGGAGGCCGGTACGGCTCGGCGGGGGACGGACGGAGGCCGGTACGACTCGGCGGGGGACGGACGGAGGCCGGTACGCCACGGCGGCGGACGGACGAGGGGCCCGTACGCCACGGCGGCGGACGGACTGGTCCCGGGGGCTGACTTGATGCGGAGAACGGGCTGAGGACGACCTGACCCCGCTGACCTGTCGCAGAGCAGGAGCTCGGTGTGAGTCAGACTGACTCCTGGTGACCGAATCTGCGCCAGTGGAACTCCGAAGTTCCCGAGCTTTGCTTTGCGTAACCGTTTCATGTAATACTATCCAATTTGTCCACTTTACGGTGATTCATACCTGCCTGCTACATTTGTGCAGACCTCAAAAATTCACATGGTTAGTACCGTACTTCGTTGCACACATTGCCCCCCCCCCCCCCTGTCCCCCTGATGCAGCGAAGGAGTGGTAAAACTGCGTGGTGCCAGTCGATGCCGATGTCCATACATGGTCCGGGACCGGTCGGTTCCCACGACCACGGGCGCCGGTCGGGCCGGGCCTTCCTATCGGACCCAGTCGGGCCTACCTATCGGACAGAACCAGCTCCGGAGCCGACCGGCCGGCTAGGGCCTATCGCGGAGGATCGCCAAGCACACACGGCATTGGAGCACTTCGTGTTGTGTTGTCTGTTTTTAACAAATCGCAAAGCGAGACGTTTGACTTCCTCAATCTAGAATCTAACCTACCTCGTGACATTGTTCGTGCTGTTTCTCATGCATGATTGTATGATGAAAACGGCTGAAGACGACATAGTTACGTTTCATTTTGAATAGTCATTTTTTTGTGGGGGGGGGGTCTCAAAGCAAAGCGACTACGTCTGCACGCGGAATATTTTCCCATCGGAGAAAAAGCATGACAATTGTACGGTAATTGGGCGTGGTCCATGCGACGACTGCGCGTTCCCAGGGCGCGGTGTGCGTGCGCCTGTCTGTTCGACTGTACCGCGGTGTCATCGTCTGCGCGGGTCAGCCGGCCCGCGCGGCGTTCTGAAATAGAGCGGCAGACTGAACAGCTGTGTTCCTCTACAGCAATGTAAACAAATCAACCATAAAAAATGTTTTTTTTTTCATTCATGTGCCGAATTTTCATGCAATCTTGTGTTTCATCTGCAGCAGAGTTTATTGAGGAACAGAGTTCCTCTGTCTGTTGACTCGGATTGGTGATGTGCCCCTGAGGCGGGTGACCAACTCCTTCTGTCGCTGTCATTGCGTGTTCTCCGTCGGTCCCGGGTGACCCACTCCTTCTGTCGCTGTCATTGTGTGCTCTCCGTCGGTCCCGGGTGACCCACTCCTTCTGTCGCTGTCGTTGTGTGTTCTCCGTCGGTCCCGGGTGACCCACTCCTTCTGTCGCTGTCGTTGTGTGTTCTCCGTCGGTCCCGGGTGACCCACTCCTTCTGTCGCTGTCGTTGCGTGTTCTCCGTCGGTCCAGGGTGACCCACTCCTTCTGTCGCTGTCGTTGCGTGTTCTCCGTCGGTCCCGGGTGACCCACTCCTTCTGTCGCTGTCGTTGCGTGTTCTCCGTCGGTCCCGGGTGACCCACTCCTTCTGTCGCTGTCGTTGTGTGTTCTCCGTCGGTCCCCACCGTTTCCATCCCGTTCAGCCGCGCTGAGCTCAACCGAACATCTGTAGTGAGCTTCCATGCCAATCAGTGGTCTGTGGCTGGGGGGCAGAGGCTCCCAGTCAGGGAGAGACGGCAGTCTGTCCCTGACTCCCAGACTGCCGTCTGTGGGGGAGCAGAGGCCCTCCGTCTCTGTGAGTGCCGTCTGTGGAGTGTGGGGAGCAGAGGCCCTCCGTCTCTGTGACTGTCGTCTGTGGGGAGCAGAGACCCTCCGTCTCTGTGACTGCCGTCTGTGGGGAGCAGAGGCCCTCCGTCTCTGTGACTGCCGTCTGTGGGGAGCAGAGGCCCTCCGTCTCTGTGACTCGTCTGTGGGGAGCAGAGGCCCTCCGTCTCTGTGACTGCCGTCTGTGGGGAGCAGAGGCCCTCCGTCTCTGTGACTGCCGTCTGTGGAGTGTGGGGAGCAGAGGCCCTCCGTCTCTGTGACTGTCGTCTGTGGAGTGTGGGGAGCAGAGGCCCTCCGTCTCTGTGACTGCCGTCTGTGGGGAGCAGAGGCCCTCCGTCTCTGTGAGTGCCGTCTGTGGAGTGTGGGGAGCAGAGGCCCTCCGTCTCTGTGACTGTCGTCTGTGGGGAGCAGAGACCCTCCGTCTCTGTGACTGCCGTCTGTGGGGAGCAGAGGCCCTCCGTCTCTGTGACTGCCGTCTGTGGGGAGCAGAGGCCCTCCGTCTCTGTGACTCGTCTGTGGGGAGCAGAGGCCCTCCGTCTCTGTGACTGCCGTCTGTGGGGAGCAGAGGCCCTCCGTCTCTGTGACTGCCGTCTGTGGGGAGCAGAGGCCCTCCGTCTCTGTGACTGCCGTCCGCGGCGACCGGCGCCTGCTGATCGCCGCTATCTGGCCGCCCTGGCACGGAATGCCGTGCACGTGTCCGCCGGTACCGGATGGCGGTGCTTGGACGACTTTACGGGCCGGCGACGGCTGCGCTCATTTGCGGCCGTAACAAAGTGTCAAATAATCAGCTAGTGGGGCCGTTAATCTCCAATTCGGCCGGCTGAACGGCAAGCGGCCGCAGCCCGCTGTCCGCTGCACGTCTTCATAGTGCGGCTGTCGTGCTCCGGCGGCCATTCCGGGCCCGTCTCCGGGCTGAGCTACGGGCCGTTACGCCTCCGGACGACTCCGTAAACAATCAGTTATCTGTGATATTCTGTCCCCGCAACACGCCTTGTGGGCGTCCGCAGCTGCAACAAAATACCAATGGAGCCTCTTGAATTTGCCAGCCTTAACGATGACGTGTATTGTGTGTACTAATTAGTTCATACTTCTCGGGAATACAGTTGTCTGTTTCAGCAGTATTCTTTACGCATTCTTTCCCGTGCCTTTATCGTTTGTTAAGTATTCAGTCCCTTGCCGTCTACCTAACTTTGTTCCGTGCAGTCTTTTCCTATTCATTCTAGTTCAACCTCCATCCCATTACGAGAACCACCGTCGTCCCGTCCCGTCCCGTCTCGTCCCGTCTCGTCCCGTCCCGTCCCGTCCTGTAGTGTCCCGCCCCGTCCCGTCCCGTCCCGCTCTGTCCCGCGCAGAGCCGTCCCATCCAGCCACCCCCCCCCCCCCTCCCTCCCCGCCTCCACCGTGCTGATCTCTCTGTTACAAAGCCGGTGCGTAAATCACAGCGCTCCATTACGGCATTGTCTATGTGTGTGCTTATGCAGATGGTGGCCGTTACTCGCCGCCGCCGTGCCGGTGACGTCACTCGCGTGCCGGTGACGTCACTGCCGGTCCCGGGCTCTATTTACGGCGGTCGGTGCGGTGGCGAGCACCACGCAGCCCGGCGTCGCGCCGCGGCTGCTTTTTCAATTAGCGAGCGCCGCTGGCAAAGATGGGGAGGAATGGAGAGGTAGGAAGAGGTGTGCCGAGGTGGGAGGGGTGGACGCGCCCGGCCGAACCGGCAGACCGAGTGCCGCCCGCCGGACTCGCCACGCCGCCGTGGCTGCAAATTGCGCCGGCCCGGCGCGCCGTGCACCGCGCAGTAAATAATACAGGCCGGCGGCGCGCTCCACCGGCCGGTGTATCATTTTTACAGTGACCATTGTCGCCGTCACGGCCCATTCGGCCGGAGAAAACCGGCCGGCGCGCGAGCGATTTATCTCGCGCCGCCGCCACTGTCATGTAGCCGAGGACATAAAGGATTTTTATAATGCCGTATTTCGCGAGTGCGCGGCTGGCATCTTCATTGGGCGCGGTGCCGGACAAATGATCGGTTGGCTCGTATTTCGCGTGCCGCGCGGCCCACGGCGCGGCGCTGGTGTCGCGGCGCTCGGCGGGGGGCGCGGCCGAGCCGCGGCGACCACGACCCCGCCGGCCGCGACACGCGCGCCACAGGACACCGGGCGGCCGTCCCACACGGTTTATCGGTGATATTTCAGGAAGTGCTGGGCGCGACCCGAGTCAATGGGTCCCTGATTGCTAACGGAGCGCGACCCGTGAGGTCCTGCGACCAAGTCAGCACTGCGGCTGCGCCCACTTCGGAGGATTGCTAGGCGATGCCTGCAATGAACAAGGGAAAAGTTACGATTGCTATAAATTCAAACCTCGCTATTTCCGACCAACGTAGATGTATTTTATGCTGCATGGAAAATTATGAAATGGACTGGTAATTCTGCTCTGGATGAACTGAGAATTTGTTATGTGTGTCAACTGCCAAGACATGCCTTGTGTAAGCATTCTTTTCATCTGATCGATTAATGCATTCCATAAGCGACTGCCCTCCATTTGATGTGCCGTAAGCAGGCTTGCTATCCATTGCTACACTGCCATTGTTACTTTAAATAAAACACTGAACGACAGAAAACTGAGGAGAAACGATCCGGCAATGAGCAAATACCAAGGTAAAACGCAACATTAGATACACTCATTTATATTACGAAGCGTAATAACTCCGTTTCTTACAAATAAATCGCGCAGCTGAGTGGTGACTGCAACTGCGCACAGCGCACGATCGCTGCTGGGCAGCCGCCTGCCAGCTAGCGTGATGCTGTGCCGGAGGACAGCTGTGGCGTGGGAACTGCAGCGCCTCACAGGAACCTAGCACCAAGGCCGTCGGAACGTGCTGCTTGGTCGGCTCCTGTGAACAGTTCCCACCGCGCGTAAGCAAAACTGACACAATAGCAAGTGCATTGCATTTATGCAGCATTACTCAGATCGGAAACGCCGTTGCGGAGTAGGTGAGCCACGGAGACGGTCTGCCTGCCTGTGTCCGTGGAATGTCATTGTTGCGGCCGGCTGCTGATAGCTGCTGGCCGGTCGGCAGACTGCGCAGCCGATCGGCTCGACTGCTATGCACGACCCCGGCCCCGGAGTGGGAACGGTCAGCAGAGGCGGCGTAGCGGCGCTCCGCATTCCCGCCGCGCCGCTGGGATGCGCCGTGTGCGAAACGCGCGGCCGTCGCAGAGTTTCGTGATGAGCGCGCCCTTCGCTGTGCGGCGCGGCGCCGCTTTCACAGGCGGCGTCTGCAGCGCCGGCATCTGGGAGACATTCCACGTCGGCCGGCCCCGCGGTGCACTGTGCCGCCGTCGGTCCGCGGCTCCGCGGCGCAGCGCTCCGCGGCGACCGGTGGCCGGCTAACGGGACCCGGCGCACAACAAACAACGCACCCACCCCCCACCCACCTCCTCGAGGCAGCTGGGTAACTCAGCAACGCGGACATCCCACTGCATCGCTGCAACTCGGTAATGGATGGCTACTGATAAAGAGAGATTGTCATCTGGTCAGAAAGGTCTCATCTGTTCATGCTTTCCCGACTGCGCTGCAATTCGGTCAGCTGACGTAAATGACATTGGTACTGGACAGTGCTCCGCGAGTGAAACGGAGTGCACTGACGATTGCGGCCGGCCGGCTCGCCTTGAACTCTTGCCGAGACGGGATGTCGCGGTGCGAGCTCCGACAGACTGTTACCGTTAGGAGCTCCGACAGGATGTCACTTGACCATCCGATAGGGAGCTACGCGCCGTACCACCGCCGTCAGGGTCCTGCACTCACCCACCCACTCACTCACTCCTCATTTACTCACTTACTCACTCACTCACTCACTCACTCACTCACTCCCAGGGTCAGGGTCATTTACTCACTCACTCACTCAACATCTCTCTCTCTCTTCTCTCTCTCTCTCTCTCTCTCTCTCTCTCTCTCTCTCTCTCTCTCTCTCTCTCTCTCTCTCTCTCTCTCTCTCTCTCTCTCTCTCTCTCTCTCTCCTTTCATTGTTTTTGGCCGTCTGATGCATTTGCGCTCTTGTCGTTTTTGATGCATCGTCATACGGTCACGTATTGCAGGATATCCCATCCTGCATTCTTGCTTAAGATTGCTTTTGTGAGTGCCTCGATAACATTTTAGTGTTTCTGAGGTAAACATGTTTGTCTCCTTCTAGTGAGGAACTCCAGTTGGTCCTGAGAGTGAATACATACCTGCAGAAGCGTGTTATTGAAACTGTGTACACCAGCTGTCAGTGATATTCACAGCCGAGCCATGCACTTACAGAGTGCCCCCGACATTTCGTAAGTCACCGTGATCACAGTCCAGGATTGCCACCTGTCTCAGTCATAGACGGGTCTCAGAGCTGTTAATCTCGGCGGGAGACATGTGGCGGTTCATGCACGGGGAAAGCCATCCGTCCACTCCTGACGGGGGAGGCAGACCCCCTCCCCGACTGTAAACGTCAGACCCCTTCCCCGTCGGATGCTGTACCCCATTCGGTGGCGCGGTGACCGGCCACCTCAGACGGCGGCTGATGCTCTCCGAGGGCTGTGTAATATGTAAGTACATGTATATGGAGCAGCCCCGCGGCAGTGCGGCAGAACTGGGAGCCGCTACCTACCCATCCCTTCGGTATATGACGTCACGGGGAGTGACGTAGGAGACGGGTCGGACGGCGCCCGCCGCGCCCCGCCCGCTGAAATGGAACACCCGTCTCCCTGGGCTGGGCGTGTGGCGCCCTGTAACTCGGGGTGTGTCAGCGCGTGTCAAAAGGTGCGTCACTGGGTGGGTCACCGCGTCTCTGTGGGTGTGTCTCTGGGCGTGTCACCGCGTCTCTGTGGATGTGTCTCTGTGGGTGTGTCTCTGTGGGTGTGTCTCTGTGGGTGCGTCACCGCGTCTCTGTGGGTGTGGCTCTGTGGGTGTGTCTCTGGGTGTGTCACCGCGTCTCTGTGGGTGTGTCTCTGGGCGTGTCACCGCGTCTCTGTGGATGTGTCTCTGTGGGTGTGTCTCTGTGGGTGTGTCTCTGTGGGTGCGTCACCGCGTCTCTGTGGGTGTGGCTCTGTGGGTGTGTCTCTGGGTGTGTCACCGCGTCTCTGTGGGTGTGTCTCTGGGCGTGTCAGTGGCATGTCAGTGATGTGTCAGCGGGTTTCACCGTGTCACAAGGTGTGCCATGCTGGATGGGCCTTCCTGTTTTCGCAATGTGTGTGTCCGTGTTCTGCTGAGCGACTTGGCCGGCTTGTAGCCCCACACACTAACACCCAATCACTCAAACACCCACCAATGCAACCTATACAGCAGGGTTCCACGCTGCAATTAACCCATGGTATGTGGGCAATTACACACATGTGTTCGCATGTTAGACCGTGCAGTAAGAGGCTTCAGTCACTTCTAAAAAAGTGAGAAGAACGCTACCGCAATTTCTTTTAACTTTGCTCGATGTCGCTACTCGGTTCTGTCGTGCGGTGTGCAGGTATGTTTTGTGACCCCCTGTTCTGTGGTGCGGCGGTGCGCCAGTTTTGTTACGACGGTGAGCCGAATCTGTCACTGCGGTGCCCCAGGTTTGTCACTGCCTTGCGCCAGGTTTGTGACGGCGGTGCGCCGGGTTTGTGACGGCGGTGCGCCGGGTCCGTCACCTGGCCACCGCAGGCAGCTGAGCGCTGATGGCGGCGCTGATGGTGCGGTAACTGAGCTGTCCTACACGGCTGTCCTACACGGCTCGGCTATGTTATCGGCGCGGGGATCGCAGCCGCCACAGCTGACGTACGGAGGCAGTCGGTCTGAAGTCTGAACATTGCCAGCCCGAGTCCCGACCGACACGCACCATGAATATTCTACAGACATAACATAAACGGATATACAGTCTGCCTCAACTGACTAAATATCTTAGAAGAAAACAATGCATCTAATGCGCTGAATCAGGATCACAGCAGTGTCAACATAACGCACGATATAGTTTGAATCCTTTGCTTTCCCGCGCTGGACCTGCTGACAGGTCAGTCTCCGAACCCGCCTCTTTTATCACTGTTCAACCCGCTCCTGTGCCGAAAGATCGGGTCGTGGCTATCCCTACAGCATCACCGACACACGGGGCCTCTACTGTCGTACTCGTGACCGCGTGTGCCACGGTACGGGCTGGTCTACCCGTGGTACGGGCCGGTGTACCTCGGTACGGTGCGGTATACCACGGTACGGGCCGGTGTACCACGGTACGGGCCGGTATACCACGGTACGGGCCGGTGTACCTCGGTACGGTGCGGTATACCACGGTACGGGCCGGTGTACCACGGCACGGTACGGCGAGCCTATACCACCCACAAAAACCACCTGCCATCAGTCCGACAAACACCTTCATATTTAATAGCCCGCGGCAAAAAGGCGCCGCGGCGCGTCGGCGGCGTATTTGGCGCGGTCGGCAAAAACGGTCGGTCAGCGCGGCACGGCGGAGACGCTAGCGGCGCGGCTGATGGAGCTGTCAGCGCGGCCGCCGGTCGCCGGTCGGCGGTCGGCGGGGGTCGCGTTACCGACCCGGCCCCGGCGCCGTGTCCCGCTAATGGGACTCGGCGCTGAACGCTGAGGCTGCTGCCGGGATGGATGACCGAAAAGCCGGCCGTCTTCACGGTCTCGCGTGCAGAGCTATCGGCTGATTTTGCCGACTGGTCCCGGTAGCAAATGTCAGTTTTGCCGGCTGTGCTGTTGGTTGTCATCAGCGTATGACAGGCCCTCCTAACCGGCCGGCTGAGCAGATCCGTATGACAGACCCGGTCAGATCCGTATCACAGACCCGTCCAGACCTGTACGGCAGACCCGGCCAGACCTGTACGGCAGACCCGGTCAGACCTGTACGGTAGACCCGGTCAGACCTGTACGGTAGACCCGGTCAGATCCGTATGACAGACCCGGTCAGACCTGTACGGCAGACCCGGTCAGGCCCGTATGACATACCCGGTCAAATCCGTATGACAGACCCGGCCAGACCTGTCCGGCAGACCTGGTCAGACCTGTACGGTAGACCCGGTCAGATCCGTATGACAGACCCGGTCAGACCTGTACGGCAGACCCGGTCAGGCCCGTATGACAGACTCGGTCAGATCCGTATGACAGACCCGGTCAGACCTGTACGGTAGACCCGGTCAGGCCCGTATGACATACCCGGTCAGACCTGTACGGTAGACCCGGTCAGATCCGTATGACAGACCCGGTCAGACCTGTACCGATAGGCGTTATCACAAGTGTATTTGCGGCCATTGGGGCGTCGTAAGAAAAGAAGAAAACAACTGGCCCCAAGAACTTTAAATTATCAGTTAGCATGCACCTTTTCCTTGATCTGTAGAGAATTTACCATTAATTGCTAGAGAACATTGCATTTAAAATCGTCCATCTATGTTTTTTTCATCGTTTGCACAATATGTTCTTTTATTAAGCTAGAAACACTAATTAGAAATAGTTCCCGCATCATCAAGAACAATAGGGAAGGCTTGAAGTGAATACAATAATCTAAACGGTGTTGTAATCTATGTGAAGACACTTCTAAAATTGCCTGTAGAAATATTGAAGGCAAAAGTTCAACTTTTTCACAAGACGGATGTCTATAAACCTATTCAACGTGTGACAACTCAGCCGGTATTTCGTCGCCTACAGCCCAGCTTTCCCTAGTGACAGATAGAGGCGCTGCTATCGATGTCCGCCCGTGCCGCCTAACGCGGTAGACCCGGTCAGATCCGTATGACAGACCCGGTCAGACCTGTACGGTAGACCCGGTCAGGCCCGTAGGACAGACCCGGTCAGACCTGTACATACGGTAGACCCGGTCAGACCCGTATGACAGACCCTCTCGGTTCCCCCTCTGTAATGCAGATCCGGTCAGACCCGAGACCGGCCGTATGTACAGTGCCGTCTATGTATGTAGGGCAGGCCCGGTCTGCCGCCTTAATGAGGAAGGTCGCGGCTGGTCTGTGTAATTGCTGTAAGCCGCCGCCGCCGCCGTCGCTGTCACAGAAATCCGCCGCCATGGCCGGGCCGGATCCGCCGCGGAATATCCGCGTATAGCCGCTTCTGTCCGCACCTGCAGTGGGTAGCGTCATTATCACAGGGGGCGAATCAATCAGCTGTGCGCCGCCGGCCGGCAGGCCTCATTACTGGCTAATGGAGTGCTCTACACAATTTACATGTTTATGGAACGGTTATTTATCAGATGTGCTGTTTATTCATTTCATTGTATCACCAACAACAGGTGGCTAAGGTACAACGACCTTTTTGATGAGTACATTATCGTGTCGCTGCTTAGCATACGATTAACTCGAGTTAAACCCTTGATTAAGATATTCGCGTTACTGTTAGCGTCAACAAAAGTCTTCCAAACGTTAAAAGACGAATTAATCACATATCATTTGTGGTCTTCTCTGCCATGGATTACCAGCAATACTGAGCCGGCGACCGGACTGTGCCTGACATTCAACATCGGCATTTTTGGGCAGCATTGGGCCCTTCCCGGTATTTCGCTCTGGATTATTTCACCGGTCGGTGTATTCCAGTAATGGGTCCGACAGCGCTCGTCTCACCGTATCCTGGAGCTAAGGTTATATTACGGTGTATTCATGTGGATCGCTGCATCTGAACACGGCTTTACTCCGAACCAAAGCGGCGGCAGCATAATCTGAGAGCTAGAGGGCAGAGCGGAACTCTGCTCACCAAAGTCGGCACTCGGCTCCGGCAGGGCTTATATATTTCCTGCTTGTAATGCTATGATAGTTTGCCTTTTTCACTATGTTCATTAGCATGAACGGTATAGAAATAACCACCACTAAATGGCACCACTAGTTTTTTTCTTTAAAAGAGAGTTTGTCAGTCAACATTCCGAAGCTCAGTGCGTGAATTGGCCTGCTATGTAGATTGCCTTTTATGCAAAGAAGAAATCAGAGACCTAGAGATAGAAAGGGAGAGAGAGAGAGAGAGAGAGAGAGAGAGAGAGAGAGAGAGAGAGAGAGAGAGAGAGAGAAAGAGAGAGAGAGAGAAGGAGAGAGGGACGGGTGTCCCGAGCCACAGATTGTCCTCGGGGCGGAGGAGCGCCCCGTGCCACCACCTGAGCCCTCTATCGGTCCCTGGGAAACTGGCGATGACCCATCTGCGCCAGAGTCCCGGGGCACGGATCCCCGCTCGCAATGCATCTGTTGCCTCCAGAGCGGGAGCTGGCTACGATCAAATCAGGCTGCGCTGCGCTCTACTGCAGTTTCAGAGCGGCAGGACACTGCACGCCTCCTCGCTCCCGTCCAGTGGTACCGGCACCTGTAAAATGAGACCGGTTACACCTGACGGCCGGCCCCTGCCCCGCCGTCTGCGCCGCCGCCTCGGCTGCTCCCTGTCGTTTGAATATTCATCTCTCGGCGGCGGGATTCGCAGCGGTGTCGCGGCCACACTCGGACACTTATAAATCGGCCATGAACAGCGGACCACACTTAGCTGCGGTATGTCTGACACGCCGGCTGCGGCGGCGGCGGCGGCGGTCAGGGGTGAGACCAGCGCGGCCGGCGGCGCTAAGAGCAGCCGCAAAGCACCTCTGCCCTCAGCACCTCTGCCGAGCAGCACCTCTGCCGCTCAGCAGCTCTGCCGCTCAGCACCTCTGTCCCTCACCCTCAGCAGCTCTGCTGAACAGTACCTCCGTCTGCCCGTCGCTCGAAAGGGAGTGACGACACAGACGGCGAGCGGCCGACCCGCGGCACAGCTACCGAGTGCAGTGGGCGTCAGGGCGGTGACCGGTCACACCCGAGACGGGTCAGATCGGTGACAGGTCAGGCCGGAGGCAGGTCAAGAACCAGCCGACAGTATCGGGTCAGAGCAGTATTGTAAGAACCTCAGATAGCAGGTTAGAACAGTAGCGGGTCAGGGCAGTGACGGGTCAGAGAATTAACGGGTCCCGCTGGTGACAGACCAGGCCGGCGTGTCGGGTCACGGTCCGCGATGACCGGGTCCTGGACGGCGCGCCGGCCAGAGAACGCCGCGGTTACTGAGCAGGGCTGACACGGGCGGCTGGGCAGACTCTATGTGTGGCTCATGTTCTGAGAACGCAGAGATATTGCGGTGTCAGGGTACGAGGCACTTCGTTTTTTTTTTTGTCCCGAAACGTACGTTCTGGAGATTGCAGAACGTACCCAAAGTGGCTCAAATAATGTCTGACTTCAGCAATCTGTTCAAGCGTAACATGCGAGCCATGCTCCACGAACCAACGAGACCGACGAAATTCATGTAATGTGACAGCAGGTCAGATGCTTGGATATTGATTTTTTAGTGTACCGAGTGCCGAGTTCATTGACCAGTGAGGTCAGTCCTGGGAGGCCAGGGACCGATGAGGTCAGTCGCTAGACTGGGATGTCAGAGACCGCTGAGGTCAGTCACCA
Organism: Amphibalanus amphitrite; assembly: GCF_019059575.1. NCBI lineage: Eukaryota > Metazoa > Arthropoda > Thecostraca > Balanomorpha > Balanidae > Amphibalanus > Amphibalanus amphitrite. Next base: position 165,885 of record NW_024881786.1, read on the forward strand.
GACTGGGGGCTCAGGGACCGAATATGCCAATCCTGAGAGGTCACAAGCCGGTGAGATCAATCTTGGGAGGTCAGGGATCGGTGCAGTCATCCCTGGGAAGTCAGGGACCGGTGAGGTCAGATGACAGGTCACGGACCGGTGAGGTCAGTCCAAGCTGCCAGGAAACGGTGAGGTCAGGGACTGGTGAGGTCAGTCCTGGGAGGTCAGGGACCGGTGAGGTCAGTCCTGGGAGGTCAGGGACCGTTGGGGTCAGCTGTGAGGTCAGGTGACGGGATTAGTGAGGTCCCAAGACCCGGAGCTGGGTCACTCTGGGCGCTGATGGGCCGATAGGCGCCTGCTGCGCCGCCGTCTGTCCCGCCGGCGCCGACAATCCACCGTCAGCGGACGACAGAGGACACTGTCACTGTAACTGGAGAACCAGAGCCGCCCAGCCGACCCACCCAGCCACTCTCCCGGCCTGTCCGCCCCGCCCGGCCCCGCCCGGCCCTCACACAGCACGCCATGGAGCGTCGGGCCAGCTCCGGCCGACCTGGGGCCTATTCCTAGAAACGGACGCCGCCCATCGAGAACTCGGCAAACCGAGGCCAAATGGCGTTCTCAGAACGGCCGCCGCTGCAGGTCGGTTGCGTCACCGGGTCCGAATACCGGCCACATGCCACCTGTCGCGGCGCGCGGGTCAAGTTTCGGGCGGCTATCTGATCCATAACTAGTGGCGCGTGGCGGAGGGCCGCCCGCCGCCGACGCGTCACGCTCGAAACGGTGGCCAGGACACTGCAGACTGGACGCAAGGTGCTTGATCCACCGGGCGCCCCTGCTTAGGTAATGGCCATTGGTCACCGTTTCTGTTTGCATGTGGCTGTGAGGTCTGGTTGACTTCGGTCTTCCTCTTCGTATGTGATTTGTCTCTGCTCTGCTCTGTCTGTATGTCTGCTTTATATGCTCCTATCTTTGCGGCCCTGGCAGCGGTACCCGCCCGCCCAGCCGGCAAAGGGGCGGGGGGGGGGGCAATTAGGCTGCGGTCAGTGGCGATAATTGTCGGTCTCTATTACAGCCACCTGTTCGTGTAATGAGGGGCGGGCCGGTCCCTCCCTCTGCGCCGGCCGCACGGGCCGACCCGGCGCGGCGGTTCATAGTGGTAGCGGCGATATGAGCCCCGCTGGCCCGGCCCGGCGGTTCATAGTGGTAGCGGCGATATGAGGCCCGCTGGCGCGGCGCGGCGGTTCATAGTGGTAGCGGCGATATGAGGCCCGCTGGCCCGGCCCGGCGGTTCGTAGTGGTAGCGGCGATATGAGGCCCGCTGGCCCGGCCCGGCGGTCTGGGAGCCGGAGAACTTCATCAGCCAGCGACCGGCTCATCAGCGCACACCGCTGTCCCAGCACTGAATGGCGGAACCGACATGCTCTGACCTCAAAGGGGATGAGGTCCCTCCCATCCCCTTCCGTCTGTCTAACAGCTCGGACGGCTGCCTGTAGTCCGCCCAATTTTCTGGCTTTGTCGAGTTGGGTCAGTGTGATGGGAAATCTACTGACATTACCTCAGTAGGCTTCAAGTAACGTGGGCGTATGTCACTCTTCAATCGCTCCATCTTTCCGATCGTATGGACTGTAACATCAAACCGATCTGTCCGTGCGTCAAACTCTGTCCATATCTTCCTTGTTATTCCAGTTGGATTCATCTTTCAGATTACCCACTCCCTTGTAGGCTGAAATCTGTTGGTTGTATACAGCACTTTGTGAAGATGTGTCCATTACGTAAAGATTGTATCTGGTCGGTAGCAATTAGAAGCTTGCCGAGGCCCCTGCCATTTCGAGCCGAAAGTGGCGCAACAGACTTTTACACCTGCACCTAGCTGCGAAGCCATTGCCTCGAGTGCAGGCAGGCAGCTCAAATGGAGACAACTTTTAATGGATCATGCGAAACAGCTCCTAAAGCTTTTCGCGTTAATGGCGGCGGCCCGTGCGGTGACCCCTCTCCGCGCGGCTATCGGTGCGTCCATCTGCGGCGCGCGGGTCCGGGCGCGCGCAGAGTGGCCGCCGGCCGCCGAGGGGATGCCGAACGACGCTGCCAGACATGAGTGACCTATTGGCGGAGCCGCGAGCACCGGTGGTAAAAGCCGGCGGCCAGCGCTGCAGGGAGAGAGACGGCCGTCCCCGGCAGTCGGCGGCGGCGCGATCTAAAAGGCGGCGGCGGGTGTCAGGGCTGACACGGGATGGTCCAGACGGAGAGTTTTTCTCCGACTGGTCCGGTCGGGTGAGCCGACCTTGCTGCCCGCTCAATAGAGAGATGTGCCCGTCGCCGGGTGGTCCGATGACAGCGGCAGGCGCGCGTTTTTTATCGATTGATATCGATCGGACGGAATGAGTCAGAATCCTAGACATCAGGGCAAAGGAAAAAATCAGGCCAACCACCAGCGCGAGGAAGCTCGCATTTTTATGAATGAATGTCACCGACTGTACTACTTACTCGGTGAAGTTCCTACAATTTTTCTTATAGCGACTCAATGTGCCCAAGGACTTTAAGCGCCATTCCGTACACGTGTTTCGCTCTGATTCCGTAGGTGATATGGCGCGCCGCAGTGGTAGCCGACAGGTGCTGCCTATGTATGCAAGCTGATAAGCCGACCTCCACACACTTGCCTTTGGGAGGAGGATGCCCGAAGGCACACTTTAGCCAGTAGTTGGCGGGATGGCAGAGGCTAATAACGTGCAGTGCTGAGCCTAGTTACCAGTTCGGTTCACGCAGAAATAGCCCCAGGGACGAGAGGGCGATCTGTTAGCCACTGCAACTGATGACTTACCATGAGTCACCGGCCACCGCTCTCAGTTCATGGGCTTGGTGAGATGTTACCTGCAATCGTTCGCCGCCAGTGAGACTAGTTCAGTCTCACTACAACATTCCCTTACACCCGTCGCCGATGTTCAGTGTCCTGTCATCCGCCGTTCCGATGCCGTGCTACAAGCAGCTGCCATCACGCGGGGTGCCCATTTGATGTCCCAGCTCGGCCCGCGCAACCGTCTGAGCACTGTCGCTGTTACGGCGCAGGTCGTCGCCTTTTTCTCGTGTTATCTCCAGTCGCATTTCTCATAGAGGCGCGGACGTCGCTGCAGCCGGCCGTAAAAACACCTCCGTCGTGATCACCTGGCTCGTCCGGGAAGGACAGCGTCCGCGCAGCCTGAGTGACGGGGCTGCATTTTTGGCCGGGCACCGGTCCGACTCCGGAGCAGCATCTGCCGACTGCGGGGGGGGGGGGGGACCGGCGGCCGCGCTGTGCCCCAAACAGCGCGGCGGCGCTCCCCGCCCGGCGGCGAGCCGATACCATCAGCCAGTGGGCCGGCTGGGGAACACCGTCCCGTATACCTTATCGGGTGCCGACGGTGGTTACAGGTTATCTGGTTTGGAGGCGGGGTCCTCACGATCCGTGTATAGATGGCAGTAAAGATGCCCCAGAAGCTAATGGTGCAGTGTTTCTGTCTGTCGTTAGTGGGGTGCCAGGGCAGTAAAGCCATCATCCCGACAATGACGCTCCCGATCACATTTGGTCACATGGCAACTTACAAGTATGTAGCTGAATTTAGCGAAAATAAAACGAAGCTTTCTTCAGTTTTTGATTATACTTAGATCGATTACGTTTTAATGTTTCCTTCAGGTTGCATGCAGTTGTACAAACATTGCGTTCTTTGGTCAACAATGATGAATGCATGGCTGGCACACATGCAATGGACTACCAGTAAACCATTGAACAAATGCGAAGTAATATGAACTGCCACAGGAAACTACCGACGTTAATAATTTCTTACAACCTTCAATTGTAACCAGAGAACATAGAGTCTGCAGTCTGCTGCAGTACAGCTAGTTTCGTGGCAGCTATTGTGTCATGCGCTGTTTTAGCTGCATCTGCAGGGCGCTGGCTGCAGCGCTGGGGGCCGGCCGACTCCCCCATCCATCCCGAGTCCCCGACAGTCAGTCGGGAGGGAGGGAGGGCGTGTCTCCGTCCGCCGCTGTCCCACCCCGCCCTGCATGCCACCCGCGTCCCGCGCCCGTCAGCCACGCGGGGCCGGACAGGACATGGCAGCCACAATCACGGCCTGCAGGCGACACAGCCCTCCAGTCACGGGTCGCGCCCGCCCCGTGAGGCTCTGTGTGGTCTGTGTGAGGCTCTGTGTCTCTGTGTGATCAGTGCGCCGCTGCCGGGAGTTTTGGGGGTGCCGGGTGGGACGTCATGAGCCTGTGGTCCCCAGTGGCGCCCTGATCATGAGATCATGAAGACAGTTCAGACCGCAACCAACTATGCTCTATCTATGCTCTATATGTCTGCGACTGCTGCAGTGACTCGGCCCCCGACTTCCCGGTCCCGCGCCGAGTCGATCCGCGCGGCGCATCCTCCCGCGCACTGTAGTGACCCGACCCGCCCGTCCCCCGGCCCCCGCTGCGAGGTGACCGCGCGGCACGGCGCGTCCTCCGCCGGCGGACAGCGGCGCTGTCGCGGCTGCACCAAACTGGTTCTGCGCAGCGGCCGCCCGCCGTGTGGCTCTTCACTTTCTTTTCTGGTGTCATACCGCGGCAGGGGATGCTGCGGCGCGGCCGGCGACCGGAGCGCTCCCCAGATCACCGAGATCCGCGCCAGATCCAGCCGCTATCTCGGCGAGATCCGCGCCGAATCGAGGAGAGATCGAGGCGAGGTGGAGACCGGGCCGGAGGTGGGACGGGATTCGTGTCGCCGCCGAGTATCGGCAGGTGCTCCGAGAGGTGCGGCACAGTCGCGGCCGAGTCGTCTGCAGACTTCACCTAAGTGCATCCGTGATCGTGTCGAGATCCGAGATCCAGCCGCCGAGACCTGCCCAGATCCAGTTGATAACGCCACAGATTTGCCCAGATCCAGGCGACGTCCGGAAGATATGTAAACAAGAGGCTTAGCTGAAGATCTCCTTGAATCTCGTTAATCCAAAGAGGGCACATGAAAGATCGTCCCGAGGCGGTAATTATTCCATACAGTTCCGGATACATCTGCTAGACTGAGTGTGAATGCACGGAACGCGCCAAACGCCGACACTTGAGGCGACTGCGGAGTAGGGGACACGAGCGCTCGTCTATCGGATACGGTCGCTCGCTGACTGGCCACTGGCCGAGGACAGAGTGACCGCCGGTCGTGAACGGAGTGCGCGCTGCTTAGAGGAGAGCTACCGTCGGTTGTGGACTGTGTGGCAGCGCTGACCGCGGACTGAGAGACCGTGCCGACTGCGGACTGAGAGACCGCGCGGACTGCGGACAGTGTGACCGCACCGGCGCCGCCCGCGCTGACCCGGCCGCCGGTTTTTGGTCGTCTCGGCGTGTTTTACCGGCACGCGGCGCCGACCGGGCGTGTAACGCGCCACGACAGCCGCCGTCGCGTCACTAATGCACCGGCCGATATAATCTGCGGCGAGCAGCGTGCCCGACTCCGGTCCATGGTGGCCGTGCGCCGTCCGTCCGACCAGGACCACTGACACACGGGCCGCCAGCGCTGAGCTGAACTCACCGTCAGAGGAGAGACGGCAGAGACCGGAGACGGCAGCGACGGAGACGGAGGGAGGCCTGCCCCGCTGTGACGAGCCGGGATCGACGTCACGGTGAGTGCTGATCGGGGCTGGACGGTGCTCTGAATGTACCGGAATGTCGGGAACTCGAAACTGTCTTACTTCTTGCACTTGTTCACCTATCAAGGATTTGCACTAACGTACTCTCCATGAACCTTACATTATTATATTCCATATCTCCTAGAAATGTTCGCTCAAAAACATGATGTAAGTCCTTTCTTTTATTCCAAATGATATAAATAATGCTAAATCAAAACTAAAACGCAGTATTTTAAACGTTTATACACCTTTGTAACCTTTGTATGCACGCATAAGTACGAGGGTTAGCATAGTTACTCGGTGCAATTTAACAACATAAAATACGGTTTAAAGAAGTTAAAACTCATGAGCAACAGGGTATTCAATTTATTGCATTTCATAACTGTCTTGTTGATCATACGCAGCTACACCATCCACTTTTTTAAAGTGCAAGTGGTTCCCATAAATCTTAATTGACCAATGGTGGGTTACAGTAGGTACCTAAATGCTGAGCTTCGTTTAGATAACTAGAATTCTAGAAAAAAATTATATTATAGCACCAGTAAAGTCTAGGCTAAAGTATTACACCAACATTTGCCTTCTTTTATGTTCAAATACACTGGAGACAAAAATTTAAAAAATATATTAATTATTTCTTTCGTTATTTCAATGAGATGTTGCTGGTAAGTAAAATTCCGACTAATTTATTGCGATATTTGTAACCAAATCACTTTGCGGGGCTGCAGTTCGTGGCACCGCTCGGCGAGCGTGACGCCGTCTGCGGCCAATTTATCGGCGTTCCTGCGCCTCTTATCACGTGTGCTTTACCGCGTCATGATAAATACTGTCCATTGGGCCGCGGCGGTGTCGGGCCGACAGCCGGCTATAGCTCCGACTCCTCCGAGACGGCCCTGATGCAAGCGGTTTCGTCACCGCCGCTGGTCGCCGAGACCGGCCGGACACGGTGTCGTAAATAGCGTGCATGGCCCGGCGGGATGTGTGCACTTATCCGGACATGGCCGGCGCTCTGCAGCCGCCGACACCCGCCCGGACGACCGCCTTTTTTCCAGCCGGGTCGTGCGCACGGCGACAGCGCAAATGCGCCGCCGAACCCGCGGCTTTGTGGGCCGCTTCGCGAGGATAGGGAGGGTAGCCGAGGGGGTGGCGGGGTGGTGCGGGGTGGTCCGCGGTGTTCGGAGGTAGTCCGAGTTAGTCTGAGGTGGTCTCAGGTGGTCTGAGGTGGCCTCAGGTGGTCTGAGGTGTTCGGAGGTAGTCCGAGGTGGTCTGTCGAAGGTCTTCCGAGGTGGCCCGAGGCTCTCTCACTGGACGTATTAGGCGCAGTGATCAGCTGAGGCTCAGCGACATCATGGCCCGCAGCGCAGTAGTCTCCTTCATGCGCGGGGTGGAGTGGCGGGGTAGCAGTTTCAGCAGCGGCGCTCCCCAGTCCCGGCCGCACCGATCGGCCATCGAGCCGGATAAGTTGCACGGCGCCGCCACTCGAGTCCCCCGGCGGCCGGCGCGGGCTCTGAGCGCCCATCATTTGGTAACAGTCTGTGGAGTGGGGCGTCGAGCGCCCTCCAGACCGCCGAGTGCCTTTGAGCGGCGGCCCTCCGCGGCCGGCCCGAGCACCACATCAATGCCTCTCGTCGGCGGCGACGCGGCACAGGTGGCCGCCGCAGCAGCGCGCCAGATGCCGCCCCGCAGCCCGCAGCCGCTCTGGGGGCGAGCGCCGCTCTGACAGCCACTCCTTAGGGCTTAGCAAGGGTCGCCGATCCGCAGCAGATCAATCTCCACTCTGTCAAACTTTGTCCCGACGATGGAGATTTATGTCGGTGACCAGACATACATCATTATTCTCTCTCTTATAACAAACCAATTATGGCTGGAAGCTCCGCCTAATTGTGCAGTCAGAAGCGTTTAGTGCTTAATTAATGTAGCTCCTAACCGGGAGATGTTTATCATCATCATAGCGAGTGGGCGGAAAGGGCCGCGCGATTTACCGGCCCAATCTGATCGCGGCACGGTCATTCGCCGCGGCCCATTGTGGGCCGCACGTGCCCGTCTGTCTGTCTGTGTGTGTGTCGGCCGGTCCGTCCCGCCCGCCCACCTGCCGTGCGGCCGCCCCGCTAATTAATTTGCCATCGCCGCCGGCCGGGCGGCCCGGGCAGCGGCGCGCCGCCGGATTACGGCGATTGCTCTGATGATGTCGGCGGCCGGCGCTGCTGACGGCGGCACTCGGCCGATTGTCCCGGCGCCCCGGCCCCGCCGTTTGGGTGCCCCGGGCGGGGCTCGTGCAGGGAGGGGGGAGGGACTGTAGCCCGCGGCCAGTGGCTCTGATCCGACAGCTCGGTGTAATGCCGGCTGATGGTCGTATAACGAGCGGCGGTACATCGCCTCGTGCCGCGGGCGACTGACGGACGGCTCGTGGGCGGACGGTGCAGCCTCAGCCCCAGGGTGGTGCATCCTCGGCCCCAGGGCAGGCACAGACACAGGACAGCCGCAGCCTCCAGCCTCAGGGCAGCACCAGCCCGAGGGCGCTGAGGCAGGCTGAGAGCCGTAAGGTGGTGGTCAGCTCTCAGGGGATGGGGGCGGGTCGGTGGGAAGCTCCAGGGAGATGATGTGCACTGTGCAGTGTGCAGTGTGTGCAACACTGCTGAACGGCCCATGGCTCACACGGCCGCCGCGGCACTGAGCGTGGATGTCCGCGTCTGAAATCAGCCCGCCCCTTTATGCAGCCCGTCCGCCCACCAGTGGGAGATATGCGCCGAGTTTATGGGGTAACATATGACACATAAAGTTGGGCTGTGTGGTGACACTCGGCTTTCAGTGGGGGAGGTAACGCGCGCTGGGAGCACAGTTTGTGTGGCAGCTGGACGGAGCGGACGGCCGGCTGGGCGCCGCTCAATGGCCGGCTGACCAGCCCGGTCCGGTCCGGTCAGCGGCGGTGGTCCGCGGTCCCAGAGCGGTGGTCCGCGGTCCCTGGGCGGTGGTCCGTGGTCAGCGGCGGTGGTCCGCGGTCCCAGAGCGGTGGTCTGCGGTCAGCGGCGGTGGTCCGCGGTCCCAGAGCGGTGGTCCGCGGTCCCAGGGCGGTAGTCCGCGGTCCCAGAGGGCTGGTCCGTGGTCCGTGGTCCTCGGTGACGGGCGGCCGTAAAGTGTCACTGCGGGTGGACGGCGGCCGGACCGGCCAGGTTCGACTGATCCCGGACGGCAGCTCAGAGTCACGGACTCTGAGAGTCACAGGTCTATAACAGGGACCATCCCGCCTGGCAGGCATGCAGTAATTAATCCTGATGGCCACTCAGTCACAGTCTAGCAGCCGCTATAAAAACATACCAATCCTCAAACCTAGCAGATATCCTTAATTTTACATCCTATCCCAAAACAGTTTATTTGGCAACGTTGGGCAAAGTGTTTTTGGACAATCAGCCCGTGAAACGTGCTAGAAATTAACATCCGTATCCACTTCTGCATGCTATTCGAAAACTTGCGACTGCGGGCACTGAAGTGAAGGGACAACCACTGAAGTGTAGTCATTAGTCAACCAATATCGGATGTCCATTTCTGTGCATGCACTGCGATAGACGCTAGTTATGTTCAAAAACCAGATATGAATGGGGCATGGCATGGATATTTATTTTAAGGGGCTCATGGGCCGTGGCATTACTTTCCCTGCGGTATCTAACTATAAAAATAGTTTTCAATACACATTTAGCAAAAGTGAAGTTAAACTAAGACAATCAATTTCCATAAGGTATTAAACAATTATATTTCGATTCAGAGAATGCGGCGAGAACTCCATGGAAGACAGGTCGCTGATGCTGAATAAATACCATAAAGAGCAGAAAACTTACTAAAACGGTAAAACATTGAGCGGTTCGATCAAAATGATGTGTTGCTTCAATGTGATAATGACAACTAAGAAGGCTGTATGCATTACGAGAGCACGACAAAACGTTCCCCAGCAGCCCAAGCCTAACCTGTTCAATGAAGTGCGTCTGAAATTGGAGCTGATTTGCGGGACTGTCCCTGCGGGACTGTCCCTGCGGGTGGAGCAGCTTCTTCATGGAAGGTGGTGGGAAAAGAAGTCGCCAAATCTACAATGCCGATTGTCAAGTTGAATAAAATGCTACACTGAATCAATTCTTATTATTGCAAAGTTTATATTTTACATAACGCAGACATTCCGAAGCTCCTCAATGCGATAAAAATACCTATTTGGAAGGCAACAAAGTCGTAATCAGATAAAGTGGATGGGGCAAACGGTTATTGGTGGAGCAAAATGGCAGGTTGCTGGGGCAGCTGTCTCACCACCTGTATAGGAAGCTCCGCCTCTGCCTGCCGCGTGTGATGCACGCCTTGCCACATTGTCACGCTCGGCGCCACCGGTCCGCTGGGGCCGCTGGGGCCGGTGTCTGGCGAGGCGAGGTCAGCCGGCGGGTCAGATCCGACCCCGCGACCCCGGCCCGGGTCAGGGGTCGCGTCAGTGTCGCATGGCGCCACCACTGGACACCAGTCGGCGCCAAATCGCGCGCGACGCCCCGCAGCGACCGTGCACAATAAACGACCAATATTTACGGCGCCGTAAATCTTGCATAACACGGACATAAAGATTGGGAACATAACTCAGCCATCCTGTGGCATTGTCGTGTGGGGCGGTTTGTTTTGCGGGCGCCTGTTGTCGCCCTGTTTGGCAGCCATCGACCAAGACGGCACGGCGTCTGCCATTATTTCTTCGCGTATAAGGCACGGTTCGTCGGAAGGTCATCTCAGGCTCAAAAGAAACTATATATACCATTCGAGAGCTGACGGTGAGCTGAATCCAAAAATGTAATTTTTATCAAAATCGATCGATGGCCTTTTTTGAAAATTGCATTTTTTTAAAACTTTATAATTTTTTATTCAACGGGCTGTCCCGGACATTCTTGAAAACATAAACATGTATTTTTTAGTTCCAGTGAAAGCTGAACGCCAAAAGAACAATATTTAGCGAAGCAATATTTCCAAACATTAATATGCGTCTCCCACAGCCGACAATAAGGCGCAATCACACAGCTCAGTGTCACGATGGACCAAAGTCAGCCACACAGAAGCGTGAAATGACCCTTATCGACTCGCAGACCCGGCGCTCTCGGCCCGCCTGACCGGCCACGGCAAGGAGGTTTGGCTGTCGTTCTACTAAACAGACGTCATATTTGTTAGTTTAACGATTCAAGTCGGTACTTGAGTTATTCAGGATACATGAGCAGAAGATTCATTACTCTGTCATCTTCACATCATGCATTAATTTGCACTTGTTCATGTCTACTTTGCTCAATTGAGCTTGGTATCATGCCCATATAAGGAAAATTGGCCGCGCTGAAATGTCAGAGGTTGTACCGGCCTCAGCTCGGGTGGAGTGGGGGTAGCGCCCAGTGGGGCAGGGTAACCTTTGACCGGTCGCACGGCCGAACAGCTGTCACCAGTACAGTCTCTGACGGTGAAACCCCGCTCACTTACCCTGCGCGGGCACTGAGCGCAGCTGGATGGAACAAAACGTGTATAAGAAAAATGTAAATTAAAGCATGTTTTAAATCAAGCAGAACAATGAATTTTCTTCACAGGTATCCTCAATAACTTTAATAGCGATGTAGACAGATAAACTGACAAATATGACATTTGTTTAGTAGAACGAGAGCCGAACGTTCTTTCCGTGGCTGGTCAGGCGGGCCGAGAGCGCCGGGTCTGCGAGTCGATAAGGGTCATTTCACGCTTCTGTGTGGCTGACTTTGGTCCATCGTGACACTGAACTGTGTGATTGCGCCTTATTGTCGGCTGTGGGAGACGCATATTAATGTTAGGAAATATTGCTTCGCTAAATATTGTTCTTTTGGCGTTCAGCTTTCACTGGAACTCGAAAAAACATGCTTATTTTTTCAAGAATGCCCGGGACAGCCCGTTGATTAAAAAGTTATAAAGTTTTTACAAAAACGCAATTTTCAAAAAAGGCCATCGATCGATTTTGATAAAAAATACATTTATGGATTCAGCTCACCGTCAGCTTTCGAATGATATATACCGTTTCTTTTGAGCCTGAGATGACCTTCCGACGAACCGTGAAGGGTCGCCCCAAAGAACTTCCCGGGACGAGGTGACCGGCGAGGTCGCGTGACGTCGTCACATTCCCCATCCCCTGTACGAGTCGAGCTGCTGGCGGTGTCATGTTTAGGGTCAAGCGTTTCGACGGTATTTGTATGCTAAACATGAGCTGCTCATTCTTTATGACATGTCAAGCGATCCTCGCGTTTGATCAGATAGCTTCCGAATGCATAATTCAAAGACATTAGCGGTCAAACAGATGCGGCGTTTACTGTTTGGACATTGTTGTGCCTCTGTAATTAATATCATCTCTTTGTTTAGCTGGAGGCGATAAAAAGGAGACATGACGTAGAAAAAGGTTCAATCATTCTACCGAATTATTCAGTGAGCGATTCGCTGTGTCAATGGTAAAAGGAATGTTTTCTGGAACTCTGTTCTCTTGACTTCTCTTGGGGAGATGAAGACGATTGACGAATGATACCCAGATGAAAGGCAAATAATGTCAATCAACTGTTTTTTGCTTTTAGTGCAAGTGGTTTGCATCCGTTATTTGAATTTTACAGGGTGATTTTTTTACAGGGCAAAAAGTTTTTAAGCCTAGAGATACCAAAACATATAACAAACGCCAAAAAAGTATATCCATGTGAAAGGAAATTGTTTGTCATTTTGTTTTCAGGACCTTTTAAAGACTTCTTGGGACTCATTCTGTTGTGAAGTTCCGTGAAAATGGCGCACAACAAAATGTTTTCCCCAAAATCGCCAATTACTCCAGGCTTGCGTGCCTTAAAACTGTGCTCACTTCGAGCACGTTCTGTAAGCCTAAACGGAGCTCAAACTCAAAGTTTGTGTGTGCAAATGAAATGTCAGAATGTGCTTTTTACAAAGATGTACATTTGCTGTCAGTGGATCTGTTTTCTGGTACCGCCATTGCTCTTTACTTTTTGCCCTGTATAAAAAATCACCCTGTAGATGGTCACAGGTTACAGCATTAATTAGAAGCTAATGTGAGGTTTGGTTAGATAGTAGGTAGTTGTTTGCATTTTTGTGTTTCTCTGCATATCTTCTAACTAGTTGCAGACTTTTTGCGTCTTTAATTTCGTGGTGTCGTGTGCTTGCCTGTGTTTTCGGCTGTACATTTCACAAATTATATTTTGTTTATCTTTTACAATGGAATCCTCAATGTTCAATGGCTTTCATATTTGTAAAACAGATGGCGCTGATAACCGCACCAGACGCACTTAAAGCACATTACCGCCTAATGTCCATTATCGCCGAGAGCTTTGGAATTGTCAACTTCAGTTTTATTTTTGTTGTCGGTATGCTCTTTGTGCAAGAAAACACCTTTGACTGTGCATAATTATCGCCTTTACCCTTCCCGCTGAACGCCGCTGTAAAAGGGACCCCCTCCCCCCCCCCCCCGCTGAGCGCGGCGCTGTCGCCGTGACCGGGGTGTTTGCGGTCGGACCGATCCGTGACCCGTTCGCTGTCCGCCGGCCCCTCCCCCGGCTCGCCGGTGGCGCGGCGGCTTGTTCGACACGGCCTAATCACCGGCCGACTTCCGCGGCCGGCGGCGGCGCGCTGCATCCGGCGGTGGAGCCAATGGCTCGGCGTGATCGCCGGACCGGGCCTCGTGACCCGGCGCGCACGGTGACACGGGTGCTGGTCCGCCGGCCCGGCCCCCGGCCCCCGGCCGCCACGGGTGTGTCCAGCTCAGCAGAGCGGGTCGGTACGTCCAGCTACAGCCCGCAGCGCCGCCCGGGAGCGGCCGCTGCACTGTCCAAACGGCACCGGGGACGCGCCGAAAAACAGACGGCGGCTGAGTGACATTTGTCACACATTTGCCTCTGGCTGATGTTTAATTTCCACGATCGGAGGATGTCCCGGTGGCGTCCTAAGCGAGACCAAGTCCGGTCCGAGGCGACGTCCACTACCGAGACAACTGGCCTTGCTGACTCTGAAATAGTGATGTCAATTTCAGAAATTTTGGAAACCAATACCAAACCGATACCGACCAAAACCACTGAGAGTATACCAAAACCGAACCGATTTTCAGAAATAGGGGGAAATACCGACTAGATACCGAAATCAGGGAATTATCAAACAAATGCTTCAAACTTTCTCAAGACATATGATAACCCTTGAAAGGTACCTAATACTTTGAAATAAGGTAACAAAAACAAATCAGGCAATCTGTTAATTATTTGCATTGCAAAAAAACATTTATAACTTATTTTGTAACTATTAACAAGCATTCAGGTCAGTTATTTTACTGGAATGTGGATTCAAGTCAACTGCATGAGGTGTTAGGAAAATAATTTGAACCCTGAATCTTGTCCATGCCTGAACCATCAAACCTTCTTTCAATTCAAGTCATTCATTTCGAGTCCGGTCAAGACAGGGTTAGGTGTGTTATCATGATCCAAAAGTGGTGACCCAATTGACTTTAACCCGGTTTACATAGCATATTTGACGAGGCTCTAGCTCGTTAATTTGGCGATAATTTCGATGCAGTGGTCTTCAAATATTTAGAGGGGAACATTTTGTAAGTTGTTAAGCACCAATGGCATCTTTTGCAACATCACGGACGGAGATATAAGCTTGCAACAAACCCTATGTAAACCGGGTTAATGATGGGCTACACTTTGGGCTGGCTACACCATTAATGTAAACAAAGCCCATGATACCTACAGTTAAACCCAAGTAGCATGGTGATTGGTGACGATACTGACGCAGCCAATTTTTCTTCATAAACAAATGTGTAACACAACAAAACTTGATAAATAATTACTTACGAGGCACACTGATAGATAGCAGACACCACTGTAATGATATCGCGATGAATTCTAAGTAAAATGTCCATAATTTTACGGAAGCATTGACAGACGTCACGTGTCATCTCTTCCATAATGGCGGCCTTACAGGCGGCGGCCATTTGCATTAATGATTAAACTGTATAAAATAAAGTTTTTCTTTTCTTTTTTGCTTAAGTCCACTTAAATCAAAATTCCTTGTATAAATTTTGACATCTTAAAATTAATTCAAGAAAGTTGTAGGCCGCTTTTGCTGAAACATGAAGCACCAGAAGGACATAGTTGTTCAATTATTTTCAATTAATTATTGAGCTATATCGGCTCCTCAACCTGGCGCAGCTGCGACATTGAAATGTTTTTAGATGTGTTCAGTTTTGAAACTGCTGTGTGCGAGTCAAGCCAAAAGCCAATCATATTTTATAAGTGCTTATGATAAAATTGCTAGCGATCTGCATCTGTTGAGAGAGCAGGAAAGAGAACACTAATTGAAGAAAATAAATTATCCACAGGATCATGACAGCATCGCTCACTACAAGGCTTTTTGAAGTTCAGCGAAGTTGAAGATTTGTGGGGTGATGCGGGTGACGATGAAGTGACAAATGCTGCCTTAAATATTTGATGATAATGGTGAAGCTAGTGCTGTATTAAACAGGGTTTTGGATAACGTAATTGCATTGCAGTAAAATGGAGAGGAAGACAAGGTCAAGATCAATCACAGACTCCTCAAAACAAAGTCAAATTTGTTGCTAATAAATGCTTTGGAAATTTTGAGAAAGGTAGTTTAAGTATGTTTTCCAGCATACAGTGAGTTAAACATTAATTCATGTTTATGTCTTGCACATTGGCTTTCTTTGTAGGATAATTATCCTCATGGTATTGGAATTTGCTAACACTGATAAGTTGCCATTTAACATTGGTAGACTGAATGTATTTGATGTTACAGTTGATGTGATTGCCCATTTGTTAGGACATCATGCATTTGGGAGAAATGTGTCATGATTGCCATTTTTCTTCATCCAGTGTCATTTAGCAAAATCAAATTTGAGTTCAGAAGGTTTATCAAAAATGCTTTCAAATATTTTATGACAGTAGTTGATTTTCATGATACCGACAAAATACCAAATACTTTTGGTATATAATACCGAATACCGAATCGGTATTGGTTCGGTATCGGTATACCGAAATTTTGGTAACCGATTGACACCACTACTCTGAAACCCGCCGCCCCTCGGCGACAGGCCGCCGACTGGCCTATCAGCGCCCCGCGCGGGTCACACAGGAACAGGGGCTGCCCAGCGGCCATCACCTGGCGTGCATTAGCGCAGGGGGCGGCCCCGATTCAAAAAGTCGCTAATCCTGGCCGGGGCCGGCGCACAATGGACGGTCGTCCGGCCGTTCGCGGCGTGCTCAGTTGGGCAGAAGCGATGCGCGATATCCGGCCCTGGTCCCCGGCCGGCGCTCGATGGGGCTCTGTGATTGCCTGCGTCCGAGGGCTGGCCGTGTCCCCGCCGTGTCCCCGCCGTGTCCCCGCCGTGTCCCCGCCCCCCGGCGAGGGGTCGACAGGTAATTAGTGGACCATTTGTCGCTGTGTCGTGTCCGCGCCGCCCCCTCCCCCGCCCCCGCCCCCGCTCGCCGGCGGTCTTTGAAGCCGCTCAGACGGTGAACAGATCTATCTGTTGTCGGCCTGTTTTCCGGCAGAGCAATCGGCCCATTTTCCGGCACAGTGGGTTTGTGGGCGGCTGGCCTGATGGAAGGGTGACGGCCCGACGGACGGGGAGAGCTACCGGAGAGGAGGAGAGAGGGACGGACGGGTACCGCCGAGGGGGTGACGCGGTCCGCTGCAGAGCCGCCGGAGATACCGGACCCCGTCCCACCGGTCAGCCCGCGCCGGAGACAAACACGACCTCAGCTCAGTGGATGTGGCACTCGGCACTGTAGAAATTAAAGGGAACATTGAACCATGCAGCGTCCCAGAAAACAGAACTCAGGCGGCACATTCCGCTCATGCAGAGTGTGGAAGAAAACGTACAAATTTGTAAAGGACCCAAGCGTCGCCTCTCAGGATGAAGATGGTGTCCAGCAAAAGCGACACCAAATGTTTCACAATTTAAATGCGTAAGATCGAAGATATTTCCTTTTATTTGCCGATGCTATGTTGATACGTCTGACGGACAACCGGGACGTTGGCGCTGGTCGCGTGATGCTTTCTAAGAAAACTCATCCCTTAGGTGCTTCAATAGTTCTTAGGTACTTCCTTTGCATTGATTTACTACATGCTAGGTACTGAAGGTAATTGTGTGCAGGAAGATATTAAATATGGGTGTTGAAATAAAGATAGATTTTAGCGTAGATAAGATAATGTTTCATTGTTCAAAGTGTCAGAAAAGCGAATTGGACTGTTCTAATTCAGCGCCGCACGGGGAGTTCGTCAGTACAGCCAGGCTACATGCGAACTGCGAATGCCAGCCCTCTGCCGTTGCGGGGCGAAACCGCCGCCCTGGCAGTTGCTGAGGTGACCCATCAGAGCCGGAGTGGCTCCGGGCTGTCCTCAGCTCACACTTCCACCGTCGCCCCCGAGTTACACACACGACTCCCACCGTCGCGTCGGACAGGCCGCGGGCACGGCGGTGATACCATCTGACAAGGTCCGGCGACGGGTGTCCGCCACCGCGCCACGGCCGTAACCACGGCCGCAGCGTCTGGCTAATTACCGGCCGGCTGTTGGCGGCTGTCACGCGCGCAGCTCGCCGCCTTGGTGACACCTCCCCTCCACCGCAACACGTGTCGGAGGCGGTCACAAAGCCAGCCGTGGGCGGCGATATTGACTTGGTCGCCGGCCGCGGGCTGCAGCCAGGGCAGGCGGCGACCTCCCCGCTCCACGCGTCTGTCGGAGGGACTGACGGGTCTGCGCAGTCAACGGTCCGGGAACAGAAAGGGCTTCTGACCACTCAGCGCATTTCTGGGGTCACTAGGCGGCACAGTACCACTCCGAACTGCGATAGCCGACCTGAAAGCAGCAGTAGCCACCACGAGTTGCGGCCAGCCGGTCCCGAGCTGCGGCCAGCCCGGCCCGGCGGCGCGCTGTTTGCGCCCGGGATTATCAGCGGCCGGCTGGCTGCGTGTGCGCGCCGCCAAGGCCGTACTCTGCTCGGCAGAGTGGCGCCGGCCCCAGCCGCATAACTGCGGGGTAAATGGCGTGCACGCGCGCGGCGCGCCCGCTCCCAAATGGGACCAGTTGCAGGTAATTTGAGTGACAAGCGTGACTTAGCCAGTGTTGCAATGCCTTGCGCACTTTTTGACGAAGACGTGGTGCCTGTTAGCGCATTTTTCTTTCGCAAGGCTCATCATTAGAAAATGATTGGAACTAGATGGACGCGGTGCAGTCAATCAATTTCAGCCCGAGGTTAATGGCCTACTAAAACTTCACAGACACAGTAAAAACGCATCAGCAATCTTAACCCGCGCCCCGCTGGGGGGGGGGGGGCAGAATCTGCCCCCCTCCCGTTTTTCGCCAATAACTTCTAAACGCGTTACGCCAGCGACGTCAAACTTTCAGTACCTTATCATACATCAATTTGACACGTTCCCTGAAAATTTGAACGAAATCCGTCGGAAAATTTTTGAGAAATTGACGTTTTAGTGACGTCATGTTCGCCATTTTCGCCTCAAAAACGGCAAAATTTCAAACGCCGCTAACATCTTCATTTTTAAAGGAATCAAGACGTAACAAAAAGGTTATACGTGATTCCACGTTGTCTATCAAATGGCTATCTCGGTTTTTTGAAAATTTTGGATTTTGGCCCAAAATTTTTCAAAAAATTGATTTTTTTGGGAAAATAGTTATAAAATCCAAAATTTTGAGTGTATCGAAAAAACCGGAATATATGTCAGAGAAGTGGTCAATGTGCATCTACATACCAATTTTCAGAAGAATCGGTTCAAAAATGTGGGAGTTATTCAAAATTTTATGACGTCACGACACAAAAAAATTTTGAAAAATGATTTTTTTGGAAGTTCTAGACCTCGTACGGAAACAAAAATAGCACCATTCGATTTGCCGTGAAAAACTGCATCAGATAGACACCTTTTTGGGCCTTAACAACCAACTTCAAAATTTGACCTCACTTGACCTGACCTTGACCTGACCTCGACCTGAAATTCATCCAGAGGTGGTCCATATCACTTATTGAGTGTGCCTATTGAATTCTATGAGTAAAATGAACCATAAAACATGTGTCGCACATGCCCTCTTCTATATTTTGTTTTTGGTGACCTGACCTGACCTGACCTGACCTTGACCTTGACCTTTGAATGACATTGTATGCAACGAATATTGTCTTGGTAGTCTAAGAACACGTTTTGGGCAATCAGTCTCAGTCCATTCTTCGGCAACTACGGTGCAAGGCCGATACTGTAGAAACTTGCATTTTGTACCCTTGACCTGACCTTGACCTGACCTCTGACCTACTTAAGCAAAAAATTTTGGGCTCTTAAGATCCGCCTTGTTGAGAGCTTTCGATTGCCGTTTTCCCCGTCTTTCTACGACCATCGGTTCGGAAGTTAGACAGGGGGGGCAGAATCTGCCCCCCCCCCCCCCCCAGCAGGGCGCGTATGGCTGAATAGCCCAGCGGGGCGCGGGTTAATAGTTGTCCTTGACATAGTCTTCCCTAGTAATTGAAATCACTGGGACATGATTTATGAATCATCTCTGTTATAATAAGACTTGTCATCAGGTAAGGTGCACAGAACTAAATAGTTATCTGCAGGTACCAGAAACTTGTGATCATTTACTATGCGTATTATTGCTAAAAAGTAACGCAATTCTGCTACCATCGTAGCATGCAACACACATGCCAGATAGAAGAACATGCGTTCGGATATTATCAAAATTTAAAGACGTATAATTGCAGTTAGACAGTCTTTGTTCGCCGAGGTGGTAAACAATCAGCCATTTAATAAGTTAATCTCTGTCGCCATTGTTCTCTAAATATGATTGAAACGTTAGGCGATTATTACCACTCAACATTGTTCCAGGTCCCGACCGTTTCATTAGGCATACAGGTAATATCTCATTTTGTTGCGGTATGCTCGAGTTGCAAAACGACACCCAGTGTCACTGGCTAACCATCAGCCGTGCTCGCAGCGCAGTCTACCTTCAGGCGTACTCACGGCACAGTCTATGTACGGCTCTCGCGAGATTAAGCGGTAGGTTTTGCACTTTTATATTTCCGGTTATATCTCAGAAACTAATCAATCTACGATGAAGCCATTTTACACGATCATGGCCGGCTTGTAAACCAACAAGTGGATCGCATCTTCAACACTTAACCCGCGCCCCACTGGGGTCTGCGTATAACACGCCCTACTGGGGGGGGGGGGGCTATTCATAGCCCCCTCCTAACTCCGAAAATACTGGGCCGATCGTCAAAATTCAAACGGTGTCTGATAGCCCCGGAAAAACTGTCGAGCGAAACCTAATTTCATTGACTTCGAGGTCACCGATGACGTCACAGGTCAGGTCAAAGTAAAAATTATTAGCATTTTGGCTTCTTCACGTTTTGGGCTCTGGCCGCCGTCTTACAAGTCAGATCAGGCTCATTTTTGGTTCACACACTCGTGAACAGATTCTCTAGATACTCTGAGGGTACCAAACTTGTACTTTGATTTTCAGGTCAAGGTCAAGTCATCACAGGTCACGAAAATATTATATCATCCGTCGGTCACGTGACACATGTTTTATGGTCCATTTAGGCCAAAAATTTCGAATTTGATGTCATCTGTGTCATTCGAGGTCATTTTGAGTCAAATTTAGCTTAGGTCAGGTCACTTTCAGGTCAAAAAAGGTCAAATTTTGAAGTTAAAATTTTTCAACAAAAAAGGTATCTATTGGATGCAGTTTGAGCTCAGGAACACGATGGTGCTATTTATATTGGCGTACGATGTCAAAGTCGTGCTGAAAAATTGATTTGAAAAATTAATAATTGTTAATTTTTTGCAATAATGCGTATAACTTGGCCATTTTTGAAGATACTTAGCTAAAACTGGCTAGAGCTAGTCATAATAATGCGTTCTATCACATATATTCCGTTTTTTTTAAGTAAAAAAAATGGAAAAAATGTAAAAAAAAATAAATTTTGAATTTTATTATATAAAATTTTCGAAATTTTCAAAATTTCGAAAATCCGAGATAGCAGTTTGATAGCGCAGTCTATTCTGAGTCCTCTCATGCAAAGAAATTGGATCTAGCTTAAAAACTGAGCTCTTGGGAGCGATTGCCGTGGTTCAATGTTTTGCGTCGAAATCGGCCGAACATGACGTCACTCTGACGTCATTTCCGGCCGACCTATGGTAAGTACGAAGTTGAAATTTCGACACAAGGTGTCAAATTGATGCAGCCGAAGGTACTGAAAGTTTGGCGTCGATACGTCAAGCGGTTTGGACGTTATTGCAGAAAAACGGGAGGGGGGCTGTAAATAGCCCCCCCCCCCCCCAGTGGGGCGCGGGTTAAAAGCATAAGACGACGAATATATAGCCTGAAGTACACTAAATTTTCTAGGTGCAAAACCTACCGTTATAACCCGCGAGACCTGTACCTTCAGGCGTACTCTGTCTCGCGGCACAGTCTACCTTCAGGCGTACTGTGTATCGTGGCACAGTCTACCTTCAGGCGTACTGTGTATCGCGGCACAGTCTACCTTCAGGCGTACTGTGTATCGCGGCACAGTCTACCTTCAGGCGTACTGTGTATCGCGGCACAGTCTACCTTCAGGCGTACTGTGTATCGCTGCACAGTCTACCTTCAGGCGTACTGTGTATCGCGGCACAGTCTACCTTCAGGCGTACTGTGTATCGCGGCACAGTCTACCTTCAGGCGTTTTGTGTATCGTGGCACAGTCTACCTTCAGGCGTTTTGTGTATCGCGACACAGTCTACCTTCAGGCGTACTGTGTATCGCGGCACAGTCTACCTTCAGGCGTACTCTGTCTCGCGGTACAGTCTACTTTCAGGCGTAGTTACTGTGCATTGCGGCGCAGTCTACCTTCAGGCGTACTGTGTATCGCGGCACAGTCTACCTTCAGGCGTACTGTGTATCGCGGCACACTCTACCTTCAGGCGTACTGTGTATCACGGCGCAGTCTACCTTCAGGTGTTTTGTGTATCGCGGCACAGTCTACCTCCAGGCGTTTCAGTGTCCTGATATGACTAATCCCTCATACTTGTTCCTTAGAATTCGGATGATGCTAGAAAAGGGAGACCTAATATTTGGCCACCAGCTGGAATATTATCAAATTATTACCATACAATTGACAAATTGCTTATTAGGTGCATGCATTGTACTTTGTCATTGAAAATAAACGTTGAAAATAAAGCTTGTCATCTGAAACATGCCAAGCTCTTTCCAATTTCTATTATTTAATTCTATCCCATTCGTGAATGAAAGGAATCACCAATTCGGACCATTGTTAACAGCCTCGTTTAAAAATACGCCCTTACGTAGGTATCGCCGGTAAGTACGAGGCCATCCGTTTGAAATATATAACCTACTATAATGGAGTCCGGGATTTTTTCTCCGCGGATAATGGCCGTAGAGCGGCTCGAGATCGCTGCATCCCGTCCGTCAGTGAGAGCGGCGGGTCTGTGGAGGGCGGCGGGTCTGTGGAGGGCGGCGGGTCTGTGGAGGGCGGAGGAGGGTGGTCCCTGCCGACCACCCTGTGATAACAAACCTCGCTCGGCCGACCCCGGCGCGCAGACACACACTGCGGCGCGCCGATTTCACGCCAAATGCGCCTGCTCAGAGGCCGTGTATTATTGCTGGCCGGACCGGCCTTTATCGAGCTAACGCGCGGACCACCCATGGAAGGGCGGGCGCCATTCAGCGACTGTTCGCCGACTCGGGTGCTGACATATCGTCCCGGGCCGGTTCCCAGGCCTCCTCCGGCCACCCGCCGCTCGGCGCCAATTGCCGGCGCGTGACTTGTGTCAATAGAGCAGCAGCCTCGTTATCGCCGGTGGCACGGTGTTTATGGGCTCTGGGCCGGCGGCGGCGGAGGCCGGGACCCTGCCGCCGCTGGCGGAGGCCGAGGACACTGCTCGCGGCTCGCTGTGCCCGGTGCCGCGGCTGTTTTCCGTGCCTGACCGTCTGCCCGGCCGTCGATAATGGTGACAGCGCACCTGTGGGGCCGCCCGGTGGCCCGCCGGCCCGCCCGCCCGGCAGGGGGTAAAATATGGCCAATTGTGGTGGGCAGTTGTCAGCGCGCCGGCCGCCGCCGGCCGGAACTTCCTGTTTGCTCGCTACCCGGAATTCCCTGCTCCCGTTATATCTATTGTCACCGCCGCCATCGACTGAAATAAATCGTCCGGCTAGCGATGGGTCGTTCGACGTGCCGGGTGTCGTACCCAGAGTAAACATAACGCGCGCACGAGCACGCGATGGTGCCAAGTATGGCTCGGTGGAGACGACAAACAGGTCAATTAGACCCGCCGGAATCTGTTCCCAGTGGCACAGGAGGAGAAAATGCCTGCCGTCTGGGCCGGAAACGGTCCGTCTCGGCGGTCCTGGTCCGGCTATCGGGCACCGGACACTTGACAGTGGCATTCCCGCCACGGTGAAAATGATCAGTCACTGAACGCCAAGGCACCTGTCCCCCACTGTTCCCGCTGGACACTGCACATTCCTAGAGGGCGGGAACCCACCACCATACATAGACCGGGGTCGGAGTGCGGGCGGCGCCGCTGGTGGTTCCATCTGCCGGCTGCGAGAGGAGACATCCGAGAGGGCTCTGCAGGCCACGCGCGGCGCCCGGCTCTCCTCCGCGCCTCCCGGCCCGCTCCTCGGACCGCCGCGCCGCGCCGCGCCGGCCCTGCAGGGCGGCAGGGCGGCTAGGAGCGTAACTCAGGGCGCCGACTCGGTGCGCGGGCGGCCCGATCGGCTCGGCTGGTGGCAGACAGCCTCTACGAGGTCCTCCATCGGACTCAGCGTCCGGTGGGTGGCTGCATTACGGCCCGCGCCGCCGGTCAGAGACGGAGCCAGCGCTATTTACGCGCCGCGCTCTG
Organism: Amphibalanus amphitrite; assembly: GCF_019059575.1. Classification (NCBI taxonomy): domain Eukaryota; kingdom Metazoa; phylum Arthropoda; class Thecostraca; order Balanomorpha; family Balanidae; genus Amphibalanus; species Amphibalanus amphitrite. The sequence goes on from NW_024881786.1 coordinate 189,415, forward strand.
CCCGGCCCGGCCGCAGGGATGCACGTGGCACGTGGCACACGTGCTGCCACACGTGTCTGATCAGTCAGCATCCATCTGTGGTCGGCAGGGAGGGGCGGTCGGAGGATTACGGCGGCTCATCCCCGGCACCGAGTGGCGCCTCCAATGTGACATTCGGCCGGCTTAGCGCGGCGCCCAGTGACGCGCACGGTCAGGTGTGCAGAATGGGACCGTCTACCGGTGACCGACATACTCACCAGTGGACGACCTCCAAACTGAGTCCATTGGCAGAACTAACCTTGTGTACATATCTACTGATGGACCTCGAACGGTTGGATCGGCTGATCTGACGGCGCTCCGCTTATAGGTAATGCTTATCTCATGGATAACATCACTTTGCTTGGAAGGGCGATACACTTCTAGGAGAAGACAACCTTTTACAGGGAATCGGAAATGGAATGAAAGATTTGAGAGGACGAGAAAATGCCACTCAAGCTTTCATGAATTAATTGTGGGTCTAGATGCAATCATGCAAATTGACTGGCTTGCAACAGAACTTCAGAGAGCTGGTATAGATCTCCATATCCGTCCCGGACGGCGCTCGATCATAGACCTTTTTACGGCCAAATATAGACATAGTGCACACATTTCAGTAATAAAGCAGCCGATTTCGACAAGTCGCCATAGACAGATTATGCCGTACCTACTGTCGAAATCACCTGCACTATTGCTGCACTAATGTGTGCACTGCCGCCTAATTTGGACGTCAAAAAGTGTAAATGTTTCATTTTGTCAACTCGATGTGCTTAAAACTTCCCTCTTTTTATATGTAACATCATGTTTTGATTGTTTTTTTTTTCCGATTGATGGTAATTTTAGCATGAAATTAGTGAAGAAAACGGTCACATTGAAATAAAAGAATAGGATTCAGTAATGTTTCTTGGAGCTGTTCGTATCTGAAAACGGCGATTTGACATTCAAGCGTACTGTCAGTCTGTTTACTCTTTGTCATTGAATATTCATTGCTGGGCTGAGAAACAATAAAAACCGGTTGATTCTAGTGGGACAATAGTTTGGTCGTTGGAGGTAGGCCTATAGTTAGTTGGTAGACCAGGCGCACGCTCAGCTGCATGTGAAACTACAGCCGTGGTCTCGTTTGGTGCTTACAATCCGTGGTGGGTGTTTCGCTGTGTGCGAGAGGTCCGGGGAACAGTCGCCTGGTGTGTGTGGTTAAATTTCGGCTTCTGTGTGCAGTGTGTACTGTCTGGGATGTTCACTGTCTAGTGTCTTCTGTAACCTGTGTCTGCGGTCGCTGGTCGGCTCTCCGCTTCTGTCCAGTGTCCAGTGTTTGCTGGCTGTATGTGTCTATGTCTATGTCTGTGCCTGTGCCTGTGTCTGGGTCTGTGTTTGTGCCTGTGTCTGTGTCTATGTCTGTGTCTGTGTCTGTGTCTCCTGGGGTCTATGTCTGTGTCTGTGGAGTGCAGGTCTGCATGTATGTGTCTGTGTCTGGGTCTGATGTGGTCTGTGTCTGTGTCTGTGCTGTGCCAGCCGGTCGCGTGTTTGCGGTGGTCGCCCGGCGCCGGCCGGTAATTGGGTGATGGATCAATCGACTGAGGCTCGTTACGGCCGTCCGGTTCTGCTAATATCGACTGGTAATACCGGATCGGCCCGGCCCCAGCTGCCGGGGAGGCCTCGGCGGGCCACCGGCGGCGCCGGGGCCGTGGGTTGCAGAGGATTGCGGCGGGGAGAGGGGGCTGAATGTCACCTGGTGGCGGGCGGGCGGCCGCCGGAGGTCAGCTAGCTCTGAGGTGTCGGTGTCAGCAGAGCCGCGGGCGAGCTGTGATATTTGGACAGGTGGTCGGTCGGGGGATTGTGGACGGTGATCTGACGCTCATGGAAGCTCCTGTCGCTGGACTGCAAAGTGAAGAGGTGGTGCTGGTGGCTTTTGTTGTTGTTGTGTCTGTTACTATTGTTGCTGCTCTATTGCTAGCATGGCGGGCACGTTGATTGGCCTGCGATGATTGGTGGACTGCCTAGAGCCGGCGGGATGGATGATATGTAGTAGGGCCGTTAGCAGGATAGGACGGTATAGGTTATTTACTCGCAAGACCTGGGAAATCACTGTTTAGGACCTGCCCTGATATATTCTCAGGGATAAAGTTCGATGTGTACTCAGAGGGTGTCGCTGTTTGTGCTGAGGTAAGTCAGCACACATCGGCACCGGTCCGATACGCCCCGGCGGGACGGCCGACCGGGCCGCTGCAAGCCTGCGTTGGCCAATAATTAACACCGTGTAGATGCGGCTGATACCGGGAAAACACCATACCCAGCCCGGCAGCTGACGAAGCTCATTAATAAAACCGTAACGAAGCAGCACTATCGGCCGACAAACGAGTGCGATAAGGGCAGTTTGACGCCCCGGCGCTGGGAGGGACCCGGCGATCAAAGGCCGGGTCTGGGCACGGCCCCCGCGCTGCTGAGAGGCGTCTGCTGGCGCAGCTCTGCCATCAGATATCGCGGCGGAGCAGGCCGCGGATGGGGCCGCGATCGGCCGGCTCCGGTGTCACCCCGCCGCGCCCATTCAGCCGGCGCCGCGACACCCCCGTGTCGGGTGACACGCTGTGTGCCTCCGGTGTCAATTGGCCGTGTCACTGGGTCAGCGGGGAGGGGTCGGCGAGTACCCCCGGCCGGCTGCACGTGCCCACACAGAAGGGTGGGGCGGCACGAGCGGCAGCCAGCTGCGCCCGCACCGTTCAGCGGCCAAAGGAGCAGCGAGGGGCGTCAGCAGCCTCAGTGGCCGTCTCCAACGCCGACACATAGGGAGACAGCTGGATGGCATGGAGGTGACAGTAAAATACTGCACAGCCTGTGAAGTCATCCGCAACCAGCTATTGCTAAAAACGATTTTGAGCGAATGCGAATCTGTGCTGCGTTTTCAAAAAGAAGGAATGGTTCGCAAATAAAATGACATGATGAATAGGTGTTACCAGTGGCGTAGCCAGAAATCGGCGAAAGGGGGGGCCATGGTGCTCGAGGGGGCGACTTTTCCCTTGAGAGGGGCGCCATTGTGAGCTAGTGACAGGGGGTCAGTCTAAAATGTAACGTCATATATTCATGCATGATTTACTAGGTGTTGCAAAATACGAACCAGGGCCTAATCTTACCAATGCCGTGAATAGGATTTGGCAGCAATGGTCGGAGTTAACGGCATTGATATCAAAGTTGTCCTTTCGATTTACATCCAGCTAATCTTGTCCAATGATTTTGATGGCGTGAATGATAATAAATGTTGTCTGAGCGAATGAATAAGTGAATGTGGAATAGTTCTGAATGGTACCAAATGCCGTGAATGCGCATTCACAGCATTTGGTAAGATTGGGCCCTGGTTTCGCTGATTTTTCATAAAATCCAATTATTGCAATTTGCAGCCCGGTGTTTTTTATCAAAAGCCTTGATCTTTATGCATATTTAGCACGATATAGGAAACGAGCTCAGGCTACGGACATGCTATATCAAAACACACCCATGCGAATTCGAAACGGTAAAATATACGTTGATCGAAAGGCACATCCTTTATTCTTTGCAAAAAAAAACATACAAGTTCACTCACTGATCCAAAGTGACCTGTGGACTGCAGCCTCTGGTCGACCGGGGTGCACATTGCCCCAAAAGACGGTAAATAACTTTTGAAAATACCTATCTCCAATTTTAGTGTTTTCTGGACCAAAATTTTGCAAGGAATCCGATGGTGTGGTCCCCGAGATCCGAAAAATTTCCATTTTGGAGATAGCACCTATTTTTTGAAAAATAAATATTCGTCAGGCATAATAGTCAAATAAATTGAAAATATAATGAGTTAATTTTTGTAACAACACTAGAATGTGTCGAACATGAATTAGAGATATATTTCAGCTGAGATGATACTATATCTGCGCATACATGTACATGAACTAGTACATTAACCCTCGTCGGCCGAGAAGGGGTGGGGCGGGTGCCGCCTCATAGGGCTTTTCGCGATAGCTTAAAACTCGCTTAGGGTAGACAGCTGAAACTTGGTATACCTAATCTTTTATTCAAACTGGATCTTTTGACCTCAACTGCGTTTTCAGGTCAGGTCAGGTCACTGACCTATGACGTCATAAATAAACCTCTGCGAAGTCCTCAGATGTTGCAACTTTGCAACGCCCTCAGTGCCAGAGGAACTTTCACAGGAAGATGAAAGTTACAGGACGTAGTATCCTTCTGAGGTCTCACAACTTGTTTATCTCGGATTTAACCTAAATGTCACATGAGGTCAGGTCGGTCACGTGACCTCACCATTATAAGTCAATGGGGGAAATATTGAAACTGTTATTTTGGCGCCGGAAATGATCTAAAACTATCCCAAGCACATGAAATCGTGGTTTCATGATCGGACCTTACAAAGAGTGCATGAAACCACGATTTCATGTGCTTGGGACAGTTTTTAGACAATTTCCGGCGTCAAAATAACAGTTTTCATATTTCCCTCCATTGACTTATTATGGTGAGGTCACGTGACCGAACTGACCTCATGTGACATTTGGGAAAAATCTGAGATATACAATTTGTGAGACCTCTAAAGGATACTACGTCCTGTAAGTTTCATCTTCCTGTGAAAGTTCCTCTGGCACTGAGGGCGTTGCAAAGTTGCAACTTCTGAGGACCGTGCAGAGGTTCATTTATGACGTCATAGGTCAGTGACCTGACCTGACCTGAAAACGCAGTTGGTGTCAAAAGATCCAGCTTGAATAAAATATTAGGTATGCCAAGTTTCAGCTGTTTTCCCTCAGCGTGTTTTGAGCTATCGCGAAAAACCCCTATGAGGCGGCATCCGCCCCACCCCTTCTCGGCCGACGAGGGTTAATGTACTAATTCATGTACATGTATGAGCAGATATAGTATCATCTCAGCTAAAATATATCACTAATTCATGTTCGATACATTCTAGTGTTAGTATAAATATTCACTCATTATATTTTCAATTTATTTGACTTTTGTGCATGACGAATATTTACTTTTCAAAAAATAGGTGCTATCTCCAAAATGGACATTTTTCAGATTTCAGGGACCACACCATCGGATTCCTCGCAAAATTTTGGTTCAGAAAACACTAAAATTGGAGATAGGTATTTTCAAAAGTTATTTACCGTCTGTTGGAGCAATGTGGGTGGCCGTGCTTAGAATCTCAGACACTCATGACTGCATGAGTGCCAGATGGGTGAGGCGTGAGACTGTCCCATATAGTGGCACAAAGGTTAAGAATGTCTTCGGCCGGCGTAGTATAGAAGACGACTTTTGATGATGAGTGTGCATGGTCGACTTTAATAAGCGCCATAGAAACATGCTGATCTCACCGAACATTCGCCTTGCGTAATCCTCAGACCGTATATCGTACCGTAAAATACGTACCGTGCCGCAGAGCTGTACAATGCTCTCCCTGCCGCCTTTACTGATCTGACCGTCACCGAGTTTAGAAACCAGCTGAAACGTCGACTGATGTCTGGTGCGGACGAAGGGTGATATGTATTTGTATGTGCATTGTGTTGTGTGATTTTATCGTGATTTTTAAGCATTTTTTATGTCATAGCGGCATGATGTTCTTTTACCCACTTCATCGCCATCTTTTATTGACTCAGTGCCAAGAATAGCCTCTTTGACTTCGGTCATAGATAGGGGACGGCCACTACGAAGTAAATAAATAAATAAAATAAATATCTACATTGAGATGGCCAGGTCAATTTTGCGACCTCTCTATTATCTATTAGTTAACCCGCGCCGTGCTGGTGGCCTGTGCTTTCCGTGTCGTGCTGGGGGGGGGGGGGGGCGTTTTCACGCGACCCACTCTAACTCGGCTCCTGGGCCACGTAGCGACACGCAGTAAGGGGAAATCGAAAGAGCGTCAAAAATAATGACGGGAAGACTTCGTTTCAATTTTTAGGTCAGGTCAAAGGTCAGGTTGCAGAGGTCATCAAAAGTAAAATTTAGTCCATTTTACAATTTTGGAAACTACCAACGGCTAACTCGGGATCCAATAGAGCTACAGCGCCGCGGAACGTGTTCTTCTCGTCGAGACGCGTCGAATGAACTATACGTTGACCTTGAAAGGTCATTTTGAAAATTTGACCGCACGTCAAGGTCATGACCTGACCGGAATGGGCCATGCTGCATATCAGTCGATCCGTATCGTCGAGCTGACCACATCTGACGCGTTTTCACCGCTCTAGCACGTCTCTATCAAAAGTTATAGCAAAAAAAACTGCTGGTGACCGTTTATGACCTGAGATGACCTCAGTCCTCAAGGGCACACAAAAGGTTAACAGGTGCATTTTTACGATTCAGTGTGTTATGTTTACCTATGAACCGATGTTTGGAGGGTTTTAAACGACATTCGTCCAAAAGAGGCGCATTTCACTTTTCTCCCACTGACTTGAGGTCCCAAAATTGACCTGACCTTAGGCCACAGAAATAAAAAGTCCGAGATGAGCATTTTATACATATTGTTAGTCTTATCAATCTCTGAAAGTTTCAAAAGTGATCGTTCAGTCGTTGTAGCTATAGCGGGCCTTTAAACTTTTTTTGAGGTAAGGCCACTTCACGTGCCCTGGTGACCTGACCTTGAACGACCCTGATCTGAAATTTTCACAAGCTGTGTAGAAAAGATGTATGAACAGGTGTACCAAAAACAGCGGCGCTGCGCGACGCCGTTTTTGAGATATTCGCGAAAAAAAAACCGGCGGAACCCCCTCCAGCACGGCGCAGATTAATGGGAGACAATTGAAATGCTCTTCTTCTGAACGAAAACAACCTCAAACATCGGGATTCAGGTAAATATGACACATTTAATCGGTCAATGTCACTCGTGATGTGACCACTTTTATGTTACTGAGGTCATCTCAGGTCATGAAAGGTTTCCAGTAGATTTTGGACAATAACTTTTGATAGAGATATGATAGACCAATGAAACACCCTATATAATTATTTTCCTTCTCGAAAATATGGATCGACTTATATGCAGTATGACCTTTCCCGGTTAGGTGATGACCTTTACCTTAGGTCAAATTCTCAAATGCCCTTTTAATGTCAAATTCAAGTTCATATGACTCGTCTGTCTCGAAAAATGGAACACGATGCTGGATAAACTAATCTCGTGCAGGTCTGAGCCAAGAGGTATTACAGATAAACGTCCTCCGCGAAAAGTGTATTTTGAGGCTAAAACGTTTACCTTAGGTCAAATCTGAGATAATCAATAAGAGAGAGCATAAAAGAGCTATCGAATATGCGCTTTGCTGCGGCGCTGAAGCTCAATCTCTTTCTGAATCCTGACATGCGCCGCTTTGTCGAAAAATGTCAACATCGGCGAAATTTGATTTTCGGTTGTCGCTGGTGACCTGACCTTCGACCAGTTCGACCTAACCTTAAAAATGATCTAAGTAGGGCCGCCTGGCTGCTGCATCTTGAAAAGGGCCCTTGGTGTCGATGAGAAAGCCCCATTGTCCAATAATTGCCTAGCGTCAGTGGTTTCGGGGGGGGGGGGCTATCAATCTTGAATGGGGCGGGGCGACCGAAGTCTCCATTCAGTTTCGCGTCAGTGACTACTGGAGTGCGTCAACGACCTCGGATAGGGCGAATGTGATCTTCAGAAGGGCACCGGGTGCTCTAGAGGGGTGCAATGCTTGGATGGGGTCACTGCTGCCTTCAGTAGGGCGTCGGACGCTCTGGAGGGACGCCATTGATCTCGGATGGTCCGACTGGGATTTTCAGAGGAGCATCAGTGGTTTCAGAAGGGCGCCATTGATCAAGGATGGGCTGACTGAAGTCCCGGTTCAGGTAGGCGCCAGTGGCTCTTGAGGGGCGCCAGCGACCTCGGATTTATGGGGCGACTGTGATCTTTAGAACGGCGTTGAGGAGCGCCATTGGGCATGGATGGGGCCGCTGTTGCCTTCAGCAGGACGGCGGACGCTATAGAGGGGCGCCTTGAGCTTGGGTGGGCCGACTGTAGTCTCCAGGGGCGTTGTCTCGGATGGGGCGAATGTGATTTTCAGAGGGGTGCCGGGTAGTCTAGAAGGGCGCTATTGGTTTCAGAGGGTTGCCATCGATCTTAACCCTCGCCCATGTAGGGGGGGGGTTGGTGCAACCCCCCCCCTGAGGTTTTTCGGAAATAGTGGAAAAACGGCGGCGCGCAGCGCCGCCAAATTTTGGGTACCTTATGGGGCAAGCCTTGCGCATCTTTTGATAAAAAAAATTTGACCGGGTCATGTCAGGTCACGGAGTTATGACGTCACAAAGGGAACAGCCTCCGGCCGGATTTTCACAAACTGAGTGCCAACGCCCGAGGTTTCCTGCCGGTGGTACGGACATCGGTTGATGGATCGTGATGAAACTTCCCATGCATGTTGGGGCAAGTATTGGCTATCATATGGTATAAGAAATTTGACCGGGTCAGGTCAGGTCACGGAGCTATGACGTCACAAGAGGAACAGCGTCCGGTACTATTTTTGAAAAGCGCCCGAACCACTATTTTGCTAATTCTTGTCACCTCAATGGGAATATGCAGCAATATTAGCTTCTATAGGGAGCAAATGGACATCCCAAATCCAAAAATACAATCAGATTTCAAAAATTTAAATTTTGATTTTTCGAATTTCTGCCGCCGACTGTGACCTTGCCGACTTCCGGCGCTCCCAACGCGCCATTTTTAGAGCTAGGGAAACGAAATACATACCAAACGATAGAGAATTGATCAAGGAACACGATAGTGAAGGTTTCAAGTCGATATCTCCCACCGTTTTGCCGCAATCGCCGCGGAAAATTTGAAAAAGTCTATTTTTCCGAAAATTTGACCTTTGACCGGTCAAAAGTAGGTCAAATGTTGACCTAGGACCAAAAAATATACCACCAATCGCGAGATCTCGGCGAGAGCAATCCGTTGGTTTTTTCCGCTAAGCTCTACGACGCTCCGTTTTCAAACGCCAAGGGGGGGGTCGCACCAACCCCCCCCCTGCATGGGCGAAGGTGGCAGATCGCCGTTTACGGGCGAGGGTTAAGATGGGGCAGCTGTAACCTTCGTTTAGATGGGCGCGATCTTCAGAAGCGCGCCGGACGCTCTGGAGGGGCGTCATTGGGCTTGAATGGGGCGACTTAAGTCTCAAGCGGGACGACTTCAGTCTCAAGGGGGGTGGGGCGCTAGTGGCTCTTGAGGGCGCTATTGATCTCGGATAGGGCGACTGTGATCTTGAGAAGAATGCGGGTGCTTTAGAGGGGCGCCAGTGGTTTCAGGGCGCGCCATCGATCTTGGATGGGTCGATTGGGGCAGCTGTGAACTTCAGAGGGGCGCCGGGTGCTCTAGAGGGGCGCCATCAAGCTTTAATGGGGCGACTGTTCCGTTCAGGTGGGTGCCAGCGGCTCTTCAGGGGCGCCATCGACCCCGGGGGTTCGGAATATTCTGGCATCCGGAGGGGCGCCCTTCAACATTTGGGGGCTCAGGTCGTATTTGGGGGTGCCCTGGAGAACATTTAGGTGTCCAGGCACCCCCAAAGAGATATTGAGTTCGATCCCTGCCTGCACATCACTTTTTAATTCATGTTCTCTCTGTAAAACGGCATCAGCCTAGTCGGCGCTAATTGGGGCGCCATTTGGGCGGCTGGGCGGAAAGGGGGGGGCCATGGCCCCCATGCCCCCCCCCTGTATACGCCACTGGGTGTTACAGGAATTTCTATGTCAAAGAATGAATAAAAAGGGTGATACATATTTTTTTGGCAATAGCACAGCATTTTGTTCAAATTTCGCTACTTGTTCCCAAGAACCAACAACAGACCTTTTCTATATGGATTTCGATTTTTTTCATTTCTTATTAGTTGCTGCTTAGACGTTTTTTTATATTTGTTATGAATAACTCAACCCTTTTGCATTTTTCGGGCGCGCATTTTTGGAAATAAGATACAGCTAGGTGTGCTTTGAAGCGCGGTGCAGTGTGAATTTGTTGGAACTAAGGGCATGTCCAATGACCATATTGAAGTTCGATGAAGGGTGCTTTCGAATAGAGTGGGACTCTATTGGAGCCATTCAGTTTCCACGGCTCGTATTTGTCAGGGCTGCACAGTTCGTCGTGGCCTTTGTGTCACGTTCACGGCTGGCAGTCGGGCTCCACACGTGATCTCGCCGACACACAGGCCCGCGGGCCGGGGCAGTGTCAGGCCCTGTGTCGGTGCCAGCGGCGCCCCCCCCCCCGTACCCCCCTCACAGACCGGCGCACCGATGACGTAAGCTGGCGCGAAATTCGCGCTATTGTGCGCCACATTGTGACCGGTGCGCCATTGTTGGCGCGCGGCGCAGCGCGGCGAGCAGTGGCGCCGTCGGCCATCGCAGCGCGCCGAAACTCGATCTGTTTCGGCGCATTCAGCGCGCCGGCTTAGCGGCGCGAGAAAAACAGCGACATGAAAACAAGGTCGGCGGCGTCGGGGGCGCGGATTAGGCGCGCTGTTTGCTGGCAGGTAACATGGGCGGAGCGCGGCCGGCCGACGGGCGCACAACGCTCCGCCGCCCCCGCCGCCGCCCCCGCCCCGTCCCCGGCGGGCCGGCGGTGGCCGCGCTCCGGAGCGCGCTCTGCCCATGGCCTCGCGATCCAGAGTGCCCAGATTTCAGCGGTGACAGGCGTCTGACTGAGAATGGAATGGATCGAAATGAGACATTCCGAGAGAGGAATTCGAAAACCTTGGTCATCTAAAGGCTGAGTCTGGATCCGAACAGAAAATAAACGGCATCATTGGACATAAAAAGCAGTTGATACTTCCGCTGAGGCTCGTCTATAATGTGCTGGACCTTGGAGGCTATCATTAATTCAGGATCTGATGTTTGATGCCATTTTCAAGCGTTTGAATTTCGCGGAAAGATCATGATAGCGTTTGGTGCATGTTGCATTTCTTTTCACATGCCGTGCTTAACTAAATACTTAGCTCATATTTTAGCGCATTGTTATTTTATATTTAATCGCTCCCTGCTTCTGATCCCGAATGTCACTGTCATCAGGATAGAGCACAGCGTTCCCAATTCCGACTATACCGATATCACAGCGTTTCCAATTCCGACTTCAACGACATGACAACGCTCCCCCTTTCCGACTATAGCGTCATCACGGCGTTCCCGATTCCGACGCTATGGTCATCACGGCGTTCCCCATCCGGTCGGTAGTCCCACCAGTGATCCCCATTCGGTCGGAAGTCCCACCAATGCAGTGATCCCAAGCCGTTGCCGTGGGCGGTCTCAGTTCTGAGGCGCAAAGCTTCCCGCTCTACCGAGCTGGAGCAGTGCCGCTCGGCCATCCCACGGTCTGTGGCGGGCGCCCCCCCCCCCACGGTCTGTGGCGCGCAGCTCCCCGGTCTGTGGCGCGAAGCCCCCTCCCCATCCGGTCTGTGGCGCGAAGCTCCCCGGTCTATGGCGCGAAGTCCCCCCCCCCCGGTCTGTGGCGCGCAGCCCCCCCCCCCGTCTGTGGCGCAAAGCCTCCCCCCCCCCCGGTCTGTGGCGCGAAGCCCCCCTCCCCCGGGGCTGCGGTGTGAAGCTCGCCGGTCTGTGCCGCGCAGCTCCCCACTCTACCGATGGGTGAGTGCCGCCAGTGTGTCTGTGTACCCAGCAATCTGCTGTGCGGGGAGCTCCCCAGTATCGGCGGCGTCACTCTCGGTGAGTGGTGCCGGGCCCTCGCCGGCAAACAAACGCCCGAGGGCGGTGAGCCGGCACCCTCGCCAAACCAACACAAACACAGCGGGCAGGGGCTCCTCTCCTTTCCGACTCCGCTCGTAGTGTGTCCTCTCCCCTTCCGGTCGGGCGCCAGAGCACCGCTGCGCCAACACAACCGAATCAATGCTTATTAGTGATTGGTATCGGAACGTTTAAGTATTTATCATATGTGGTTGGTCAATTGTTTTAATTATTCCTCTTTTTCATGAATTAGCACTGTTGGCCGTATGACAGTATCCATACCCAAATGTTTGGAATTTTCTGGTGCTTTTTTGAAAAGCACCGCCGGACCGGCGGAATGCAATTGCCACTAGTGCCCGGCTCTGCGCTCAGCGGGACCGGCAGCGGCGGCTGTGGAGCAGTCTGCAGCAGCAGCTGCTGCAGCAGCAGCCGCCGCCGCAGCGTCTGTGAGTGACGGCCCTCGGCGGCGGCCACGGCACGGCGACGGCCCTGAGTGACGTGACGGTGACGTGACGGTGACGTGACGGTGACGTGACGGCCGTGCACGTCTGCCGCGGCGGGGCACGTCCGTCAGCCGCGGCCGCCGACAGGCCGACAGGCTGACGGGCGGCACGCTGCACCGCCGTCCCGCCGAGGCAGAGCAGAGAATGAGGCAGGCTGAGTGACTCCGAAGCAGAGCAGAGGGAGGGAGGCTGAGGGACGCGGGGACTGGTTCAGACTGCTGACTGTCTGACCACTGTCCGCTGGCCCGCCCCGCCCGCCGAACTCGCGGAGCGCGGGCGCGGCCCAACAGACCCCAGCGGCACGACACGACTCCGCCGTACCACCGCGGTGGTGACGGCCGCCGCCGGCAGGAAATCCGGCGTGTAATACCGGCAGTCGCTGCCGGTGGCCGACTACCACACTGATTGCAGATTATCAGCTAAACGTTTATCTGTTTCTGCCTGATCCGATCCGGTCACCGCACCACTGCGGCCGCGAGGGGGTGCAGAGGATCGTGTCGTACAAACATGCCCAGAGAGTCCACGCTTCCAGGCTCATTGGTTTCCCTAATTGGGTCGTCCCATGTCTGTTATCAGTACATCTGATCGTGATTGCTTTGAACAGCGGCTTTCAAAATAAAGGATTTTCCGCTGACAATGAGCGGGATGCTCTGAGCAAACAGTCACGGAGGGCTGTGGGGCGCACAATGCAGCAGGCCGGTACCGCGGACCGACGGCCGCCCTTTGATGGCCCGACCGACGGCGGCGGGGGCGGGGGCGGGGACAGGGTGCACGACGGGTGAGCTCCGGGATCACGGGCCTATCACAGCAAACAGACCCAAACAGGGGCGCCGGCGACACTGGGGCACAGACACGCAGATAATATCCGGCGCCGGGGGACTGGTCTCGGCACACCGCGCCGGAGGGCCCGCTGGACCGTGAATCCGCGCTGGGATGTCACCTGCGCTCCGCTCGTCACACAGGAACTGCGCTGGAACATGATCGGGGTCGGGTCACCGGGTCAGGGGTCCCTGATCGAGGTCACAGCGCTGGGGCAGATGACAGTCGTCGTGGCTCGCGTTCCCGTTCGGATCACAGTTTTACTGTGCTGAAATTGGACCTTTACTGGCGGAAACAGCAGGTGCGGAAACTGAAAGCATAAATCACAGTTCCATGATATTTTTTATCATCCGGTTAGATATAAAAGCCGACATTGTCCGTGACTGTGAAGGCCGCTCGCCTCCGGCCGACTCCTCCGGTCTCCCTCCCAGCCTTTCTTTTCCTCTCTCTGCAGGCAGACTCCAGAGCGGCGAGACGCGCCCTCTCGTCGCCGGTGTAAATCATCCCGGCGTTGGTAACCGCGCCGCCGTCGCCTCCATTCACTCCTGTCACGCTGCCGGCCCAGCCGAAGGTCACTGTCACCTCCCGTAGGTCGGCAGCGGCGGAAGGGTGCGCCGAACTGGCCGCCCGCGCGCCGCACTCGCCGCAGTAGCGCCGCGTCATTAATCAGCCGACGGTGTCGGCGTCCCGCTGCGAACCATACCAATGTTGACCGTACAGTCACGAACAACCATCTCACTAATTGATTCGCTGAAAAAACGGCGCCCGGTGAAAAAGGCGGACACCTCCCCGCCCGTGGGGACGATCGCTCATCCCGCCCGGGCAGAGGGCCGGCCGGGACGGGGAGAGAGCACGCGGAGCACGGCTGGAGAGAGGGTGGCGTGTGAAAACTGGCGCAGCAGCGACACAAAGCGGCGGCGCAGCGCGGCCTGAGCCGCCGCCGCCGCACTGAGAGATGGCCCCAAATTAGCCGGCTCGCAGAGCACTGATGGACAGGACAATCTACCAACCGGTGCGCCATTTGCATACCCTGGGAGAGGAAAATTAGCAACAGAGACAACAGAGACACGCGGGCACAATGAGACCGAATCGATAGGGTGGGACTGAGAGGGACTATCGAATGTCCAATGAACTGTCTGGCTGAATGGCTGAATGGTCGGCGGTACGGCTGAATGCCGCCGGTGGCAGCGCACCCAGCGCGGCTCGGACGCCGCGCCGGCCCGGGCCGCCTGCCGCCGCCGGGGAGATCGATCAGGGAAGCCTGCCGAGTGCCGCCCGCCCTGTCCCGGCCCTGTGCGGCCCGCCCAGTGTCAGTGCAGTGCAGGGTGACGGAGCGGCCGGCTCTGTCACCTATGACCCCGGGGTGTCACGGGTCACCCCGGGGTCACCGGGTCCACCGTACATCTCCACGTCTCTGCACCGACCGGCTCGTCCCCGGGCTGTGCCTGATCGGACCGGCTGACGGCGCCAGCGGGGGCGTGTCCCGCGAGCACGCTCTGTTTGCCTCCGGTGGCCCTCTGGCTGTGTTTGTGGGCGCAGCTCGGAGCGGCGGGCGCTGATCGCTGAGCGGAAGTCGGCTCTGTCGGCCGGCACGTGCGGCGTGCGACCGAAACGGCGGCTGGCGAGGGGGCCAGAGACGAAGACGACAGAGACTGGATGCGGGAAAGAGGGAGGGAGGGAGAGAGAGAGAAGGGGGGAGAGAGAGGAGAGAAGGAGTTGGAGACGATAAAAGAATTTAGAAGGTGGAAATGGAGAGCTAAAAAACAGAGGTGGAAAATGACGAAAGGCTTCATTCGGAGTGGTCGGACGGAACGACAAACAAACAAGCGGAGAGACGACAGGCTGACGGACTGACGGACAGACGGACAGACGGACAGACGGACGGACGGACTGACAGACGGACGGACAGACGGACGGACGGACGTACGGACGGACAGACTGACAGACGAACGGACGGACGGACGGACGGACGGACGGACGGACGGATGGAGGCCGGCCGGACGGCGCGGCCGGCAGCTGGCGACACGGCCCCAGACAGGATGCGCGGCCAGCCAAACACGGGTGCAGCCGGCCGGGATAATCAGCTTACGCCGGCCGTCCAGATGAATTAGTCGCCGGCAGCATCGACCGCGGCGTCGGTAGCGACGCGGCCGACCGGACGGAGCGGCCCCGGCCGGCCCGGTCCGGTGACCCGACCTCGGGCGCTGAGGGGTCAGAGGGTCCCGGCAGCGTCACACAGCGACCACAGACGGGCAGCGCCGCGCCCGGCGGGGCGGGGCGCGCGGGAAGCCGGACAGAAGCACTGCGTGAGCCCGCCCGGATTATGGAGATTCTATAAGGCGATGCGATGATGGGCTGAGCGGGCCGCTGTTGGCGATCAGCAGATTCACAGCCGCTGTGGCGGGCCTGTGTCAGAGGGCGGGGGAGGCCGGCTGATGGATTTCAAATGATACGTTATCGCTCAAAGGGCTAGTGGGCGAATCAACAGTCATAACTGGATCAACACAATGTCAGATAGGCCACTGGTTAGAGAAATGCAACTGCGACAAGGCAGTTTGCCCACGGAGGTCAGCGCCCTGGGCTGGGCCGACCGTTTGAAGGAGAGCTAGGTGCCAGTTCAGCGTCTCTCTCCTTTCCTCGGTGATCTCCCCGCTGCCAGGGCCACATCCGGCCGGGTCCCGAGAGGCCCAGAGCGGCACCTGAGGGGCCGCTGACGGACTGCGGCGCCGTCCTCCCGTCAGAGATGTCTCCGGCGCGTCTCGGGCGCCACGTCAGGCCGCTGTTTGCTGAGACAGCAGAGCCGGCGGCGGCGGGTCGCGGCGGCGGGTCGCGGCCCGACCGACCGCGCGGCGGGGTGCGTGATTGGCGCCTCTCCGTTATTGATCACTGCTGCCTGCACGACGGGCAGCGTAAAAAAGCGTGTCGCCCGCCCTCTAATCGGTGTCCTGTGACAAATTACCGCCAGGATAAATGACACCGGCGAGCTACCCGAGCAGCGGGGGCGGCGGCGGCGGCGGGGGGCTGAGCGGGTTTTTGGTTCTCGCTCGTGTTCGTGCGGGACAGTTACATGATAGGTGGCCAATACATAGTCGCTTAGGTCGGTGAAATTGTCGACGATCGAACTGGTATTTCCGAGCATACCAACTAACAAGATATTTTGAAATATTTGCTTTGTGTTCAGGTTATTAACACTCCGCAGCGACAGTGGCTTTGCAGTCAAATGCAATGACAGAGTGAGGTCAGGTAGGCATTGGAGTTTGGTAAGTAGTAATTTTGCAATGTTGGCACTGATTCCAAAGAAAATGGATGACTCCTCACAATATGGGCTCATAAAGGGCATGTGCTCTGGCGCCGAGCGTCGTGACTCGTGTGGTTCTGAACATAGTGTGTGGTTTTTTTAGGTCTCCGTGGTTCTCCGCGACTCTCCGCGGCTCCTCGTGGTTTTCCGCGGTTCTCTGCGGTTACCTGTGGTTCTATAGTTTTCTGGGCGGTGGCGGTGGTGTGCTGGGCGGTTCTCTGGTGTGCTGGGCGGTGGCGGTGGTGTGCTGGGCGGTTCCCTGGTGTGCTGGGCGGTTCCCTGGTGTGCTGGGCGGTTCTCCGGTGTGCTGGGCGGTGGCGGTGGTGTGCTGGGCGGTTCTCTGGTGTGCTGTGCGGTTCTCTGGTGTTCTGGGCGGTGGCGGTGGTGTGCTGGGCGGTGGCGGTGGTGTGCTGGGCGGTTCTCTGGTGTGCTGTGCGGTTCTCTGGTGTTCTGGGCGGTGGCGATGGTGTGCTGGGTGGTTCTCTGGTGTGCTGGGTGGTTCTCCGGTGTTCTGGGCGGTTCTCTGGTGTGCTGGGCAGTTCTCTGGTGTGCTGTGCGGTTCTCTGTTGTTCTGGGCGGTGGCGGTGGTGTGCTGGGCGGTGGCGGTGGTATTCTGGACGGTGGCGGTGGTGTGCTGGGCGGTGGCGGTGGTGTTCTGGGCGGTGGCGGTGGTGTGTTGTGCGGTTCCCTGGTGTGCTGGGCGGTTCTGGTGGTGTGGTGGCGGTGGTGTGCTGGGCGGTTCTCTGGTGTGCTGGGCGGTTCTCTGGTGTGCTGGGCGGTGGCGGTGGTGTGCTGGACGGTGGCGGCGGTGACAGCAGCTGTCGTCGCCAGGACCCGGCTGAAAAGACCGGCCGGTCTCCTCCGATCTACGCGGCGCGCCCAGGAGCATGAGACCGCGCTATTGATGCCACCGGTGCGCCATTTATGTCGCCGGCGCGCCGAGAAAAGGCGTCAATCACGCGCGCGTCACTCACTCATTGAGACGTCCCGCGCGCGCCGACCGACCGACCGCCTGAAAAGCGCATCGCGGCCGGCCGTCCGGCGCGGCGGCTGAATGCGCCCGATATCAGACTGCCCCCGTCATTAGGTGGTGCCTTTATCCGCGCTCTTATCTGGCGGCGCACGCCCAGCTGCAACGGCCGCCGGGCCGGGGAGCCGGGGAGCCGGGGGAGCCGGGGAGCGCGGCCCGAGCCGAAAACGAAGTCGGGGAGCGGCAGCGGGCGGCAGCGGCGAACCCTGACCGATCACCGTGCAGTGGACACGTGCGGAGCGGAGGGTTTTGGCATACCGTTTGAAAACGTCCTAAAAGTTTTATGTAAAAATTGCATAAGACTTTATGTAAGTGTTATATCCAGGAGTCTGTTTCTGGAGAGCCTTCGAGAGGCTTTAAGAAAGTCTATGTAGGAAGGAAGGAGATATAGGAAGTTGCTGCTCCAGACCGGAGCTGTTATTGTTTGTCAGGAGCCACCCTACCGCGCACAATCGTGCACCGTGCGCTATGCCCTGGTGCCGACAGGCGGCCGGCCTCCCTCCGACAAACACGTGTCCCCTGTTGGTAAACGGCCAGACACAGGGCACGGCGCTGCGGCTCTGACAATGGTCGGGCGGGCCAAACACCGCCCGCCCCGCCTCGGCTCGTCAGATGGCGATCGACAGGGGCGGCGGACAGCGGCAAACACCAGCCGGCCGGTCAGTGGGCGCCGCCATGTTGTCGGCGGCCGCCGGCTGACCGCAGATGGTATCGGCGCCGCCGCGGAGGCCCTGCTGCCGCCGCCGCCCGCCGGGCCCGTCACGGCCCGTCACTGTGAGCTGCGCACGCAGCTCGTCACGGGGGCACGCAGCGCCGGCCGGGCGGACGTCCACTCGGCCGGGCCAGTCGGCCTCATGCAGTATTCAGGGTAATCCCGCGGCGGCCGCCGTGTCGATACGCGGCCGCTATAACTCATCGGCCGGTCCCGTCATCGCAGCCCGCTCATACGCGCTGCCAAATTGGGGATCAAGGCTTGCCAGCACGTGATTATTAATAATTGAAACCTCCATATTGTCTCCAGAATTTGTCAGCAGGAATTCCTAATGGTGACAGGTCATGCCGCACAAGGACAGGACAGGACAGCATTTTCGAACATAACGGGTAGGTGAGGGCCGAATCACCTGATCCAATGAAAATGCGGACAGCGGCGTGCCTTTGGCTGCCAGCCGAGGTGACCGGTGACGGTGCCTGCTGGCGGTGATGTCATGCCGCCACTGACCGGGGACGGGCCTGGGGACCCGTGGCCCAGCGCGCCGCGCCGGTCAGGGGAGCGGCAATGGCGGCGGGCTCGGCTGACCGCTGTCAGAGACAGGAGGCCGGGACCGACCGTTTCCGCCGGCCGCCGCGCGCCATTGACCGTCTCACGCACGGCGCATTAGCCGCGCTATAATGGCGCGTTTATTGGCCGGCTCCGGCCCACTTTATAATCGGCCGCGCCAGAATAGCCGTCCGGCGCGCCAGAATAGCCGTCCGGCGCGGCCGTCAAAATACGGAGACGGTGGCGGCGGCGCCGCATTCCGGGCCGGCTCGGAGCGCCGCCGACGGCAGCGCGCCGGGCTGACAGCCAGCGCCATTGTTGGCCCCGGGAGGGCCGTCCAGGCGAGTCGCTCCGAGTCTCAGCTCACGTCGGACTGCCTCTCACGGCGCCGGGTGATCTCAGGACTGAGGCCGCGCTGGGCCAGACAACCTCAGGACTGAGGCCGTGCGGGGCCAGACAATCTCAGGATTGAGGCCGGGCCGAGACAATCTCGGGACTAAGGGTTTGCCAGGAGGAGTTCATGGCAGACCGGAAATCAGACAGACTAGGGCCGGGTCAGACGCAGGCAAACTAGACGCCACGTTAGTCTGTCACGAGCTGTCCTGGATTGTCTTGTATTTACTGTCCGGGACGGTTTTGACCGGAGCTGTCTGGGGAGATCGGTAACGTCTGCTCGGTAAGGTCACTCCGTGCTCGGTGACAGGTCAGTCGGGCCAGAGTCCCTGTCTGCTTTAACCACTGGCCGCTGACCGCTGACCACTGACCGCTGACCGCTGACCGCTGACCGCTGACCGCTGACCGCTGACCACTGACCGCTGACCGCCCGGTGCAGCGGCGGCGGCGGCGGGCACAGACCGAGTGCCGCCCGACCGGGCACACCTGAGCTGACTCCGGTCGAGCCGCTAGTCCCAAACTCAAACAGAGTCGGTCGTCTGTCGGCGGGCAGGGGAGGGCGGCCACAAGTGGCTCTGAGCTCACTGCTGTTTGCAGTCGGCGTAGATTAGGCGGCGCGCGCCCGCCGCCGGTCTGTTTGCGCGGCACTCGATACCGCTCAGATCGGAGCCGGATGGATACCGCGCTGACTACCGGGAACCGCCGACCGCCGCGCCGCTCGCTAACGGGGTGAGCCTGACAGTGTGTTCTAATACCCGCTCTCCGGCGGCGCCGAGACCGGCCGCCTGCTCCCCCGGTAACGGCCGGCTCGGCTCCGCCCGGCTCCTGGAACCGTGGCGGGGCTGCGTTTGTAGAATCCGTACTGGGATAATGCGACAGTTTGTCCCAGAGAAATGGCTATGGTCGGATTAGATAGCTAGGTAGTCAATTCATTAGCTTTGTGACAGGAATTTGCATGCAAAAATGTGTTGCTAATGCATCCACATTCCACATTTTCACATTGCTCTGCTCGTCAGGTAAAGTACCGCATTAGTCCTTGACACTAATGATCGTTCCGTAATTGTTTCGAAGAACTCTGGTTTCCGACAAGCCGAGCCGATCGGGCGCCGCGAGCGTTCCGGCCTTCCTGAGCAACACGTCAATCACTGTCGTCTTAGTGCCGCGGTTAAAAGCCGCTGATTCCGCGCTGTGTGCCGATCCGTGCTCCGATAGCTGGCCAATGGTCGGTGGGCGCCGGCCGGCGGCCGCGGCCCACTGTTTGGCCAAACCGCCGCCGCCCTCGGACACGGGCATTTATTGATAACGGCCGCCGTCGGAGCCGTCTGGCCGGGCGGCGGTATCGGCCGATCGACGGCCGATGACGCCTCGGCAGGGATAAACACATCAGCGGTCACCCCCCCCCCCCCCTGTCCGGTCCGCGCAGCCGCCGCCGCCACCGCCGCCCATCTGTTGCGCGCCCACTATTACCATGATAAAAGTAGTATAAATTATCATCAAAATGCGGCGTGTTTACTTTGGGAGCGCGCACCGGTCGCCACCAGCTGACTAACCAAAGGCGGCCGGCCGGCGTCGCGGCCCGGCCCCTCAATGAGAGCGGTGCACAATCGGTCCGGTGCTGCGCCGACCGGCCGAACCGAGCGCCAAAGAAGTCCTAATTCCGGGCTTAGCGGCGGCAGAGACTTGTTAGGCGGCTCGGACACCGCGCCACTCGACTCATGAATCATTAGGTGCTTCTTGTGGACCGGTAATCTTCTTACGGGCGGATCATCTCAAATAAATGGTTTTACTTTCCGGTTCTTTTTATAAGCTGCGATTGATTGGAAATCGCCAGGGCGGGGCGGGGTGGGGGGGGGGGGGCGGCGGGGGCGGGGTAAGGGGTTGGCGGCACGAGCTGCGGCCTCCAGTTACCCACGGTCTCGGTCTCAGCGCCGTGAGAAGTGGGTCGCTGGGGCAGACGGAGCGGGGGCAGGTCGGACGGTGACCGGGGCAGGCCGGCGGTTATGCCGACCCCACCGGGCCCCGATGGGCACGGGGGACCGATACACCCACACGGCACCGCCGCCGATTAGCTGTTATCCGTGACTGGCAGTTTGACATTCTCCGTATTAGGACACCGCAGCTTCACTGGAACCCTGTAACGCCCTGGGCCGTGATTGATTGACACTTTGTTTACATTGTTTGTTTCCAAAACGATTTCGTGATAATTGATCTGTTGGATCTGTTGGCCCCTCGTCACGATGTTTGTTAGGGAGATATAAGGATAAAGTTAGATTGTTTTTACTTGGGTAAAAACTCAATTGCTATCGCATGCAAATGGCTAATGCTAAAATTGGTGGCACGTTTCTTAATGACTTAGAGTTGTTATAATTAATTTATTTTTCAGAGTTTTTTGCTCCAGTACCTTTTAGAGAAGCATACATCAAAGTGTCGTAGAATTGTTATTGCTGTGAGGGGATATGTCATACACTTTAATTAATATACATCGCGGCTGTATAATCAGCTAATAGATCAGTGACGCTGTTATTCACTGCCCTGATGCGTCAAATTGAGTCCGTTTTCCAGTCGACGCTGCTAAATCATTTTTCTGTCGGCGCCACCATTTGGATCCCATTTTAGAACATCAGAATTCCATTGAAACTGTGTGGGACGCACGCCGGTGGCGGCGGTCGTCGGTAGCGTCGGCTGGCCGAGCTCGGCCATGGTTCGTCGCCGCTGCCGGCCGACGGACGACGCGCCGCCCGCTCATTGGCCACCGACACGGTCCTCGCACCAATCAGCGGCCGGAACGGCGCCGCGGGGGTGGGGCGCCGCTCGCGCCGGCGCTGGCTCCACCTCTGCGGCGCGGCTCTGTATTGAGTGGCTGCGAGCAGTACAGTGTTAATACGGTCTTAGACGGTTTTAGGAGGTTTTATCAGCGCTCTAACAGGCTTAGCTGTTCCTCATCCCCAGCGTTCATTCAGCCAAGCTTAGGTGAGTAAATATCTTCTTTATGTGCTCAAACTTAAAACAAAATCAGAGGTGAGATTTTGATAGCCGCGAATAGCATTGTAGCGGGTTAAGCTGATTGGGGGCTAATGCCGGCCGGCCGGCGGTGACAATTAGCTGTGATCCGCGGTGGTCGGGCCGGGTGCGGCCAGTCTGGCCACTGTGCCACTGGCGAGGTAAGGTGTCGCTGTGTGTGTGTATGTGTGAGCTGCGGTGGGTGGGTGCCGCCCGCAGTGGGTATGTGGCCGGCCGTGCCGCCAGTGACCGAGTGCCGCCGGGTGCCCTGTGCCGCTCTGCGTGCCGGGCCGGCCGCCGGCTGTCCCTGCAGACCGACCCCGCCGCCCGTCCGAGGGACGCCCGGATACTCCGCGCCGGTGAGAGGGTCGGCTGGGACCCCCGCCACATGTGCTAACCACCCCAGAGCGGTGCCTGGGTCAGTCAGTCCGTCAGTCTCGGACTGAGCACCAGCACTTCAGTCAGTGTTGGATTTTGAATTACTCATCCAGTCTCAGTCTGCTGATTTTTACACCAGTCTGCCAGTCATGGTCTGACGATCTCTGTATCAATCTGCCAGTCTTAAGTTGGGCGGAACAGCTCAATCTGGTCACCATCTAATCAGCTGCGGCACTGTTAAATCGGTGTCGGCGGTGTCCCAGCAAAGCCCAGATTCCAGGCATCTGTCCATCAGTCACGGCCGCATCAGTTTAGGTACGTACCATATCCTCTCTGGAAATTGGCCTATGTCAGCTCCCGTGTCCAGCGCCGCCTGTCAGCGCCCGGTCTGTCGCTTGCTTCATTGTAAGTTCTGCTCTGCGATCGGCCGTCAGTTTCTATGTGCTGTTCTGCCGGCTCCCTGTTGTCCTGTGGTCGGCTCTCGGTCCGTGGCCGCTGACTGCGCTGTCTCCGCTGCTGGTCAGAGCTCAGACGATGTGGGACCGCAGGTGCCCGCGACAGATGCCGTCCTTGATAGAACTGGCCCCTTTTCCAGGGGCGGAGCTTCCTATACAGTTGGTGGGGCGGCTGCCCCACCAACTTACCATTTTGCCCCACCAACGAGCGTTTCGCCCCACCAACTTTATCATATTTGTAGGACTTTTTTGCTTTGCAATTCAAACTTGTTTGTGTTGATGACCTTTGGAATGTCCGTATAATGCAAAATAACTATTATATTTTGTAAGGACAGGAATAGATTTAGTAAGCATTTTATTGCACTTGAGAATCGGAAGTGTAGGCTTGACGACTTTTTGCCCCACCGACTTCCCTGGAAAAGCTCCACCCATGCCCTTTTCTCCCCTGTTCGGACGCCTCGGCAGAACGGGACCTTTTTCTCCCCTGTTCGGCCACCTCGATATAGTTATCGGTTCGCTTTTCACCCCTGTTTTGCCACTCTGAACAGAACTGGCCCCTTTTCTCCCCTGTTCGGCCACCCTTGATTGAACTGGCCCCGCTCCTGCCCGGTTCCGCCGCCTCGATTGAACCGGCCCCTGTTCTTTCCTGCTCGACACCAGTTATATTCGGTTAAAGATCAGTTATAATATCGGTGAGTCGGTTCGGCTTTCATTATATGCCTTTGTGCTCTCTCATGTTCAGTCTGCTCTCGACAGCTGGTACATTCGTTTTCCTGTTGGATGCGCCCTCCCGTCCAGCTGCCATTCGCCAGCGGCAGGACTGAACTGCACACTATCGCCCGTCTCGGGGCTCTGAGTCATTGCGCTCGGCCCGTTGGCATGAGCGAATGGATTTGGATATTATGCTGACTGAGTAAACATTTCGTGCTTGTGGCCGCCAAGAACCGAGCACAGTGTTCTCACTTCTTAGCCGCGCTCCTGGAATCCGACTCTGTGCTCTCGGTCTCTGGGTGCCGAGCACAGTGTTCTTGTATCGGTGAATACGGCGCTCTTACGGCTGCCCGTGTTCGGCGCTTCTAGGAGCTGGTTTGTTCTCGGCACAAGCGTATAAATGTTCACAACCTCGTCACTAGTTTGCAGTAACTAGCGGAAATTTCCGGCTAGGCCCGTCGCGTCAGTGGGTCAGTTAGTTTAATTCACAAACAAATAGACGTCTTGAAACATCATTATACCACAAACTTGCTTTATTGAGGTGGTTGCTGGATGTTAGGTAGAAATCTACATATTTAAAAGTCCTGCTTGAGTGAAGATTCCTTTTCTATCGCGACGGTAGCAAGTCAAAGAGTCTAACCATCTTCGAAAGTATAGCAGTAAGGGACTGAATCACTTGGCCGATACCTGAAGTACAGATTAGAGATTCGTCGGAGTTCCGAAATGATCCCATCGTCAGTTATGGCATACTCGGCACTGACCGTGGTGTGCAAAATGTCAGTAAGTTAGAACTTACATCCACCTGCTCTTTAGGATTTCTTTTAAGAACATATTTGGTCGTCTATTAGAAATCCGATCGGTACCCGTTTGATTGTTGTCTTCCATCCCGAGTAGTGTCAGTTGCATTTCACCCTACGCTGCGCCGCGCCGTGCGCCGCACGTCCTGGTGCTACTGTTCTTCCAGTAACTGCAGTCTCCGGTGCGTATAGGCTGTGCCGCAATACTATGTGTCGTGCGGAGACTGCAGCTAGTGATGTAAGACTAACACCGCCACCGCTCCCACCGCGGGGCGCCCGGCCACAGCCGTCAGAGCCCCGAGCTGCAGCTTACGAGCCAACTGTCCGCCAAACGCGCGCTGAGGGCCACTAAAACCGAATAAGCCCTGCAAATCCCCGAAACTTGGCTCCGTGGAACACAATGTCAAAGTTTGCTACATAAAGGGGATAAGGAGTCCTGAAGTCCTACCACTCTCAATGGTTTCTCCCTAGATAAGTGTACTTAAATGATATGCCCTCGTGGCTTGCGATATACGGCTTGGACGAGTATATTACCGATTTGGCTGTAATCCTTGTAATGCTGGGCTCCCGCCCTGACGGCGGCTGCCCGGAGAGCCGCAGAGCGGGTATTTCGGAGCGCTCGGCCGGCCTGCCGTCCATGTCCATCTGTGTCGGAGACCGCACACCGTTACTAGCCTCGGCTCTCAGCAGAGTCCGCGCCGCCGCCGCTAAGTCGGCCGCCGCCGCCCGGGCTCTGCCGTAATCCACCAGCCAACCGGGCGGATATTCGCGTAATGCACTGAGCGCGCGGCACGCGAGCCGGCTCAGCGGACGGGCGCCGCCATGCGATGTCCCGCTGCGGTCAGCCGACCCGGCCGGCGGGCTCTGGAGACCGGCGGCCGCTCCTCGGGTGAGTGTCAGGCTGCGGCGGCTGGTGAGACCCGCTGTCCGCCGGGCCGCCTCAGAAGTCAGCTTTGCTGGACCGGTCCGGCTGGCAGCCTCCTAAGTCAGCTTTGTTACGGGCCATGTCCTGTCGGATTGAGACGGTCGGACGGGTGACTGATATGTGTCAGACTCTGGACGGATCTCTTTCTGTCAGAGCGGCTCGGACCGGGTAGCTGTGGAGCTCGCTCAGCCACTGGCAGAGCTCCCGGTTTTCCGGCTCCTCAGATTTCATTTCGCTGCCCATCCGCTATCAACCCGCCTCGACCCATCCGTGTCTGCACGACTGCCTTTCTTCTCGTGTTGTTCCTCCGTTCCTTACGCGCGCCTATTCGGTCCGACCCTTTCGCATTCGTTCCATATTTGTCAGCCTACATCTCTCCACCCGTTGTCTCTCCGCCCGCCCCGGGTCGCGGCCGTCCGTCTGTCCAGTGCCAGTCAGTCGGTCGGTCCGTCCAGTCCGGTGCCGGTCCGGTGCCAGTCCGGTGTCGGCCCGGTCCGGCCGTCACGGCCGATCCGTCACAGCGTCCGCTGCGGCGTGCACACCGCCGTGATACAATCGGTCGGCTTCAAACGCGCCGCGCGTGGCCTGCCGCCCACCAGACGGACGCAAAAAGACCCGACACGATTTCGCAAACATATGAAGCTGCGGTATGAAGGCAACGCCGAGAAGGCGCGCCGATTTGAGCGTTGAGGACATCTGAGCCCGCTCATCTGCGGAATGCATACTCGAGGCAGGCGCGTTGTTAGTTACCAGTTATTGTGCGGCGTGTTTTGGTCGTGCGCCTGAAGGTTTGCTGGGTGTGTGTGCGTGTGTTTGTGTGTGTAGCGGTGAGCGCCAGTGGCAGGGCCGGCGCCAGTGGTGGGATGCCGACCCGTTGGGTCACTCGGCGCCAGTCAGACACCTATTACCGGGCAACTCGAGTGACGGTCTGATTAAATGGCTCCAAACTGGCAGCTTCCAGATGCCACCTGACCGCCGGGTTGGTTGCTCACATGCCTGGCGTGGTTCCGCCCTATGCAAATAGGCCTTGCATCATTCCGGACCGGCCGCGTATCGGGATCGGGCCGAATTAGTGCGTGCCTGGGCAGTGCGCGCGCCGCTGCCCTAAGTGGGTGTAATTGCGCCGCCGGTGTGCGGCGGGACCGGCCCCGCGCCGCGCGTGCAGACGGCCGACGGACGGCCGACGGCGCCCCGCCGCTCCCTCTCCGGCCGGCGGCCGACGGCTTGTGCAACGAGCCGCCACCTCCAGCGGCGCAAATACCTCGGCCGGCACGGCGAAAATAACAGCCCGTCCTCAGCACCCAGCCAGGCGCACTGTCCATCAATGCGCCGCTCTGGAGAAGCTTACGCATTTGAATGATTCTCTGAAGGGTGGAAAGATAACTTCTTACATTATTATTTATTACGCTTGTGGAATGGCGCGCTGACCCAAGGTACTTCTTGGCTTCGAAATGGTCATACTCGTAATAACGTTACTTTTATTGCATCTGTTGATTGAATGCACAGTATACACAAAATGATTTTATAGTTCGATTTATTATTTGCGTCTACCAATAGATTTAACTTCCGTTATTAGCATTTTTTCTGCGTTTGATATAAAAACCACGGTTGGCAAATATATTGATAAGTGGACACCGCTTACTCTCCACATTTTGAAGCGTCCATATTTGAACGCCCGAGAAGCGGCCAGCTCCTCGGTGGAATGATGTCCATTGTCCAATCAATCTCACACGTTTTTGCCGGTAGTTGTTAGTTACAGGGGCCGACCGCCGGCCCTGGCGCCATGTCCCCTATCTCCACCACTGGGGGCGCGCTGTGGTGGGCGGGGGCGTGTAGCTGAGGTCACCCTCCTCTGCCGGGAGCGCTGCCGTCCACTGCCAGCGGCGCTGCCCCAGCCAGACTCCACTCCGCACTAGTGATGCGGAATAAGACAGCTGCCGGGAACGGGCATGATTCCTTACCGTAGCCGCGGTGCACCGGTTAGAAAACCGCAGCGATACCGTCGGATTCAGAGAACCTGACAGCCCGTGTAATGCAAACATGTGATGGGAGCTGGCGGCAGCTGACCCCTGCCGTGCAAGGCGGCGGCAGACGCTATTTCCCGTCACGGGAGGTTCATTTCTCTCACGGATGTGGCTTATGCGTTACAGGAGGGATATCGCCTAATGAGCTCGTGGTGTTTGGAAGGCCCACCTCATGTAGAACCCGGCGAATTAGTGTGGCAGGAAACCGTCAAACTGCGCCTTTTTGAGAGGATCCTCAGTTATCCGTAATTGACCAGGACACTCGGGCCGTGTTTTTGGCCGCGCTTCGGTCGCGTTCCACCGTCTCCGGGGCCTCGTTTGAACAGCGAACCTGTCGGCCCTGAGCAGTGAGCAGTATCCACTGTCCAGTCGATGTTCGAGCAGTGTTCAATGTAAGCACACACACTGCCTCAGCCGTGCACAGGCTGTGCTCGGTCGGCTTTTCGATTTCCGGCAACACCGGGAGCGTCCTCAGTCCATTTCCCTAGTCATCAGCTCACTTCGGGTGACAGTGACTGTGCTGCTCCACGTTCGGTGTCTGTACTTTGTTCCACAGAGTGTCCCACTGCCACAGCTCAGCCTCTCAGGGCGCCCCACGGCCGGCCGGCCGGCGCCCCAATCTCAGCTCCTCAGGGCGTTCCACAGCTCAGCACAGTACCTCAGTCCGCAGCCGGCCGGCGCCCCCGCTCAGCCCCTCAGGGCGCCTCTATCTCAGCTCCTCAGGGCGCCCCCGCTCAGCTCCTCAGGGCGCCCCACGGCCGGCGCCCCCGGTCAGCTCCTCAGGGCGTCCCGCAGCTCAGCTCCTCAGTCCAAAGCCGTCCGGCGCCCCGCTCAGCCCCGCGGCGGCACCATCAAACGGCCGCCGATGTAAAGGCACCCCTCGCCGCTGGCTAATTAGCGAGTTATCAGTGGCGGCGGACGGCCGGGGATGCGCGCCGCTGCACGCGCGGGCCGCTCACACGCCACTTCATCTGGCGCTCGGACAGACGCAGACGGATTGCCACAAACAGCGGGCCGACTGCCCGGTGTCCATTCCGAGTTGTCTGGTGATCTCACCAGCCCGTCCGGTCGGGGCAGGGACGGTCTCGGCTAGTTTTGTGCTGCTCCACTGTTGGTTGGTCTCGCCGCCTTATTTCTGTTGTTGGATAGATAAGGCTCGACAGCTGATATTATTATTCTCTGTGGGTGCTGACCTGAGCCCTGACCCCGTCCTCCGCCCCGATGGTGTCGGGCTGTCGATCGGCGATCCAGCCCGGTACTGCTGAGCTGAGCTGTCTGTTCTCACTGAGCTAAACCATACTAAGTCACACCTCACACTGAGTCGATCCTCACTGAGCTAAACCATACTAAGTCACAACTCACACTGAGCTGAGTCTCGCTGAGCTGAGTCTCACCGAGTCCCAGAGTCTCACTGAGCTGAGTCTTATTGGACTGAGCTGCGCTGAGCTGAGTTTCTCTGGTCTGAGTCTCCCTGAGCCAAGTCTGTGGTCCCGCTGAGTCACGCCGGGCTGAGCTGCGCCGAGCGCCGAGCACGAGATGGCCGTCCGGTCGCCGTCTCCGCGGTCCGCCGGCCGGCAGGATCCGCATTCTCGCACGCCACGGCGCAGCACGTGTGCCGCAGAGGCGGCTGGTCGGCCGGCCGGCCGGGCTGTGGTCCCGGCCGGGGAGCTGGGGGGGGGGGGGGGCTCAGCTGACCGCGATGGTGTCCGGCGCTCTTACCACACAGGGAGAGGCCACAGTTCCCACCCGAGGAAGGCTAGGTTTTTGGTAAGGAGTTGTCACTCGAGGGATTGTAAAGCACCAATCAGAAATTGTTTTCGCTTTACCGCTTTTGGTCCACAATCTGCAGTGTTTCAGCTTCCATAGTTGATATCAAGAAACTGCATGGCCTCCCCACGTGGCAGAAGGTCAGGAGCTCACCAGTGGTTCAGAAAAAGCTTCATTTTGTGTGTGTATTTCCGCCACAACAATGAGGAGAGTACGTGAAGAGCACTGCAGAATTCAGGTTGTGGAAACTCCACGCTATTCACCGATCCTACTACCCCCGTGTGAAGTGCTGCTGATGGATGGACCTGTCGGGCCCATGACCCAGTGTCGGTTCCCAGCGCTGCCTTCCCTCGCGGTCCGTGCCTGCCGGGCCCGGATAGTGACGGACTGGGGCGTCTCGGGGCCGTGTCCCCTGTCAGCCGGGGCGCCGCCCGTGATGGCCATCAATTTCCCCATTATCGCTGGCTGCCGCGCGGCTGTCCAGGTGCCCCCTGACCCGCTCCGCCCAGGGCCGGCGTCCCGCGGCACCTCGCACCGGGGCTGACGGCTGGGTCCCGGCGCGGCTGATTAGGGGTGACGGGGGCGGGCCGGCGCCGCCTCGCTGTCCGCCCCCGGCCGCCCCCGACGGCCCGGGCCGGCCCGGCACCCCGCTCAATGGACCCGTCAACCACCGGCCGCCGCCGCCGACAGGTTGGGCCGGTACCGACCGGTCACACGGACCGGAAGGGGTCTCAGAGGTGATAATGACCGCCGGCGGGGGTCACCGCGCGGACAGGGTGTGCAGCCCGCCCTCCGGACGGCCGCTCCATGACTGGTGAGAGCAGCGTGCGACCGGCGCCTTCTCACGCTCCCACACTGAGCACTTCTCCGGGAACGTGCCCGAATATTCTTGGCACCATCGCATGCTATTTTCTAGGGGGATGGCAAACAATAGAACATTCAGTACACAAAATTGTCATCAACTTTACCCTTCGATCAATGCTAAGCAGCCCGTTGGATGGGATAGCACAATCAATTACTTTGAGTTCACTATAAAAAAGAGCCTCGTTTTGTTGTTGACACTTGGCGCGGCGCGCCATATCGCAGCTAAAATTGTTTTATTCGATTGAATCTTACAGATGTTTGCACGTAAATACCTATTGCACCTTCGACAACAATTGTATGAGAAGCTTGTAAGTGAATTTTTCCTTCTTTCTCTCTTTCTTTCTTTCTTTCTTTCTTTCATTCTTTCTTTCTTTTGTCTCTTTCTCTCTTCTCTTTTCTCTCTTTCTCTTCTCTCCTCTCTATCTATCTATCTCTCTCTCTCTCTCTCTCTCTCTCTCTCTCTCTCTCTCTCTCTCTCTCGTTCTCTCTCTCAATTTCGTTCTCTCGTAAAAAAGAAATTGGAATTGATCAAATGTTTATGGTTATCACCTATTCCAAAGTACACTGCGGCTGCTCCGTTCCTCTGTCCTTCCGCACCCTCTGCTCTGGCCCCGTCTGAACCGGCCCGCAGTCCCCTGCCGGCTCCCTCCCGTCGTCACCGTCGCCCCGTCGACCGGCGGCGAATCGTCCGACTGTGTCCATTTGCCGCCAACGCCGTTGTTTGCTCTCTAAGCTCGCTCGTTTATTTGGTCTGGCGTTAGCGCGCCACAAGAGGCGCCATGGCGCGCGGTGCGGCGGACGTGACGCACGCAGCCGCGCCGCGCGCCGCGCCGCTCATAATCGCCACAGAGACTGCGCCGCCGCCGCCCGGCTAGGAAAACTTCACTGCAGAGATTTGCATTTTGAGGGTGGCTTAGTTAACATGGTAATGTAAGGCGATTGGGCTGTTGGATTCATGTTTGCGAGGCTAATGAATGACTAATTTATCCTTAGTTTGCCACTTGTCTTCCGTTTAGAAGAGAGATATTGTGAAATCTACTTAACACTTTATGTTATGTCGTTTAATTAAGCGATGGAGATACAATATACATGGAACATAATATGTAGATGACATGATAAGCACTGGCTACTTGGACAATGGACAATGGATAGGTATGCCATTTCTAACACAAAAATCGTTGCGTTATCTTTTGCAATGGCGCATATGATAATTAGTAATTCCTTCATATGATAATTAATTGATCAATCATACGGCAAACATTTAAGTTTTGGTTGCCTGTTCTCACCTTCTGTAGTTCCTTTGGGCAATGCAGCAGAACAGAACCGTGCGCTCCTTCGCGTTTGGTCATGAGGTCAGAGCGGCCGACCGACCTCAAAGCTCCCCAGAGTACAAAGTACCTGACCGACCTCCCCAGAGCATTGTCCTTCAGCTGATGGCCGTGTCCTGGCCAGCTGATGGTGCTATCCGGGCCGCTGGGTATCGTGCTCAGCAGCCCTTCGGCAGCTGTAGCCGAGCCGTAGGCCGCCTCAGCTGCTGTCCCGACTGCTGCCTCTGTTAGCCTCTGTTCAACTAGCTGCTGTCTCGCTGCTGCTCGTGCTGCCGCTCTAGATGCTGTCCCGACTGACGCCTGTCCCGGTATCCGTCCCGCCTGTCCCCTGTCCCGGGACAGCTGCTGTCCCAGCGGCCGGACGGGACAGGGGCAGCTGACAGTAGGACCGGACCGGGACCGGGGTGCCGGCAGCCGGGCCGGGACCGGGACCGGGGTGCCGGCGCCGCTGGTCCGATCAGCTCGATCGATTTCGGCGGCGGGCGCAGCTCTGGGCAGCTGGTGCGGGGCGGGCTGTGCCGCGCCGCCGCCGCTTCCTCTCCTCCGCTCGATACCCCGGCGACCGGCGACGGCGGCCGGCCGGCGACCCCGCGGGCCTCGGCGGTGCCCCCCCCCCCCGCGGGCCTCAGCGGCGACCCACGGCGACCCCGCGGGCCTCAGCGGTGACCGACTGTTCACGGGTCGTGGAGAGCCGCGACTGGCTCTGACCGACTCTGGGCTGCCGCGGCTGACCCGGCGCTGACCCGGCGCTGACCCGGCGCTGACCCGGGCCGACCGGGCTGACCCGGGCTGACCCGGGGCCGGCCCGAGCTGACCCAGGGCCGACCCGGGCTGACCCAGGGCCGACCCGGGCTGACCGGGCAGGGTCGCCGGGTCGGGCCGTGCGCCTCGGTCGTGCCCCGCTCCACCTCACTCCCGTCCCGGTCGGCCGGCCGACAATGGTGGCGGCCGCGGCCGGCGCTGACAGTTCATCATTTAGCACGGTGTCGTGTCGGCCGTCAGCGGCACATTGAGCGGCCGCTGCGTGAAATCACTGCATTGTGCCGGCGCGGCCGGGACGCCGCTCCCTCCCTCTGGCTGCCCCTCTGCCGGCGCCGGCTGCCTTTGTGCAGCGGCCGGCGCGGCCGTGGCCGGTCGCTCGCTCCGCCCTGCCGTTCCGCCCGGCCGCGTGCGCCGCTGCCTTTACAGCGCAATTCGCCTCGGCCGCGCCACAATGGGCGCAGTGCGTCCGACGCCATTTTGTTGGCTGTTGTCGCCATGTTTGCTGCTCGGGATGGGCCAGATTACAAACTTTCCGCCCGATCGGCCGCGGGGCTGACCGGCGGACCGGGATCTGACCCGGGCCGGGCCGACCGGCCGGCCGGCGCACACCTGACGGTCCGCCCGTCCGGGCCCTCCCGGCCCGTCCTGGAGCGGTGTGCCCCTGTCACCGCCGGCCGTCCATCATCGGCGGCCAATTTGTGCGCGCAGCCGGCGAGTAATTGTCGGCGCGGCGGTGACAGGTCGCGGGGCCGCGGCCGTGTCGCCGCGGACCGCCCGCCGGGCCGGCGCGCCCGTCCGCGCCCCGCCCGCTCCCGGTCCGCCTCCTCAGGTAGCCGAGGAATCCACCACTATTCATGCGCACCTGGCTGGAAGTAATGGCGCAATTATCGCTTCCGCGGCCGCCCCGCCGCGCCGCCCGCCGTCCTGCCGTCCCGCCGGCCGGCCGGTCCGGCGCGATGCTGTGCCGCCGCCGCGGCCGCCCCGGGCGGCGGTGGCGGCGGCGGCGGCGGCGCGCCGGGCGGCGGCCGCCATTCTCCGGCAGTGACTTGGTGGCGGCGGACGTCCACGCTGTGCAGTGGGCCGCGGTATGAGTCCGAACCGGCTGGGCGTGCAGGCAGAGCTGGGACCGTGCGAGCTGGCGTTCGCAGACGTCAAGAGGGAGACCGGCTACCGGGGCGTCGGCAGGTGAGAGGCGGAGAGGGGTCGGCAGAGCAGCGCGGCTCGGGCGCAGCGGGAACGGGCCGCCGACGCGGGTCGGCCGGCCGCCGGCGGCTTTCTCGGCCCCGGCGGCTGGGGCCGCACCGGGCCGGCCGGCCGACTGCTTAAAATGGACAACGCTGGATTTTGAATTGATATGGGCTGACGAACTGTTGTCACCTGTGGTCATTTTCTATTTGTTTTCCTCTAAGCATTTGTACCTGGTGGCTCATTGATCAGCGTTTCATTGAAAAGGTGCATTGTTCCGTTCGAAAACGTGCTTAGCACTTTGGTTGCAGTTTCAATGACTAATTTACAATGGTATTAATCCGTTAGTCATTATATTTTACCAGCTTTGCCACAACTGTGGTATGCCTACAGTCATTCATAAATGCTACCGGTCAACCATGTCGTTTCGGGACATTCATTATCCATACCTATTGCTGAATTTATGATAGACATAGTATGACGACACGGTAATTGTGTTCTTGATTGCTACGGTACATGTAGGTATCGACAGTAGGATGTAACTAGTACTGTGATCCATTGTAATTATCGGTATTCACTGTCTTCTATGCTGCCGGCATTTGGTGCCGTTCCCTTGTCAGACATGCATTATAACATCTTTGTTATTAACAAAGGCAACAGTCGTGGATAGGTATGCTCGAATGGTGAACTGATCAAATCAATTTCAATTACAATGATTTTGTGTGGATACGTTTGGTGGCCAAATATCCAAATCATAGCCGAGGCGTCGTGTCGATGTCAGCTTTGATGCAGTCGGTACCTACAAACTACCGTAGATGAAATGGAACGAAGCTGGCTTTCGGTGCTACAGTACATATTGTCATTTTCCGATGATAACCTACACGTATCATAAGGAGCGTGTTTTGGGCACTCATATACCAACTTCAAATCTTATTTTCGGCCTTCCTGTATGGATAAAACTATAACAGTGTGCTCTATCACTGAATACTGATCGTTTTTCTTCTAATCTAACCACAAACCCCCATGGGGGAAAACACTATCCACTGAAGTAATTGCTGTCAGCTCAATTTGTCTATAGTTGCATGTCTTTTCTCGTAAGTCGTTTTGGCGGCCGCTCCGGGCCGTGTACTGCGTGGGTGTTGACTCGTTACAGCTGTGTGTATAGGTGTGTAGTGTGTAGGTACAGTGTAGGTGCACGGACCGGGAGGTGTGTAGGTTCGCCGGCCGGGCGTGGTGCACGCTCCGTCCGTGGGTTCCCAGGCGGCCGCGGTGCACTGTGCAGCAGCGGCAGGGTGATTGGCCGCGCCCCAATCGGCCCCGATCGCAGGAACCACCGGTTTGCTGTGGGCGGCAGTGCACACGGCACTCACGGCGCTGTGCGCACGGTGCGCGGTCCATGCGGGGTCGATCCGGGCCGGGCTGTGCAGGAGCGACCGGCGGCCGCTCGGTGCTCCCGGCCGGCCCGTGAGCCGACAAACACTGCCGCCGTGATCGGAGCGAGGTCGGACTGCGCGGCCCGGCCCGTTTCCTGTCGACAACTGACTGACAGTCCCCGATTAGATGGCATCGCTCGATTACAGCGCCGATTGCATGACATATGAACGCCATTATCATCGCAATGGATCTTATCGTGGCCGGCAATAAAAACACCGGCCGACAAAAGTGTCAGAATCCCTCTATCACGGCACATCGGGCCTGCACGTCACCCAGCCAGCGGCGGGCCGCGTTTCTTTGGCCGCAGACGGGTGGAATGCTGCTGCGCCGCGGCGGTCACATGCCGGCCCGGCCCGCCGGTCGTGTTTCCGCTGTCGGCGGCTGTGTCGCCGAGACGGCACGTGGCGTGTATCCGCTTATTGCCGCGACAAAAACACAACAAATGAGTGGCGCTGCCGTGTTGAGCGTGGGCCGGAGCGGCGGCGCCGCTGGCCGCGTGACGCCGGCCGTGTTTGTAGCCGGTCCTGCAGTCGGGGCCCGCGAGCCGAGCCATTGTGTCCCCGTCGCGTCCTGCGGCTGACCCGCCGGCCGCCACCGGCGCCGCCGGTCGTCGAGCCAGTGTACTCGGGTGCCGACCTCGCCGACGGCTGCCGGTGCTCGGGGCAGCCGATAATGCCGACTTCAGCAGCCGACACCGTCCGATTTCTGCGCTCCGTGTGCCATTTTCACCTCGACTATCTCGGTGTAACCGGGCCTTTCGACAGGCTACCAGAGCCACCAGTCCTGGCTGGCTGTGATCGCGCTTCTGCTTAAAAACTCCATTTAAAAGCCAATTGGCATCGCGGAACTGCGCTCACCGGACACATGAGTGTTTATTATATACGGACACAGATGAGTGCTTATTATATATGCTGTCCTGGCTGGGGGACGGTACAAAACTTCTAACACATCCCTGAGCTGCAAACACGTATTATGTTTAATTGTTTAGTTAAGAAATGAATGGTTTATTCGCATAAACATATTGACAGTAATCAAGAAGTTCTAATTCAGTGTGTGTCTACTGTCTAGGTTTTCGCCTATGTATTGCGGTTAACCGGCTAGCTTTGATCGCTAGTGGCGAGTGCAGCCATGAGCGTTTATAACATTGCAACCCACTCATTGCACCTTCTTCCCATTTGAATGGCTCCGGCCGAAGGAAGAGGACGGAATGGCCTCCTTTCCGGGTCGGTGGCGGGCAGAGGACTGCCGCCGAGCCGGCCCCGCCGCCGATCCGCGGCCGATCTGCCGCTGCAGCTCCGCCGTTAATTGGCGGCACCGCCGGCCGGTCGGCGCGCGGTCCTTGTTAGTCGCCGGGCCGGGCCGCCCCGGCATGCCGGCCGCTGGCCAAAAATGACACCTGCAAATCACAGTCGGGTGCCTGGCTGGCCGGTCACGCCATCGGTGCCGTATCGCGTCCGAATCGCAGTCACAGCGCGCCTCATCGCAGGCAAATCGGAGCCACATCGTAGTCAAATCGGATCCACATCAGTGGTAAATATCGGTGAAATAAGGCGGTGCAGTGCCGTCGGGCAGACGTAGCCGATCGGCGGCTTTCCTGCTCGGGACATCAGCCGTTACCAGTCTGCTGTTTGGCACGTCATCCGTCCGTCATTCATCCGTAATCCGTCCGTCATTCATCCGTAATCCGTCTGTCATCTCCATAAGTACTGCGTCCGATTTCCGTCACCTCCCCACCTACAGAAATCTCTGCAGCTGGCGGCTCCGTCCTGCCCCAGCGACCGGGCGTGTCCCGCCCCACGGCGCAGTCGAGCGTTCTCTGCTCGCCGGGGCCGCTAAACTCGCGTGCACACTCGATAATCATGTGCCTGACCAATGGGCGTTCATTGTCGTGTTAGCGCCGAGTGATGCACTACCAAAACACACGTGTGGCGTTGCATACAGTTAATATTCGTATGCTCGTTACGAGTGTGTGCCGTCCAGTTTGTGCGCTGAGGTCATTGGGCTGTCGTTAGCTGTGTGCTGTCTGTCTGTCTTATTCTTGTTTCCCTTTCTTGTTAACTATTTGCCTTTTATGATATCTAATGTGTGATCCCTTTCCCTACTTCGTTTATTTTTTCCCCTGTTTGTGAGCATGGTGATCATCATTTCTTAGCTCTCTGCCTGTCACCCGTTTGTCTATCTGCTTGTCACCCGTATGTTGCAATGGCGTCTGCTCTGTCTGACAGCTGCTCTATCTCTCTGTGCCGGCAGTGCGATGGCGTTTCCGCCGTTCGGTTCGGCGGCGCACGGCGTGGTCAACGGCGCGGCGGCCGGCATGCTGCCCGGCTACGCCGTCAGCCGGCCCTCCTACCCGGTCATGATGTCCGAGGCGTTCCCGCCGGGCGTGCCCTACGGCGCCGGTAAGTACCAGGTCCAGTACCCGCCGGCAGTGAGAGCGGGCAGCATGAGCCGATCAAACACACGACTCTGGTCAATTATAAACATGTGCGCAGATGTCCAATTCCATCAAACAATACTGAGACCCTTGACGACGCTTGAAAGTAACAACAGCGACAGCGCTCGAACATAAGCCGCCAGCTAAAGCTTACCATTTGCCTGCTCTCCCGGTACGGAGCACTGTCTAAGACGCGAATGGTCAGCAGCGGAAAGTCATCGGAACGCAATACAAGTTTGTATAGAGAAGCACCATCACGTACGGCCCTCATCTCACTGCGTGGTAACTGGTAGGTATTCTTCTTTCGACAAAATGCTATCTGTCACTCGGAAATCGGTCTGCTGGGGACCAGCCCCCCCCCCCCCCGTCAGGCCCGTCCGCTGAGCGTGCCGCGGCATCCCGTCGCCCGTCGCCGCTGTCCCATCAATTCCCCCGCCCCGCCGGCGGCCGGCCGACGCGGCCTTTTATCCCGCTCGGCGGCGCAGGTCGTTGCAGTGTTGTCATCTATGAAATTAATTTCTGATCAGCTTATATCATCCCCCGGGGCGGGCGGCCGCTCTGCGGGACCGGTCGGCCGGCGCATCTGCCCGGCTGCGGCGACTCCCATGTGACCCAATTTGGAATATGACGCCCGGATAATGCTTTGTCGCCACCCCTGGTAATTTGATTAGGTCCGATCTGGAGCCGCCACTGGGCGGGCCCGGCTGAAAGCGCTGGAGTGCGCGAGCGGCGGCCCGCGTGCCGCCTCAGCTGCTGACGCCGGTGCTGTCCGCCATTTGTACCACCCAATTAGGTGCCCAAGAGGGCGACAGTGATTGCGCGGCGCGCGCCGGCGCGGCGGCCGGCCGCGGGGATTTGTGCCGTCTGCTGCCGCGGCCTCCTCACCGGCGTCATTGTGACGGATTTCCTGGACTGCGCCAAATAATTGGCTCGTTAGACACGTGCTGCTGCATTATTTACCTGACTGGGATAATACGCGGCGGTTTTGCCGGTTTTCTGGTCGACTGGACGGTATTGGGTGGGCGTTTTTCCACGTCGCTGTCGCGGAGCGACTCACGCGACAGGAACTGGGCGGCCGCCCACAGCCGGGATTGGAGTGGGGCGTGAGGTACGCCGGTCCGGGCACGGCCTGGGCACTCCGGAGAATGGACGAGTCGTGGTCTCGAACTACATGTATTGCGATGGAGAAATTCGTGCTTCTGGCGTTCGACGACTTTCTGCTACTGGCTTGTAAACTGTAAAGGTTAAAGTCCCCTTGGCATTATCCTTTCTGGACACAAGCTACCTGGTTGAAGGCTGTATGTAGTGGATAGCATGCCAAACTAAGCTATAAACCTTTCCTGCAGCGTCTTTTCACTGTGCCGGTACTGTATCCAGCAGCCGTTGCAGCTGGGGGTCACAGGCCACGTCCTACCCCGCTGCGGTTTTCAGTCTGCGCTGTCACAGTCGCTCGTGGAACTCAGCACCTTTGTGCGGGGCCGGAGCGCTCCTATTGATTCCGCGCTGGGGAAGCGTATATACGAGCTGCGGCGGTGACCGGGCTGCCCGGCGGGCCGCGCTCGCCCGGTCCTCCCTCCGCTCCCCTCCGGGCACCCGCCGCCGGCAGGGCGGGTCGCTGACACCGAGCTGTCGCCGCCAGACACATGTCGACCGCCAGCGGTTTCAGACGACACCGGAAACCCTTCGCGGTCCCTGCGGCCGCTCAAATTCTAGCGGCCATCTGAACAGTTAAAGGTCGGCGACGTAGGCTTCAATTCGTTTTGTAATTTGTGTCAGCTATGCTTAAAATATTACTGGCGTTTATTGGCGGCATTTCTTATCCATGTTGTTTACCATTCCCGGACCATCTTCTTAAATATGTACGATGAAGTCAGCTGCGAGAAATCGATTCTATCAGGCCATCAGCGCGGGTCAAAACACGCAAATCGACAAGGCCGTCTGCTCTTACCCTAACGCCGTCTCAGCGGCGTTTGTGCTTACATAGTTATTCAGTAAGGCACAAGTCAGCTCTTTTTTAAGTGATTAAAACGAAAACAGAGAAAGGCTTGTAGGCACATGTCATCTTCACTTTTCGGCGAGTTTGCCTACTCTCTTCTAGCAGTCCAGTGTTGTATTTGTACGATGAACGCGTTTGGTTCCTTTGGACCACAGGGGATGAGCCACTGTCTCGGTCAGTTTGGCCGTAGGCTTCTGTCTGACTCTATCTCGATGTTGACTCTTAGTCACAGCGTGAATCACGAGAGTCGAACAGACGAGCAGACGGACCGAGTCTCAGTCAGCGTCCGACTCACCAGCAGACGGACCGAGTCTCAGTCAGCGTCCGACTCACCAGCAGACGGACCGAGTCTCAGTCAGCGTCCGACTCCCAGCAGACAGACCGAGTCTCAGTCAGCGTCCGACTCACCACAGCAGACCGACCGAGTCTCAGTCAGCGTCCGACTCAGCAGACCGACCGAGTCTCAGTCAGCGTCCGACTCACCAGCAGACCGACCGAGTCTCAGTCAGCGTCCGACTCACCGGCGACGGACCGAGTCTCAGTCAGCGTCCGACTCACCGGCAGACGGACCGAGTCTCAGTCAGCGTCCGACTCACCGGCAGACGGACCGAGTCTCAGTCAGCGTCCGACTCACCAGCAGACGGACCGAGTCTCAGTCAGCGTCCGACTCACCAGCAGACGGACCGAGTCTCAGTCAGCGTCCGACTCACCAGAGACGGACCGAGTCTCAGTCAGCGTCCGACTCGCCAGCAGACGGACCGAGTCTCAGTCAGCGTCCGACTCACCAGCACGACCGACGGACGCTCAGTCAGCGTCCGACTCACCAGCAGACAGACCGAGTCTCAGTCAGCGTCCGACTCACCAGCAGACGGACCGAGTCTCAGTCAGCGTCCGACTCACCCGCAGACGGACCGAGTCTCAGTCAGCGTCCGACTCACCAGCAGACCATCTCCTTCTGAGAAAACAATGCCGACAGACGGACCGATCCGACTCAGACAGCCCTCCAGCTCCTGGACGAGATGTCGCTGTGTCTCCCCAGCTCCCCCTGCCCTTCCGGCCGACCCGTGGCCCGACTCGGTCCCTGGACGAGATGTCGCTGTGTCTCCCCAGCTCCCCCTGCCCTTCCGGCCGACCCGGCCCGACTCAGCTCCTGGACGAGATGTCGCTGTGTCCCCAGCTCCCCCTGCCCTTCCGACCGACCCGGCCCGACTCGGTCCCTGGACGAGATGTCGCTGTGTCCCCTGAGCTCCCTGCCCTTCCGGCCGACCCGGCCCGACTCGGCTCCTGGACGAGATGTCGCTGTGTCCCCTGAGCTCCCTGCCCTTCCGGCCGACCCGGCCCGACTCGGTCCCTGGACGAGATGTCGCTGTGTCCCCTGAGCTCCCTGCCCTTCCGGCCGACCCATGACCCGACTCGGTCCCTGGACGAGATGTCGCTGTGTCTCCCCAGCTCCCCCTGCCCTTCCGGCCGACCCGACCCGACTCGGCTCCTGGACGAGATGTCGCTGTGTCCCCTGAGCTCCCTGCCCTTCCGGCCGACCCGGCCCGACTCGGTCCCTGGACGAGATGTCGCTGTGTCCCCTGAGCTCCCTGCCCTTCCGGCCGACCCGGTCCGACTCGGCCCGTCGGCCCTCCAGTCAATGCTGGGCTCGCTATGAATGCTCGCCGGTTTATTGTCGGCTATCGGAAGGCGATCTGCGGCCGGTGTCTCCGTCTCTGCTCACGGTGCACTGTGCAGTGTGCAGGGCCCGGCTCACTGTGCACGCTGGGCACGGCGCAGCTGTCCCCCCCCCCCCCCCCACCCCACCCACTCCCCTGGCGATCGGTCAGACATCTGGGCGTGGCACGCCGACCGGGACGGCCTCAACTGCAGACGGACAAACGGACAGACAAACAAACGGACAGACAGACAAACGGTTACAGATAACACCACGGCCAGTTATGTTTTACGTGTGTTGGTCAAACATGTTCCCTGATCACCAGTCGCTGATTCTCTATACGACCAGGTGTGCCACTGTGTCATCTCTCTGACACAGTGTGTCACAGTGTGTCACGGTGCTACTCTTTCTGACACTCTGCCACTGTGTCACCTCTCTGACACTGTGTGGCACCTCTCTGAGTCTCTGACACAGTGTGTCACAGTGCCTCACGGTGCCACTCTGTCTGACGCTGTGCCACTGTGTCATCTCTCTGACACAGTGTGTCTCTGCTGTACCACTGTGTCACCCTCTGACGCTGTGCCACTGTGTCATCTCTCTGACACAGTGTGTCTCTGCTGTACCACTGTATCACTCTCTGACGCTGTGTCACAGTGTCATCTCTCTGACACAGTGTGTCTCTGCTGTACCACTGTGTCACTCTCTGACGCTGTGCCACTGTGTCATCTCTCTGACACAGTGGTCTCTGCTGTACCACTGTGTCACCCTCTGACGCTGTGCCACTGTGTCATCTCTCTGACACAGTGTGTCTCTGCTGTACCACTGTGTCACCCTCTGACGCTGTGCCACTGTGTCATCTCTCTGGCACAGTGTGTCTCTGCTGTACCACTGTGTCACCCTCTGACGCTGTGCCACTGTGTCATCTCTCTGACACAGTGTGTCACCTCTCGGCAGGCGCCGGCGGTAACGGCCGGAAGCAGCGCCGCGAGCGGACCACCTTCACGCGCCAGCAGCTGGACATTCTGGAGGCGCTCTTCCAGAAAACGCGCTACCCGGACATCTTCATGAGGGAGGAGGTGGCCATCAAAATCAACCTGCCAGAGTCGCGCGTCCAGGTGGGTGCCTACTGCTGACGTCCAACTGACGTCCAGCTGACATGGGACAGGCGTGGGACAGGCGTGGTCGTGGGACAGGCGTGGGACGCTCTCCTGACCCTGACGCCGGCCACTGATGGCTCAGTGATTGGAGCAGTGGAAAAATGCCCCCAGATTGACACTTGCGCGCTTGTTAATTTGGAAAGCGATGGAACATTTGGAGAATTGCATGCTGATTTTTGTTCCGAATCTGTAAGAACTGCGGCCCTTGTGCAGAAGCCCCCGGTGTTGGCTGACCGGTGTTTGAAGCAGCCGGTCGGCGGTAACCGATCCGCTGTCACTGCGGCCGCTGTCTCGGTGACAGGGCGTCAGGTGACACACACAGCTGAGCGACGGCGTGTTTTCCTGCCCGACGCCGCCCTATGCACGGCACATCTGCAGCGGCTTGGTAAAAACGCCGCTGCTGCATTGTTGACCGCCGCGCCGCGCCGCGCTGCGGGGGAAGGGGGAGGGAGGGAGGGTCACCGCTGACCAGGTGTGCCGCCGGCAGTCGATGTGACGCACGCGCCGCCGCCGCCGCCACCCCCTGGATCGGACATAGACGGACAGGTGTGGCAGACGGGTTTTTAACCAGTCGATAGCGATATCGATGTGACAATCGGACACCACGAATAAATTAACAATGATTACTGTCAGCGGCGCTCAGCAGGATGACATGTCTTTTGGCTACAGGCTGCATTGTTCTAAGGCGTCATTGCACGGTGAGGGTTATGCCCATTTTTCACATATCTTAACACCTTCATAGTGAGTGTATATAGTGATTTATGAACACCCGCAATAGCCAATGATAATAAAGTTCACCATTGAGCTTTAGGTAGATAACTTGACTTTATCACACTTTAATAATATGTTTAACCCTCGCCCTGGCAGG
This sequence comes from Amphibalanus amphitrite, assembly GCF_019059575.1. Classification (NCBI taxonomy): domain Eukaryota; kingdom Metazoa; phylum Arthropoda; class Thecostraca; order Balanomorpha; family Balanidae; genus Amphibalanus; species Amphibalanus amphitrite. The sequence continues at coordinate 232,149 of NW_024881786.1, forward strand.
GCATTTTTCATAACACGGCCTGGCAGGGGGGGGGGGGTCGATGCGACCCCCCCCCTCGCGATTGGCTCCTATGGCACCTAGAAACACCAAATTTGGTAGGTAGGTGGGCCCCCTGGAGTTCTCGCCCCTGTGCAAATTTGGTTGCTCTAGGTCAATATTAGGGGGGTTTTGGGGGGTATAAATGTAAAAATTTCGCTAAAAACAGGTCAAAAGTTTTTTCGCTTATAACTTTTGGTCTAATTAAGATAGAGAAAAAAGAAAAGCACCAGTGACCTCAGCACGTCAAGGCGCGTCGAATGATATACTTTTAAGCTTGCTTAACTGTACTTAAAGTTTTTCTTAAATTTTAAGTACACTTAAATTAATAAATTCAGTTCAAGTTAACCAAATTGCATCATATCGCATATCATTCGATTCGGCTGATCACCAGAAACACAATTGTACCCTTTTTTAAGCTCTAGCGTCATTATGTGCCAAGTTATTGGCAAAAACGTCATTTGACCTCAGTTGACCTCATTTTACCTGACCCATGGATAAGTACACCAAACAAAGAAGCACCAAGTGACCTGCTGTTAAGTACCGTGGTTTCAAAGCACAAAAGTGATAGAACAAAGCGGATATCTCCAGTATTTTCCGAATTTAGTATTTTCCCATAGGCTTAACATTACGACGTAATGACCTCTAACTGACCTCAGGTCAGTGACCTCAAAAAAGCCGGATTATATGTTATACAAATCGGTGAACTTAGCACATCCTGAAAGTTTGAAGGAAATCAGTCGAAAACTGTGAGTTGGACAGGTGCAAAAAGAAAATTGAAATTTGACCATGACCTTGTACCGGTTTTTCTGACCTGGTGACCTGACCCAAGGTCACCCGGACCTGAAATTTTCAAGTAATATGTAAAAAGGTTGCCCCATAGGCTGTGCCAAATTTGGCGGCGCTGCGAGCCGCCGTTTTTACGCTATCTTCGAAAAACCTTAGGGGGGGTCGCATCGACCCCCCCCCCCCTGCTAGGGCGAGGGTTAATCATCTTTTACATCTGTTATAAACGACACCACTAATTACCATAGGTAGGTACTTCAAATGAATTTAATGATAAAAACAATGCTATAACCAATATATGTCACGGAAGCTTTTGGCAACAGCGTTAGTGCCAGACCAGCCGTAGTACGGACCATGCCGATCGATGCCAAGCATAGGTAATTGATAGGTAAAGCAAAACACTTGCTGCCTTATCGTTTCATCAGTCCCAGCGAACTCTAAGTCTCGTCCACATCGCACAGTAGGAGCGGCGGACGGAGAGCGGTCCCTGGGCTCTCACACAGGGTAGGGTGGATGGCCCACCGGCCGGCCGGCGACATTGAGTCAGTGTGGGTCGGCCTCTGGAGCCGGCGGGTCTGCGGCGGCCGGCCCGCCGACGTGCCGGGACATACGGAGCCGCCGCTGGTCCGTCTGGGCAGGGGGGGGGGCGGCGCACAGTGACCGTGGTGGGGAGCGGGGGTGACTCGGCAGCCGCACACTGCCCGTCGTGGGCAGGGCTCGGCGGTACACATGGCATCGTGCGCGTGCCGGCCAAAGGCTAGTCGTGAGCCACCACTCTGGCCGGAGACTATTCCAGTCTCACCCAGCCGCCTATCGTTTGTTGTTTCCTGCTGACACCGCCCCCCCCCCCCCTCCTCGCTCCGCAGGTGTGGTTCAAGAATCGCCGAGCCAAGATTCGCCAGCAGGCCAAACAGACGACCAGCAACGGCGCCGGCGGCGGCGGCGGCGGCTCGGGCCCCGACGTCAAGCCCAAGGCCAAGCCGCGCACGCGCACGCCGCCCACCGCGTCGACTCCGACGCACGCGGCGGCGGTGACGCCGGTGACGACGGGCACGCCGTCGCCGCCGGTGGTGGGTCCGCGCGACTCGCCCTACTCGCCGCCGGTCTCGTGCTCGGCGCCGCCGGCCATCAGCTCGGCGTCCGCCGTGCCGCACCAGGTCAGTCTCCGGTGGGGAGATGGGGCGGGGAGGGACAGGGAGGGGTCGGACGGGCACCAGGTCAGTCCCCCGCGGGGAGATGGGGCGGGGAGGGACAGAGAGGGGGTAGGACGGGCACTATTAGGTCAGCCTCCGAGCCGTGGCCGGCCGGTCACCGCCGTCCTTGCGACCGGTGTATGAGGTCCAGCGCAGTCAGAAATAGCTCGCAGTTTGGGCGGAGGTGCGCCGCTCTGCGGTCGGAGACCGGCACCGCAGACGGACGGCCTGTCAGAGTGTGCGGCTGACGGCAGCCGAGCGCCGGGTGGTCGCCTCAGTCACAGGGGCCACAGACCTGGCCCGGCCGGCACCGCGCCAGACGCCCGACCAGCTCCTGGAAATTCCACCGCTCCGAAAACATCGGCCGTTAACGCCAACATAGTATGTAAAACCGGATAGCATCCGTTTCAATAATTTCAGTTAGAAAACTTCCAACGGTGTTTTCTGCCAAATTTTCAGCCCGCTCTAACGTGTCTCCCCCTCTCCCGCTGCGCAGAGTTACGGCGGCGGCTACAACAGCATCTGGAACCCGGCGGCGTCGCTGGCGCCCATGGGTGACCTGACCGGTCAGGCGGGCATGGAGCGCTCCTACCAGCCCAGCCAGCCGGCGGCCAACGCCTACTCGCAGTACGGCGCCTACTACGGCAACATGGAGTACCACCTCAACTCGCACGGCCAGATCAACCCGCAGGTAAGGCCGCCACTGCAGGCGCACTGTGCTGACGGCCAGCGGGCACCAGACGAGCTGGGACTATAGTGGGCTCAGCCTGGTCGGGAGGGATGTGTTCCAGTCGAAAGGGATGAGCGGTGGTGTGGAAGTCGTGTGACCCACCCGGGGCAGGATGGCAGGTCCGGGTGCCGTCCAGGGAAAGATGGTCTGGGACCAGCTTTTGACATTGACCAGGCTCGTTGATTGGGCTCGTTGATGGACCGGGATTAGGATTTTGAAGTCGCTTTCAGGGCGGGATGGGGGAGCCCATGGGTCAAGGGACTCAGCTGGGACTTCCTAGTGGAGACGTGCCGGGCCTCGAGACCCGACCCAAGCTGGCGAAGAGAAAGCTCCGGGACTCGGGGACTCGAAGCTCCGGGACTCGGGGAGCCCAAGAACACGGCCTCTGTTCCGATACGTCCGATGCTGCTGCTCGGCCGGCCACTGTGGCTGTTCGCCTGGCCGCTATGGCTATCCGGCCGATGCGGCTGTGCCACTGTGACTGCTCGCTCGGCCGATGTGGCTGTGCCCCGATAGATGCGGTCGTTAAGGCCCAGCCGATACGGCTATTGGGCTGGCCGGTGTAACTGTTCGCCCGGCCGGTGTGACTGCCCGCCCGGTCGGTCACGACTGTTGGTCTGGCCACTGTGACTGCTCGCTCGGCCGATGTGGCTGCCCGCCCGGTGTGGCTGTTGGACTGGCCACTGTGACTGCTCGCTAGGCCGATGTGGCTGCCCGCCCGGTCAGTCACGGCGCGTCGGTGGGTGTGTTGGCGCGGCCGTCCGTCCGTCCGTCCGTTCGTCGCGTGCTGGCTATCGGGCCTATATCGGCCTCTGAGATCGGTATCTTCCCGGGCTGCGGCTCGACGTTTTCCTCGTCCCACGCGGCCGATGTGTCAGCAGTGGACGGATCGGTGTCCGTCGTGCCGCACCGGGTGAGCCGCCTGTATGTCGGACCGTCCCGCTGGACGTCCGGCCGGGCGCAGAGAGCCGCCAGGCCGGACAGCCGGTGTTTGTGGCCGGCCACTGCTGGAAATACCGGCGGGACGGCAGACGCCGCCGAGCTGCGCGTGACCGGCCCGGATCTCTGGTCGACGCTGCGGTCTCCGCGGCGAAATTGAGCCACTCTGAGGGGAGATTTCTCGGAGGACCAGCTGCCCGGCTGACGGCGGGCGGACACAGAGTGGCCGCACCGTGCCACACCTGCCGACCCGGATCCGCCTGCGAGGACCCCGGCTCCTGACGGGGGCGCTGAGATGTCGGGCACGGCAGGGACTGAGCCGGACGGCCTGATTGGGACTCCGGCGTCTGTGGCAGCCCCAGTGCTGCCCCTGAGGTCCGACAGAGGTGCCGAGGAGGGCAGGGACTGAGCCGGACGGCTGAGGTGCGCCGGATGTCGGCAGCCTGTCTGCTCCAAAGCCCCCGGGAGGATGTGGGTGCTAGGTAGCTGGCTCACCGAGTTATGTAGGCTGGGCTCAGGATTTGGCGCATTCCCATGGTATTTCAGACACGATAAGGTTCTGGGACTCGCGTGTAGCGGTCGCTCTATGCGCCGCTGTGATATTAGTAGGTGATGTTACACCAGTGTGGCAGGCCGAGTGAACTGGTCGCAGCCGAGTCACCGCTGACGAATTGTCTGTTCTTGTTCCAGGTGAGCAGCCACCTGAACACCATGAGCCAATCGCAGCAGGGCGCCGGACCGGCGGCGCGACATGGCCTCGGCTCCGAGTTCGACTACCGCTACCAGAACTTTCAGGTGTTGTAGGGGCCTGGCGCACCGGTCCGCTGCCGGGCGGAGCTGGAGGGAGGCAGCGCGCGCCACCGCGCCGCCCCGGCCGACACGGACCTGCCCCAACGCCAGGAGAGCCACCGGCCTCCCAGCGCGTCAGCTGCTGAGGCGCGGCCATAGTGCCGAGCGGCCTGCCGAGAGCGGTGCCAGCGGACGGCCGCCACTGGCCGCCGCCAGCTCCACGTTGTGTTTCTACGTGCGCGAGTTAGCGGCCGCGCGCGCCGCGACGGCGCCGCACCGTCAGCGTTTCCTGTGATAGAGAGGACACCAGCTTACCTAGACTGTGCTTAGATGAGCGTAGCGCGCAGTCGTCACCAAAGACGCGAGGTCGGGGGGCGCGGACGGCCCGCCGGGGCCCGCCTCCCGTCGGCCACAGCCGGCCCTTGGTGTTCGTCAGCCCCAGAGGCGCGGCGCGCGAGCGGCCGATGCGTTTGATCTTCATAGATGTGACACGAGTGTGTATGTGTGTGTGCGCGCGACTGACCTGGTGTGACGCGGGTCGCCGGGGTCGCCGGGCGGGCCGCCAGCTGCAGCGGGGCCCGCGGGGTCGGACGGTCAAGCCGAGCCATGGGCGTGTGTGTGTGCTGGGGTGTGTATATAGCAGTGCGTCGGTCGGGGGCGCCAACGACGCCCGGTCAGCCCCGGCGGAGACGCTTGTTGTGGCGCCGAGCGATTGTAGGAAACTGTTGAATAAGTACAATTTGGGGACAGCAGTGCACGTATGTGAAACGAATAAAAACAGAATGTAACCGAGTCTGTATTGGCCGCTGGTATGAAGGAAGGGATATGAAGGAAGTGCGAATGAAGGAAGGTAGATGCGCCTTCAGATGACCTGCTGAAAGAATGGCGATGCTAACACTAAGAATTGCCAATAAATCCATTCATATCTGCCTATAGCATTATAGTAATCTTGCAATGCCACATTTGAGCATTGTCGATTAAATCACGATACTCACTATATGTAACCTTACGTTCATCTCATGAAGCCCAAGAAATAAGAATCTAATAAAAAGCACAAAGTGATAGGCATATGTCGGCATCGGTGCTTTCGTCACATTCACCGCCTTCAGCATCTTCTATGCAATGGTGTGATTCCGAAGCACGTGATTTGTGTTTGTTATGGTATTTCAAAACTTATGCATCTTAAAGTTACCGAAGTGTTAATAACTTATCTCGTTCCGTTTTCATTCGAAAACGCACTTCGCTCCGTCATTGAAGAGTGGATAATGAAAACGGACAGTCTCAAACTTCCGTTTCAAATAGTTAGGGAGTGCAAGCAGCTTGCAGTTGCAGTACTTAGAGCCAGTGGCGTAGCCAGAAATCAGCGAAAGGGGGGGGCCATGGTGCTCGAGGGGGCGACTTTTCCCTTGAGAGGGGCGCCATTGTGAGCTAGTGACAGGGGGTCAGTCTAAAATGTAACGTCATATATTCATGCATGATTTACTAGGTGTTGCAAAATACGAGTATAAGAACCAGGGCCTAATCTTACCAATGCCGTGAATAGGATTTGGCAGCACTGGTCGGAGTTAACGGCATTGATATCAAAGTTGTCCTTTCGATTTACATCCAGCTAATCTTGCCAATGATTTTGATGGCGTGAATGATAATAAATGTTGTCTGAGCGAATGAATAAGTGAATGTGGAATAGTTCTGAATGGTACCAAATGCCGTGAATGCGCATTCACAGCATTTGGTAAGATTGGGCCCTGGTTTCGCTGATTTTTCATAAAATCCAATTATTGCAATTTGCAGCCCGGTGTTTTTTATCAAAAGCCTTGATCTTTATGCATATTTAGCACGATATAGGAAACGAGCTCAGGCTACGGACATGCTATATCAAAACACACCCATGCGAATTCGAAACGGTAAAATATACGTTGATCGAAAGGCACATCCTTTATTCTTTGCAAAAAAAAAAAACATACAAGTTCACTCACTGATCCAAAGTGACCTGTGGACTGCAGCCTCTGGTCGACCGGGGTGGCCGTGCTTAGAATCTCAGACACTCATGACTGCATGAGTGCCAGATGGGTGAGGCGTGAGACTGTCCCATATAGTGGCACAAAGGTTAAGAATGTCTTCGGCCGGCGTAGGAAGACGACTTTTGATGATGAGTGTGCATGGTCGACTTTAATAAGCGCCATAGAAACATGCTGATCTCACCGAACATTCGCCTTGCGTAATCCTCAGACCAGATATCTACATTGAGATGGCCAGGTCAATTTTGCGACCTCTCTATTATCTATTATAGTTAACCCGCGCCGTGCTGGTGGCCTGTGCTTTCCGTGTCGTGCTGGGGGGGGGGGGGGCGTTTTCACGCGACCCACTCTAACTCGGCTCCTGGGCCACGTAGCGACACGCAGTAAGGGGAAATCGAAAGAGCGTCAAAAATAATGACGGGAAGACTTCGTTTCAATTTTTAGGTCAGGTCAAAGGTCAGGTTGCAGAGGTCATCAAAGTAAAGTTTAGTCCATTTTACAATTTTGGAAACTACCAATGGCTAACTCGGGATCCAATAGAGCTACAGCGCCGCGGAACGTGTTCTTCTCGTCGAGACGCGTCGAATGAAATATACGTTGACCTTGAAAGGTCATTTTGAAAATTTGACCGCACGTCAAGGTCATGACCTGACCGGAATGGGCCATGCTGCATATCAGTCGATCCGTATCGTCGAGCTGACCACATCTGACGCGTTTTCACCGCTCTAGCACGTCTCTATCAAAAGTTATAGCAAAAAAAACTGCTGATGACCGTTTATGACCTGAGATGACCTCAGTCCTCAAGGGCACACAAAAGGTTAACAGTGCATTTTTACGATTCAGTGTGTTATGTTTACCTATGAACCGATGTTTGGAGGGTTTTAAACGACATTCGTCCAAAAGAGGCGCATTTCACTTTTCTCCCACTGACTTGAGGTCCCAAAATTGACCTGACCTTAGGTCACAGAAATAAAAAGTCCGAGATGAGCATTTTATACATATTGTTAGTCTTATCAATCTCTGAAAGTTTCAAAAGTGATCGTTCAGTCGTTGTAGCTATAGCGGGCCTTTAAACTTTTTTTGAGGTAAGGCCACCTCACGTGCCCTGGTGACCTGACCTTGAACGACCCTGATCTGAAATTTTCACAAGCTGTGTAGAAAAGATGTATGAACAGGTGTACCAAAAACAGCGGCGCTGCGCGACGCCGTTTTTGAGATATTCGCGAAAAAAAAACCTAAGGGGGCGGAACCCCCCTCCAGCACGGCGCAGATTAATGGGAGACAATTGAAATGCTCTTCTTCTGAACGAAAACAACCTCAAACATCGGGATTCAGGTAAATATGACACATTTAATCGGTCAATGTCACTCGTGATGTGACCACTTTTATGTTACTGAGGTCATCTCAGGTCATGAAAGGTCTCCAGTAGATTTTGGACAATAACTTTTGATAGAGATAAGATAGACCAATGAAACACCCTATATAATTATTTTCCTTCTCGAAAATATGGATCGACTAATATGCAGTATGACCTTTCCCGGTTAGGTGATGACCTTTACCTTAGGTCAAATTCTCAAATGCCCTTTTAATGTCAAATTCTAGTTCATTTGACTCGTCTGTCTCGAAAAATGGAACACGATGCTGGATAAACTAATCTCGTGCAGGTCTGAGCCAAGAGGTATTACAGATAAACGTCCTCCGCGAAAAGTGTATTTTGAGGCTAAAACGTTTACCTAAGGTCAAATCTGAGATAATCAATAAGAGAGAGAGCATAAAGAGCTATCGAATATGCGCTTTGCTGCGGCACTGAAGCTCAATCTCTTTCTGAATCCTGACATGCGCCGCTTTGTCGAAAAATGTCAACATCGGCGAAATTTGATTTTCGGTTGTCGCTGGTGACCTGACCTTCGACCAGTTCGACCTAACCTTAAAAATGATCTAAGTAGGGCCGCCTGGCTGCTGCATCTTGAAAAGGGCCCTTGGTGTCGATGAGAAAGCCCCATTGTCCAATAATTGCCTAGCGTCAGTGGTTTCGGGGGGGGGGGGCCTATCAATCTTGAATGGGGCGGGGCGACCGAAGTCTCCATTCAGTTTCGCGTCAGTGACTACTGGAGTGCGTCAACGACCTCGGATAGGGCGAATGTGATCTTCAGAAGGGCACCGGGTGCTCTGGAGGGGTGCAATGCTTGGATGGGGTCACTGCTGCCTTCAGTAGGGCGTCGGACGCTCTGGAGGGACGCCATTGATCTCGGATGGTCCGACTGGGATTTTCAGAGGAGCATCAGTGGTTTCAGAAGGGCGCCATTGATCAAGGATGGGCCGACTGAAGTCCCGGTTCAGGTAGGCGCCAGTGGCTCTTGAGGGGCGCCAGAGACCTCGGATTGATGGGGCGACTGTGATCTTTAGAACGGCGTTGAGGAGCACCATTGGGCATGGATGGGGCCGCTGTTGCCTTCAGCAGGACGGCAGACGCTATAGAGGGGCGCCTTGAGCTTGGGTGGGCCGACTGTAGTCTCCAGGGGCGTTGTCTCGGATGGGGCGAATGTGATTTTCAGAGGGGTGCCGGGTAGTCTAGAAGGGCGCTATTGGTTTCAGAGGGTTGCCATCGATCTTAAGATGGGGCAGCTGTAACCTTCGTTTAGATGGGCGCGATCTTCAGAAGCGCGCCGGACGCTCTGGAGGGGCGTCATTGGGCTTGAATGGGGCGACTTAAGTCTCAAGCGGGACGACTTCAGTCTCAAGGGGGTGGGGCGCTAGTGGCTCTTGAGGGCGCTATTGATCTCGGATAGGGCGACTGTGATCTTGAGAAGAATGCGGGTGCTTTAGAGGGGCGCCAGTGGTTTCAGGGCGCGCCATCGATCTTGGATGGGTCGATTGGGGCAGCTGTGAACTTCAGAGGGGCGCCGGGTGCTCTAGAGGGGCGCCATCAAGCTTTAATGGGGCGACTGTTCCGTTCAGGTGGGTGCCAGCGGCTCTTCAGGGGCGCCATCGACCCCGGGGGTTCGAAATATTCTGGCATCCGGAGGGGCGCCCTTCAACATTTGGGGGCTCAGGTCGTATTTGGGGGTGCCCTGGAGAACATTTAGGTGTCCAGGCACCCCCAAAGAGATATTGAGTTCGATCCCTGCCTGCACATCACTTTTTAATTCATGTTCTCTCTGTAAAACGGCATCAGCCTAGTCGGCGCTAATTGGGGCGCCATTTGGGCGGTTGGGCGGAAAGGGGGGGCCATGGCCCCCATGGCCCACCCCCCTGTATACGCCACTGCTTAGAGCTATGTTTGCGAGTATTCTGCAAGACAAGACGGATGCATGACCTTTATGATGCGCCTGAACGTACGGCTGCACGTTAGTGTGTCGCCTGAACGTACCGGTGCACGTTAGCGTGTCTGCACAGCTCAAACATCAAAGGACTCGTAACGCCAATCAAGCAAATTCGCTGAAAGTTCGGGAAAAAACATGATACATGAACAGCACATGAGCAAGAGTTTTGTTGTACCAAACGCCCTGCACCCCGCACTTGCAAAGCAAGGACGTCCAACGAAACCGATCACATTGTTCGTTAAGCCGTGTAACAATGTTATGTTTTACATTGGTATGGAGGCTGTAGCAAGTGGAGTAGGTACCTACAACATGGGATCGGCGATCGAGCCGTCTCGCTGTAAGCGAGCGGGATGCCGCACGTTCAAACACCGAGAGTTACTTTTTTACATCTTTTAAAATGAAACTGGATATGAATCGAACGGGGCGGAATATCAGTCAAATTTTCTTATTTCTTGATATACTTAGGTACCCACAAGTTACAATTTTGGCTTTACATCCTAGTCACCTTTAGAGAATCGTATGATTCTACTGGCCTTTTCCGTCAAGCTTGCATGACATTAAGCGACTTCATTCTCAATTAATATTTATATTCTAAACAATATGAAGAGATTAGGGAAGTGAGCTCGTGGAATGTTGACCTTTGATGGACGGTGAAAGGGTAGTCGCCGTTCAACAACCACTTTGTTCATTGTCCAAACAATTTGCGTTCCACCGAAACAACCCAGTAAAGCCCCTCTCTCCATCGAGGTGGAGCGGTGCCGCCGCCGCTGATCTTTGGTAGGAATGTGCCGCCTTCCCGCCGCCAGACTGGCTGCGAGGTCCCCAGGGCGTCCTCGGCAGCCGGCGCTAAGGGGAGGCTCGCCGCCGACCAAAGCGCGCCCCTCAATTAGCCAACTAGTGGCCATTTTCCGGCCGTTGGCGGCGGGCGGGCCCGTCTCTCCCCGGAGACGGACCAACTCGGCGCCGGGATTACCAGGGCCTCTAATAACCAGACCGACATCGACACACCAGCCAGATGATGAGATTTTGATGAGGTGCCGCGCACGCATAGAGACAGCGCCGCTGCGGCAGGAGGCTGACGGGGCATCGCAAGGGTTTACAAAGGGAATGAGCGCCGCAGGCAAAAACAAAGCCCGTCCGAAACCATCCTGAACAGAAAGCAAATGCTGCTTGCAACGTTAATTAACGAGCGAGCGCAGCAATCGAGGGAGCATACCTATTATTCCCAAGCAGGTTTTTACTCTAGCTTAGTTATTTCAAAAGGTACTTTAAAGGTAGTGTGCCACCTTCCAATGATTTCCTATTTTATTTTTCCTAGGATAAGGAGCTTCTGTTTTTACCTAATATCGCAAAAAAAATCAAAAATGGACCTGGAATAGTGCTTTTTTCGCCTAAAAGTTTATTGGTTTTTCGATATGTATAACAACTCTAGTGGGCTGACTTGCAAACAGGCGTCGGCAACAATCGTGAATGCGGCGCACATGTGACAATAAGCAAAGGTCATTATCACAGGGGAGCAATGCCGCTTGAACCCTATTGGCCGTAGTGTCTAACGGTGGCGGCCATAGTGCGCAGACCAAGAAACGGCTGCCGCCTGTGTTGAGGAATAGGGAATTGGGGACCTCGATTTACGTTTGCGGCCGCCGCATCCGTTACGTTCAAGTTACGTAGATACGGAACCCGGCATCTTACGCAGAATTGAGTGGGGAACACGATCGTATCTTCAGAATTCCTCAAATTCACTCGCCGGACCTACATTTGCCCCGGCCGAGGGGGTTGATTGAACCCACCTCGCTAATGCGCCGCTAATTAAACTAGAATTAAGCGGCAAATTGGTCGTTTGCGACAAAGGATAATGCAGAGTGACTGGTAGGAACCCACTGTAAAGGTCCCGGGTCAACCGGTGACCTCTGAGGTCAGGTCAAGTGATCTAAGGCACGGGTTCGGTTTTTGGTAAATAACTTCGCCAAAAATGGCCGTAGAGCCGCGATTTTGGCATCACCGTGTTCAGCTAGCTCAGGCGCATCGAGTGATATACTTTTTGTTCGGGTCAGGTCAAGTTAGGGTGTTGACCTCAGGTCAAGGTCAGGTCAGCACCGCCAGGTCACGAAGTTGGTCGAAAGAGGTCATGTCGCATATCATTCGATTCGGCAGGTCTTCCTGAGTCCATTGGTGGCTTTTCCGACTCGCTAGCTCAATTTGATCGGGAGTTATTGAAGAAAAACTGTGACCCTTGTGACGTCACAAATGACGTCACGCAAGGGCAACAATGCAAATATGAAGCATAGAACCTTGCAAGGAGTGCATGAAATCATGATTTTATATGCTTGAGATAGTTTCAGATCATTCTCGGCGCCAAAATAGCAATTTTCATATTTCCCCATTGACTTATAAGGGCTTAACGTATCAGTTCCTTGTATCTGAGAAGTTTTTAGGATTTCATCTTATTATCCACTCAATTCTGCGTAAGATGCCGGGTTCCGTGGCCACATAGCTTGAACGTAACGGATGCAGCGACCGCAAACGTAAATCGAGGTCCCGAATTCCCTATTCCCCAACACAGGCGGCGGCCGCTTCCTGGTCTGCGCAACATGGCGGCACCGTTGGACACCATCTGGCGGCCGATGCGCATTCCACATTATAGAGTTCAGTGGTCATTATAGAGTTACGACGTACGGGAATGAGTTATCAGCTGTCTAATCGTAGACAACACAATGTCGAACTTAAACTGTAAGCCTATATTGGTATTGTTTCTTTAATTTGGCTGTCGAACGTTAATTTATGGTTTGAAATATGATTTTATGTAAAATAATTGATATGAAACAGCCGTCTCTTAAGTTATGACCCCATCTCACCACACGAAAGTGGCAGAAACGGCAGAAATGACAATGATCAGCTGACGCATTTTTCTTAGCTGAAGTCAGAGCGCGCGGCCCGACGCACCACCACCGCACCACAAAGTATGAGCAGAAGCCACCTAACAGGCGTGTTCGAAACCGCAGGAGATGATGATGAACGGGTTTATCGAAACCTGATTGGATGAGTCTATCGGTAATAGCGATTTTAGGGTGTGCATTTATTGTTCATAGTGGTGTGAAATGTGGTTGGGGTACGACCGACAACCCGTCGGGGCGAATTTCGCACTGGGGTACTCAAAATTTGAAGAATTTAAGACGTTTCCATGGGTTTTGAAGGTATGGATAAGCTCTAAAAATCCGGTTCTCCTTATCCGGGTCATTACCTCCATATGGTCCATGAAAGCTGGCACACTACCTTTAAAAAAGATCATCCTCTTTTCCTTCGATTTGACATAATTTTGACAATTTGACACTGGGACGTCATTTTTTGCGTGACCTGAAAATGGTTTTAGAAAACAGTGTAGCCCTTTTCGGCTTGTATCCGATGTGGTTTACTGTTTGTCGCTTGCTTGCTCCGTTTAGAAGATTTTAAGGCTAAACCAGGCTCGTTCTGCAGTAAGGAAATCGCATGGAGAGCCTGTTTAAATACATTAGGTATTAACCTAACGTTGGGTTAATTGGTTGGGTAGAAGCCCAACCGGTGTACACCGGTTGGGCTTCTCAGCCAGCTTTGCCTGAATGGGGGTGGGGGAGGGGGGCGCATTTTGTCACACCAGCATTATGCTCGCATCAATCGTTCCTGCGCAGGGAGATGAGTGTGACTTACAATATGCCTTTTATAATGAGTATCTATATAAATGCATTTGGATTGAATATTTCCTGTAATATCATCCCGTGATTTAGGAGCAACTTTCCTTATTGTAATTTTCATCGAGTCATGAGTCACGCACAAATACACATGCCTGCTGTAATGGGGCATTCTGCATTAAATCACTACAGTACAGTAATATCATAATGACTGCTGCAAAAATGTTCGTATGATTAGTAATGATAAATTAATGTTGATAAACGAATCAATGATCATTCGATGAATGAATATGATCGGTCCATGTATAAACGATATATCAAGGATTAATTATCAGCACGTCCACTAACCCTCCACCATTCACGAAGATCGTGTTTTGGGTATTATAAAAATCGTGATAACAGCACCGAATGTATGTCACTCGCGTGATGTAATGCTTGCACTATAGGGTTTCGCACGCGACTCGCCATTTTCCACCGCACATGTACCGTCAGCTTTACCTCATAGAGCATCGTGCAGCAGTGTTTATGAATGTCGAAATAAGTCGCACGCCACCACTGCGAGAAAGCCAGCCGGAACAACTGAGCGACTACCGAGTAACAACTGTGAACGAAACACTGAGCGCAGCTCGCAAACGACCTGCAACTCTGGGAATAGAAGCATGCAAGAATAAACACAGTTGCCAGAAATGACTTGGCATGCTAGTTAGCAGATTGAAATTTTAGTCGAGTTACCAATATTTTCAGTGTAATGAGATCTTCGGTAAAAGAGAGAAAGCCTACGTATGAGCATGGGCTGAATATTGGATAGATACTTACTAGTTTTCCCTCTGAGTGTTATTATAAAAACGATAACGATCATCGCTACCAAATTACAGAATACATTTACGACATTCATTGTTCAACCTGCTGAAAAGTTGATCTCATACCTAAAAAGGTCAGGTCAACAAGTCACGCTAAGTGACCTCACCTCGGAAAATGTTGAAACAAAAACAAGCGAGATAATGGTCAGTGGCTCGTCTATATTCGGCAGCAAGAGCCCGCTCCTTTTGCTTTTTTAAATCAGTGGTGAAAACTCGGGTAAGTTGTTTTGCGATCGGTCCATTAAAAAATAAACGGAAAAAATATCACGTCCTTCTACTTTCAGCGAGCAGCGGTGCAGCCAGTGCCCGGCCCCTGCCAGCGGGCAGCGGTACAGCCCAGCGCCCCTGCCAGCAATACGGCCCAGCGGTACAGCCCAGCGGGCAGCGGTATACACGGCCCAGCGCCCCTGCCAGCAGTACGGCCCAGCAGTGCGGCCCAGCGCCCCTGCCAGCGCCATCCCCGTCCGGCGGCTGAGGACGGGGATGCGCGGCGCGGCTTCTGTGCGGCTCGCCACCACCAAATTACGCGGCTCGACGGCGGCGGCGCCCACCTGAATGCCGAGCGCGTTTTTCCGCCCCTCGGCCGCGACTCGCTCCGACGGGCCGCCGTCACGTGACCGCGCACAGAACGCCCGGCGTCAGTCACGTGACCCTCCGTGGTCGGTGTTTCTTTGAGGGTGACAGCGGCCGGCGCAGCGCTCTCCGAGTAAGGCGGGTGAAAAACTCCCCCCTCCCCCTCCCCCCGGCCAGGTTTTGTGGAGGCTGGCGGAATGTCTCCGGGCAGAGACGGGAGATGAGGCGTCTGAGCCGCACCGGACCAGAGGCGGGAGATGAGGCGTCTGAGCCGCACCGGACCAGAGGCGGGAACATGGTCATCAGGGTCACCGGGGCAGACCGGCAGCGGTGTCCAGACAAACGCACGGTGGGCTCCCCGCCGAGCCAACCCTGTCGACGCTGCGCAACACCACACACGTGACACGTGCACTTGCAGGGATTTGTATCCAAATGGTCTCGGCAGGCGAACACACGCATAGATGAAAAAATCAATCCGGGATCTGATCCCAAGAATCTAGATCTGGGATCCATCGGTATCATACATTGGCCCAGCCCCTCCATTTTGTCGTGGGATGAACAGTGATCACGATCACAAAAAAAGCTCTACATAGTCTCTGACTGAGACGGTCGCAGGTTTACGGCGGATGTGGCGGCAGGAAGTCGCTGAGTTGGAGACGGCACGCCGTGTCAGCTCTGCTGGGTGGGTACTGAGTACTGAGTGTGGAGCCGGTCACCTCTGCTAGTCGGACGGTACTGAGTACTGAGTGTGGAGCCGGTCACCTCTGCTAGTCGGACGGTACTGAGTACTGAGTGTGGAGCCGGTCACCTCTGCTAGTCGGACGGTACTGAGTACTGAGTGTGGAGCCGGTCACCTCTGCTAGTCGGACGGTACTGAGTACTGAGTGTGGAGCCGGTCACCTCTGCTAGTCGGACGGTACTGAGTACTGAGTGTGGAGCCGGTCACCTCTGCTAGTCGGACGGTACTGAGTACTGAGTGTGGAGCCGGTCACCTCTGCTAGTCGGATGGTACTGAGTACTGAGTGTGGAGCCGGTCACCTCTGCTAGTCGGATGGTACTGAGTGTGGAGCCGGTCAGCTCTGCTAGTCGGATGGTACTGAGTGTGGAGCCGGTCAGCTCTGCTAGTCGGATGGTACTGAGTGTGGAGCCGGTCAGCTCTGCTAGTCGGATGGTACTGAGTGTGGAGCCGGTCAGCTCTGCTAGTCGGATGGTACTGAGTGTGGAGCCGGTCAGCTCTGCTAGTCGGATGGTACTGAGTGTGGAGCCGGTCACCTCTGCTAGTCGGATGGTACTGAGTGTGGAGCCGGTCAGCTCTGCTAGTCGGATGGTACTGAGTGTGGAGCCGGTCACCTCTGCTAGTCGGATGGTACTGAGTGTGGAGCCGGTCACCTCTGCTAGTCGGATGGTACTGAGTGTGGAGCCGGTCACCTCTGCTAGTCGGACGGTACTGAGTACTGAGTGTGGAGCCGGTCACCTCTGCTAGTCGGACGGTACTGAGTACTGAGTGTGGAGCCGGTCACCTCTGCTAGTCGGATGGTACTGAGTGTGGAGCCGGTCACCTCTGCTAGTCGGATGGATACTGAGTCAGAGCCGGCACGCCGCGTGTCACCTCTGCTGGATGGGCTGCTCACTGGAGACAGGAACACCGCCAGCTTCTCAGGTTGCCGCAGACGCGGGGACGATCTCCCGCAGATCTCCAGCCCTCGCGGGCCCGCGACGTCTCCCTGACATCTAATCGGAGATGATTTCATCTTTCCATTTGGCGGCGCGGCCGTGGCGAGGCGCCCATCGCGTTAAGCCGCCGGGCAAAAACGACCCCGCGCACTGGGCCGTGAACAGGCCAACTCGACACTAATGCCGAGTTCGCTGGGCTGGGCCAGACACAGGTACTGAGTACACTGGGCCAGACACAGTTACTGGGTCCGCCGGGCTGGGCCAGACACAGGTACTGAGTCTGCTGGGGTGAGCCAGACACAGGTACTGGGTACACTGGGCCAGACATGCAGGTACTGGGTCCGCCGGGCTGGGCCAGACACAGGTACTGAGTCTGCTGGACTGAACACAGGTACTGAATCCGCTGGGGTGAGCCAGACACAGACAGGTCAAGATCAGGTCAAAGGCTAAAGTTAAACAATGATCATATCCACATATAGGATTCTATTGATTGATTGCAGTTTTCATCAAATCAAGCCCAGCTTAGGGCCGATGGCTGACCAATCTTTAATAAAAATCCTAAACAATCCAACATCTAGAGTCTCAGCACGTGCACACTGCTCACGTGCAGCAGGGCCAGTTTATATCTCAGGAACGGCTGGGTCGATTGCGCTCAAATTTGATACACCACTTTGGTCAGGTATGGGAAGAGCATGGGTAGGGTAGGGTATAGGGTAGGGTAGGGTACGTAGGGGTAGAGATAGGGTAAGGTAGTGTAGGCAGTAGTGGCGGAACACCTTCAATTAAGGGGGGGGGGGCACTGTCGACTTTTGGTCCAATTCTTTCCATGCAACGCACATAGGTCTAATGTAAAAAATGGCAAAATCAAGGGGGCACGGTGCCCCGGTGTCCCCCTCGTTCCGCCGCCTATGAGAGTAGGTTAGGCAAGATTACTTTACTAATTACGAGCGAGCGAGCGCAGCGAGCGAAGCGAAGTCTTTTCAATATAACGGAAAAATCTCAGTATGAGCGGCCCGGCCCGGCCTGTAACGCCTTTGAGAGGCTTATATCTCAGCAACCGCTGGACCGATTGGCCTGCGGTCTTTTTTGTTGGGTAGCCCCATCCCTTCTACCCCGTATTTGACTACTTTTGGTACATCTCAGTGACCGTCGTGGCACGTGCCACGTGAAAAGGCAACGGTGTTCAAGCTGTTTTGCAAAAGTAGTGATTTTGAGAGGCTCATATCTCAGCAGCCGCTTGGGCGATTGTCTTGCGGTAATTTTTGTAGGGTAGCTACATCCTTTTTTTTAGTCGGACCTCTCTCCAACGGGCTCTTGTCCCAATTATAGGAGAAAGCACCTGCTCCTCCCGCCGTCCTATTCCCCACCCCCCATGCTACGGCTGAAGTGGGAGCCTACCCCACACCTGGTGACGCAGCCGGGGACGACGCCCGCGGTACGGGCGGAACCGGGAATCGAACCCGAACCCGGCACCGCCCGCCCCGCGGGTCGACGCCTTAACCGACTGCGCCACCAGGGCCTTCTACCAAAAATGACATAGGCGTAGGAACAAGGGGGGCCAGGTGGGCAAGTGCCCACCCACTTTTCGAGGTGGGGGGGCCAACCATGTGTTTTGGCCCACCCACTTTTTACTCGAGGCCCCTCGTCTCGATTTGAGAGGACGTCGTCACCTTCCAGAATAAACAAACTCGGTAAAAATAAGTTCCACGCATGGGCGTAGGCAGGGGGGGGGGCACTGGGCCATGGCCCCCCCTTGGGCGCCGAAGGCGCCCTTTGCGATTGGAGGGCGCCGAAGGCGCCCTCCAATCGCAAATGCAATTGTAATAGAATCGAATCGAAAAACAATCGCGACTGGAGGGCGCCCAATCGCGAATGTGTTTGCAGGGAAAATACGGTTGGAGGGCGCCCTCGGAGGGCGCCATTCCAAATACGCACTCCAAATACGATTGGAGGGCTCCCTTGGGCGCCCTCCAACCGCATTTGTAGGCTAAAGCTTTCTAAGCGTAGCGGTAGTCGCCTATGTAAGCCTGTTGATGTAGCAAGGTAAAGAAGAAAAGGGAAGAATAAGAATAAAAAGCTTCATCTTTTCTGTTCCTCAAACACCGCGGTCCACTGTCGTTCGGCTGGTTGTAGCAGAAGAGAGAGAGAGCAAATTGCTGCTGGGAGATCCTCGATAGTAAAGCTGGTAGAACAGGGGAGCTTGAGAGTCTTGGAAAAGATCCCGAGAGAGATCTAGATATCCTGAGATGGAGATTAGATCCTGAGATGGAGATTTAGATATAGATCCTCCTTGCATACAAATACATCTGATGGAAGATGCTTTTCAATTTAGAGGCTTGATGATTCTGTTCATTGTATAGACCATGATGCACGAGATGCTTCTTCACTGCTCGGATTAGGGATAAAGGGGTCCGATCAGCTGGGTTTGCGGCACAGTTGGGTAGGTGAAGGACAGGGCATTCGAAGTCCCGATGACCACTGCCAAACATATGGGTGGTAATTATATTGATAAATTGAATGTGATCATTCGTCCAGTCACCCATTCCTATATCGCTGGCCTCCCCATTAAGAAAATTGCCCACTTAATTCGTATTAGCGTTGCTAGTTTTTAGTTGCCCTCGAGAATCATTTGTTCGACTGCCGTAACCGAATTCTACCAAATTCCTATCGGCCTTACTCTAAGATTCATGCGTCATCATTCTCACACCCTTTCTCGCATTACGTTCGCATTTCATGTATTCACCCAAATTTAATTGGTAGCCCCCGAAATTCCCTCCGATAGTGTTAGGCGTCTTACAAACCATGGTCTCCCCGGCGAGATAAATGTCTCTTTCCGAAATCCATTTGCATGCTCCGCTAACCGGCGACAAAGATACTTATCGCAGGGCCGTCCAGAATAATTGCACAAATATCCACCCTACTAAATATGGGATTCACTACACGTCCGATAGACTTATGGTACACATATACGCGATTTACATCCGACTTATCTCTCTATCCGGGAGAGATTACCTATGCCCTCTTCCGGTCCGCGTGTAACACCTCCGTTCACGACCCAGGGACCACCGTTCATATCCTGGAACTCTCCTCAGGAACTCTCCTTAAACCCTGGGATTTACTTTCAAGGCCTTACGTGTCCTGGAGTACATCGTTACCTCCCCTGAGGCTGTCCAGTACCGATTAAGGTACCTTTACAAAATAAGTATGAGGACTTATTCGGGACACTACGGCTTGCCTTATCCGCCCTTTGGGTGACTCACCCCTGACCCTCGGCTTCTTGCCTTTGGCATAACTTACTCTCCACTGCACTGTGCCAATCTTCCCCTTTCCCCTGCCGTAGAAACCTCTCACTGCCTCGTTACCCAGTATTACCTAAGCGGGAAATCTAACAGTAGCCGGTACCACTGGCGGAAAACGTGCATATGCCCTGCGTACGTGACGGTGTGTCCCTCTTATTATTCCGGTCTGGACGTGGGTTTAGAGAAGTGCATCTGTGTCTCATACAGTCATGCTGGTAAACGTTACGCCATAGGAGGCGGGCAAACAAGCCGTCTGTGCCTCAAAATGCCCTGTGCCAATATTGTTGGAGTAATTATTGGCGCTAACTCGCAAGAACGCGAATAACAGAAACGCATAATTTATCCGAACCTAATCGTAATCTCAAGTCCTAATTGCTGCTGCACGCGTGAACCTTATCATCAGTTCTCGTATACAATCCTAGCAGACCTTGAACCGCTCTTGATTTAATCAGACATATGATCTAGAACCAATTAACACGCATCGATCTGCCGTCTGGTTGTGATCCACCGTATCATAGTGAATTACTGAATGCTCAAACGGAAATGCCTCCTTGAAACTCGTTCGATAGCTTCTGATGGGCTACTAGTTACCTAAACAAATTATCTATATAGAGTGCCAGAATATTGTCATAGGGTCCCTAGCCTTTCATAGGGAATCTAATTTAAATCATCCTATTAGCAGTAAACAATGCGCATCAAACGAAGTGCAGTCCTAGATATCATATAGCATGTCATATTTAACTGTCTACGTTCTTATCCCGTTGCAACTTTCCACAACTAACCAGGCTCCTATACGTGACCTTCACCTACCGCCCGCGCCCAAATTACGGCTAACCCACTGCCCTGTTGTGGCCGCTTTTTACGCCCTCTGGCGGCTCAACGCCCGCGTCGGGGACGACGATACTGGCCGCCGGCTGGCGTCGCGTCGACAGTCAGTCAAAGCCACGCCGCGATGGGCGCGTCATCACTCGCAGTGCAGTGCTCGTGCGTGTTGTCTCTTCTGGCCGGGTGGATTCACCGGATGTGTCAGTGAGTGTGAATCTGGTAAAATATCGCTGCAATATCTCCCTGTTCGACATCTCATCAGCTCCATTCAACGTAAGTTTTTTTTTTAAATTAAATTCCTGTCCCATTTAATCGTTCCCCAACAAAGGTGGTCCTTTCTAGTATTTATTCTACAAAAGCACAACGATCGGTACCTATATTAGTCGCATATTAGTTCTAACCACAAACAATTCTACATCTACCTATTACTCGACATTTCGCAATTTCACTGACGCAAAGTACAAGGACCATCTCAAGTCGCAAAGTGTCAGACCGTCAACCTCAAACCACTGCTCACAACTCTGCACCTAAGTAACAGAAGAAATTCCGCCGTAAGCTCAAGCATTCGTATCTGTCGAAAGTCATAACTCATAGCCATATTCATAGATCGATCGCATGAATCAGTCGCCACCTTAAAACATTACATTCCTTTTCAACCGTATTTACCTGTTCTATAATTGATTTCGACTTCGCAATTAATTCCTACAATATTACCAATGATTTCGCAATGGCAACTTTTAGTGAGTACAGCACGAATCTAAACCCTTAATTTCACAAACGAATTCCAACCTCAAATCGCACCTGACAACCGCCGATAATAAATCGAACGAACCAGTTTGACCAAAGACCAAGACATATGCAATGCTTATTCAAATTTTAGTATCTCGCTCTCGGCCTAATCGTGAACTCCAACTGACAATAACGTATTGCTGGCGACTCTCACATGACCTCAAAATTCAGATCCTAATATGCAACTAGGGTGTCTGGACCAATAAGTTCAAAGTAATTTAAGTTTTCCAATTCCAATTGAGAGTGCATTTTATGGCAACCGAAAATGTTTGGCAGTCGTCACGGCACCGCAGGCTGGGCAGAGGGGGGGGGGGGGTTCAAGGATTGGGATTGAGCAGACTTTTCAACAACACTCACATTCTGGAGTTTCTCAGTGTGGTCACAAGCGTCGGCGGTTGTCCTCCGGCTCTGATCACTCGAACTGAAGAGGCTTCTCGCGGGTGACCCCGGACTGACGGTGGCCTCCAGGTGGCGTCTCCGCCTCCGGCTGCAGACTGTGACTCTCGGCTGCTCGACTGTGATTCGCCTCTGGTTGGGTGGTGCACCGTTTTATAGCTTGGGGGGGAGGGGGTGACTGCCACGCCCTTGCGCCGTCATCTTCCTCTGCCTTCCTCTTGTGGGTGGGCCCGTAAGATGGCGCCCTCTGTCCTGTTTAGTCACCTTGCTCCTCTGTGTCTGCAATTTTTGGCCGTCGAATCGTCTTCCTGTTGAGTGCTTTATCATCTTAGTAGTCGCTGGCATAAACCAATCCCCGAAAGGTTGGTGATTTTCGAGTTTTAGTTTTGATTCTTCAATTTCATTTTATTCAAACTTTTGTTTCCTTCCGTTTCGTCTGCCGGCAACGCCCCTTGTGACGTCACTCTTGCTCCGCCCACTGACGTCATCTTGGTTGGGGGGGTCTGTAGAACAGCGCCTTCTGTCTGCGGTGGAGACGTCCTGAACTACGTCTGCTTCGAACAACAGCGCTTTCTGTCCGCGGTGGAGACGTCCTGAACTACGAATTTCGGGGGCTATATGCTAAGATCATCAGATTCCGTTGCAGTGTGACGCACTTGTTGTGCTACCATGGCTACGTGAGACCCAATGTGCTACGTGCCTTAAGCCTGCGCGTGGTCTCACAGTGTGCCGACGTTTGCTTGTAGCTTCAGCTGCTTTGTAATGTCTGCCAATGACTCATCATGATGTGACTGTCTTCAGAGGTGCTTGTCTTAATTGGAGTTTAACGGCGGCCCATTCTGTGCGGACAGTGATGGGTGAGGGGGGGGGGAAGGAGGGAGGGGATGGGGAATGGGGAGGGCGAGACGTGTGAACGGTCGTGGATACAGCCCGGCTGAGCCGGCTCGTGACGGACCAGCCTGAAGCGTAAAACGTAAAGTTGGGATCTAAAAAGATGTAGCCTGCTACATCTTCAGTCCAAACAACCCTAGTTGCGTCCTCGCAACTCCTACAAAAAGTCACCTCCCTTACTCATCTAACTCTACACAATCATGTTAAGTTCCGCAACACCTACAAAATGACATCGTATACCTAGTACAGTACATACACGCACCTGTTGTTCCTCGTCCCCACCTCAGTTTGTCGTTCACCAGATCCAGGTCACGGGCACCAACCACTTTGGTTAGCCCGATGTCGTCGGTCGCCGTCCGGTAAGCGGCTTCTCAGGAGGGTGAAGACCTCTATAGCAGCCCAGGTGGGCGGCCTCCACAGCAGTTCGGGTGGCAGCCTTCACGGCAGCCCGGGTGGCAGCCTGCCATGGCAGCCTGGGTGGGGCTGCCTCCACGGCATCCAGGGTGGGAAGATTCCACAGCAGCCCGGACGGCGGGCTCCATGGCAGCCCGGGTGGGCAGCTTGCACGGCGGCCCGTGTGGGCAGCCTACGTGGCAGCCCAGGTTGATGACCTCCGTGGCAGTCCGGGTAGGCGACCTCCATGGCAGGCCCTGCCGCGACCTCCGTGGCCGCCCGGGTGGCAGGCTCCGCGGCAGCTCAGCTGGGCGACCTCCATGGCAGCCCAGGTAGGTGACCTTCGTGGCAGACCCGATGACAGCCTCCGTGGTAGCTCAGGTAGGCGACTTCCGCGGCAGCTCAGGTGAGTGACCCCCGAGGCAGCACGCGATGGCAATGCATCCCCCGTGGCAGCACAGGTGACCTCCGTGGCAGCTCAGGTATGCGACTTCCGCGGCAGCTCAAGTGGGTGGCCTCCATGGCAGCCCGGGTAGATGACCTTCGTGGCAGACCCGGTGACCACTCCGTGGTAGATCAGGTGAGTGACTTCCGCGGCAGATCAGGTGAGTGACCCCCCGAGGCGGCACGCGAGACCAATGCTTCCTCCGTGGCAGCTCAGGTAGGCGACTTCCACGGCCGATCAGGTGAGTGACCCCCCGAGGCAGCACGCGGGACCAATGCTTCCTCCGTGGCAGCTCAGGTAGGCGACTTCCGCGGCCGCTCAGGTGAGTGACCTCCGAGGCAGCCCGCGAGGCAATGCATCCTCCGTGGCAGCACAGGTGACCTCCGTGGCAGCCCAGGTAGCGACCTTTCGGCGGACCAGGTGACAGCCGTTGCAGCAGCTCAGGTGGGTGATCTCTGCAGCAGCCCATCTCAATGGATCGTTTGGCAGTTGGTCTTGCAGCATCCTGGCACCCTCTCCTCGTTCACCAACATGATAATCGCTTCGGCTGTGTTGTGAAGACGACCGTGTTTGTTTTTGATTCAGTACAACACGAGCATTCCGCCTGTTCTTCTTCCTCTTCTGCTTTTGATATTGCTGTCCTCTTATCATCAATACTCTAGAAAGTTCGAGCTCTCCTTTGCACTACAGCAGCTGACCTTGACTTGGACTTGTTGTACAGCAGAACGTAGAAGAATTGATATGCTGATGCGGGCAATTGTCAAGTTTCATTTCGGCCTGACTTTTGTATTAGTCTGATCCTTCGTTCATGAGACAGCTTCATTTCCTTATCTTATCTTCAACAACTTCTTCTATATCCTTTTCAGTATTCGTAGGACCGCTTCCTCTCATTAGTTCCTTTACGTCAACCCCTGCAGCACGTTCATTTCCACTGCTGTCAGTATTTCGGACACCTGCCCAATTCTTCAACTTTCCTGTCATCAGCCACCATCATAAGCTTCATCATCTTCACACAGCTTTCTTTAGCTCATCCTCTTTCTTCACGTCGACCCCTGCAGCACGCTCATTTCCACTGCTGCCAGTATTTCGAACACCTGCTCTTTTCTTCAACTTCTTCCTCTTCTCCATACGGTTGACTTTCAATTCATCAACTTCGGGTTCGGCGGCTTGTGCCAGTCTACCAGCTTCACAATTTGAGAATTATCAAAGCCCCACGTTGGGCGCCATTTGTAGCAAGGTAAAGAAGAAAAGGGAAGAATAAGAATAAAAAGCTTCATCTTTTCTGTTCCTCAAACACCGCGGTCCACTGTCGTTCGGCTGGTTGTAGCAGAAGAGAGAGAGAGCAAATTGCTGCTGGGAGATCCTCGATAGTAAAGCTGGTAGAACAGGGGAGCTTGAGAGTCTTGGAAAAGATCCCGAGAGAGATCTAGATATCCTGAGATGGAGATTAGATCCTGAGATGGAGATTTAGATATAGATCCTCCTTGCATACAAATACATCTGATGGAAGATGCTTTTCAATTTAGAGGCTTGATGATTCTGTTCATTGTATAGACCATGATGCACGAGATGCTTCTTCACTGCTCGGATTAGGGATAAAGGGGTCCGATCAGCTGGGTTTGCGGCACAGTTGGGTAGGTGAAGGACAGGGCATTCGAAGTCCCGATGACCACTGCCAAACATATGGGTGGTAATTATATTGATAAATTGAATGTGATCATTCGTCCAGTCACCCATTCCTATATCGCTGGCCTCCCCATTAAGAAAATTGCCCACTTAATTCGTATTAGCGTTGCTAGTTTTTAGTTGCCCTCGAGAATCATTTGTTCGACTGCCGTAACCGAATTCTACCAAATTCCTATCGGCCTTACTCTAAGATTCATGCGTCATCATTCTCACACCCTTTCTCGCATTACGTTCGCATTTCATGTATTCACCCAAATTTAATTGGTAGCCCCCGAAATTCCCTCCGATAGTGTTAGGCGTCTTACAAACCATGGTCTCCCCGGCGAGATAAATGTCTCTTTCCGAAATCCATTTGCATGCTCCGCTAACCGGCGACAAAGATACTTATCGCAGGGCCGTCCAGAATAATTGCACAAATATCCACCCTACTAAATATGGGATTCACTACACGTCCGATAGACTTATGGTACACATATACGCGATTTACATCCGACTTATCTCTCTATCCGGGAGAGATTACCTATGCCCTCTTCCGGTCCGCGTGTAACACCTCCGTTCACGACCCAGGGACCACCGTTCATATCCTGGAACTCTCCTCAGGAACTCTCCTTAAACCCTGGGATTTACTTTCAAGGCCTTACGTGTCCTGGAGTACATCGTTACCTCCCCTGAGGCTGTCCAGTACCGATTAAGGTACCTTTACAAAATAAGTATGAGGACTTATTCGGGACACTACGGCTTGCCTTATCCGCCCTTTGGGTGACTCACCCCTGACCCTCGGCTTCTTGCCTTTGGCATAACTTACTCTCCACTGCACTGTGCCAATCTTCCCCTTTCCCCTGCCGTAGAAACCTCTCACTGCCTCGTTACCCAGTATTACCTAAGCGGGAAATCTAACAGTAGCCGGTACCACTGGCGGAAAACGTGCATATGCCCTGCGTACGTGACGGTGTGTCCCTCTTATTATTCCGGTCTGGACGTGGGTTTAGAGAAGTGCATCTGTGTCTCATACAGTCATGCTGGTAAACGTTACGCCATAGGAGGCGGGCAAACAAGCCGTCTGTGCCTCAAAATGCCCTGTGCCAATATTGTTGGAGTAATTATTGGCGCTAACTCGCAAGAACGCGAATAACAGAAACGCATAATTTATCCGAACCTAATCGTAATCTCAAGTCCTAATTGCTGCTGCACGCGTGAACCTTATCATCAGTTCTCGTATACAATCCTAGCAGACCTTGAACCGCTCTTGATTTAATCAGACATATGATCTAGAACCAATTAACACGCATCGATCTGCCGTCTGGTTGTGATCCACCGTATCATAGTGAATTACTGAATGCTCAAACGGAAATGCCTCCTTGAAACTCGTTCGATAGCTTCTGATGGGCTACTAGTTACCTAAACAAATTATCTATATAGAGTGCCAGAATATTGTCATAGGGTCCCTAGCCTTTCATAGGGAATCTAATTTAAATCATCCTATTAGCAGTAAACAATGCGCATCAAACGAAGTGCAGTCCTAGATATCATATAGCATGTCATATTTAACTGTCTACGTTCTTATCCCGTTGCAACTTTCCACAACTAACCAGGCTCCTATACGTGACCTTCACCTACCGCCCGCGCCCAAATTACGGCTAACCCACTGCCCTGTTGTGGCCGCTTTTTACGCCCTCTGGCGGCTCAACGCCCGCGTCGGGGACGACGATACTGGCCGCCGGCTGGCGTCGCGTCGACAGTCAGTCAAAGCCACGCCGCGATGGGCGCGTCATCACTCGCAGTGCAGTGCTCGTGCGTGTTGTCTCTTCTGGCCGGGTGGATTCACCGGATGTGTCAGTGAGTGTGAATCTGGTAAAATATCGCTGCAATATCTCCCTGTTCGACATCTCATCAGCTCCATTCAACGTAAGTTTTTTTTTTTAATTAAATTCCTGTCCCATTTAATCGTTCCCCAACAAAGGTGGTCCTTTCTAGTATTTATTCTACAAAAGCACAACGATCGGTACCTATATTAGTCGCATATTAGTTCTAACCACAAACAATTCTACATCTACCTATTACTCGACATTTCGCAATTTCACTGACGCAAAGTACAAGGACCATCTCAAGTCGCAAAGTGTCAGACCGTCAACCTCAAACCACTGCTCACAACTCTGCACCTAAGTAACAGAAGAAATTCCGCCGTAAGCTCAAGCATTCGTATCTGTCGAAAGTCATAACTCATAGCCATATTCATAGATCGATCGCATGAATCAGTCGCCACCTTAAAACATTACATTCCTTTTCAACCGTATTTACCTGTTCTATAATTGATTTCGACTTCGCAATTAATTCCTACAATATTACCAATGATTTCGCAATGGCAACTTTTAGTGAGTACAGCACGAATCTAAACCCTTAATTTCACAAACGAATTCCAACCTCAAATCGCACCTGACAACCGCCGATAATAAATCGAACGAACCAGTTTGACCAAAGACCAAGACATATGCAATGCTTATTCAAATTTTAGTATCTCGCTCTCGGCCTAATCGTGAACTCCAACTGACAATAACGTATTGCTGGCGACTCTCACATGACCTCAAAATTCAGATCCTAATATGCAACTAGGGTGTCTGGACCAATAAGTTCAAAGTAATTTAAGTTTTCCAATTCCAATTGAGAGTGCATTTTATGGCAACCGAAAATGTTTGGCAGTCGTCACGGCACCGCAGGCTGGGCAGAGGGGGGGGGGGTTCAAGGATTGGGATTGAGCAGACTTTTCAACAACACTCACATTCTGGAGTTTCTCAGTGTGGTCACAAGCGTCGGCGGTTGTCCTCCGGCTCTGATCACTCGAACTGAAGAGGCTTCTCGCGGGTGACCCCGGACTGACGGTGGCCTCCAGGTGGCGTCTCCGCCTCCGGCTGCAGACTGTGACTCTCGGCTGCTCGACTGTGATTCGCCTCTGGTTGGGTGGTGCACCGTTTTATAGCTTGGGGGGGAGGGGGTGACTGCCACGCCCTTGCGCCGTCATCTTCCTCTGCCTTCCTCTTGTGGGTGGGCCCGTAAGATGGCGCCCTCTGTCCTGTTTAGTCACCTTGCTCCTCTGTGTCTGCAATTTTTGGCCGTCGAATCGTCTTCCTGTTGAGTGCTTTATCATCTTAGTAGTCGCTGGCATAAACCAATCCCCGAAAGGTTGGTGATTTTCGAGTTTTAGTTTTGATTCTTCAATTTCATTTTATTCAAACTTTTGTTTCCTTCCGTTTCGTCTGCCGGCAACGCCCCTTGTGACGTCACTCTTGCTCCGCCCACTGACGTCATCTTGGTTGGGGGGGTCTGTAGAACAGCGCCTTCTGTCTGCGGTGGAGACGTCCTGAACTACGTCTGCTTCGAACAACAGCGCTTTCTGTCCGCGGTGGAGACGTCCTGAACTACGAATTTCGGGGGCTATATGCTAAGATCATCAGATTCCGTTGCAGTGTGACGCACTTGTTGTGCTACCATGGCTACGTGAGACCCAATGTGCTACGTGCCTTAAGCCTGCGCGTGGTCTCACAGTGTGCCGACGTTTGCTTGTAGCTTCAGCTGCTTTGTAATGTCTGCCAATGACTCATCATGATGTGACTGTCTTCAGAGGTGCTTGTCTTAATTGGAGTTTAACGGCGGCCCATTCTGTGCGGACAGTGATGGGTGAGGGGGGGGGGGAAGGAGGGAGGGGATGGGGAATGGGGAGGGCGAGACGTGTGAACGGTCGTGGATACAGCCCGGCTGAGCCGGCTCGTGACGGACCAGCCTGAAGCGTAAAACGTAAAGTTGGGATCTAAAAAGATGTAGCCTGCTACATTGATCGCTGCCCTCCTACCCACTGGCGCCCTCATTTGATCGTTGTACTCCTACCTATTGGCGCTCTCTGGTAAACAGGCGCCCTCTCACCCGAAGGCGCCCTCCTGTAGGTCGCCACCTTGCCCTACACAATGGTGCCCTTCTGCTGGTCGGCACCCTCATAATTATTGGCGCTCTCCCACCAATTGTGCCCTCGTGAAATTTTGATGGCCGCCCTACTCCCTTTTGGCACCCTCTTGTTGAGTGCCACCCTTCTAGCCATTGCATGGCGCCCTCTTACCTATTGGTTCCCTAGTCCCTCCTGTTGAATGTTAATCGGGGCCCTTCTACCTATTGGCGCCCTCGTGTTGATCGCCGCCCTCCTAACCACTGACGCCCTCCTGTTGATCGCCGCCCTCCTACCCACTGGCACTTTCCTGCTAAATTGGCGCCCTCCCCACAGGTCCCCTCCTGTTTAATGTCATCCTCTTGGGCAAAGGCACCCTCCTCACCATTGCCACCCTCCTGTTGAACTTGATCGTCACCCTTCCACTCATTGGCGACCTCTTGTTGATCGCCACCTTCCTATCTATTGGTGCTCTCCTGTTCCTTGCCGCCCTCTCACCTGGTGGCACCCTCCTGTTGATTGTTGATCGGGGCCCTCCTACCTATTGGCGCCCTCCTGTTGATCGCCGCCCTTCTACCCATTGGCGCCCTCCTGCTGCTTGCCACCCTCCTACCTATCGGTGCCCTCCTGTCGAAACTCGGGATGTTGATCGGGGCTCTCCTACCTATTAGCGACCTCCTGTCGATCGCAGGCAGCCCTTCTACCTATTGGCGACCTCCGTTGATCGCTGCCCTCCTATAATTTATCTACTCCTTTGGCATGTTTCCCAACTTAGCAGTTCTCTTGCACATATTGATGTCTTTCCTGATTTATCTACTTTGTTCATTTGTGGCCTGTGAAAACTGCCACAAATGAACGTGCATTCAGCATAATGAATGAAGCATACCAAAACTGTCTACGCTCTACCATGCATAAAACACGTCTTTGGTCTTAACGGATTGATCTTATTTTACATGCATCATGACATCTATTTTATATGGATCACGATTAAGTATTGTCAACAGGTTCGGCTGCAACAGCAGGCATCAGTTTCGGTGATTGAAGCTGGTTATTTAGGTATTCAACACTGTAATATGCATCTGTGAGAAGGCCATGAGGGCTGGTCGAGGTAATTTGGATGAGAAGCCCGAGGAGGCTTATCAATCTCATGAGGAACAGTCCTGTTATGGTTCACCTACCTTTCTGTTGCTGCCGCCTTCTCGTTGTGCGCTTGTGTTTACGCACCTCGCGCTCCGGTATCAATCCGATATGGTGGTCTGGTGTGTATGCCACCGCCAATAAACTTTTCTACATCGTCACCCATGGGCGAAGCTTCCTATACAGTTTGTGTGGCACCGGCCCCACCAAACCTTAGGCATTTTTACACCTTCAAATTTGGTAAAAGAGCGAGAAGAGCTTTGAACAGTGAGCACGTAAAATATGTGCCTAAAAGGCGGAGGAAAAGGTTGTTTTCAAAAATTTCGCGCGCCTTCGGCGCGCACAACAACACTTCTTTAGTAGGAACTTATAGCCAATCACTTCCAACCTTTTCGTCACGTGTCAGAATAACCCGCGCCAGGACATTTCTTCAGACATGCGGTAGAAAAATCCCATATACCACTACGCTACGAGCTTCCGTTTTTTCCTGTTGGGGGAGGGAACTGGGTGAGCGGGAGGGGCACACCTTTTGGTACATTACTCTTACACGTCCTTTATAAAATGTAAACCATAGTCGCTAAAAGCAAGGTCATCAGGCCATGTCGGGTGACCTAACTTAAAAAAAAAATGTTTTAAGCATAGTCACTTAAGCTGAGCGGGTGACTTGACCTTTTGTGACCTGGAGTAAAAGCAAAATACACACGATGGAAAATCAATGCAGCATAACCTATACCAAGGTACGCAAAAAAACTGGTGGCGCAGTAAAAAAGGCCTCCCACCCCCCCCCCCACCCCCCTCCGCTGAGCGATCGTTAAGGATTTTTATCTCGCGAACGTATGGCGCCCTCCTTGGGTGAGGTGGCGCCCTCCAAACCCTTGGCCCCCCCCCCCCTTCGCGATTTTCTAAATACGCCGCTGGTTCCACGAATCCCCACGCACGGACTCCAAGGGGCTGTGATGGATCCAAGGAGGCCCTCTGTTCATACTTGTCAGTCGAAGCCCCTGAGACTGATGGCCTGAGAGGCCCTAGTGGATCTGAGGAGGCCCCAATATCCCCACTGGTCTGGGGAGGCCCCTGACACTGGCGGTCTGGGAGGCCCCTCCCCCTCTATCCACACTAGTCAGAGGTCTGAGACTGGTGGTCTGGGAGGCCCCTCCATCCACACTAGTCAGAATAGGCCCCTGACACTGGCGGTCTAGCCGAGGCCACCTACCCTCACTAGTCAGAGGAGGTCCCTCTATCCTCAATAGTCAGAAGAGGCCCCTGAGACTGATGGTCTGGGAGGCCTATCCATCTACACTGTAGTCAGAGGAGGCCCCTGAGACTGATGACCTGAGAGGCCCTTATAATCATACCAGGCAGAAGAGGCCCATGAGACTGATGGACTGAGAGGCCCTTCTATTCATACTGGCCACAGGAGATCCCCAAAACTTTCGGTCTGGGAGGTCCCTCAATCCGGCACCAGTCAGAAGAGTCCCCTGAGACGGATGGCCTGGGAAGCCCTTATATTCACACTAGGCAGAGGAGGCCCCTGAGACTGATGGTATGAGAGGCCCTCATATTTACACCAGTCAGAAGAGGCCCCCGAGGCTGATGGCTGTGAGGCCCTTCTGTTCATATAACTGGCCACTGGAGGCCCCTGAAACCGGTGGTCTGGGAGGGCCCTCTATCCAAACAAGTCAGAAGAGGCCCCTGAGACCGATGGTCTGAGAGGCTCTTATATTCATACTGGCCACAAGAGGCCCCTGAGACTGATAGTCAGAGAGGTCCACTCCTAATGAATCTGAGGGGGCCCTCTATCCCCATTTACACTTTTCTAGGGAGGCCCCCGAGACTGATGGTCTGAGAGGCCCTTTTATTTATACTGTCCACAGGAGCCCCCTGAGATTAATGGTCTGAGAGGCTCTTCTATTTATACTAACCAGAAGAGGTCCCTAGGATTGATGGTCTAACAGGCCCTTCTATTTATACTAGCCAGAGGAGGCCCATGATACTGATTGTCTGAGAGGCCCTTCTATTCAAACTAGGCAGATGAGGCCCCCGAGAATGATAGTCCGAAGAGCCATGCGGCGGCAACTGGCCGTGGCCATATTTCGGCTCGGTAGGGCCCCACAGAGCTCATGAGAGCACCTCAAGGGCTCCTAAGTAGACACGATTATCCCCATAAGGGTGCCACGCCGGCTTCTGAAGGCTCCTTGTAGGCATCAAGGGCCCTTTCCGGTCTCCAACGGCTCCACCCGCCTCTGATGGCTCCACACCAGTGTTTATGAGCGCCACACAGCGGCGCCTTTGAGGGTCATACTAGTGTCTCTTAGGGCCCTATATCGGTGGCTCTGGGGGCCCCACACCGGCGCTACTAGTGTCTCTTAGGGCCCTATATCGGTGGCTCTGGGGGCCCCACACCGGCGCCTCTGTGGGCCACCACACCTGTGCATCTCAAGGCTCTATAGGTACATCTGAAGGACCCACACCGACACTTCTGAGGGCCCCACACCAGTATCTCGGACGGAGCTCTGAAGGCCCCACACCGGTGACTCTGAGGACTCACCGGCTCCTGAGAGCACCATGTTGATGTCTACAGTCTAACGGCTCCACAAGGCCACTGAAGGCACCACACAAGCTCTCACTGAGCTCTAATGTCCATGTACCGGCCTCTGAGGGATTTAAGCCAGCGCATTCATAGCTCCACACCAGCAATTGTAAGGGCTTCACACTGAAGTATCTGAGGGTTCCACACCGGTGTCTCTAAGGGCCACATACCGGCATATCTGAGGGCCCCATACCGGCGTCTCCGAGGGTCCACATCTGGCGGGCACCCATCAGCGACTGAAGGTCCCCCCACACTGTCGACTCCGAGAGCCCCATCTGCGTCTGGGAGCAACATGCCGTCTCTAAGAACCACAGCGGCTCCTCCGTCGAAAGATGGGCGTCTGCATGCCAAAGTGGAGCGGTTCTGAGACAGTAGGGCACCTACGCGCAATAGAGGGGCGCCTATGAAGCCCATTGGGGCGCCTCAATGCGAAAGAGGGGTGCCTCTGAGGCCTACATATATGGGCGTCCACATGCAATAGAGGTCTGCATGCAATTGATCAATGCCATGGGGGTGCATTCATAAGAAACAGGAGCGCCGGCATGGCAAAGAGAGGCGCCTTCAAGTGTCCATAAAAGAGAGACGCCTATGATAAGCGCACATTGTATGCGACAACGGGGCGACTGTGGGACATATAGGGATGTCTCTGATGACTATACATAGGGCGCTTATATGCCAAAGAGGGCGCCTATGAAGCTAATGGGGGCACCTGGGAAACGAGGAAGACATTTGTGTAAGGGTTGTCAGGGGTCATGCGCCGTTTGCGGCAAATAGATTCTAAAAAAAATCGGAGGGGGAATAAGTTTTAAAAATGGTGCGGACTTTCCGCACTGTTCGCTTAAGCGGTTACGCCCCTGGGTACATCTGCCCGATCTCAGAAGCTAGATTTTGAGGTCATACTTGAAAGCAGCCAGCAGGACGAGGCAAAAGTTGGAGGCCCCTGAAAATAGGAGGCCCCCTGGAAAAGGAGGCCCCTTGACAGGGTGGTCCACCCACTTTTCATGACGTTCCTACGCCCGTGAAAAATGAGATAGTCTCGATGCATGTGGGTCACCCCCAGTGCACGTGCAAAATACAACAATAAGAGTTGTCAAATTTGCTCCCATTTTAATAACTCGGTAATTACTGGGGCGATTTCGCTGAAACTTGGCATACAGGTAGGCACCCACCAGGCAATGCATTCCCATGTGTTGCGGCTTGGGTGCTAATGCACGTGCGCACGTGCAGGGGGCGTTTCCAGATCTCGAAAACGGCTGGGCCGATTGCGCTCAAATTTGGTAAACGGTTGGGGACCAGTTAGTAGGGTGCCGTGCAAAAGTCACTTTGGACCCCGTTTGCACGTGCGCACGTGCAGAATGCCGCTTCCAGATCTCAGAAACGGCTGGGTCAATTGCGTTCAAATTTGGCACACCGCTAGCAACCGGTTAGAGGAGTGCTTTGCACAAGCCCGTTGGAAGTACCTTTCGCCCTTTCGCACGAGCAGGGCTCACTATCTCGCTCGCTCGTCTAAGGATTTTAAAACCTTATTACGAGGGAGCGAGCGCAGCGAGCGAAGCAAGTCTTTTCAATATAACGGAAAAAATCTCAGTATGAGCGGCCCGGCCCGGCCCGGCCTGTAACGCTTTTGAGAGGCTTATATCTCAGCAACCGATGGACCGATTGGCCTGCGGTTTTTTTTTGCTGGGTAGCCCCATCCCTTCTACCCCGTAATTGACTACTTCTGATACATCTCAGTGACCGTCGTGGCACGTGCCACGTGAAAAGTCAAGGGTGTTCAAGCAGTTTTGCAAAAGTAGTGATTTTGAGAGGCCCATATCTCAGCAGCGGCTTGAGCGATTGTCTTGCGGTAATTTTTATAGGGTAGCTGCATCCCTTCTACCAAAGGTCGGATACTCTTGATCGATGTGGGTGACCCCCACTGCACGTGCAAAATACGAAAAGAAGAGGTGTCAAATTTGTTCCCATTTCAGTAACTCGGTAATTACTGGGGCGATTTCGCTGAAACTTGGCATACAGGTAGGGACCCACCAGGTAATGCATTCCTGTGTGTTGCGGTTAGGGTGCTACTGCACGTGCGCACGTGCAGGGGCCGTTTCCAGATCTCGAGAACGGCTGGGCCGATTGCGCTCAAATTTGGTACACGGTTGGGGACCGGTTAGTAGGGTGCCGTGCAAAAGTCATTTTGGACCCCGTTTGCACGTGCGCACGTGCAGAATGCCGCTTCCAGATCTCAGGAACGGCTGGGCCGATTGCGTTCAAATTTGGCACACCGCTAGCGACCAGTTAGCCCGCGCCCCGTAGGGCTACCGGCGGACCCTACCACCCGTAGGGGGGGGGGCGTTTCGCCCCCCCCCCCCCTAAGATCTCGGAAAGTTACCGGCCGATTTTCAAAATTCAAACGGCGTTCGATAGCCCCACCCGGGAACTACCTTGTGACCAAAGTTCATTGACCTAGGTCACACCGATGACGTCACAGGTCAGGTCGAAGGTCGGATTTTCACCGTTCACAGGCATTTCAAGAAATGTGTTGTGAAATCGAGTAAATTGGTAAGTTATTGAAAACCATCGATGGTACATTGTTCGTCAAACACATACTTTGCTATCTGAGGTCACTGATACCAGGTCAGGTCACAGCGAGGTCAGGTCACCGGGGGGTCACAATATGAAAGTGTCGTGTGATACATGTTTTATGGTCCATTTTACATGACAAATGCGATTATGTGGGTTAGGCAGCCTTTGGGGCCAGCCTAGGTCACGTTTTGGTGAAGGTCAGGTCAAGGTCAGGTCAAATTAGGTCAAATTTCAAAGTTGATATTTTTGCATAAAATGGGTATCGATTCGATGCAGCTCGTCACGGGGAGTCTAATGGTAGTCTTTGTTTTGCTCTACGAGGTCTAGAATTGCCAAAAATTGAGTTTGAAAATTTGACGTCATCATTTTTGAACAGTTTTTTCGCTATAACTTGGCCAAAAAACGAGGTATCGATCTAAAATTTGGTATGTAGATAGAAGACGGTAGGTACTATCACATATATTCCGTTTTTTTCGAAACTCAAAAAACGTTTTGGATTTTTTGGCTAATATATCCAAAAAAATGCTTTTTTGATTTTTGGGGGTCAAAACTCAAAAATTTCAAAAATTCGAGATAACAGTTTTGTAGCCCTGTCAATTCAACACCTTTTATGTCTTGATCATTTTTCTGTATCTTCAAAGCTGTAGGCCTGACAGGTCTTCTCGCGAAGGTCTTTTTTCGGTCGAAAATGACAGAACATGACGTCACTCTGACGTCATTTGTGGCCAACCTATCATAGCCTCTAAAAAAAATTTTGGTCACAATGTGTAAAATTGATGCCCGGAGGGGTCCTGAAAGTTAAGTGGCGATATCTCCAGCCGTTTAGGAGATATTGACCGAAAAGGACAGGGGGGCCGTTTCGGCCCCCCCCCCCTACGGGGCGCTGGCTTTAGAAGGGTGCTTTGCACAAGCCCGTTGGAGGTACCCTCTCGCCCATCCGCACATGCTGGGCTCACTATCTCGCTCGCTCGTTCTTCGCCCAAAAGGCGTTTTACTGGTATTAGTAAACCATGTTAGGTTCATAGAGGTAGGCGTAGGGGCTGTGTAGAAGTAGGGTAGGGGTATAATAGGGGCAGGGAGGCGTAGGAGTAGGATAGGGGCAGTGGCGTAGACAGGGGGGCCATGGGGGCCATGGCCCCCCCTTTCCACCCAGCCGCCCAAATGGCGCCCCAATTAGCGCCGACTAGGCTGATGCCGTTTTACAGAGAGAACATGAATTAAAAAGTGATGTGCAGGCAGGGATCGAACTCAATATCTCTTTGGGGTGCCTGGACACCTAAATAATCTCCAGGGTACCCCCAAATACGACCTGAGCCCCCAAATGTTGAAGGGCGCCCCTCCGGAAACCAGAATATTCCGAACCCCCAGGGTCGATGGCGCCCCTGAAGAGCCGCTGGCACCCACCTAAACGGAACAGTCGCCCCATTAAAGCTTGATGGCGCCCCTCTAGAGCACCCGGCGCCCCTCTGAAGTTCACAGCTGCCCCAATCGACCCATCCAAGATCGATCCCTGAAACCACTGGCGCCCCTCTAAAGCACCCGCATTCTTCTCAAGATCACAGTCGCCCTATCCGAGATCAATAGCGCCCTCAAGAGCCACTAGCGCCCAACCCCCTTGAGACTGAAGTCGTCCCGTTTGAGACTACATTCGCCCCATTCAAGCCCAATGACGCCCCTTAGAGCGTCCGGCGCGCTTCTGAAGATCACGCCCATCTAAACGAAGGTTACAGCTGCCCCATCTTAAGATCGATGGCAGCCCTCTGAAACCAATGGCGCTCTTCTAGACTACCCGGC
Source organism: Amphibalanus amphitrite (assembly GCF_019059575.1). NCBI lineage: Eukaryota > Metazoa > Arthropoda > Thecostraca > Balanomorpha > Balanidae > Amphibalanus > Amphibalanus amphitrite. Next base: position 269,482 of record NW_024881786.1, read on the forward strand.
ACCCCTCTGAAAATCACATTCGCCCCATCCGATACAACGCCCCTGGTGACTACAGTCGGCCCACCCAAGCTCAAGCCCCTCCAGAGCCTCCCTGCTGAAGGCAACAGTGGCCCCATCCATGCCCAATGGCGCCCCTCAACGCCGTTCTAAAGATCACAGTCGCCCCATCAATCCGAGGTCGCTGGCGCCCCTCAAGAGCCACTGGCGCCTACCTGAACCGGGGCTTCAGTCGGCCCATCCTTGATCAATGGCGCCCCTCTGAAACCACTGATGCTCCTCTGAAAATCCCAGTCGGACCATGCGAGATCAATGGCGCCCCTCCAGAGCGTCCGACGCCCTACTGAAGGCAGCAGTGACCCCATCCAAGCATTGCACCCCTCTAGAGCACCCGGTGCCCTTCTGAAGATCACATTCGCCCTATCCGAGGTCGTTGACGCCCTCCAGTAGTCACTGACGCGAAACTGAATGGATACTTCGGTCGCCCCGCCCCATTCAAGATTGATAGCGCCCCCCCCCCCCCGAAACCACTGACACTAGGCAATTATTTGACAATGGGGCTTCTCATCGACACCAAGGGCCCTTTTCAAGATGCAGCAGCTAGGCGGCGCCGAGCTGGGCTCGGATGTGCCAAGCGTTCCTTATTAGGCAGCCTTAAGTAAGTGCCACCCTCGTTGCGATACCGCCCCTCAACGCGACGCTACCCCTTCACCGTACAATGCCATGGCCCTCAATGCAAGTGGCGCCCCTCAGCGCTGTGCCGCCCATTATTGCGATGCCGACAGCGCCTAGCAGTGCGGTGCCGCCCCCAGCGTAAGCGTTTTTTTATTGAACCTACTGGGGGTGTTTGAACACCCACTTCTAACTCAGCTTGTGGGCCACGTCGAGACACGGAGTAGGCGGCGTTCGAAAGAGCGTCAAAAACTATTACAAAACTACTTAGATCATTTTAAGGTTAGGTCGAACTGGTCGAAGGTCAGGTCACCAGCGACAACCGAAAATCAAATTTCGCCGATGTTGACATTTTTCGACAAAGCGGTGCATAAGTCAGGATTCAGAAAGAGATTGAGCTACAGCGCCGCAGCAAAGCGCATATTCGATAGCTCTTTTTATGCTCTGTCTTATTGATTATCTCAGATTTGACCTAAGGTAAACGTTTTAGCCTCAAAATATACGTTTTCGCGGAGGACGTTTATCTGTAATACCTTTTGACTCAGACCTGCACGAGATTAGTTCAACCAGCATCGTGTTCCATTTTTCGAGACAGACGAGTCAAATGAACTAGAATTTGACATTAAAAGGGCATTTGAGAATTTGACCTAAGGTAAAGGTCATAACCTAACCGGTAAAGGTCATATTGCATATTAGTCGATCCATATTTTCGAGAAGGAAAATAATTATATAGGGTGTTTCATTGCTCTACCATATCTCTATCAAAAGTTATTGTCCAAAATCTACTGGAGACCTTTCATGACCTGAGATGACCTCAGTAACATAAAAGTGGTCACATCACGAGTGACGTTTACCGATTAAATGTGTCCTATTTACCTGCATCCCGATGGTTGAGGTTGTTTTTGTTCAGAAGAAGAGCATTTCAATTGTCTCCCATTAATCCGCGCCGTGCTGGAGGGGGGGGGGGGTTACGCCCCCCTTAGGTTTTTCTCGCGAATATCTCAAAAAAACGGCGTCGCGCAGCGCCTGCGTTGTCTTTGGTACACCTGTTCATACATCTTTTCCACACAGCTTGTTAAATTTCAGATGAGGCTCGTTCAAGGTCAGGTCACTAGGGCACGTCAAGTGACCTTACCTTAAAAAAAATAAAAGACCCGCTATAGCTACACCGACTGAACGATCACTTTTGAAACTTTCAGAGATTGATAAGACTAACAATATGCATAAAATGTTCATCTCGGACTTTTTATTTCTGTGACCTAAGGTCAGGTCAATTTTGGGACCTCAAGTCAGTGGGAGAAAAGTGAAATGCGCCTCTTTTGGACGAATGTCGTTTAAAACCCTCTTAAACATCGGTTCATAGGTAAACATAACACACTTAATCGTAAAAATGCACCTGTGTCCTTTTATGTGCCCTTGAGGTCATCTCAGGTCATAAACGGTTACCTATTTTATCACCATAAACGTTTTTCTGGCTTCAACTTTTGATAGAGACGTGCTAGAGCGGTGAAAACACGTCAGATGTGGTCAGCTCGACGATACGGATCGACTGATCTGCAGAATGACCCTTTCCGGTCAGGTCATGACCTTGACCTGCGGTCAAATTTTTAAAATAACCTTTAAAGGTCAACGTATAGTTCATTCGACGCGTCTCGACGAAAGGAACACGAGGCAGGCAAAATAAATATCGTCACTGTCTTGAACCAAATGTTATTGCAGAAAAACGCTTTTCATAAAAACTGTTATTTTTGGAATTTTTGCCCTCTGGAGGCTAAACCATTGGCCTGAGATCAAATCCGAGAGCAATATTCAGAAAAGACTGTAAAAGGGCTATCGAATGCGCTTTTCCGCGGCGCTGTAGCTCTATTGGTTCCCGAGTTAGCCGTTGGCAGTTTCCAAAATTGTTGAAATGGACTAAATTTTACCTTTGATGACCTCTGGTGACCTGACCTTTGACCTGACCTAAAAATTGAAACGAAGTCTTTCCGTCATTATTTTTGACGCTCTTTCGATTTTCCCTTACCGCGTGTCACTATACGTGGCCCAGGAGCCGAGTTAGAGGGGGGACGTGAAAACACCCCCCCCCCCCCAGCACGACACGGAAAGCACAAGCCACCAGCACGGCGCGGGTTAACTTATAGGTAATCGGTAACTTATAGGTACTTATAGAGAGGTTGCAAAATTGACCTGGCCCTCAATGAAGATATTTTGTCTGAGGATTACGCAAGGCGAATGTTCGGTGAGATCAGCAGGTTTCTATGGCACTTATTCAAAGTCGACCATGCACACTCACATCATCAAAAGTCGTCTTCTATACTACGCCGGCCGAAGACATTCTTAACCTTCGTGCCACTATATGGGACAGTTTCACGCCTCACCCATCTGGCACTCATGCAGTCATGAGTGTCTGAGATTCTAAGCACGGCCACCCCGGTCGACCAGAGGCTGCAGTCCACAGGTCACTTTGGTTCAGTGAGTGAACCTGTATGCTTTTTTTTGCAAAGAATAAAGATTGTGCCTATCGATCAACGCATGTTTTACCGTTTCGAATTCGAATGGGTGTGTATTTTGGGAATAACATGTCCGTAGCCTGAGCTCGTTTCCTATATCGTGCTAAATATGCATAAAGATAAAGGCTTTTGATAAAAAACACTGGGCTGCAAATTGCATTAATTGGATTTTATGAAAAATCAGCGAAACCTGGTTCTGATACTCGTGCCGGTTCCGTAGTAACACCTAGTAAAGCATGCATGAATATATGACGTTAGATTTTAGACTGACCCCCTGTCACTAGCTCACAATGGCGCCCCTCTCAAGGGAAAAAGTCGCCCCCTCGAGCACCATGGCCCCCCCTTTCGCTGATTTCTGGCTACGCCACTGGATAGGGGTAGGGGTAGGATAGGGGTAGGGAGGTGTAGGAGTAGGATAAGGGTAGAGCAGGAGCAGGGTAGGGTAGAGTATAAGGAGCAGGGTACGGGTAGGGTTGAGTTCAATAACGGTCTAACATACAAAAGGCTCGAACACCCCGCATCCATCACCATCTTACTCTATAAGTTCAATAAAAACATGCGCATCTACTGAAATAATACAAATCAAAATAAACGTTTCTATACCCAGGCTAATGCATCCGTAAAGCAAATCTTATCAAAAAAATATAGTCATCGCGAAAACCTGTAGGTACTTTGGTAGTATGTAGTTGGTCAGAAAATTCGATAATGCTCGAAGATAGCAATTGCAGGTTCCAGTCATGTTTAGCCGTCGGAAAGAGGGTTTCTGATTTTCAGAGCAAACCTGTAACTTTCGTACTCTCCTTAAGCTGTTGCAACTTTTCAAACATTAAAAATGTATCCGATGTGAATGGACTGCTTGAAGAAGTCCTAGTCCGCGTTAAGCAATGAGGTGCTGCGAACACCCAGACCTCTACCGTCCGGTATACAATTTCAGTAACGTGGCAATGATACATATATTGATGTGAAAAACTAGCGCTCATAATAATTTTCCCCAAGTGTCAGCGGGTCGTCCGGAGCCCTGGACGGGCACACACCTGCACAGAGCTGCGGAGGCACGTGGGCGTACCAGGTCGGGCCGCCCCGGCCCGCTCGCGCTGTGGACGCCGGTCGAGTGAACAAAGGTGGGCCTTGAGAGGACCGCTGGTAAGCCTGATAGAATCCTTCAGAGCGAGGCAGGCTCGGAGCTGTCTCCCGAGCCGGGGCAGATCGAGGTCCGAGGACCTGACAGGGTTTTTCAATTGGACAATACGGCGCCACTCTGCTCCCCATTCACTGGTGAAACGGAGCTGGTCGGCAAACACGGGCCAGAGAGAAGCGGATCGCGATCGGCTGCCTCAATCGGCCTTCACCGGGAATTTCATGTGTCGTAACTTATCCAATTTCGGGGGTAAAGTGCTGTCTATTTTGTACATACTCGTATATTGCTTATTTACTGTATTTGTTTCGCTCAAAATTATCCGCATCTTCCCGAAAATCAAATCTGATGGGTTAGCAGACGCCTTGCATACCGGCATTTAATGCAGGTATTGGACAGCTAAGAAGTTTGGTAAAGTCAGTGAGGCCAACATTGCTCTGCTAAACATTTTGTCAACAATTTCTTGTGGAAGGTTAACTATCTATTCCTTCAAAGGTTCATGTATCGTGAAACAAACACCTTTACTTAGTATGAAGATTTAGGGGTATTTTACAATCTTATAACCATACCATGTAACATTATCTCAAGTTCTCTGTAATTCGTTTTTGGACATAGTTTACTCTTAGGTGTTGTTTTTATCCGCTGGGACTGAGAGCGTGAGATGATGTTTTTCGTACTCCAGCGTAGATGGGTAGCCATACGGCTGCCACGGTTGACAGTGATGACATCAGCCATCTTTTGCAAGCTCGTTAAAGATTTAGGCTATACGGGGATTTGAACCCCGGACCTTTGGATTAGCGCTCCAATGCTCTACCCCTGAGCTATATAGACCAAGTGCTTTAACGAGCTTTCTGCCAATTTTTATGCGGATCATTCTTAGGTGTTGTTTTTATCCGCTGGGACTGATAGCGTGAGATGATGTTTTTCGTACTCCAGCGTAGATGGGTAGCCATACGGCTGCCACGGTTGACAGTGATGACAACAGCCATCTTTTGCCATCTTTTGCCAGCCACGGTTGTCATCACTGTCAACCGTGGCAGCCGTATGGCTACCCATCTACGCTGGAGTACGAAAAACATCATCTCACGCTCTCAGTCCCAGCGGATAAAAACAACACCTAAGAATGATCCGCATAGAACTTGGCAGAAAGCTCGTTAAAGTACTTGGTCTATATAGCTCAGAGGTAGAGCATTGGAGCGCTAATCCAAAGCTCCGGGGTTCGAATCCCCGTATAACCCAAATCTTTAACGAGCTTGCAAAAGATGGCTGATGTCATCACTGTCAACCGTGGCAGCCGTATGGCTACCCATCTACGCTGGAGTACGAAAAACATCATCTCACGGACATAGTTTACTCTGCATTGCATTTGTTCTTTTATCCACAATATGTAATTAAATGGTGTACCTTTCCTTTTTTACCGCTAACAATAACGCCGCATTGACTGGACCGGCGGCGCTGAAACTTTGGCTTTCGGTAAGAGGCCACCGGCCAATAATGCCTTTATATTGTCCAGTATCAGGACTATCCTGTTAACCCGCGCCCCAGTGGCGGTCTCAGCCAACTTCGCCCTAGTGGGGGGGGGGGGCATATGTTACCACCCACCTCTAACTCAAAAACTAAGAGGGCTAGAAAGACGCAGTAAAAAGCAGTCGATAGCTCTCAATGCGTACGTTTGAAAGTATTTCGGTCATTTTTTACCTTAGAGCAATATTGGGGTCACCAGAGGTCATCAAAGGTCAACATTTGCCAATTGTCATTATATTTTTCAGAAAACATGCCGCTATCTCAGGAACTATGGTAGCTAGAAAAACGCATGGAAAAGCAATCGATAGCTTTTGAACTCTTCTTTTGAAAAGGTCATTATCAATATTAACCTCAGGTCAACGGTTTAGCCTCCAGAGGGCAAAAACTCCAAAAATAGCTGTTTTTTACGAGAAGTGTTTTTCGACAATAACTTTCGACTACAAAAAGCCACGACATTTCTATTGCCAGAATCGTGTTCCCCTCGCCGAGACGCGTCGAATGAACTATAATTTGACCTTGAAAGGTCAACTTGAAAATTTGACCTCAGGTCAAGGTCATGACCTGACCGGAAAGGGTCATGTTGCATATCAGTCGATGCGTCTCAACAAGACAAACACAATGAGACCATCCGCAGCGTTCTATCTCTTTCCAATCGTGAGTTATTGGCAAAAAACGGTTTGTAACCTCAAATGACCCCGGATGACCTTTCTAGAGGCTATCAGCAAAAATGACACCTTGGTCATCACGAGTGGACTAAATCATTGTGATTCTGAAATATTTGGACTGTTCCTATGCGTACACACGGATCTAGAGGCATTTTCATTTTTCTCCATTGACTTGTAATGGAAAGGTCACGCCACTGACCTGACCTTAGGTCACGGATATAAAAAATCCGACATATATGTACAAATTGTAGTCGCCCATAACAGCATGCAATCCACCAAGTTTAAAACCTTTCTGACAAACACTGCAGGCTGGGCATGATTGCAAACTTTTTTAGGCTTGGTCAGTTAACTTGACCTGGTGACCTGACCTGACATGACCTGGGGTCAAAAATTTCACACATTGTCCAAAATTGATGTACCAAAAGCTACTCCAAGCGGCGCGGCGCTACGCGCCGCGGTTTTTTATTCACACGCAAAAAACGCGACAGGGTGGTAACATATGCCCCCCCCCCCCCCACTGGGGCGAAGGTTAATGCACGTGCACACGTGCATGGGGCTGCTTCTACGTCTTGAAAACAGTTGAATTCATTGCTCGGGAAGCTAGGCAAGGAAGCCGCTGGGCATGTACCGGTTATAAGGGTGGCCTGGACAAGTCTATTGGCCCTCCTTTTGCATTGCCGGCGGATAGCCGTAATGGCTAGTTTGTGCCGTGGTGGTGTGCTGCCACAGCACCGATATGGTATAGTGTCCGCGGCCGCCGCGCCGCGCAGGTTGGCCGTGTCGTGCTCTCTGAACACACACGCCGTGCCATCTAGCGACAGGTCCGCCTACTAACAGACACTGCATGCAGTAGGCCGGCCGGCCGCCAGGAGCGCTAGAAATGCCGAAAAATGAAACGTGCTCAGGGTGCAAAAAATTAATACCCACAGACTCGAAATTGATCATAGGATACGATGCCGTGCCGTGAATAAGTATGAGACCGATGTCACGGCCAATATTCAGCTCCGAACACAGTCTAACTGACGGTTAGGGAATGAAGCGGCTATCTGAACGATTTCGACTAGATTTTGAATTGCTCTTTTCTCATGAATGAACATCTTATTGGTGAAAATAAACGACTGCACATGATGCACACGGTTATTGTGATCATGTTCATAACCAATTTCATTGGGCTCACTCATCTGATTGCACTCTAAATAGTGAGTTTGCAACATGTTGCAGACATCTACATAAGCTTATATTCAATTAGACTTATATAAAAACGTTATTTTTGGCACCTAATTCTGACGGCATAATAAGATTGGGCAAGTGTTGTACTTTCGAACCGTTGTCGATTTTTTCTGCTTTTCGCTGCTAGTTTAGGAGCTATACTGGCATTTGCTGGGGTATTTTTATACCATCTGGTTGGGAGAGGGGTAGTGAACGTCCTTAGCCTATAACTTGCGAACAAATGGTCGCAGCGAGATGCGCATGGCAGCGATCGAAAGGTCTCAACAAGATGTGTTCGATTAGCATTTAAAACTTGTTTTAACCCGGCATTTGCTGGGGTATTTTCATAACACCACTTGCTGGGGGGGGGGGGGGCCGTCAGACGTCCCCAGCCCATAACTCGAGAACGGTTAGTCGCAGCGGGACAGGCGAGGCGGCAAACGAAAGCTCTAAACAAGACGCATCTGATGAATACTTAACCCGCGCCCCACTGGGGGGGGGGCTATTTATAGCCCCCCCTCCAGTTTTTCTGCAATAACTTCCAAACCGCTTGACGTATCGACGCCAAACTTTCAGTACCTTCGGCTGCATCAATTTGACACCTTGTGTTAAAATTTGAACTTCGTAGCTACCATAGGTCGGCCGGAAATGACGTCAGAGTGACGTCATGTTCGGCCGATTTCGACGCAAAACATTGAACTACGGCAATCGCTCCCAAGGGCTCAGTTTTTAAGCTAGATCCAATTTCTTTGCATGAGAGGACTCAGAATAGACTGCGCTATCAAACTGCTATCTCGGATTTTCGAAATTTTGAAAATTTCGAAAATTTTACATAATAAAATTCAAAATTTACATTTTTACATTTTTTTCAAAAAGTTTTTGACTTTTCGAAAAAAACCGGAATATATGTGATAGAACGCGTTATTATGACTAACTCTAGCAAGTTTTAACTAAATATCTTCAAAAATAGCCAAGTTATACGCATTATTGCAAAAAATTCACAAATACTAATTTTTCAAATCAATTTTTCACCACGTATTTGACAACGTACGCTAATATAAATAGCACCATCGTGTTCCTGAGCTCAAACTGCATCCAATAGATACCTTTTCTGTTGAAAAATTATAACTTCAAAATTTGACCTTTTTTGACCTGAAAGTGACCTGACCTAAGCTAAATTCGACTCAAAATGACCTCGAATGACACAGACGACATCAAATTCGAAATCTTTGGCCTAAATGGACCATAAAACATGTGTCACGTGACCGACGCATGACATAATATTTTCGTGACCTGTGATGACCTGACCTTGACCTGAAAATCAAAGTACAAGTTTGGTACCCTCAGGGTATCTAGAGCATCTGTTCACGAGTGTGTGAACCAAAAATGAGCCTGATCTGACTTTTAAGACGGCGGCCAGAGCCCAAAACGTGAAGAAGCCAAAATGCTGATAATTTTTACTTTGACCTGACCTGTGACGTCATCGGTGACCTCGAGGTCAATGAAATTAGGTTTCGCTCGACAGTTTTTCCGGGGCTATCAGACGCCGTTTGAATTTTGACGATCGGCCCAGTAGTTTCGGAGTTAGGTGGGGGGGCTATGAATAGCCCCCCCCCAGTAGGGCGTGTTATACGCAGACCCCAGTGGGGCGCGGGTTAAAATTGGTTCTCAGGTCAAACTTGAGGTCAAGGTCAGGTCAAAGGTAAAAAATAGGGGTTTTCATTTTGGGCCCCAGAGACCGAACTACCGACAGCAGCGAGCTCAAAATTTCTTGGCATGTGCCCAAAAGATGTAAGAAAAGTCTCATTGTGTCTAAAACGAATTGGAGCACAGGTCAAGGTCAAGGTCAGGTCACCAAAGGTCACACAAAGTCGAATTTTCAAAATAACATTTAAATACCGTGTGACACATGTTTTTGGGGTAGTTTTGGACGTAGAACACGATGGTGGCAAGAATTTGGAGATTTGACCCCCGCAAAATGGTGGAAAAGTGAAAAAAGGGGTTAAAAATTCGAAATTTTCAAAATTCAAAATTTTGAATTCAAAACATGCTATCTGATGCAGTTTTATCTCAGGATTCCAAAAATGTCTTTTGTTTTGCTCTACGACCCCTATAAGTACCAAAAATTTGAGTTTGAAAAATTAAATTGGATATTTTGTTACTTTTTGCGCCCTCTATAGCAACCAAATATTGAGCTACGGACTTGAAATTTTGCATGCTGATTCTTCTTTTGATGCCCGAGGACAACTTGTCTCATTTTTTTTGAAAAATTCAAATTTTTGAAAAAATCAAATTTTTCTCAAAACTTGGTTTGACATTTTGGACCCCTAAAACTCAAAATTTTGAAAATCCGAGATAGCCATCTTGTAGAAAATTCAATTTTCTATCGTTTGAGCCCTGAAAATTGCAAATTGCTTCATTCATATATCCTACAATAGGCAGGGGAGGGTCGATGCGAAGCCTTATATTCGCGATGGTGCAAAAACGGGGATGCGCATCGCGCTGAACTTTACAATAGCTTCTACAGGGGCATATTGTGATCGTATTCATAACCAAATTCATTGGGATCACTCACTTGATCCTATATATAGTAAGCTTGCAGCTTGCAGCTTGCAGCATGTTTCAAAAATATTAGAGGAAATATTAAAGATGTATTAAATTGTACGTTTATAAAAATGTAACTTCGGGCACCTAATTTTGACGGTATAAAAAGATTGGGCTAGTGTTGCACTTTCCAACCGTAGTCGATTTTGTATTCTTTTCCCTGCTAGTTTAAGAAATATAGCCTTCAATATGAGAGGTTCTATATCCTACAACAGGCAGGGGAGGGTCGATGCGAAGCCTTATTTTCGCGATAGTGCAAAAACGGGGATGCGCAGCGCGCTGAACTTTACAATAGTTTCTACAGGGGCATATTGTGATCGTATTCATAACCGAATTCATTGGGATCACTCACTTGATCCTATATATAGTAAGCTTGCAGCATGTTTCAAAAATATCAGAGGACATATTAAGGATACATTGAATTATATTTTTTTCAAACATGTGATTTCGTGCACCTAATTCTGACGGCATAATAAGATTGCGCTGGTGTTGTAGTTTCCAACCGTAGTCGATTTCTTCTGCTTTTCCCTGCTAGTTTAAGAAATATAGCCTTCAATATGAGGGGTTCTATATCCTACAACAGGCAGGGGAGGGTCGATGCGAAACCTTATTTTCGCGACAGTGCAAAAACGGGGTTGCCCAGCGCGCTGAACTTTACAATAGCTTCTACAGGGGCATGTTGTGATCGTATTCATAAACGAATTCATTGGGATCACTCACTTGATCCTATAAAAAGTGAGCTTGCAGCATTTTTCAAAAATATTAGAGGAAATACTAAGGATACATTGAGTTACATTTCTTTCAAACATGTGATTTCGGGCACCTAATTATGACGGCATAGTAAGATTGGGCTAGTGTTGTACTTTCCAACCGTAGTCGATTTTTTCTGCTTTTCCCTGCTAGTTTAAGAAATATAGCCTTCAATATGAGGGTTTCTATATCCTACAACAGGCAGGGGAGGGTCGATGCGAAACCTTATTTTCGCGACAGTGCAAAAACGGGGATGCCCAGCGCTCTGAACTTTACAATACCTTCTACAGGGGCATATTGTGATCGTATTCATAACCGAATTCATTGGGATCACTCACTTGATCCTATATATAGTAAGCTTGCAGCAGGTTTCAAAAATATTAGAGGAAATATTAAAGATGTATTAAATTATACGTTTATAAAAATGTAACTTCGGGCACCTAATTTTGACGGTATAAAAAGATTGGGCTAGTGTTACACTTTCCAACCGTAGTCGATTTTGTATGCTTTTCCCTGCTAGTTTAAGAAATATATCCTTCAATATGAGGGGTTCTATATCCTACAACAGGCAGGGGAGGGTCGATGCGAAGCCTCGACCCTCCGATGCGAAGCCTCGACCCTCAGATAGAGAGAGAGAGAGAGAGAGAGAGAGAGAGAGAGAGAGAGAGAGAGAGAGAGAGAGAGAGAGAGAGAGACAGGGAGACAGGGAGACAGGGAGACAGGGAGACAGAGAGACAGAGAGACAGAGAGACAGAGAGACAGAGAGACAGAGAGACAGAGAGACAGAGAGACAGAGAGACAGAGAGACAGAGAGACAGAGAGACAGAGAGACAGAGAGACAGAGAGACAGAGACAGAGAGACAGAGAGACAGAGAGACAGAGAGACAGAGAGACAGAGAGACAGAGAGACAGAGAGACAGAGAGACAGAGAGACAGAGAGACAGAGAGACAGAGAGACAGAGAGACAGAGAGACAGAGAGAGAGAGAGAGAGAGAGAGAGAGAGAGAGAGAGAGAGAGAGAGAGAGAGAGAGAGAGAGAGAGAGAGAGAAGATTGTATCCTTGACCAATTCATGTGTCGGTCATTAATGGAGAAACTGTGAGTGCCGGGAAGTGTGTTAAAATCTTACCAGGAATGACGCCTTTTGAACTCCTCAGTAAACTAAGTGCAGTGTATGCAAATTGCAACATGCATGCATGCATGGTATTAGAAGTCTTGAATTTACATCTTATTGGTGTGGTATCTCGCTAAACGTTGTAAATGAAATGTTTTCACAGTCAGTTGAACGATAACTCGAGCGCAAATAATTTCCAGCGCTCCTGGCGGCCGCCCGGCCCACTGTGCACTGGTCGCAACTGCAGGTAGGTGTATAGGTTTTTATGGTAAGTTTTCGGTCCGTTACCCAGTGGCTGGGATAGATGTTAGGAAAAATGTCTAAGGCGGGATGCCTTAGACGTCTCCCGTCTAAACCGTCTAAAGCCTAATGTAGACGGGACTGAAAGACGTTTCCTGCGGGACTTTGCGGACAGAAGGCGGACGGAAGACGGGAAGGAGACGGACAGAAGACGGGAGTAAGATGCGCAGAAGACGGGCAGACGACGCGCGTAAGATGGGAAGAAGGTGCCCAGGAGACGTCTCTTCTCCGCGCCGGTGCGGTGCTATGAGTCTGAGCGTGCGTCTCTTCTCCCCGTACCACGTTACGGCCTCTGCCAGGTGTGGAACGGAGACGACCCGCCGGCTGCGGCCAGCCGCGCAGACGGCGCCGGCGCTCTGATATAAAACCGGCCGTCAGTCTGTCGCCAGTCACCGCTCAGACCCACAAGAGGCCGCCGGAAACCCCCGGCCGCCGCTGACAGGCCGGCAGACACCCAGACGCCGTGCATTCTTTGAGTTATGGCTTGATTTAAAGGGCCGGTCGGCGGTATAAATAATTCGTCTCGACCTTTGTGGGCGCGCCGCTCCCACGGACCGCGCAGACCGGAAGCCCCGGCGCGGACGAGCTAACGGCCTCTGCCTTCACCCGTGGGAGCTGGAGCCGTCAAAAGGTCCTCCGAGTCCCCCGGCAGACGGCGGCGGGGGAGGTGGGACAGGTGTGGCTCCCCGGACACTGGCGCATTGTACCGCCCTCACAGAGAGCGCTCACAGCTTCCAGGCACGAGGAAAGGCGGGCAAAGGCACGGCCAGGGTAGGCCAGTGTGGTTGGGGCTACAGGGTCCAGTCAAGGGTGAAGGAATGGAACTGTTTTGACATTTAATTTGAAGTGGTTTGTGTACAATCAATCTTTTTTAATAGTGGTAATGCTAACCAAGCACATTGAAGTCTCTTTATTTTGCGAGCAGGATCACTGAGCTGCTACGCTTTCTGAGCCGAGGCCTCAATCAGAACGTGAAACGAAAACAGTGGGCACTTTATCGGCTCGGCCAGTGCCTGGGAGCCATCATAAAGCAATCAGCCGGGCAGCTGCGTCAGCGCCCGCCGCCCGGCGCCGCTGCACTCTGCCGGAGCGGGCCCAGATCGAAACGCCATTTCGCGAGCCGGCGGCTTTATCTCCCGGGCACCGCTGCAGACAAAACTCACTCGCCGGCTCCCAATTCGACGCCGTCGAATCGACGCCGTAATCCGCTTATACGTCGGCGGCGCGGCGGCGGCCGGCGCCGCGCTCCGCCATGGAAAACGATAGCGGCGAGGCGCGCTGCCGCCGCCGACGGCAGCGGCGGCCGCCGCGCATGACGGCGACAATCCTGACGGATGACGACCGCCGGCTTTGAGGCCAATTGGCGCCGCTGGCGGCCACTGTTTCCGTGATATACCGCCGCCAGCAACAGGATTGGGGCTACCGGGCACGGCGGAAAAGGCACCCCGCGCCGCCCGCTGAAAGAGAGTAGCAGCGGCGTGTGCCGGGCCGCAACAATTACAAATTCGACTCGCCCGGGTCACAAGGACATCTGGTACCGAGAAGTGATTTGTGATGGCAAATTAACGACTTGTGGAAAGGATTATCCTTGTATTTTGGGACTTCTGCCGGAAATCGCGTTCATGTAAAAAAAAAATGTGGGCTCGTAAGACTCTTTCGACCTAAATAGCTATGGTCAAAGGCATAATGTGATATTAGCCGTTTTCACGACGGGCTATCCGGCGAATGCACCTGATTTGACCAAATCTGCACCTAATTTCTGTTACAGCAAATATCTTCGTATTGTGAATTTATTTCAGTGTTTTAATCGATGATACTATCTGATAATATGACAAAGCAGGCACATGAGCAATTAGCGCAACCCTATCTCATAGCTACTAAGAGAAACACTGAACCTAATTTGACCAAATATGCACCTAATCTGCACCAAATATGCACCAAATGTGTACCAGATGGCCGTCGTAAAAACGGCTATTCAATATCTAATATTGAAGCATTACATTTAGAACAAATTAGGTACAATGACTATAAACTCTTCTTTTCTTACATGTCTGCTGAACATGAGGTACCAATACCGTTTTCAGTTAGGTATCTATCAATTTCAAGATTGGTTACATTGTAGTCTGATCGCCATTTGTTTGAGAAATGTTTAGGTAGATTGAAATTGCTAACAGGCAGCAGAATTAGATAGATAGGCTTATCCTGTCCAAAATAATGCATAAAATAAAAGCATATGCATAATCATTAATCATGATACAGCTGAATTCTATATTTGCAAATTCATTCGCCACCACTATGCTATACTTGAAAATTGAAATAACGTAACTGTTCTCAAAGCAAAATAAAATTTGTAATTAGGCTGTAAATATGGGATAATAGACAATAAAGTTAAGTACATATTAAACGTCTAGTAGACATTTCGTCTAGTCTGAAATATGTCGTATTTTTCATATAAATGTAATTTTTACCTTTAATCGCCCGAAAGATATCGGCTGTACGGGATAAAATTATTAAACCACGAGTAGGTAGGAAAAAATGTAAAAGAGGCTGAGAATTTGGTAAGAAGTTGGTATTTTCCTCATATTTACAAGTCGGTTCGGTTTTGGTATTTCTGCATGGATATTGTTGGTATTTTTGGTTTGGTATCGGTATCACGATTTTTCGTAACTGACATCACCAATAAGTGTCGTCTGCGACAGGTTGGACCACGGACTGGACTCGGCCCTGCCGGCCGGCCCGAGACGGGATCGATGGCGCCCGCGCCGCCGCGCCGCCGCGCCGCACGGTAATCCAGTGCGCGGCAAATGGACGTTCCCTGTAGCCGGCGGCTCTGCAATTACAGCTGTGTGGCCGCGACGACAAATGTTTATGCTGGCGCGCGCCGTGCGTCGGTCCGGCGGACAGGGTGGACGGTCGCCGCCCCCGCCTGCCGCCGCCCCCGTCTGCTTCCGGTCCATCGCTCTGCAGTCGCGGTACTGACCGCGCCGCTAAAAGGCTGGGGTGTCCAACGAATTACATAAGCCACTATTGTTATAGGAAGTATAGGATTGTTTGACTTTTAATGGTTAATTTAGCATGATAAGCTACACCGCAACAGTGGAGCTCACCCCTTCATGGGTTTTAAATTTGCATTGCCATCTTCATTCATCTTTCAATGAATTTATTGAACTCGGCTTGTTACTGTGCACTGCTAGCAGCCCTTAGTTGTAGGACGGCACCTGGTTGGTTTAGCGCTGTTATTTATAGATACATTAACATAGTCCTCATCGCAACATAACAATCCTCGCCGACCGATGGAGGCGGGTGCCTTTTTTGCGATAGCTCGGACCAAGCTGGTAACAGAGAGTTAAAATTTTGCGTAGGTATCTGACCTTCGGTTCAAGGCTCAAGCCGGATCTTCTCACATCAACCGAATTCTCAGGTCATGTCAGGGCACTGACCTATGACGTCATAAGTGAATGTCTTAGATAAAAGCAACTTTGCAATACCCTCAGCCCTGAGGGCTCAGTGCCAGAGTGCCGCTAATGACGTCAGAGTGACGTCATTTCTGCCATTTTCGACTAAAAAAAGGGTTCGCGGGAAGAGCTGTCAGGCCTACAGCTTTAGAGATACAGAAAAATGTTTCAGACATAAAAGGTGTAAAATTAAGAGAACTATAAAACTGCTATCTCGGATTTTTAAAACTTTTGGATTTTGACCCCAAAAAATAAGAAAATAGATTTTTTTAATATAACAGCCAAAAAATCCAAAAAAAAATTTGATTTTCAAAAAACGGAATATATGTGATAGTCCCTACCGCCTTCTATCTACATACCAAATTTGAGATCGATATCTCTTTTTTTGGCCAAGTTATAGCGAAAAAACTGTTCAAAATTGATGACGTCAAATTTTCAAACTCAATTTTTAGCAATTCTAGACCTAGTAGCGCAAAGCAATGACCATCATTAGACTCCCCGTGACGAGCTGCATCGAATTAATAACCATTTTATGCAAAACTAACAACTTTGAAATTTGACCTTTTTTGACCTGACCTTGACCTGAGCTCCACCAGAAAGTGACCTAAACCGTACCTGATGGTCTTATAACCAACACCATTGAGTTAGAAATGAAAAATTGGCCATAAAACATGCATCGCACAACCTTAGTAAAGTTGGGTTCATGTGGTGACCCTTGGTGACCTGACCTGTGACCTGACCTGGTATGACCAGTGACCTCTAATAGCAACATATGTACTAGACAACTGACGCCCTATCGCTGATTTTCGACAAAATTCGTTTTACTCGGTGTTATAGCGCTTTCCCTAGAAGACCCGTGAACGGTGAAACATGTTATCTTTGACGTGACCTGTGACGTCATCGGTGACCTCGAGGTCAATGAAATTTGGTTGCTACGACAAATTTGACAGGGCTATCGAACGCCGTTTGAATTTTCCGGATCCGTCCAGTAGTTTCGGAGATACGGGGGGGGGCAAAAAAATGCCCCCCCCCCACCGCGCGGAAGGTGGCCGGGAGGCCCACCGCCTGCCGGGTTAATTGTTCTTGCACAACCCGCCTGACGCGACCCTGCCCGAAAATTCGACCTATGTGACCTCTGGCGATTTGACCTCTTGGTCTGACCTCAAAATGTTCGCACCACTTTCTTAGTGATTTCCAAAGACTTGTAAAGTCTCGCTTGCAGCTTGTCACTTATCATGTAATGGAGTTTCGTGTATGCCGAACATGGGAGCACAGGGATAGGGTGTGTCACCTAACCCAAGGCCCTGTATACCACTAAACCTATTTGATAAGTGGGACAACCTATAATTCCCGTCAACTGACGACCTGTTAAAGAGATCGAGCAATGAACATGACCTTGTCACCTTGTTCATCAGCCGCTTTGGAGCATCTAACGCCAGGAGCGGGGTGCAATGACCGCCGCTGCAGCCCGGCCCAACGTCTCTCGCCGGTTATCTCCGCGCCTCTGCCCCGGGGCGCGGAGCGTCCGACACTAAAACGGAGTAACCCCGCACCGGCGCGGGCGGCCGGCCGGCACAGCATGCAGCACGGCTCCCCGGCCCAGCCGGTCGGCCAGCACGGCTTCCCGGCCCCGGCCCTGGCAGGATGGAGAGGAGAGGAGGTAAGGACGGCACAGCGATGGACGGGGTCGGCGCACCACCAGTCAGACCAGCGTCCCTGTGGACTGAGCGGACTGCTGACCGGGCTCATCTCCGTGCCGCCGCGGGCCGCAGTGCAGTGACCGGCGCGGAGGGCCGTTTTGCCGTTAGCCCCTCGCAGCCTCCCGCTCCGTTCGGCAGTGTTCAGATGCAGCGGTCACGCAGTCCGATCACCAGTCCGCGGTCCGCGGCCACCCAGTGCCCGAACCTGACTACAGAACGCTACAGTTGTGGTCTGCGGCGACCGGCCAGGACAGTCTGTAGAGCAGTGCAGTGACCGGCCAGGACAGTCTGTAGGGCAGTGCAATGACCGGCCAGGACGGTCTGTAGAGCAGTGCAGTGACCGGTCGGTGTGACAGCCAGCAGTGCAGTGCAGTGCAGTGACCGGTCGGTGTGGCAGCCGGCAGCAGCAGTCGCAGTCGGCCGGTGTGCTGATCTGAACCCACAATGGGGACACCGCTCATCTCCGTGGTCCTCGTCTCTCTGCTGGCGGCCGGATATCGGTAAGTGACCTTTGACCAACCAACTTGGGATAAATGCCCTAACTGAATGTCCAAAAAATTGTATCATCCGTCATGATATTTGGTTTCATGTGTGCCGATAAGTTTTTATTGCTAATGGATATTATTTCTTCTTATTTGTACCGCACGGTAAAAGTTAAGTGTATATACCTACCTACCTTATCATTTCATTGCCATTACAAGGCTGTCCTCTTACTTCACCCACCATTGCCTTGCAGGCTGTAAATAAGCAATAGCTGTGTCCGCAAGGGGCTCGTGGGGGAGGGGGGAGGGGAGGGTGCGAGGGCTAGGGAACGTAAATATAGCCAGGGACTAGGAGATAGCTAAGTCAGATGCAAGGAACTTTCATAGGAACGAACTATCTCACACGTCTCTCGTAATGTTCATCTCACCCTCAGGTGCTATGCGATCTGTCTCACGCAGCTCATTGCCTGACTGCCGGCAGGGTGACAGCGACTGTGGCCAGTGACCGGTCCCCGGCGGCCAGTGACCGGCCCCCGGCGGCCGACGCGGCGGCGCTGCACCAGCTGGCCGCCCTGCTCAGTGCCGCGCACGTCTCCGCCTCCTGCCCCCGCATCCTCACCTTCGGCGGCAACTGCGAGTGCAACTACCGCGAGCCAGCCAGCGGCCGAGACGCCGACATCCGGTTCGACATGCACCTGTACGGCCAGCGGCGCGTCTGTATCGGCACCGGCTACCTGGGGGCTACCGGCCGGCCGTGCCGCGTACTCTCCGTGCAGCGCGGCCGCTTCAACGGCGACCCGGGGGCGCTGACCCGGCAGCTGGCCGAGTTCGGCTGCGCCGCCAGCGGCCACCGCACGCTGTACACGGAGAGCGCGGCGACGGCGCGCCGCTTCTCGCTGCGCCGCCAGCTCCAGCAGCTGGGCGGCTCCCACCTGGACCTGCTAGACGTCTCGGTGCCCGGCAGAGACGCCGACGTGCTCTGGGACCTGCTGCGGCCCGGCGCCAAGGTCTCCGCCGACCAGGTGGCCCTCACCGTCGTGCTCGACGAGAACGCCGTCCTCGGCGAGGACGCGGCGCGCTCGTCGTTCAGCCCGGCCGTGGCCAGGGGCTACCTGAAGATGCTGACGCGCCTGGAGGCGCTCGGCTATCGCCTGCTCTCCTTCAAGCCGCACCCCTCGTGTGTGGAGTCGGTGCGCCGGGAGCTCGACATCTGCCTGCCCATCCTCTCCAACACTGTCTGGATCAAATAGCGCTGTGAATAAAGGGCGTGCTTGTTTTGCAGCATTTGTACAGCATCGACTGAATAACGACTGTGTGAATTATTCCTGGTTGAATCAAACTCAACGAGATGTTGATGACCTCTCAGTCCCACCGCCCACGGGTATGGTGAATACTGTGTGTACCTACATATACCTACTACAGTAGCGTAAATGTTCCCATTACCTAGCCGTTTTCACGACAGCCATCTGGTACATATTTGGTGCACATCTGGTGCAGATTAGGTGGAGATTTGGTCAAATCAGGTTCAGTGTGTCTCTTAAGAGCTATCAGCTAGGGTTGCACTAATTGCAAATCAGGCAATTGATAATATGCCTGATTTGTCATATTATCAGAGAGCATCATCGATTAACCCTCGCCCTGGCAGGGGGGGTCGATGCGACCCCCCTTAGGTTTTTTGAAAATAGCGCAAAAACGGCGGCGCACAGCGCCGCCAAATTTGGCACAACCTATGGGGCAGCCTTTTTACATATGACCTGAAAATTTCAGGTCCGGGTGACCTTGGGCACCAGGTCAGAAAAACCGGAACAAGGTCATGGTCAAATTTCAATTTTCTTTTTGCACCTGTCCAACTCACAGTTTTGGACTGATTTCCTTCAAACTTCCAGGATGTGCTAAGTTCACCGAGTTGTATAACATATGGTTCGTGTTTTTTGATGTCACTGACCTGAGTTCAGTTAGAGGCCATTACGTCGTAATGTTAAGCCTATGGGGAAATACTAAATTCGGAAAATACTGGAGATATCCGCTTTGTTCTATCACTCTTGTGCTTTGAAAATACAGTACTTAACAGCAGGTCACTTGGTGCTTCTTTGTTTGGTGTACTTATCCATGGGTCAGGTCAAATGAGGTCAACTGAGGTAAAATGGCGTTTTTGCCAATAACTTAGTACATGTCACATGATGACGCTAGAGCTTAAAAAATGGTGTCATTGTGTTCCTGGTGATCAGCCGAATCGAATGATATGCGATATGATGCAATTCGGTTAACTTGAAGTTAATTAATTAATTAAAGTTTACTTAATAATTAAAAAAAACTTTAAGTACACTTAAGTAAGCAATAAAATATCATTCGACGCGCCTTGACGTGCTGAGTTCCCTGGTGCTTTTCTTTTTGCTCTATCTTAGTTAGATCAAAAGTTATTAGCGAAAAACTTTTGACCTGTTTTTAGCGACATTGTTACATTTATACCCCCCCCCCCCAAAAAAACCCTTAATATTGACCTAGAGCAACCAAATTTGCACAGGGGCGAGAACTCCAGGGGGCCCACCTACCTACCAAATTTGGTGTTTCTAGGTGTCATAAGAGCCAATCGCGAGGGGGGTCGCATCGACCCCCCCCCCCCCCTGCCAGGCCGTGTTATGAAAAATGCCCTGCCAGCCGCCAGGCCAGGGCGAGGGTTAAAACACTGAAATAAATTAAAAAATAAAGATATTTGCTGTAAAAAAGATTAGGTGCAGATTTGGTCAAATTAGGTGCACTCGCCGGATAGCCCGTCGTGAAAACGGCTATTAGTGACCCTTCCCGATCTGCGACCCCACACTCTTCTCTTGACTCTTGAGCGAATATGAATGAAACGGGAATTTCAAAACGATCATCAATGAATTCATTGTATGCATTTAAATAAAATTAGGCCCTTTCTTCCATGTCATTGACCGGAGGTAATTTTGCATGAGTCCAGAATGAAAAATAGTGATTTTCTTGCACAACTAGACGGTAGACCAGTTAACAACTGTGGCTAGATACTTACCGGCACAGGGCACTCGACATGATTGTTTGTTGTATTTGTAGGTAGGTACCTACGTGGTTGTGAAAAGGCATCCATTGTACTGGCTCATCGAGTTTGTCAGCTCAATGTCGTGCCTCTGTCGCAACCTCAAACCCCTATAGTTGCGCCCAGAAGGGTCGCAAATGCGTAAACGTTAAATTACAATTTAAACACACTTTTAATATGTGAGATGGTGCTTTTTGCCATGATGAATAGATATAAATATGCAAAAATGATCAATAACATGGCAGAAATGTAAAACTTTTATTGTAAAATAGGCCAAATATGAGAATGGCTAGCCCTGTGATAGCCCTGTGGCTAGCCCTGTGATAGCCTTGTCGGCCCAGTACTCCTCTACCTATTAGATATCTAGATGTGAACGATATCTTTCGTGTCTCTCGATTCTTTAACCTATTCTTGCCTTTGTTAACTTCTACTTATGTGCTATAAGATTTATGTTTGAAATTGTCCGTGTCAAGAATGTATGTATCTGCATTGCGATATTCCCACCTAACATTGAGCGCGTGGTAGACTTTGTGTGTAGCTAGAATTTTTAAATGTCATAAAATAATGAATCTGATGATGCTGTAAAGCGAAAGCTCATTCTCATATTTGGCCTATTTTACAATAAAAGTTTTACATTTCTGCCATGTTATTGATCATTTTTGCATATTTATATTTAAACACACTTTGGGTATCTTGTCCGCTTTACACAACTTGACCCTCGCCGGCACAGGCCATTTTGCGTCCTTCGACGGCACAAGAGGGGGGGGGGGGGGTACGATCCCCCCCCCTTCGCGTTTGGCCCCTGATCGAGGTAGAGCTTCGAGGAAAAAACGAGTTGCGCGTCACGAGATGAAACCGATTATACCCAATTTTAACCCGCGCCCCACTGGGGGGGGGGGCTATTCATAGCCCCCCTACCGTTTTTCTGCAATTACTTCCAAATCGCTTGACGTATTGACGCCAAGCTTTCAGTACCTTCGGCTGCATCAATTTGATACCTTGTGTCAAAATATGAAGTTCGTAGCAACCATAGGTCGGCCGGAAAAGAACGTCAGAGTGACGTCATGTTCGGCCGATTTCGACGCAAAACATTGAACCACGGCAATCGCTCCCAAGAGCTCAGTTTTTAAGCTAGATCCAATTTCTTTGCATGAGAGAACTTAGAATAGACTGCGCTATCAAACTGCTATCTCGGATTCTCAAAATGTAGAAATTTTGAAGAAAAAAAAATATTAAAATTCAATATTTATAGGTATTTTTACATTTTCACAATTTTTTTCGAAAAAATCGGAATATGTGTGATAGAACACATGCTTATGAAATACTCTAGCAAGTTCTAGCTAAATATCTTCAAAAATGGCCAAGTTATATGCATTATTGCAAAAAATTCACAATGGCCGTTTTCACGACGGAATAGCAGGCATCTATTTGATGCCTGTTTGATCCTTTGGTTCCTCAGGAATTTTAGTAGTTCTTTTTAGTAGGTTTCCCAGCTTTCGAATGAATGGTGCGTTAGTTTGCTATTTTTCTATTAAATATCACATCGATTTACTTTATCTAAGGATTTATCACTAATATCAACATAAAGCGTAAGCACAATTATAAAATTATGAAATTATTAAATACTAGTACAATAGTTAAAAAAAGATACTGAGTTGCCACGCTACAAAGAATATATTCATTTATGGCGCACGACAGACATTTAGAAAGCAGCGCCCTGTTTTATTGCACGCTGCTAGCCGCTTCCATTGGGTTTTGCAGGCCGACGTCATTGGTTGTTTCACGTTTGATGTCACGCGACTTGTGGCCTATCACGGCTCTTTAATGATCTCCACTAAATGAATGCAACAATGGCCTTTTACGTTGATCTCTGTGGCCATCTGTCTATGGAGCGACCAATATGAAAGTTGGGTGAATTTACCGGGGTTACATGACTATGAGCAAGCAAATGTGTATCAGGAATGGATTTAGGTGGAGAATTGCGCTGGACCATGAGTGCTCGAGCGCTCCCAATTCCACGCCGGTTTGGCTTTGGAGCCGAGACAGACGACGCGGGCCAAGGTCACCGCTGGGGTAACGGTGGATTGGCTGCGCCCGAGCACCCGTAACGCGGCACAATTCTCCATCTATGGATTTTTATATTCGCTCAGCATTGTGATAGGCGTTCGTAATAGCATTTACTCTGCTCATGTACCTATCCCCGGTTATTTAAAAGAAGTTTTTGTGGGGGGATATCACGGCTATAGGTACTCAGTGGCCCTATTCACGACTTTCAAAGAGTGCTCTGATAACTAAATACCGCACAGACCTACTGCATTAGTGAATCTGACAAAAGGTCTGTGGAATTACATACCCCCTCACCACACCCCTAAAAACTCATCCAGTATCCAAAACCACTTTTATCGACTCGCAAAAAAAACACACACACACACACAAAGCATGGGGCATGTCAGCTCTCAGTTCATTTATCATTGTCTTTACCATGGTTCAATTGCATTGCGCGATTCAAAGCACGTGAGTGCCTATATAGTATATGCGTAGAAAATAATACTTACAGCAAAACATCCAAAATTACAAAGGCTACAATGAAGTAGGTTCATCAAGGAAGCCCATTTTAGCTTGCGTGGTGTTGCCAACCATGCGACTCCAACGCGGGCTATTCACAACGTCTCCAAAGGCACGTTAACAACTGACAAGCCGCCACCGCTGCCACTTATTCATAGATGGTTGATATCGCAGCTTGGGCGTCAGCGGCGCGGCCCACAACGCGTCGGCGCCAGCGCACGCAGCTGTTGGCACTCGGCAGCCGGTGTTGCGACTTAACGGCCGGCCGGTCCCATGAAGGAGAAGCTCTTGTTGAAGCTTTGTGATCGCCTCATAGCCGCCTTGGATGTCATCTTTCTTGGCAGATCCATCCGTTCAGATGGGTACGGTGCAGTCTGGATAAAGAACGAAGTCCAACGCCGCTAACCCCGCGACCGCCACCCCAGAACGTGGCCGCAGACCGAACGGGCGTGAGGGCCGTAAGGGCCACCCCGCCATCCGGTAGGTGGCTGAGCAGCCGGGCGCAGCGGCGCCTGGGCGGCGGCCGCGCTGAGATGAAGTCCCAAACCATCATGTCGCCATCACCGCCATCACCATTGCTGCAGCTGTTCCCAACCGCCTCCATTGCCGCCGTTGTCAGGTGTTGCCCAGAGTAGCCTCCAGCGCCCCTCTCCGCACGTGTGCAGGTCAGGCGGGTCCGACGTCCAGGCAGAACATGATATTTCCATGCTGCTCCGACGGTGGGCTGGTCTTGTTTGGGCGTTCCTCCACTGTGACGTCGGTCACGCCTGCCCCGGCCAGGGCGCATAGGCCGACGTCTCACCATCCAGTTGCGGTCCTCAGTCGGGTCGCAACGTGTACCTCTACCGCAGCGTGGAGCGCGCACCCTCTGGGCAGCGATACAGCCAAACGTAACATGCGGGCGGCCAGCGCTGCGCCGGACAGCGGACCCATGCCGGGGGTATGCCGGTCTCGGCCATTAGCGGGGTCGTCGGGGCCGAGGCTGTACATACAGCTGGTGACCGCGTGAGCCGCCAATCGAAGCTCACGGCTTATAAGCTCGATGCGGGCATCACACGCCGTCCCGATGGGAGCTCCACGACGCCGCCGCGAACTCCAGCAGCGCGGCTCGCAGCGCGAAGACCGGTACGGACGGCCGGGGCGCAAACGGCATGCGGGAGTCGCAGGCGACGGAAGACGTTCTGCGGACAGAAAGGGTTGGGCATAAGCTGGTCGGCAGGACACTCTTGAGCCGAGCCTTTGATGTAATTACAGATGATCCAGAAGCATGCACAAAAATTCATGACACACCATTCTCATTTATGTATTTGCTACATATGATATGACATACCAGCCCATGATCAGTGACGCATTCTGGGCAATATGTTCTAAAGTGAAGTAACTGAAGTTACAATTGACAGCTTAAAAAAAAAACACACGCACACACATTCGATAGCTTATGAGAATAACATGCCTTGTCTGCTTAATGCAGGAAAATATTTTCCACTTTTTTTAGAAACAGCAAAACAGTTGTCAACAAGCCATGTCAACTATATAAACAATTTTTATGGAAACTGCTCTAGCTAGCTTAAAGTTTCACAACGTTTCCGGAGCACTGTACCCAAACTCAGTTCATGTTACAAGAAAAAACAGTAATAATGCCTCCTAATTTTGAATGAAATATAGGTATAAGTAATTTGATTTGGAAAGCAACAAATTTCCGCACATCATTTTAGCAAAATCACTATTTTCTTCAGCCACCAGGTTTTACACAAAACTATAGTAAACTTTATAATCTAGTTTACACAAAACCAAAGCCCCGATTTTAACAAATGTAGATTACCTAAATTTTAACAATTTTGACAAATGTATCGTGGAGAAAATAAAAAGTGTAGATTTGTAAAGCCGGGATATTTCACGGATTATGCACTTTAAGAAATATCTTCACCTTTCTTTGAGCCACCAGCGTTCACCCAAGTTTTACACGAATGTAGTGAACCAGACAATGTGGCAACCCAAAATTGTGGTGGTTTGAGATAATTATGACGGTAAAAGAAAAAGCAACACAAGGTTCCTTACCCTCGCTTTTTCACATGGGTTCAGATGAGGCTTCAACTGTTGCCGACAGCCGACCTGAGGAGCTATAGGGACTTGAGCTTTCCAAAACTCAATTTCTAAGGGCACCGAGCAGTGTTTGGGTTTCACACGTATGCGATCGTAAGTTATATTAAGTTGACAAAGCAAGCAAAGCAAAGCATGATGCCCCGCGCGTCCGCCCGCGACCACGCCCCGCGTCCGACTCCCGACCGCCGCGTGACCCGAGGCCCCCGGCGGTCACGTGACCTACCGGCCGGGACTGCAAACGGCCTTCAACACCATTCTTGTATGACGTCATATCCTACTGAGGTGCTGATTGGTCGGAATTAGATACCTGAAGGTAATTATCCCCCGTAGTTATTTTTGTTTCATTGTTTTGCGTGTTTTCTTACATGAAATGTAATTAAAAAATTTGCCATATTTTAATCACCATTAAAACATAACTGAATAGGTATAAAAGAGAACTCGATATATACTTTCCTTGTTTTTAAGAATTCCGGAATTAGATACCCGAGGGAGCAAAAGCCCCGTTTACATAGGAGTTGCCAGATTCACATGCCAGCTCGATCTACTTTCAGGTGTTCGGCCTCCGCCATGTCGACAAATGCTGCGCAGCAAATACAAAATCCAGAAATGTGGCAATGGAGTGCTGGCCACCAAATAGAAAAAGCCTGCCAAGTTTATGACGCTCTTCATGTTATGTAGTTTTGATAATACACGACGCATGGGCTTCAAATGAATTGTATGTCGTACATTTGGGCATCATATGAGTTGAATATTGCAAAGTTTTTACCCAACATTTTAGCATAAGACTAAGTTGTTTCAGAGGTGGAGATCTCAGGGGGGTCGGGGGTGGGGGGTCAGGACCCCCTGAAAACGAATTACTGCTATGTAAGTCAATGGTACTGCATCCAGCCCGCCTCCATCTGCCCGGCCTGGACCCCCGCTGAAATTTTGACAGATCTCCACCCCTGAGTTGTTTCCATGAAAGCGATGAAAATAAAGCTGATTGTTATGTTCGATGCACTCCTTGCAGCTTATATTTAGTGGATTGCATTTATTCATATTCTGCATTCATTTATAGAAAGATCAAATATGTTACACCCCTTTTCCCGCTTACCTTCAACCTCTGAGCAGTGACATTTTCTTGATCGATTCAAAAGGCATGGAAACACCAAGCAGAAACTGAGTACTTACCGGCCGCCGCGCCGGACAGCCGCCGCACTCCGGGCCGACCCGACGAGTTGGAGCTGCAATACCAGCGAGTGCTTCTCCACCATTCCGGCTCCATTATTGTCATGGGAGACCTGAACTGTAATCTTTTAGACACCGACCCGAACCCCAGTAAAGACCGTATCTGTGATATGTTTCAGTCTTTTCACCTTCATCAGTTTGTTGATCAGCCCACATTCTCCTCCGGATCGCTTTTAGACGTTGTGTTTTCTAACTCTGATGACCTTGTCCGGCGCGTGGCAGTTTATCCGTGTTCTTTTAGCCCCCACAACTACGTTCGTCTACTTTTATCTATTCCGAAGTGTCGTAGTAAACCTGCTCGTATTCGGTCGCGATCGCTAAAACGTCTATGTCGTCCTGACCTGCTTAAAGATTTGCACCGTGTAGACTGGTCTGGTATTTTTAGCAGTGTTTCTGTCGCTTGTATGTGGTCCTATTTTACCGATCGTTTCTTACCTGTTATTGACGCGCACGCTCCTTTCCGGTCTATGACGATCCGGAACCCCACCGCGCCGGCCGTTACCGCTGCGACACTACAGCTCATGTCAGAGCGGCGGGGTGTGCTGCGCCGCGAGGGGAGGTCACCGGCTTTTCGTGACCTTGACCGGAGAGTGAGGTCTGCTGTCCGGCGTGACTGTCGTGCGGACATAGAGGTCAGACTGCGAGACTGGGGGAGCAGTTCTCTGTACCGTGCTGTCCGCCCAGTCATCGCCGGAAAGCGGAGTGCCTCTCCCCGTCTCCCCTCTGCCACACCGGATGAAATGAACTCGTTTTTTGTTAACGTTGGACCTCGTGTGGCGGCCGGCCTGACGGACCTCGGGCCGCCGCCCGTTGTCCCGTGCCGGCTGCCGCGAGTAGGTGCGTGTGGGTACCGTGTGTCTGGTGTGACTCTGGCCGAGCTGCGGGAGGTGATGTTCTCCATGAAGCGTTCCGGTGCGTGCGGGTCTGATGGCATATGTGTCCGTATCCTTATCCTATCTTTTGACGTCATCGGTCCCATCCTACTCCACATTATCAACACCTGCCTTACCTCCTGCGATATCCCCGCGGCCTGGAAACACTCCCTGGTGCATCCTATTTTCAAGTCTGGCGATCCTGCCCTTATTCCCAATTACCGTCCTATTTCCATCGTTCCTGTCATGGCCAAGATTGTCGAGCGTGTGGTGCAGCGGCAGCTGTTTGCCTACATGTCCGACAATCACCTCCTCTCCACTTCCCAACACGGCTTCCGTCCCAATCATTCCACCGAGACCGCCCTTCTCACTGTCACTAACCGCATCCTTCACAACATGGACCGCAGTCAGCTGTCACTCCTATGCCTTTTGGACCTCAGTAAGTGTTTTGACGTTATACCCCATCCTCTGCTCCTTACCAAACTTCAGCAGTACAACATT
Source organism: Amphibalanus amphitrite (assembly GCF_019059575.1). Lineage (NCBI taxonomy): Eukaryota > Metazoa > Arthropoda > Thecostraca > Balanomorpha > Balanidae > Amphibalanus > Amphibalanus amphitrite. Next base: position 297,918 of record NW_024881786.1, read on the forward strand.
GATCCTACCTGGTTTTCCGCCTATCTCTCCGGCCATACCCAATCCGTCTCCATCGCTACCTCCTCCGGTGACAGGGTGGTCTCATCTCCCCTTCCTAACACCATGGGAGTCTTCCAAGGCTCATCCTTAGGTCCTCTCCTGTTCACCATCCTCTCCAACGACCTCAGCCTTCACGCGCCGGACGCTCATGTGACCCAGTACGCTGACGATACCCAAATCCTGATATCCGACTCCAAACGCAACCTTCCTTCCCTTATCCATCGCATGGAAACCACTCTCCAAGCCCTGTCATCATGGTTCCATGCCCATGGACTCAAGCTAAATGCATCCAAAACCGAAATCCTACTCCTTGGCACTCGTCAGAACACCCGCGGCCTATCCCCTGTCAGCGTACGGGTCGGTGGGGAGACCGTTCAGGAGAGCCCGTCCGTTAAAAACCTTGGCGTGCTTTTCGACCGTCACCTGACTTGGGACGACCACGTCAGTGCTGTTGTCCGTCAGTGTGTTGGCCTCCTGATCGGTCTCCGCCACCTGAGGCATCTCCTCCCGCGGCATGTGATGCGCACGGTGGTTGACGGCCTGGTCCTCTCGCGCGTGAGGTACTGTATTGCGATTTATGGCTGTGGCACTTCCAAGAATGACGCTAGACTGATGAGCGTGGTTAACTTCGCCACCAGAGTCGTCACTGGCCTGCGGAAGTATGACCATGTGTCTCGCGCGCGGGAGGAGCTTGGTTTTATCTCCCCTCGACTGATGTGTGACGTGTCCACCATGACTGTGGCTCAGAAGGCGATTGTGTGCGGGGAGCCCACGGACATCTCATCCCAGTTTGTGACATTTGTGGACTCACGTCAGCGCTGTGATCGTGGTACCCGGCAGGACCTGCGGCTGCGGCCTCCACTCATGCGTACAGCCGCCGGCCAGCGGTCTTTTACCTACCGTGCCGCATCACTCCTGAACGAACTGCCTGCGAGCACATTGGAGCTGAACCCGGCACGCTTTAAGCGAGCAGTCAAGTCGGTGGTGTGCAATAGGGGTGGGGAGGGTGGACGGGGTTAGCATTTTCTGACGTATGAGTGTTGTTTGACGGTGTGCCTGCTTTTACCCCTCAACCATATTTCCCGTTGATCGTTTTATCTCTTGACTTGTGACACAGAATAGCCACAATGAGTGATGTGGAGTTGTCAGCAATTGTCAATACAATACGTAAGATATTTGGTAGCAAGTATCACACGCTCTAAATGACTTTCTAAGCAGATTCGAGAGTCAGTACCTAATTACCTTTAATCACGTTGCGCTCATTCAAGTCAAACAAATACCTAAACCGATTGGTAGCGTCATCTAGGCGATCATAAGTGCCAAACTGCTAGTTGAAGACTTCTATTATAGATGGCACTGCTAGACAAGCCAGAGCATAAGCCAGAGGATTTTACCACCGCCGTGAAAAATTCCTAACCCATGGCGCACATCGGTCCCCTCAACATAAAACTCTCGATATTTCTCTGACCAATCAGAGTAAGCCTTGCTCGGCGCTGATTTGCTAATCAGAAAATGACGTCATTAGGGAGCCACGGCGTTCAAGCTATTTTGTGGCGGCTCAAGTGATCCACTTAGAAATCATATTTTCATGTTTTTAGAAAAGTCTGATTAATGCTTTTATATTTTCAGAAAAGAACCCTTAATTTTGTTGTTGATAAACCCAACTTCGCTATTTTTGCCAATAGTAATAAGAAAGACAGGAAATCATCTCTTGGTGGGTCTTCACGCTAAATCTACCACCCCCAACTACGTCATCATCGTTCCTAAGCATGCTGTACTTGGTCATAACTTCATTGCCCAGCACTAGTTAGCCTTGATTTCCGCCAATCAGAGTGCAGAGCTGTCTGCCGAGAGACAGCAGTACTCGATATTAGTGGTGGGCCAAATACTTGTTTCCTAAGATGTTTTTCTTTAGAGCCTTTTATATCTTACTTTTGTTTATATTATATATCGCTTTATATTTTGTTTTTGTAAAGAATATCTGCATATATTGTGATTTATATAGCTTTATTTAGCTAATATGGCAAAGTGTTTACGAAGGGGTGCAGGGAGATATGGCAGCAGATATGGTGCTTGCAAATAGTCTTTGTACGCATGAAATAGTACCCTTTTTTCGAGCCGAAAATAGCATTTTTATTGCAATTTATTGATGTATTATGCCTGAATTCCGAGAAAGTGCTCTTCGTAGCATTGAATACAGTCACTTGTGTAGTTGCAAAAGGTCACTGGCCAATTTTGTGATATCTCTAAGCCAGCTAGGGAAATGTCTAAATGCTATGTAAAAGAGGGAGCAAGTTGCCACGCTGAGTTGATACCTCATAGTCGAAAGGAGGGCTACTAGAACCGAAAATTGCTGTGTTTGTAAATAAATAAGTGATTTGAGGGCAAAGAATGCCTGGATTTAAACTTCTAAAATTATTTTGAACATAAAATATTTCAGTTTGAGGGATGTTAAGGCCTCAAAGAGTAGGTACTTTTCAGGTACCAAATAGGTTCCTCTGCGAAAGTTCCGTCGTGAAAACGGCTAATTATACCTAAATTTTTCAAATCAATTTTTCAGTACGTATTTGACATCCTACACCAATATAAATAGCACCATCGTATTCCTGAGCTCAAACTGCATCCAATAAACACCTTTTTGTTGAGAAATTTTAACTTCAAAATTTGACCTTTTTTGACCTGAAGGTGACCTGACCTAAGCTAAATTCAACTCAAAATGACTTCGAATAACACAAACGACATCAAATTCGAAATCTATGGCCTAAATGGACCATAAAACATGTGTCACGTGACCGACGTATGATATACATAGGTACCTAATATTTCCGTGACCTGTGATGACCTGACCCTGACCTGAAAATCAAAGTACAAGTTCGGTACCCTCAGGGTGTCTAAACAAGCATCTGTTCACGAGTGTGTAAACCAAAAATGAGCCTGACCTGACTTGTAAGACGCCGGCCAGAGCCCAAAAGGTGAAAAAGCCAAAATGCTAATAATTTTTACTTTGACCTGACCTGTGACGTCATTGGTGACATCGAGGTCAATGAAATTAGGTTTCGTTCGACAGTTTTGTCGGGGCTATCAGACGCCGTTTGAATTTTGACGATCGGCCCAGTAGTTTTGGAGTTAGGAGGGGGGGGGGGGCTATAAAGAGCCCCCCCCCCCCAGTAGGGCGCGTTATACGCAGACACCAGTGGAGCGCGGGTTAAGGTCCTAGGTCATCGGTTGACCTTCCAGGTCAGGTCAATGACCCAAAAGTCGGGAAAATCGGGACCTATTAGAAAGTCGTACAGTGTGGCTGCTATGTGGTTTTCGGGGTGCTCATCACGAATATCGTAGGTACCTATTAGTTTTGATCACAGATGATGCCGGCACAGGGGGGGTTGATGCAACCCCCCTTAAGGTTTTTCGCGAATATCTCGCGTAAAAAGCGGCCGATCGCGACGAAACTTTCAGTACCCTCGCATTGATCAATGTTACACCTACCCTGAAAATGTCATGACCCTGACCCCAATGACCTTTGACCTGTGACCTCTTTTCCGAGACCATGTTTGGCCGGAATCGCGATTCGGCGTATGTCGGCTCGCATTAGCCGCGCGTTTGCAAGCTTTTCGTGGTTTCAAACGTTCAAACATGTGATTTGATGTTGCTCCCATGCATTAGGGTGGGTGTCAAGGTCACCTGAAGGTCAGGTCAGGTCATTGACCTTTGGTGACCTCGGTTCACTTTTTCGAGTTTTACATGTTTCTAGGGTAGTTTTTGGAGCTGATTTCGAATTTAGCAACCATTTGAACATTAACGAAGTAGTTTTGGTGCCTTCGTAACATGTTACGAAGCTGTCAGAGGCGGTTGACAATTATTACGAATACCCGTCACGACCCCTACCGGTTGACCTGACCTGACCTGACCCGACCTGGCCTGAATGCTTGAAGACATCATCTCTGATCAAAACTAACACGATATTCGTGATCAGCACCCCGGAAACCCCATAGCAGCCACACTTTACGACTTTCTAACAGGTCCCGATTTTTCCGATTTTCGGGTCACTGACCTGACCTGGAAGGTCACCCGATGACCTAGGACCTTAAAATTGGATATCATCGGCTTCCTCTCGTGACGGGCAACACGCTCGTTTTTTTTCCGCGAAGCTCTAGCTCGATCAGGGGCCAAACGCGAGGGGGGTCGTACCAACCCCCCCCCCCCTTGTGCCGTCGAAGGACGCAAAATGGCCTGTGCCGGCAAGGGTTAAAGCAGTCAGGTCAGGTCAACCAGTAGGGATCGAAAAGCTCCACCCATGTTTCTACTAACAGTAGAAAAGTAGGTATGGCTGAAAGCGAAATATTAGGTAAATGCAGTATTTATGCAAAGGAAGCTCATTAACAGGTGACAACCAAAGTGGGGCGTCTTACAACACCCATAATGTAAGTTTGCAGAGCAGAGGTCTTGCAAAAGATTATTCTTGCCGGAATGCAACATTCGAGTGCCTTGCGTAGGTACCTATTATTTTGTTCAATACCTAGTCGGAATATAAAACCTTAACAAAATGCCTAATGACGCATGGTGAAATAACCAGTTTAGCGGTGACACACCGTTTCCCTTAACCCGCGCATGACTGGGGGGCTCTACAGAGCCCCCCCTCCCGTTTTTCAGCAATATTTTCTGAACCATTTGACGGATCAACACGAAACTTGCGGCACCCTCAGAGGCATTAATTTGACACCTTGTGTTAAAATTTCAACTTTCTAGCTACCATAGTTTGGCCGGAAATGACGTCAGAGTGACGTCATGTCGGCCGATTTTCATGCAAAATACTGAATTACGGCAAACGCTCTCAAGAGCTCAGTTTTAAGGCTAGATCCATTTTCTTTGCATGAGTGGACTACAAATACACGTAGCTATCAAACTGCTATCTCGAATTTTCGAAGTTTTGAAAATTTTGAAAAATATGTATTTACAATTACAAAAAATATATTTCTTGATTTTTTCAAAAAGTCTTCGACTTTTCGCAAAAACAAGAATATATGTGATAGAACACACACTGATGAACTACCTTTGCAAGGTTTAGCCCAATGTCTTCAAAAATAGCCAAGTTATTCGCATTATTGTCAAAATTTTACAATTTTATGTTTTTTTTCAAATCCATTTTTCAGTACGTTTTTGACGTCGTACAGCAATATAAATGGCACCATCGTGTTCCTGAGCTCAAACTGCATCTGATAGGCACCTTTTTTGTTGAAAAATTTCATTTTCAAAATTTGACCTTTTCTGACCTGAAAGTGACCTGACCTCCGGTAAATTCAGCTGACAATGACCTCAAATGACACAGACGACACTATTTTCTAAATCTACGAGTAAAATGGACCATAAAACATGCGTCACGTGACCGATACATGATATACAATTCTCGTGACCTAGGATGACCTGGCCTTGACCTTAAAAATTCGAAGTAAAAGTTCGGTACCCTCAGGGTATCTAAGGCATCCGTCAAGGAGTGCGTAAACCAAAAATGAGTCTGATCGGACCGACGTTCCGGCGGTCAGAGCCTAAATTGTGAACTAGCAAAAATGTCGATAATTTTTACTTTGACCTGACCTGTGACGTCATCGGTGACCTCGAGGTCAATGAAAATAGGTTTCGTTCGACAGTTTTTCCAGGGCTATCAGACGCCGTTTGAATTTTCACGATCGGCCCAGTAGTTTCGGAGATAGGAGGGGGGGGGGGCTCTGGAGAGACCCCCCCAGTCACTCGCGTTATGGAAAATACCCCAGTCATGCGCGGGTTAAGGGGGGTGTTTTGGACGGTTCTCCCCTATTGTAGTGCCGCTTATGGATTTTCTGTAATTTTGTGTTGTTCATACTATGCTCAGATTGCCCCACCTGCTCGAATTGCCCCCACCCTACCCTATCGGCAGTAGGTATCGCACGATATGCAACGCGACGAGCTCTGTGACCTGAGAAGCTCTCTGGCCTTGACCTGAGCCCTGAGGTCAACACCTCTCTAACAAAAAGTTTATTATTCGATGCGTCTGAGCATGAAAAACACGTCGCACACGCTCGTTTTTTCGCGAGGCTCTAGCTCAGTCAGGGGCGAAACGGCGAGGGGGTCGCTCTCTCGGTATAGGCAGGGTAACTTTTAAAGGGGGGAAAGGGGGAATTTCCCCCCTTCGAAAATTCCGCTCCCCCTTTCAAATTGTGCGTGAACGGCTAGGGAGGGAAGGGGGAATTTCCCCCTTTCAAATTTATTTTTGAGCCCATTTTCAATTAATTCGCTACTCAGATTCTATAATCATCGTTGATCAGACTCTAGTCATCAATCAAAGTTGCTGGCGCTTAGATAATTTTCAATTTGAGGTTCCATCCAACCATTTTACGTTCAGTGCAGCGGGAACTCCAGATTTGACCCGATACCGATCGGATGGTCGGTGGGACCGTCTCTTGTCTTGTCTCTTCCGTCTCTTCGCAATCACTGACATATCGCTACAGGCGTAGAAACCGGCGGGGGACGGGGGTCATGACCTCTTCGAACCAAGGGTCTTCCTTCGAACCAGGGTCCTTCAATCGGTCTTGGCCTAGCAAAAATAGTCACGTGTTAACCTCTCTCTATTTAGAAAGGCGCTACTTGATGTTTGGCCAGGGTAATAGGTTGATACCTACTACTGATTGACATTTGCAAGGGCGCAGTCAAGTTGGGACCTCCCCCGCCCCTTACCGCCAAGGTAGGTACCTACCGGGCTTCTTAAAAAAGTTAGACGGATTTCTTTTTCGAATAGAGGACCCCTAACAACATTTAAGCAAAATCAATGCACGTTGAAAAACGGAGAATTGTTCGTGGATTTATATGACACCATGGTTTGAGCTTAAAAAATGAAGCCGTGGTCTTAGGAAGTAAAAGCAAAACTCGTGAAATTATGCTTTCCCAGACTAAGTCGGTCGGTTCGACACCACGGAAGATCCTCAAACACTTTAGGGCAAAGAGAGCAGCATCTTGAAACAAAGTTTTCCACATTGTTGACAAGTTTCTGGCTCGAGGAAGTGTTAACAATAGGCTCACGCAATTCAAGGAACTCAGCGGCGGCAATAAACCCAATCAAAGGCTCACGGCGAACACCACTCGTGTGAGAGATGCGCTACTCAGACTGTCAATGGTCAGCGATATCGGGTGGCTCTGGCGACGTTTTGGAGGGTTCTGCAATATCAGGATGAGCAGAGATCCGGAAACGCTTAAGATCCCATGGTTCCAGCCAAGGTTCCAGCAAGACGGTGCCACGCCAATACCGCTGAAGAAAACCGGGAGGGGCTGTGGGAGCGCTTCGGGCAGCGCGTGATCCCGAAGTTCGAGACACGCCCGTGGTCGGCGAATTCTCCGAACGTAACCCCACCGGACTTTTTTCCTATAGGACCACCTCAAGTCCCAGGTGTACCGAAACCACCCAAAAAGTTCCGAAGATTATAAGGATGCAGTGAAGTCAGCGGTGTGCCGTCTGCAGCCTTCCGTGGGTCGTGCTGCAGCAGAGGTCGCGCTGCGCCTGGCTAAACTGTGCATCGAGCAAAAAGGGAATCATCTCGAACATGACCTCGGCGCGGCTCAGAAAGGCGACTGCCGAGGGTCGAAATCCCCTCAAACGAAATGTCTTTGATGAGGCTTTTAGGTGATACCCAATTATGTTTTGTTACACGGATACACCCTTCAATACGTTAGTTTTAAATTTGTCTAACTTTTTTTGAGAAGCCCGGTACTTACGTATATTTTTTAGCTAATTTATTTTTTTGGCAACCTAACAATATAAAGAGGCCAGAATCCGGGGAGAGAGTAGGATTTGGGGGTAGGTAAGGTTCTGCAGGCGCCATCCTAACAAAAACCTAATGGCATTGGGCCCCCTTTCAGATGCCCTTGGATCCGCCCTTGCCCCGAACTTTATTCCCCCTCTCGACTTTTCCTGTTAAAGTAACCCTGGGTATAGGTAAAGGACATAGGTACCTATGTAGAAAACCAATAGGCCCGGCGAGAGTTAGGTAGGTAGGTAGTTAGGTATATCGCAAATGTACGTAAGCTGTTAAGTCCAAATGGATACAAGCATAGGCTACGATGGGTTAGGCTAGTTTAGTTGGGTTAGTTTAGGTTGGGTCGAGTGCATGCATCGCTAAAATCAACTCACCACTACCGGACCTGACCTATAACCTCACTCGAGTCGAGTGAGGTCAGGTAAGGTCAGGTCTGGTGAGTTGTTTTGAGCGATGCGTGCTTTTGTCCTTACGCACTTTTGCGCCTACGCACTTTTGGACACGGACATTTGAGAACGTACTTTTGTCCCAAATAGTGTTGCGATATGATACATGTACTTTTGTCCGAGAATCGCCAAGAGCATCAACGAGAAAACATATCGAACTCAATCTTCCTCTACTTGTACAGCGTCGGAAATACCAGCTCCTTCGGTTCTTCGCTCGGTCGTGTTGCTTTCCCTCTCAACACACATATAAAATACTAAATAACCGTTACACTGAAGATCTGCAGCCGACTGCTCCTCAAAGACGCTTCCTGGTTATCGCCTCTCGAATTCAAATGGTACTCAACGCCTTTCGAATATCCCATCTGAACATCATGCCCTCGCCTTCACTTTCCTCTTTCTTCACTGAAAGAAAAGTACACTTTGGTGGTATTTTTGGGTGATATTTGTAACCACTTAACACCATTTTCTAGACTATTTGTACCACCCTTAGCCGAAAATTCAGAGTAAAAAGATGACTAGGTGCATTTTTTACTCAACTTAGGTGTAATCCATCCAGTACTTTAGGCTTTTCTTGCAACTATGGTGTAATTTCAAGTTCTTATGTTTTTACACCTCAGCTAAATGGTAGTAAAATTATTACCCAAGTGCATTTTGAATCCCATGCGGATAATAAATGGCTAGTTGGTAGCATAAATTTACACTTGCGTGGTTCAGCTGATTATCGCAAAACCTAAATGGAGTAAATTTACACTGTGGGCTTGATAAGCGAGGGATTGTTAGGTGTGGTTTTATGCTACATGGTTATTCCACTCTTCAGTGTTGTATTTTTACAGCTCGGGGCGTTATTTTACTATAGTGTTCCACGTGGCCAATTTATACCTCCATTTTGTACCGCCATTTTACCGTTTGTGTCGAAACTGTGAACTGGATGGATTCATGGTGAAGCGTGGGGTGGCGTGCAGGTGAAGCATGCAGTGTCTACTGGACGACCAAGACCGCGGCAAGCAGTGAACAACAAAGGTAAGACTTAAAATGTATCTTTTGGCCAGGATATTGCCTTATATTAACCCATTTTTGGTGCAGTGAAAGTGACTTGCTGGTCAGACTGACCATTATCAATTTACAGCCAAAAAATGTGATATAAATAGTTTTCCTTCTATTTTTCGCTGACAGCTGGGGTCTTTCTTACCACCTGGGGCCTCCTGTGAATAGCCGCTAGTATCTGTGTCTGACCAGTGACCACTAGGGCCCCTCTGACTCCTCAAAAGAGATGATGCCCTCTATCGGAGGCCTTATTTGTAGGTAGGAGCCAGCCACACAGGAATTAAGTTAAAATCATGCTCAGCAGGTGGTCACCTGAGCTCGTTCGATGCGACACCAGAGTTTCCCGGCTCCTCTAAGATCCCATTTTAGCGACGCTACTGGTGATTGCACGCTCTATATTTGCCTAATATTTGTTTTCCTTCCATTTCAGTTGTGGCACGATCTGACCCTGATTATGGGGACTCGTGAGGAGCCAGAAGAGCTAAAGGAAAAAGTCGTTAGGAACATCCAGCAAGTGTGTGAGCAGTATGCGGGCAACGTCCTCCCTGATACGCCAATCACCGACGGTGAGTTTCGATCACTTATCACGCGCACCGACGGGGGGGGGCGGATATCCGCCCCCCCTAAGGTTTTTCGCAAATAGCGGGAAGAAATTTGGTACGACTATTCTCTCATCAATTTTACACATGGTGTGCAAGTTTGAACCTCCTAACTTTTAAGGTCAGGTCACCAGGTCACTTTGAATGACCCAACCTCAAGTCACTTTTCTGCAATTTTGTCATCGTACCAGAGCTACAGTAGATGTCGGAGGCCTTTGAAAGTCGCAGGATGTTATAAGGTCATTAGTAGCTACAATTTGTATATCTCATAATTTTGATATCGATGACCTAAGGTCAGATCAATTTCTCGACCTCCCCATTATAAGTCAATGGGGTAAAAATCAACTCCCTGTTTTTACCACTAAAACGGGTCGGAATGGCCCCATAAACCATACATGACCTCATATACGATCAACCTTCACTACCTTGAGGTCTGTTTTGCAGTTGGGCAGCTGTAAGGTCATGTGACGTCATCAACGGTCACCAGCGTTTTTTTGACAATAACTCCGTACAGGAACAAGATACAGCCACGCGGATGGTCTCATTGTGCTCAGCTCGTCAAGGCGCATCGAATGATATACATGATGACCTCGAGGTCACGTGACCTGAGGTCAACCTTTGACCTTGACCTTTCGAGGCCAACATATATATCATTCGATGCGGATTGACGAGAGGATCACGATGCTGCCCTTAGTTTGTTCCTATATTGACTAGTTCGAAATTTATTCGAGAAAAACTCTATACCTATCGCCGCCATTTTGACTTTTTTGACCCCTATGACGTCATCTTTGACCTGACCTGAAAATGACCCTTGTAAAAATTGTAGACCTTGTCCGTGCGTATCCCTTGCCGCTTACCGCTTGTCGCTATCTTGCTTCGTTCTCGAGATCTCAGGGGGGGCGGTCATCCGCCCCCCCCCCGTCGGTACGAAGTTGGCGCAGACCCCCGTCGGTGCGCGGGTTATGGTATTGTGATCGTGAGAGGGCGCTATTTTTTTTTTTTTGCTTTTTCAGATGTAGCAGACCAATCTACGCGCTCCCCCCCCCCCGTCCAATTCGTAATCTGTGCTGATAGCTCCTCGGACCGCAAGGCATGCGCCAATCTGATCGATTATTTTTCTCAGAATGTCAGAGGACCGACGAATATCTGTTGACTGTTTATACAATTGTGGGCCTTGATTTCTGGTAGCCACAGCTGTAAGGTCTATTGTAAATAATCAGACATGATTGAGTTTTATTCACGATCGATGGCAACACAAGTCAAATTCCTAAAACCAGACGTTTCGGCCACAGGGTGCCTTCGTCAGTGGATACTAGTGATTAAATTAAAAACACATAGTATCAAAAACAATCGGTATAAATCGTTCGAAGTCGACACATCGGGCACAGGTTTCGAAATGCATTCTTTGGTTCAACATTAAAAACCTAAATTGAGAACGGCATTCATCACGCTATTGTTCTTGTCGCGTTCTTTTGATATGCTGAAAATTAAATTATATAACCAGTATAACGCCTTTTGGGGCGACTAACGGAGCGAGCGAGAGGGTGGGCCTTGCACGTGCGAAATTGCGAGGGGGTACCTCCAACTGACTTGTGCACGGCACCCTACTAACTGGTCTCTAGCGATGTGCCAAATTTGGGCACAATCGGCCCAGCCGTTCTCGAGATCTGGAAGCGGCACCCTGCACGTGCGCACGTGCAAAATGGGTCCCAACTGACTTGTGCACGGCACCCTACTAACCGGTCCCTAACCGTGTACCAAATTTGAGCGCAATCGGTCCAGCCGTTCTCGAGATCTGGAAACGACCCCTGCACGTGCGCACGTGCAGCAGCACCCCAACTCTGGCACATGGATATGCAGTGCCTAGTGGGTGCCTACCTACATGCCAACTTTCAGCGCAATCGGCCAAGTAGTTACCGAGATATTGCAACAATTACAAAAGTGACACCTCTTCGTTTTGCACGTGGCACGTGCATAAGGGGTCACCCACATGCATCGGGAATAGTCCAATACTTGGTAGAAGGAATGAAGCTACCCTACAAAAATTACCGCGTGTAAATCGGTCAAGTGGTTGCTGAGATATAAGCCTCGCAAAAGCGTGACCACGGCCGGCCGGCCGCTCATACTCAGAAATTTCCGTTAATCTAAGGAAAGACTACGCTCGCTTCGCTCGCTCCGTAATGAATGTACCTACAGGTCACAATGTCAATGTCGGAACGTTTAATTCGCTCGCCTTTTCTCAGAGTCTTTCAAAGTTCGCCAATCACCTTTCGGTTAGAAATCGTTTACGTTTTGTTTCCTAGTGCCATCATTGCAGCCGCTTTTGCCCAGGTAAAGAATCCAGGTTTTTCGTTCACTGTATCTTGGAAACAGATGTGAGCTGCTTCCAGAGCTTTTCTCACCGATTTTGACATGCCTTTTTCAATGACATGAGCACTGTTCCAGTTTGGTAAATTTTGACATTTTTCGATATGAAGGACGAGTGCGTTCGATCTATTGTGGTTCCGGACATCGCGTTTGTGACTCGACACACGACTGAAGGAACACAAACGCGATGTCCGGAACCACAAAAAATCGAACGCACTCGTCCTTCATATCGAAAAATGTCAAAATTTACCAAACTGGAACAGTGCTCATGTCATTGAAAAAGGCATGTCAAAATCGGTGAGAAAAGCTCTGGAAGCAGCTCACATCTGTTTCCAAGATACAGTGAACGAAAAACCTGGATTCTTCACCTGGGCAAAAGCGGCTGCAATGATGTCACAAGGAAACAAAACGTAAACGATGTCTAAACGAAAGGTGATTGGCGAACTTTGAAAGACTCTGAGAAAAGGCGAGCGAATTAAACGTTCCGACATTGACATTGTGACCTGTAGGTACATTCATTATATAATTTAATTTTCAGCATATCAAAAGAACGCGACAAGAACAATAGCGTGATGAATGCCGTTCTCAATTTAGGTTTTTAATGTTGAACCAAAGAATGCATTTCGAAACCTGTGCCCGATGTGTCGACTTCGAACGATTTATACCGATTGTTTTTGATACTATGTGTTTTTAATTTAATCACTAGTAGTAGTGTCCACTGACGAAGGCACCCTGTGGCCGAAACGTCTGGTTTTAGGAATTTGACTTGTGTTGCCATCGATCGTGAATAAAACTGTAAGGTCTCTTTTTTTCGGTGAATACTGCCACACCTATAACGCAAATCCATACTTTTCTAAGCTACTCTCATTCATTGAGAATGTATGTTGTCGACCCTTGTCTCTCTTTGTTGCCGCCCGTGCTGCTTATTAACCCTCGTCCGCACATGCTATGTAGGGGAGAGTGGGACACATTCGTGCATGGGGCACATTCGTTTTCAGCAGTTTATGGGAACACGAGTGACTGCACGAGCTCAAGGTAAATTATGGAGATATGTCTATCATTGCCGCCCTTCGTTCATTGTAGAAGACAACACTGTACCTGCTGTCATCCTTGATAAAAACACAAATTGTAATGTTCGTGAGCTTTCCAAACTTTTCTCATATCATCCATTTTCGTGATCCTGACTCGGAAATGGGTTCAGCTTTTCAAAATTGGGGGCGAAGAAGCTCACACTATTCACGGAACTGCTGCAAACTTGTTTGTTGAAAAAGTGTCATTTTTTCAACAAGAAGTTTTGAAATATATTACAAATAACGTTGTGGGGCAGGTTCGTGTACGCACTGCCTGGGGGCACATTCGTGCATATTTTTTTTAGTTTTTGCGATTTATGACTTTATCTGTAATAGGTTTCACTAATGACGCTCGCCTGACTCAGTCTCGGCTGCTTGCGACGTCGTGACGAGTAATTCACGCGAACTTGGCGAGGTCACGGAGGCCGGCAGTTGGCCCATTCTTGTTGGCCAGCCCATTCTGTCTACATATGTTGTGCAATGCATTCTTGTCGAAAGGAATCAAGTGAAATGACCCCCTGCCAATTTCCTTTGGTAAATTTCTGGTAATGCCCGGTAATTTCTCGAACTTTGCACTTGCAGGATGCACGGAAGTGCCCCATCCCTTGCACGAATGTGCCCCATAGGTGGGGCAGTTTCGTGCAAACGTTCAGCTAAAAGTCATTTTTTTTCTAATAGAAGCAATAATTCTAGAGGATAACTTTTAAAGAGGAAAAATATCATGCAATAGTTCTTTTCCATACTACAATCAACAATTTTGCCATTGCACTAACCAAAGAACAGATATATGGATTTATCTATTTTTTGCACGAATGTGCCCCACTCTCCCCTACTTTCTCATCCTACCTACGTATAACGCACATGGGGGAACGGTCAACGGTGGTTGCGGAATGCAGGGTCATTGGTTACTTTATGTCCCTCTTTACAGACTAGTTACCAGCGTTGGCATTGTGGCCTTTCTCTGGTCCCGGCGAAATTAGTACACTATTTTCATTCATGACTTAAAGATGCGTAATTATAATTAAAACTTTATGTGATTTATCATTTTGATTCTATCCGTATACAAATATCTGAGATGTATCTTTACTCAATAGTAAAAGTAATGTTACGTATTGCATCCTGAACCGGTGAATACATGCAGTCAATTTATATCTCACTCAGTTGCACCACGGAAGGGCAGCGAGCCGCGCTCCTGACGGGTCCCGAAGGGCTGAGGCTTCAACGGGAGTAACCATACAATAATGTTTATTCTCCTGGCTCCGCTGTGTCGGGAAATCATTGTTAATTTATTTTCCTCTTCACAGGTGACGAACTGGTGGCGCTACCCGCCTACGGGCGCGGGGCGACGCTGGACGATCTGAAGAACGAGCAGAGCTCCGTGAGTGTTCAGTCGTCCCGCCTCAACGTTCAGAGAGCGACTTCGAGCTGCCACAGTCGAAGGTCGGTGAAGTTGCCACAATCCTTGCAACTCATGCCGTGTTTTATCTTCCGTTCTGTTGACCATGCAAGTGCCTCTTCGAGGTGCTCTACAAGAAGGCCCTAAACATCTATTTCACTAAGTAAAGCATCGTAGAAGATAGTGTGCTCCCTGGCTGAGTAGAGTGCAAGATGCGCGTGCGAGAGTACTGGCAATTGCGGTACGCCACTCTTGTCATGTCGGCAGCTCAGATCTAGCACAGACCCACAACAGACGAAGAGTGTATACTGTATACTGCGTGGTCTGCATGCGTTTCATGTTTCAAAGTTTTTCATGTTTAAGCGCCAAGAGTACAAAGTACAGGGTGGCGCACGTAAAACCCCCGAATTTAAACTTTAATACCTTCCATGATTATTAACCAAATTTGATGATATTTTCACACAATGTACGTAGATACACGTTTGGGATGATATTCATCCAAGTTTTAGACAAATGCATTCACGCTCAGCTGAGTTGTGCACCTTAACATGACCACTATCGTTTTTCAGTACTTTCTCGAGGCGCTCGCGGTACGCCAGCGCTGCTTTCTAGCGCATCTCGACGGTGATCTCTGCGAAGGCGGCTCTGAGCCGGCCGTGTAACTCCGGAATGTTCGCCGTCTGCGTCAAGTATGCCTTCAACTTCACAAACCCCCCACATGAAAAAAAAAATCACACGCGGGGTGAGGTCGGGCTAGCGCAGTGGCCAGGGCAAATTGGGCGAGTGCGGTGGCCAGGGCAGTTTGGGCGAAGCCCAACCTCACCCCGCGCGTGAATTTTTTCATGTGGGGGTCTGTGAAGTCGTATGCATACTTGACGCAGACGGTGAATATTCCGGAGTTACACGGTCGGCTCAGAGCCGCCTTCGCAGAGATCACCGTCGAGATGCGCTAGAAAGCAGCGCTGGCGTACCGCGAGCGCCTCGAGAAAGTACTGAAAAACGATAGGAGTCACGTCGAGGTGCACAGCACAACTGAGCTGAACGTGAATGGATTTATCTAAAACTTGGAAGAATATCATCCCAAACGTGTATCTACATTGTATGAAAATATTCAATTTGGCTAACTATGCTGGAAGCTAACTGGGCTAACTATCCCTTAGCCAATTCAAGTTTCAAATCGGGTATTTTACGTGCGCACTGCGCAACCCCATGTATACATATAGAACAAAGTGATTGGGTGGTTTGTTTGTGATCAAAGTGTCTGTGATATAACGTAATCAAACTCATCGAGATCGAAGCCAGTGATTGTACTGTGATTGAACTATGATCAATACATGACATGTGTTAAACATGATATTTCTTAATTACTATTTGCATTATTAGCAGTCACGTTTTATTGCACCGACTGGCAGACATCACTGTTTTATTTATTGTTTCATAATTTCGGATCCCTCGTACCGCGCGTTCACAATGCGTATCCTGCCCATAGCGTATCTGACATCTCATGGTTACACGATACTATCCGAAATGGTCATCGCATGCCATCCGTTTGACTTCATCATGAACTTTGGTGCAAAGTATGTATAAGCAGACGATATACCATTACATTGCAGCCGTAAACTGAAACAGTAGCGTATATTTAACTCGGGGTAATTTTACTCCAAGCCTTTTCAGTCATAGAATTATCTTTTTGAGTTTTTGTTTCAACGTGAATTATAATGTGATTTATTTTTACTCCTTCATTTTTTTTTACTCTGGTGTATTTATGCTATTTACTTTTTTTACACACAGAAGCAGGGGGTGAAATCCGATTTGATATTATTACACTGGGAGTGCAATATTACTCTCGTAAATCGCATGCTTTATTCGCCTTTACTCCCCTACACCGGGGTGTAAAATAATTACTTAGGGTTGGACTTTTAGGCACCGTACTTTTACTCCAGAGTAAGTGTATTTTTAAGCTCATGGGAGTTATTTCACAACACCCGGTGGTAAAAATAGTCGCTAATCGCCCATGTTAAAGCAATTTACACGGGGGAGTAGAATGATCACTTAGGGTTGGAGATTTACCTAGGCACCGTAAAATTATTCCAATTTTGGGTGTACTTTTCTTTCAGTGTTCTTACAACAAATCACGCATATCGATTTCCTATTTACCGACAAAAAGACAAAAGTTTCAAAAGAGGAAGCACAACAGCTGTTCTTTAAATACAAAGAAGAGCATCAGGCAGACGCATATATTTATACCGATGGTTCACGGAAAGACGGACACTCTGCCGCAGCTATAACTTCGCAAAATTATGAAAAAACAAACAGACTTCACGACAGCCACAGCATATTCAGCGCTGAATTGATAGCGATTAGTTCAGCTCTTAAATATATTGCAAGCAAACATTTTCAGAAAGCAGTGATATGCACAGACTCGGCTTCCTCTGCGACTTTGACGACAAGAAAAACGGAAACACATCCTTTGGTAGGTATACCTACAAAATAAAAAAGCAGCTGATTGCTCTACAGAAGGAAAATAAAGAAGTAAGAATCCTCTGGATCCCCGCACATATGGGGATCCAAGGTAACGAACAGGCAGATAACCTTGCCAAAACTGGACTTCCCTTCTCGTCTCGGAATCATCTTCCTCTTCCAGTTATAGATTTCATCAACCATATTTACGTCTCCTTTATGCAACTTCGACAAAGAGACTGGGACACAATCAAACATCCACATCTCTATCCGATTAAACCATCAATTTCCCATTTCTCTTCTTCAAATCAACCTACAAGACAAAAAGAAACCGTGCTGGCCAGACTGAGGCTAGGACACACGTATCTTACACACTCGCATATATACGACCATGTACCACCTCCAATATGTCACTATTGCCCCACACATCCAAGATACACAATACAACACTTCATACTCCACTGCCCACGCCTAACAGCACCACAGAAGACACATTATACCTAAGACACATTACCACACATGGCATCAGTCTGGATTTGCCAACTATCCTTGGCGACGATCATCCAGAGCTTCATGATTTGCTTTTTATCTTTCTTCAGGAGGCACGTCTTATTAACAGCATATAAAAACCACCTCACTGAGACAAAAGGAACCCCGAGCACGGGCATGAGTGGGCGTCGTGGGGACGATAGTAACGCGGCGCCCAGTTCCTTACTCGCGCAACCTAAATCCCGGTCGTACATTAGATTAAACAACTGTAGGGGTTTTTTCCCCGAGCTCTTTGGCTTCAGCGCGGGGTTTTCCCCTTTGCAATAGGCGTCAGGTTTTTTGTTATTTAGGACTTTTTCCCTGACCAATACACCCCACACCAGTACACTGACACCTTACACAAGTGTATGAATATGTGATGTAAATAAATGTTACCGTTTCTTCATCTGTGTTTTTTTTTTTTGTTCCGGCTTTTTCGGCACTTCGGCAAAAGTAAGTTCCTCCATTAGATTTGCTCACACACGCTAAGGATAGGCTCCCACGTTGCTATTGCTTCCGGGTTCACATAAACCGGCTTAACGTAAAACTTTGTTCCTGGCCAAAATTGCCAGATTGAGATGTAATGACCCCCGGCTCCAGACTGGCTTTAGGCTGTCTGGCGCGACATCTATAAAAGTACCGCTTCCCCAGAATGGCACCAGAGGCCTTCACTGACAAATGAATGCTGTAAAACAACTAACAAGCTAAGTAATACGCATGCAGCCATCTTGATCTTTGAACAACACGAGATTCGACACTACTCACTGGAGAGAACTGAATGACTGGATTATATTTTGGCTAGAAATAAAGCTTTTGAAGCACGACGAGCATACCATGCAGTGCAGAGCATTCCCAGCCTGATAGTGGCAGAACAGTCAACTACGGCTTCATTACTTTATCAAAAGGTGGCGCCTCCATTCTCAATTGCCATCAAATCGCTGCTGTTTCACGGCGCCCTCTCGCTTCATCTGGGGATCGGGCCAAAGCGACGAAGGTTGTGGTGTGAGAAGCATTTTGATTAGGAATGGAAATCCGCTATCGTGGTTTGGGTGCAATCAAGGTGAGCTTACGTACATCATCGTAATCTCCATGCTTTTGTTGATTTATGATCTGTGATAATTCAGCTTCAGCTTGAGATTTAATTTTATAATATTCAGGTTGGAAGATTGAGATACATTCATGACTCATATTTCCTTATTCCTTGATTGAATATACTTCGCTTATGATTGATACGCTCTTGTAGATCAGCCTGTTGTTATCCGGATGAAGTGAGTTTTCTGTCTAAATGAGTATTTTTTGGTAAGCATTCTATGTCAATGTTGATGTGATGTTGACATCTGGAGTCAGCTAAATTAAAATATTAGTTAATGACATTTTGCTGATTTTCGCAAATAGTTGTATAAGTTAAAAAACATTAGTCTGTTCACCCTGTGGATACATGGTGTTGGTAGTTTTTGCTGAAGTGATGTTTTGTAAATAGCAATTAACTTCTCGGATGTGGCCAATCACTGAGCATACCCCTGTCCCATTGAAATGACAATATCAATATGACCGTTGAATGGCCACCTTACTATGACTTTCATATTCAGTATATTTTAAATGTTAAGGACGATACTTCAGGATGCATGCCTTTGTTTTGGTGTCTTTAGTCCTGAGATGCACTCCTGTGGGTATTTTTGCGGAACCATTTTACATAGATACCTACCTATGAAGGAGCACTGTGCAGGCTGATGTCTGTTTATTAGGTCTTTATTTCATCGTGGGTTGTGTTCTTCTGTCATATTTCAACTTAGGAATCATTTTACATAAGATGTTTATGTTTGAATATCTTCTGGAACATGTTTTTCAAACATTGCCAGGCTGAGTGAATCTCTATATTGTTTTTCTTTCAAAATGAGAAGTATTTTCAGTGCCTAGCAATGTGCTATTCTCTCCATATAAATATTTTGGCTATGTTGCTGTTTGGTTGTACAGTCTGTCTTAAAAGTACCGCGCAAAGTGACGGTGGATCCATCAAGCCTGACGGAGAAAGGGCCTGCTTTAATTTGAAGGTCACCGACCAACTGACCTAGGGAATGGATGAGGATGTCAATTGCTTCTGTGACCAAAATTTAGCAGGCCCTTCCTCAGTCAGGCTCGACGGATCCACCGTCACTTTGCGCGGTACTTTTAAGACAGACTGTACAGTGCACATTCAGTTTATGCATTTTATTAATGTCCATATTACCTACAGATAGGTATTAATCATGATCACCATCAACTCATATAAAATCATGCATTGCACATTAGGATCATGTTTTGATCATATCATGTCACATAATGTGATATGTGATAGGTAGGTACTGGAAACATGATTGGCTTAGGAAAGAAAGTCTATTTTTGATATGCCAAGTGATGCCTGGGGCTGGGTTTTCTAATTAGTGTTCCTCTTACTCCCATATTCAAACAGTTCTTACATAAAATGTCATACTAGTAGAATTATACCTAATTTCTGCCTTCAAAATTCCTCAAGGAATGTAAAAGGTACTTACAGGAAGATGGTCCAAAGGTAGCATACTCCACCCCTAAACAAATTTCAAAGCAATGCCATGGCAGGGATGAACGCTGCTTGACCTAGATGTAGCATATGCCAATTGATCATCTGTAAAGGGAAACTGTTTGAAGACGGTCCTATTGTGTCCCCAGATGGCCAGCCAATGTACAGGTCTCGCGAGATTAAGCGGTAGGTTTTGCACTTTTACATTTCCGGTTATATCTCAGAAACTAATCGATCTACGATGAAGCCATTTTACACGATCATGGCCGGCTTGTTACCCAACAAGTCGATCGCATCTTCAACACTTAAAAGCTTAAGACGACGAAGATATAGCCTGAAGTACACTAAATTTTCTAGGGTGCAAAACCTACCGCTTAAACCCGCGAGACCTGTACATTGTACAGTGTAGTGGTAGCTCTCCTTATCAGGCGGGGTTCGAGCTGGGCTATTTCCAATCATAGAAGCGTACCCTCCACGCATTTGGCTTTGTGCGGTAGATGTGTTGCGATCTCCGTGTACCAGCTAGTGTGTCCATCTCCGGAAGTAGCGTACGCAGTGCCGCGTGGTAGCTGCATTGTCCCCATGGTGTTGCTGAGATGATGACTGGAATTTGGATGACGATGTTCTCCCTGCTCCATGCATCTGTGACGTTTTCCTCGTGCCAGGCGGCACTCACCGGACCTGGTGGAAGGACGGCTGGATGTGGTCTGATCGACTGATCAGAGGGACGACTGATCAGTGCCCGGCGGTCGACTGTTCGTCGTCGTGCCACGTCTTTTTCCGGACATGCGATGACACCGGGTGCCAGGTTCTCCGCTGAGACCGTTCCTAATGCTCCGGGCTGCTCGTCACGCTCTGGACAAACTCTGACCTCTTTCAGACAGAGTAGGGGATCGGCGTGCGGTGCACCGGCTGCTCAGCGTCATTGTCCACCGTTAGCGCTTGGGGCTAGCTTTCCGTCCTGGGAAGAGCTGTCCGCCCTGAGAAGAGCTGTCCGTACTGGGGAGAGCTGTCCGTACTGGGGAGAGCTGTCCGTACTGGGGAGAGCTGTCCGTACTGGGGAGAGCTGTCCGCCCTGAGAAGAGCTTTCCGTCCTGGGAAGAGCTGTCCGCCCTGAGAAGAGCTGTCCGTACTGGGGAGAGCTGTCCGTCCTGTGTCCGTCCTGGGGAGAGCTACTCGGTCCATCCTGGAGAGAGCTGTCCGTCCTCACCTGGCTGTCCGTCCCGGAGCGAGCTGTCCGTCCTGTGTCGGTCCTGAGGCTGGTTCTTCGTCCTGGGGAGAGCTGCTGGTCCTGGTGCGAGCGGCTGACGTCCACACGTATTGGACCTGCTGGAGCTCCAGCAATCCAGCAGGAGACGCTCGGTCTCTCGGCTGCCCTCTTTGGGGGCATGTGGGGCCTTCGGTGGCGGCGATGGGTTCTGGCGGCAAGCCCAGTTGTTCAAACGGTCGTCGCTACTCGCCGTGACATCTGAGCTGATCTGCTTTCTGGATACCTTTGATGTCTTTTCGATGGTCGGCAATTTTGGAGACAGGGCAGTCCGCTCTCACCGTGACGAGGGAGAAGACGGACGCTGGCGGCCCACCTAGGGTCGACGATCGTCTGTCAAATAGTTGCGACAACCTGTTCAGAAGTGCGGTAATGTGCTGTTGGGTATCTGCATTGGTTTCCTGTTGTGAATCGGTGTACCTTTTAGATTGGATGTTGTCCTGCCGTCCTGGGTGGTGTTTCACGGCAGAGCGCTGCAGTGCGCTGCGCGCGTCGGCGCGTTGGGTTTCCATGGCACTATCAACAAGCTTCACTCTGACGCTAAGCTGTGACGCCATTGCAAAACCACAGCGCTAGCCCCAGCAGCACGCTAGCAGGATTCGCACTCAAGCCTCCGTTGTAGTTGTACTTGGTTCCTTAGGACCTCTGTTCTAAACGGGATTTATCGTAAGCTAACGGATCGCACGTAAAGTCATTCGATTGTCGTCAGGGGTATGCCTTAGCTCCCAGCGCGCGCAGCGTCGGGCGGTGAAACAGGGCCCTGGTAACTGTTGATCTGACGTCTCCGGGCGGTGTTGTGCGGCTGTACCGCCGGTTGTCCCCGGGCTGTACCGGCTGCTGTACCGTCCCCGAGCTGTACGGCCGGCCAGCTGGGACTCTCCCAGCGCCGGCCGGGCCGACGCCGTGATTAGATAGGTCACCAGAGGAGGCCGGTCAGCCCACCGCGGCGGCGGCCGCTCGCGTGGCCGACCTCTCCCCTACCGGGGGAGGGGGAGGGGTCGGAGCGCGCGGCGGTCACTGTCACAGGTGTGGCTGTGACACTGTGACACTGTGACACTGTGACACTGTGACCGCTGGTCTGCGACCGGGTGCTGTCGCTGAGACTGTTACGGACCGCTGTTGGACCTATAGCGCTATATGACGGCTATGCTAGGTCCTGGCAAATTCCAAGATTGGAGCGATGGCGATTAAGCTCCTCCGTAGTTTGCATTGCTCTCCTCTCATCCTTCTGAGAAAGTCTCTAAGAGTGCGACAGGTGCCCGCTCGGCAGAACTGTTATCCCGGGGATGGCAGCCCCGCGGTCTGGTCAGTTCGACGGCTGCACCACCGGGCGCACTGCGTCACTGCAGTCGGTGGACACTATAGTAGGAGCCGGGGGCAGATTGCTTCTCACGGAAAATCCGCTCCACACATTGTGCAGTCGACCCGGCAGCCCGGCGCCGGCTGAATGGACCACAGGACACCGGGAAACGGCCGGCTGGGCGGCGGCCGGCGCGGCTGGACCCGCTAACGGAGCACTGCGGGCTCTGTAAGCTGTAACGGACCGAAAACGTGCTGCTGGCCCTCAAATACTGGCATTGCTGCTCTTAGAGAAAGCTTAGGCGGCAACGGTGTAGTTACTAGAGGAGCTTTTACCGATTTTTCAAGGTGCTATGGAGGGATGCATTTCATTTGGTGCTATGAATTGGACAGAAATTACACTTATGCACATTTGTTTTGTGCTGCTTTTGGGTTAGCATTATTTTCTCGATTTGCCGTACTATAACTGCGCTTATAGGTCGAATCAATGGAACCATGATCTAGTAGTTTATAAGCCTGCAGGTCGTCGATTGGTTAACCGCTATCGATCCCGACCAAGCCTAGCGCTTACAGCCGGGAACATTTCCTGCCTTTGTCGTAATGAGTCTGCATGTCAATCGGTCGTCAATTCCGGACTGGGTCTGTCGGTGGACTGTGGAGTTCGGACCGGGTCTTTTGGTGAGGTCCGGAGTTGGCCTGTCGGTGGACTGTGGAGTTCGGACTGGGTCTGTCGGTCAGGTCCGGGCCGGGTCTGTCGGTGGGGTTCGGACTGGGTCTGTCGGTGGACTGTGAGGTCCGGACTGGGTCTGTCGGTGGGCTGTGGTGTCCGGGCCGGGTCTGTCGGTGGGCTGTGGTGTCCGGGCCGGGTCTGTCGGTGGGCTGTGGTGTCCGGGCCGGGTCTGTCGGTGGGGTCCGGACTGGGTCTGTCGGTGGACTGTGAGGTCCGGACTGGGTCTGTCGGTGGACTGTGGGGTCCGGACCGGGTCTGTCGGTGAGGTTCGGACTGGGTCTGTCGGTGGACTGTGAGGTCCGGACCGGGTCTGTCTGTGGACTGTGGGGTCCGGACTGGGTCTGTCAGTGAGGCCCGGAGTTGGCCTGTCGGTGTACTGTGGACTGTGGAGTCCGGACTATTGGCTCTGCTGTAAGGTCGGGTCTGTCGGATCTGCCGTGTGTCGTTGTCGCCATTGACCATCGGCTTACGTAACCTGAGAGTGTTCCCGGCAGTGCTCCCGGCAGAGCAGAGCAGGGGGGAGGGGGGAAGCTGGGCAGTGCTTCCCCGGGAGGTGTGAATGTTCGTGTGTACTGTGTACGGGAGGAGGGGGAAGAGGGAGTAGGTTTACGCTACACACCTATCGACACTCGGCTAATAGCGACTCTGGTCCGGGGTGTGTTGTAAAAACTCTACTGCGCGGCGTGGCCCCAATTGTTCCTAGTCGGTGACTCATCAGAAAGTACAGCAACCCAGCATCACTGGCCTTTGCCACCAGCCGTATCGTCCGCATAGGATGGTGACTGCATCCGTGGCGCGGGTCCCCGGCTGGCCGCTGAATTAGGTACAGTCTGCCCCCGCGCATGGTGCTGATCAGACCCCCCCGGCGCTGACTCCCCTGTCTTCGGCCACCTTCTCTCGTCGCCGCCTTGGCTCGGCTCAGCTCAGTTGCCTGTCGCCAGCTGGGTGTTCCTCCTTCGTCACTCAGCTTCCAACCAGGCCGAAACAGCCAGCTCAGCTGCCAAACCCGTGATGGTTAAAGCATGTTAAAGTAATCGCGCTGATTGGAAACTAGCCCTGGTGCCCCGGACCCCACTGGAGTGGGGTCCGGGGCTGGAACTAGTCCCGGACCCCACTCGCTGGCCTGGCAAGCTTATCTTTGACCTGAAGATAAATATATTAATAGGTATTGAGCCTTAAAAGAATGTCTTCCATTGCTGTGCCTTTTATTGCGATCCAGTCTCAACCTGCGCCGCATGGCTCCCGGAAGAACGTCTCGCTGTTGTGGTTGTCTCTCGGCTCCAGAGATGGCAGCACTGTAGCGGGCCTTGGAACTCCCCGGTCCGTCTGGGTGCCGCGCCGCAGCTGACCGGGCGGGCAGGCAAAGGCAGTCAGTCCCCAAATAAACAGCAGGCAGTGGAGCCGCGGCATTTTCCACCTTTGTTGCGGGCTACTGAAGCTCGGACAGCGCAGTACTCGGTTTAGGTACCGTGCGACAGCTTCTTTTATTTCAAATTGATTGAGGATAGACATGAGACTGTATTGTCAGTCACTCGGAAATCGGAAATCAACACCCTTTCAGTATGACAGCAGTTGTTTTATTTTGGACACATTTTTTTAACACTTGCAATTTTTGCCTTTTGCCGAATTGGGGGGGGGGGGGAGTTAGGACGCAATGGTGGACGCAATGTTATATGTGGTGGAGCAGTCCGCTAAAGAAAAGATGAGGCGGTGTTTGAGGATTGGATCGGTGTGTGAACTGTGGAGGACTGGGAGTCTGGGACGCTGTGTGGAGGACTGTGTGGAGGTCCGGGACGCTGTGTGGAGGACTGTGTGAAGGTCCGGGACGGTGTGTGAAGAACTGTGTGGAGGGCTGGGCCTGGGACGGTGTGTGGAGGGCTGTGTGGAGGGTTGTGTCAGTGCGCCGTGTGGAAGGCTGGGACGCAGCTGTGCTGCCATGTGGAAGGCTGGGACGCTGTGCTGCCATGTGGAAGGCTGGGACGCTGTGCTGCCATGTGGAAGGCTGGGACGCTGTTTTGCCGCGGAGAATCGTCCCGCCCCTGTGCTGACGGCGGTGTGTCTGTCCGTTTCCAGGCTGTGACCGCTGCACTGACTGGCCCCTGACCGCCATGTCCGGTAAGTGTCCAGGAGCCGCCGGTGTGTACCCGACCTTAGCTTGCGTAGCGTGTGCTTGAAGACCTATGTCAACGTCGGACCGTGACTCGCCGTCCCGTGCTCATGACTGACGTGACTACGTTAACAAGGTTTTGCACCCCTCCCCCCAAAAACAAATCGGCTCTTATCCTGCTATATCTTCGATGTAGCACCACTTTTAACCCGCGCCCCGTAGGGCTACCGGCGGACCCTACCACCCGTAGGGGGGGGGGGGGGGCGTTTCGGCCCCCCCTAAGATCTCGGAAATTTACCGGCCGATTTTCAACATTCAAACGGCGTTCGATAGCCCCACCGCGGAACTACCTTGTGACCAAATTTCATTGACCTAGGTCAAACCGATGACGTCACAGGTCAGGTCAAAGGTCAGATTTTCACCGTTCACAGGCATTTCAAGAAATGTGTTGTGAAATCGAGTAAATTGGTAAGTTATTGAAAACCATCGATGGTACATTGTTCTTCAAACACATTTTTCGCTATCTGAGGTCACTGACCCCAGGTCAGGTCACAGAGGTCAGGTCACTGGGGGTCACAATATGAAAGTATCGTGTGATACATGTTTTATGGTCCATTTTACATGACAAATGCGATTATGTGGGTCAGGCAGCCTTTGGGGCCAGCTTAGGTCACGTTTTGGTGAAGGTCAGGTCAAGATCAGGTCAAATTAGGTCAAATTTTAAAGTTGATATTTTTGCATAAAATGGGTATCTATTCGATGCAGCTCGTCACGGGGAGTCCAATGGTGGTCTTGGTTTTGCCCCACGTAGTCTAGAATTGCTAAAAATTGAGTTTGAAAATTTGACGTCATCATTTTTGAACAGTTTTTTCGCTGTAACTTGGTCAAAAAACGAGATATTGATCTGAAATTTGGTATGTAGTTAGAGGACGGTAGGTACTATCACATATATTTCGTTTTTTTTCGAAACTCAAATTTTTTTGGATTTTTCGCTAATATATACAAAAAATTGCATTTTTGATTTTTGGGGGTCAAAAATCAAAAAAATTCAAAAATCCGAGATAGCAGTTTTGTAGCCCTGTCAATTCTACACCTTTTATGTTCCGATCATTTTTCTGTATCTTCAAAGCTGTAGGCCTGACAGCTCTTCTCGCGAAGGTCTTTTTTCGGTCGAAAATGGCAGAACATGACGTCATTCTGACGTCATTTGTGGCCAACCTATCATAGCCTCTGGAAAATTTTTAGGTCACAATGTGTAAAATTGATGCCCGGAGGGGTCCTGAAAGTTTGGTGGCGATATCTCCAGCCGTTTAGGAGATATCGACGGAAAAGGACAGGGGGGGGGGCGTTTCGGCCCCCCCCTACGGGGCGCGGGTTGCTTCGGAATGCTGATATACTGAGTTTTCAGCCCAACGTCATTGACTGGAGGGAGGTTTTTTTTTCTTACCGCTCAGTTGAAATGAAGTACGTATGTTGAAGCGAAACGTTCCAGGCGGCACTGGTAAGGGAGGGCGATGTGTCAATGTTTCAGAAACGCATTCTAACTTGCATTCACTGGTTCGGTGTCTAATTTCTTGTAGATTGTATACCCATCTCGGCTTTTTGAGGTTATTTAAAATGTGTATTTATTTGATTTTTGGTCACAACACAAAAACTTATTTAATGAATCTGTTGATGGTTATCGCGTTATTGTCTCATCCTCCTTTTACATGATTGAATTTCTCACTTTTATCATCAGCCCAGGTTTGTATTTTGATCGCCTCTTGGCACATATCTGCTCTATCAAGTTTATCATTCAAAAGTAGAAGTGTTGATTGAACTGATACCTATCCGCTATCCAGCGCTGGCCGTGTGTACTGTGTATGCAGTCTGGCCGGGGGCGGGCGGGCCGCCGCGCTGGCCGGTGGGCACACTGTGCGCGGCTGGTGACAGCTGACCTTTCCGCCGGCCGTACTCGCCTCCGGTGTGGGTGGCGTGGCCACGGGGACGGGACGGGGGAGGACGTCCACTGAACCCTATTGATCGGACGCCGGGCCCGACTACGCCTGTGCTCTGTTCTCGCCTGGGGTTTCATTGAGCGTCACCGTGCCGGCTGAACGTGATACGATAATCATCGACCCCTTGAGCGCGACCCCTGCTGGAGCCACACCCGCGTCCACTGCGGTCACTGCGGGGTAGCCATGCACCGGTGAGGTGTGCCAATGGCCGGCTCACCGGTCCGTCGGTGTCGTGCACCCTGGTACACTCTGTCTTAAAAGTACCGCGCAAAGTGACGGTGGATCCATCAAGCCTGACCGAGGAAGGGCCTGCTGAATTTGAAAGTCACCGAAAAATTGAGCTGGGGAATGGACGAGGATGTCAATTGCTTCGATGACTCAAATTCAGCAAGCCCTTCCTCGGTCAGGCTTGATGGATCCACCGTCACTTTGCGCGGTACTTTTAAGACAGACTGTACACTGGTCATGGTGGGAGTGTCTGCAGTATTGAGCCAGCAGCGCAGGACCGTCTGCGGGACGGGGCGGGCTGTCTGCGGACTGAGTATCTGTTCGTCTGTGGTAATGGGTGCCTGTTTGTCTGTGGGCGAGGTGTCTGCGGTACTCGTCTGCGGGACTGGCCGATGTATCTGCGGGACCGGCCGGCCGCCACGGCCCGTCGGCCGGCCGATCGGACTCGCCGGCTGTTGTCTATTTCGGTCGGCCGCCGACGCCACGTGCCGGCGCCGTGGTGGGTGGACGGCGGGTGCCGACTCGGTGCCGAGTGGGTGCCGGGTAGGTGGTTACTGGCTAGCTGACCGCGCCCGTCCGCCGCCCGCTGCACTGGTAGGTGCTCGGTGGTGCCGGGCACCTCCCCGTCAGACTGGGGAGGCGTTGGGAGGTCTGCTCTGAGGAGGCGCTGCTCAGCGGCGCTGGATGGAGGGGTCCCCATCAGACTGGGGAGGCGAGCACATCAGTCCGAATCGGCCCCAGGCTGGCAGAAGGGCGGCGCTGCGCGATTCGGCTATGTGTGCGCAGAGCGCGGTACCAGGAGACGCGCCTGCGTGCTGACTGCTGATGTAGCGCTGAACCCTGAGGCGCAGAGGGAGGGCAGGTGCTGAACCCGCGGCCACGCCTGGGGTGCAGAGAGGTGTTACCCCGGGTACAGCGAGGTGTCCTCAGGTGCTGAACCTTGGAATGTGCCCGGAGAGCAGAGACGCAGGGGGGCAGGTGTTAAACCCGCGGCCCGCGATCTTACCTGTGGTACAGATGAGTGTGACTCCAGACACTAGGTGTTGAACCTTGCAATATGCCCAGTGTGACTATCGAGACGTCTTTGACCTATCACTGGATGTCTTTGACAGCCACGATCAGCCATTCATTTGGGTGGATTCGGACCGGCTCCCAGATGGGACGGGGACGGGCTGATGGAGCGAGATGCCCCGGTCACGGGCCGCTCCGGTCGGCGGCTCCGGTCGGACGCTCCGAGCGGCAGCTCCGGCCGGCCGCTCCGGTCGGCGGCTCCGCGTCACCTGTGACGCCGTAGCCAGGAGTGGGAGGCCGGAGGGGGGGGGGGGGGGCGGAATGCCGAACACCGGGCCGGCGCGGCGCTGTGCCCAAGGTCTGACTGAGGCCGGCCGGGTGGGCGGGTGAAGAGGGCTGCGGTCCTGGTCAGAGCTGTGTAGTGTGTATTAAACGAGTGGGGAGAGACTGGAGAGGGGCTGCGGTCCTGGTTAGAGCTGTGTACCGTGGTAGACGGTAGTACACTCGGGGGCAGATTGATGTTCCACCACTCCCTACCTATTGGGCTCCCATGGCTCAGCACTGGCTGCTGCCAGTGTTGCCTGCCCTCAGCACTGCTCAGCAGGGCAGGCCACACTGGCAGCAGCCAGTGCTGAGCCATGGGAGCCCGATGGGTAGGGAGTGGTGGAACATCAATCTGCCCCCGAGTGTACCCTGGCTTACTGGTCGTTTGACCGCGCGTATGTTGATTTAGCGGCTTCATCGAGCGTCCCTAGCTCCGCGGGACAAAAGTCATGCCTACCGCTAATGAAATGCGGATCTTGTTTGGCGCTACATGCTACACTGGTTTTTAAATGTGTCTCAAACAATGGACGTTAGTTGTAAAGCCCATCCTGGTTCACTAAGTGGTGAACTTGTCCATTGCCATATCCAGTGCATATCGAGCGAGCTGCCATTGACTTCACGGAAGGTCAATGAGCCTAGGAATGTTTCATTATGCTTACTATTATAATTTTGATTTAGGTTCCTATTAGAATCCTTGGCGGGCGGTTTGATCGCGTGTGTCCCAGTCCAGTTTTGTCTAGTTGCTGGAAACACCCGGTAAATTGTGTGTACGCCACACCCTACATGTAATTAGCGGTGTCAGTTCACATTGAGTTGAAGCCTGCCTCGTATTCATTCAGCACCTGGCGGTGCTGCTGCAGGGTCCGTGGGTCTGGTTTGTGCCGGGTGCGTATTATTTAGGCCAGGGTTCATAATGTCCAGGGTACGATGTGTCCAGTGCTCGAAATGACCAGTGCCTTGAATTGGCCAGTGTTCATATTGTCCAGGGTTTGCATGGTCCAAATGTGGCCAACTGGCTGCAGATAAGGTAAATTCAAAGAGGCCAGGGTTCATAATGTCCAGGGCACGATGTGTCCAGTGCTCGAAATGGCCAGGGTTCATAATGTCCAGGGCACGATGTGTCCAGTGTTCGAAATGGCCAGGGTTCATAATGTCCAGGGCACGATGTGTCCAGTGTTCAAAATGGCCAGTGCCTTGAATTGGCCAGAGTTCATAGTGTCCAGGGATTACACAGTCAACCAAACCAAACCAAACCTAACCTAACCTAACCTAACCTAACCTAACCTAAGGTAATGATGTTTGCCTACCGGGGATAAGGAAATAGTTTCTCGCATGAATAGATTGCAAGCAATAGTAAATCAAATATTTTTAGGTTAAGTGGTTATGCATCAGGCTTCAGGCCTTCGGCCTGAAGCCAGATACATAACCACTTAACCTAAAAATATTAGATTTACTATTGCCTGTAATCTCTCCTAAGGCATTGCCTTCGGCACTGCACTGCTTCGCATTGAGCTGGTTCCGTGTTTTTACATAATGACGTCACTTTCAATGACTATGTAATCCGTGGACATTATGAACTCTGGCCCATTCAAGGCACTGGCCATTTTGAACACTGGACACATCGTTCCCTGGACATTATGAACCCTGGCCATTTCGAACACTGGACACATCGTGTCCTGGACATTATGAACCCTGGCCATTTCGAACACTGGACACATCGTGCCCTGGACATTATGAACCCTGGCCTCTTTGAATATACCCTATCTGCAGCCAGTTGGCCGCATTTGGACCATGCAATCCCTGGACATTATGAACTCTGGCCTATTCAAGGCACTGGCCATTTCGACACTGGGCATATCGTACCCTGGACATTATGAACCCTGGCCAGAATGAATGTTCCCCGTTTGTGCCAGTATCCCGTGCCGGCCGTCACCCCCCCCCCCCCCCCGGCGGCGCCGCTGGCGACCGCACGGACTACGGACGGCGGCAGCTGGCCGGCCGGCCGGCCGACTGGAATGCTGGGCCTCTGCCGGGGCTGGGACCGCCGCCGACCGCATGCACTATGTTCAGTGGCCGCCGACCGCCTGCACTGTGTTCAGTGGCCGGCCGACCGCCTGCACTGTGTTCAGTGGCCGCCGACCGCCTGCACTGTGTTGAGTGGTCGGCCTGCACTATGTTCAGTGGCCGCCGACCGCCTGTACTGTGTTCAGTGGCCGGCCGACTGCCTGGACTGTGTTGGGTGGCCGCCGACCACCTGCACTGTGTTGAGTGGCCGGGGGTTGCGCCGGGGGTCTGTTCAGTGGATGGCCGACGACCTAAGAAGGTGTGCTCAGAGGTCAGGCCCTGTTGGTTCCCTGCCATTGGACTTCTTGGGCTTTTTAGGTCCTCGGTATTCGCCCATGTGACCTTCCAACGTTGTGGCGGGGCTGGACTGCCGGTCTGGTAATTACAGCCCCCTGAAACCTCTACATTTTGAAGGCAGGTTACGCATGGATTTCTAATTACCGGCTAGCCCCCGGCCTCGTGGAAACCCTCTGCCGTGTCGATTGGACCCGTCATTTCCGGGGCCTGTGGGCTGAGGGCGGGACTTGATGAGCCTGCCGGCCGAGCACCAGGGAGCGTCGCCGCCGCGATGTGGCTGATGACATCGGTGTCCGATCTGGCGTCCCGCCTGCCGTACTGCCGTATGTCTGTCGTATGTCTCATCATCGGAATGCTGCTGACACACTGGGAGTAACTGGACGAATACTTTGTCCAGCTGCACATTATTAACACACCGAGCTGAACACAGGTCACTCAGCCGAGCATCTCAAATGTGGTCTGGTTCAAGCCACCTACCAAGCAGGAAATTGCCAGAGATTCTGTCAAAAGGTGTCCGTGGAGAGTGGCAATGGGCCGGAGTCGCCGTGCAGGTACCGCTCTGAACCTCATCCTGATCCGCTCTGAACCTCATTACTGACGAGTTAATCCGGGGCGGGCAGGGGCTGTCACACCGAGAGGACTGATGGGGACTGATCTGACGGCGGGAGGAGGCGGCCTCCATTCAGGTGGAGTGGGGTGCCTGTCGGCGCCGGTGGTGGCGCCGCGCCGCGCCGCGCCGCTCGCGCCGCCCTCTCGGCGCGGCTCGGCCGTGGCTGGGTCCGGCGGCCGGCCGACGCCAGACGCCCGTGAGAGGCCGCCGCGTGAGGTGGTGGTGCTGTGTGTGCTGCGCGGCCGGCGCGCGACGGGCCGCCGCCCGACCGCCAGTGGCCCTGTGACAGTGTGTCTGTGTCTGTGTGTGTGTGCCGCGGCGGGCCCCGTGTGACGGCGCGTGTGGCCGGCAGGAGGCGAGGTGCCGATGTGAGCCGGCCGCGGCAGCGACAGACGCGGCTGGGACCGCCGCCGACGCCATGTACAACTCAGCCAACAACCCCATGCTCAAGGGCTATGTCTCCAGGTGAGTGGGTCTCCGGGCGCCGCTGTGACCGCTGTACTGGGTGGTGGGTGTGTCGGGGCGGTGTTGACTGGTACGGGCCCGCCGTCACCCCCGCCGCCCCCGGCGCGGCGCGCGCCACCGGCAGCTGGTGGAGTGTTTCGTCATCCTCGGCGGCCGGCTCCGGTCGGGCCGGTGCTGTGGGGCTCCCCGTCCCTCTCCCCGCGGCGGCGATCGGCACACCGAGGGGCTGCGGCCGCGGGGCTCCCCGGCCGGCCCGTTACACAGGGGCCCTGATGATGTTCACTCGTGCCTGTCACCGTGCCGCCGTGTCTGTCGTATGTCGCTCGCTGCACTCTGCGCTCTGTGTGTGATGGCGGTAACTGGTGCGTGCTCCTGCTGACTGCTGTGTTTGCCGTCCGTGCCCCGCGCTGACGGCTCCTCCCTGAGATTATTGGTCGATATCGCCGGTCTGTCGGCTCAGCCAGGACAGCTCAGGGAGGCCGGCCGGCGCGGCAGGGGGTGAGCAGAGGGCCGAGACCAGAGGGGAGTGACCTGGGAACATTCCGAGCGGCGCCGTCCGCGCCTGTCTCTGGGCAGAGCCGGCACGGCAGGCTCCCACTCCCCAGTTCACCGGGTGTCCCGCCGCGGACCGGTGTCACCTCCGGGACTGGGTTTGTGTTTACGGTTAAGTGTGCAGCTCACGGGGAGTGCCGCCGTGCCGTGGGCTCGGTCCGGCTGTTTACGCAGTGACGACCGTCCCGCCGATTGTTCTGGAACGATCACCGGCGGGTGCTCCAGCGCGTGCGAGCGGCGTCTATGCCGCCACGCGTGCGTCCTCTCTCCGGTATGAAGGGGCGCCCCGAGTATGGAGGGGCGTCTCCAGGGCCACCTGGACTTGCGGTGGGGGGGGGGGGGGGGGGGGTCGGTATGTGGTTCAGTGGCCCGTGCGGTGGTCCACAGGTGACGGGCGGGGAGGGGCGGCGCTGGAGCGGCCCAGCGCCTGTCGGCACCCGCCGCCAGCCGCCGGGAAGCGCGCGCGCTGCGGTCGTCGACCCGCGCCACCTGATGATGCCCTTTTTGCGGCGCGATCGCGGCGCCCAGCGTGTTTTCTCACAGACGGCCCGCGGCGTCCGGTCGCCGCGACTGGCTGTCCGGCCGGGGAGGAAGGGAGGGAGGGCTGTGGCATCTCTCGACAGTGGGGAGGGAGGGAGGGAGGGGCTGTGGCAGCTCTCGCTAGTGGGGAGGGAGCGAGGGGAAGGCTGTGGCATCTCTCGACAGTGGGGAGGGCTGTGTCAGCTCTCGACAGTGGACAGGGGCCGCTGGTTCCCCTGGCAGTGTCGGACGCTGCCGTGAGAGCCGTATTTGGCGCTGACAGCTGCACCTAGTCGACAAAACTGTCTGCGCTGCAGTGCCGCCGTCACCGCGGCTGCCGCTGCCATCGCCTCCCGACAGGCAGCTTTTTTGCGGACGGCGGCTTTCACCGGTGGGCCGCGGAGCGTGGCGTCGAGCGTGCCTGTGAGCGTGGCGCGGAGCGGGTCTGCGGACGGCCGGCGCCGGCTGACCGCTCTCCGCTCAGCCTGCACGTGGAGCCTCTGGCACTCACCGTCCATCACCGCAGCGCTGTCGGGGGTACATCTGCACCCTGAACGGTACAGATGTCAAATGGTGTCACCCACTGACTGTCCAGTGTCCGCCGGCCAGCACAGTGCCGCAGCCGAGGCCGCGGCGCCAGCGGCACATGACTGGGTGACGGGAAACCGCCGCTGGTGGGCTCGGGCCGCGAACATGGGCAGGTACGAGTGTGATCTGGGCTTAGCGCCCAAAATAGAGATGATATGCGCTCTGACACATGGATGCTTCCGGAGAATCCTTGTGCTGATTGCCAGCATAGGGTTCTTATCTCCCACCGGCAGTCACTTGGCTGTGATGTTTCATAAGCTGAATTGGTGATGAATTATAGCTCCATGTTAACTCGTGTTTAGCCCGCTCCATCGGTCGTTCGGTCGTCAGTTTCATTGTGTGATGTTTCACGACCGTTTGGTTTCGCTCTCGCTGCGCGGCAGTCGTCCCGCCGACAT
The DNA here is from genome assembly GCF_019059575.1 of Amphibalanus amphitrite. Lineage (NCBI taxonomy): Eukaryota > Metazoa > Arthropoda > Thecostraca > Balanomorpha > Balanidae > Amphibalanus > Amphibalanus amphitrite. Next base: position 332,640 of record NW_024881786.1, read on the forward strand.
CTGTTTGATATCTGTTCTCTCACCGGCCGCCGGCCGGCGCGCCTCCTCCCTGGGCGGGCCTGGGCGGCGGCACCACAACCACGCGCGACCCACTGCCGAGACCGGCTCACCGTTACCGGACGGACCGTGACGTCACTCTGACGTCACACCGGGCGGCCGTGCAACGGAGGAAGGAAGCCGACCGGCCGGAGCGGAGCGGAGCGGAGCGGAGCGGAGCCGGGTGGAGTGGCCAGCCGGAGCGGAGCCGTGTGGAGTGGCCGGCCGGAGCGGAGCGGAGCGGAGCTGGGTGGAGTGGCCAGCCGGAGCGGAGCCGTGTGGAGTGGCCGGCCGGAGCGGAGCCGGGTGGAGTGGCCGGCCGGCCGGTCGGGCCCGCCGCGCCGCTGCTGGTCGGCGGCCGGTCGGCACCGGAGCACAGGTCAACGACCAGGGCGACACGCCGCGCCGGACCCGGACGGACGCGCCGCCGAGCGGAGCTGCCGCAGCCGCCGCCGTCTGTCCGCCGTGAGGTCCCACCGGACCGGGGCCCGCGGCCCGGAGCGGGGGCACTCTGTCCCCGCCAGCCCCCGCCGCCCATCGCTCCCTCCCCGACACGGCGCGGGAGTTGCTGAAACGACCGAGCTCTGGAACTGAGGCACGCAGCACACACGCACACACCCGCCCACAAACACCTCGGTGACCCGCCGACCTTGGCCGGGGTAACGGTCGGCCGCCGCGACGCGCACCCCGCCACCGGCGGCGGCGGAGCGCGGCGTTTTGGCCTCCCCGAGCGGGGACACGGTGGCCGTGGAGGCGCCCCGGCACCGGCGGCCGTGTCGAGGTCGGGCGGTCGCCGGCCGCCGGTCGCCGGTCTCCGCTCGCCGTCTCCGTGTGGCGGGGACGGTGTCCGTCTGTCCGACGGACGGACTGTGCCCGCCCCGCCGGCGGCGCCGCAGCCGACCCCGCGGCCGGTGTGACATTTAGCGGCGCCCTGCAGCACTGCGCGGCCGTCACGGCGGCGTCGGCCTCAGGACGGAGCCCCGCCGCTGGGCTGTGACCGCCGCCGCACCGACCGCGGTCGCTCGGCGCTCCGGTGCTGTTGCCCAGCTGGAGGCTGTTGATGCAGCCGCGCCCGGCCCGCTGCGGGCCGGGCGCGGGGTGCGGGGTGTGGGGTGTGCGGCGCGGGCCTCTGAGCGCCGCCAGGCGCCGCTACCGGCAGCCGGTGAGGCCTGTGTTCGGTGTTGGCTCAGGGTCCCTCCCCGGGTGACACGGTGTCGGCTCAGGGTCCCTCCCCGGGTGACACGGTGTCGGCTCAGGGTCCCTCCCCGGGTGACACGGTGTCGGCTCAGGGTCCCTCCCCGGGTGACACGGTGTCGGCTCAGGGTCCCTCCCCGGGTGACACGGTGTCAGCTTAGGATCCCTCCCCGGGTGACACGGTGTCGGCTCAGGGTCCCTCCCCGGGTGACACGGTGTCGGCTCAGGGTCCCTCCCCGGGTGACACGGTGTCAGCTTAGGATCCCTCCCCGGGTGACACGGTGTCGGCTCAGGGTCCCTCCCCGGGTGACACGGTGTCGGCTCAGGGTCCCTCCCCGGGTGACACGGTGTCAGCTTAGGATCCCTCCCCGGGTGACACGGTGTCGGCTCAGGGTCCCTCCCCGGGTGACACGGTGTCGGCTCAGGGTCCCTCCCCGGGTGACACGGTGTCAGCTTAGGATCCCTCCCCGGGTGACACGGTGTCGGCCAGGGTCCCTCCCCGGGTGACACGGTGTCGGCTCAGGGTCCCTCCCCGGGTGACACGGTGTCGGCCAGGGTCCCTCCCCGGGTGACACGGTGTCGGCCAGGGTCCCTCCCCGGGTGACACGGTGTCGGCCAGGGTCCCTCCCCGGGTGACACGGTGTCGGCTCAGGGTCCCTCCCCGGGTGACACGGTGTCAGCTTAGGATCCCTCCCCCGGTGACACGGTGTCGGCTCAGGGTCCCTCCCCGGGTGACACGGTGTCGGCCAGGGTCCCTCCCCGGGTGACACGGTGTCGGCTCAGGGTCCCTCCCCGGGTGACACGGTGTCGGCTCAGGATCCCTCCCCGGGTGACACGGTGTCGGCTCAGGGTCCCTCCCCGGGTGACACGGTGTCGGCCAGGGTCCCTCCCAGAGCGAGTGGTGGGAGAGAGACGGGGAGATCTCGAACGGAACACGGACTGCGGGGTGGGACAGCAGCGGGACAGTGGGGCGGCAGCGGGACAGTGGGACATTGGGGCGGCAGCGGGCAGTGGAGCGGCAGCAGGATAGTGGGGCGGGAGCGGGGTAGTGGGACAGCAGCGGGACAGTGGGGCGGCAGCGGGACAGTGGGACAGCAGCGGGATAGTAGGACAGTAGCGGGACAGTGGGACAGCAGCGGGATAGTGGGACAGCAGTGGGACAGTGGGACAGCAGCGGGACAGTGGGACAGCAGCGGGATGGTGGGGCGGTGGCGGGACAGTGAAGCGGCCTGGGGAAGGACCTCCGACGGCGATAGCGACACTCGCGGCGCTGGATACTCGCGGCGCTGACATATTGCAGTCAGAGCGGCGCTGGATACTCGCGTCGCTGACATATTGCAGTCAGAGGCCAGGCGGAATGTCCACATCCCATCTATTTCGGGCTCCGTGGCTGCTGAAGCCGAATGCTTTGAAGCAGCTTGACTGAGGATTATAGACATGGTGTGTAGCGTCATTTCAGTTGATGCGCAGTATGCCATTTAATTAGGCTGGGTTCGTTTGTTGTGACGCTTTGAGTGCTATCTAATCTCTGAGTGTGTCGGGCCTTTATGTTGGCCGGTGCGCGGGATGGCCGTGCTGCCAGAATAGCGGCGCGGTAGCTCGGGCTTTGAACAGCGGGGTGTCAGGAGGCCCGCGTCGGTAGCTGGGGCCGCCGCCAGCCTCGCCCGCCGTCCGTCAGCTCACAACGGTCGGGCCGAGCCGCCTCACCTGCTGTCGTGATTGGGCACATTTCTGATCGGCGTGCCGCCCGCTCGCGACTGCCGCCCGGTGACGCAGCTGACACAGCTCCCGGCCGCACTGTGACCGAGGCCTGTGGGCCTGCTGCCTGAGTTACCCGCAGCGGCTCCAGACCGCCGCTTCCAGCGCCAGGGGCCGCTCAGCCACCCAGTCACCGGGGCCAGGGGCCGCTCAGCCACCCCGTCCGTCACCGGGGCCAGGGGCCGCTCAGCCACCCCCCCCCCCGTCCGTCACTGGGGCCAGGGGCCGCTCAGCCACCCCCCCGTCCGTCACTGGGGACAGGGGCCGCTCAGCCACCGGGGCCAGGGGGCCGCTCAGCCACCCCGTCCGTCACCGGGGCCAGGGGGCCGCTCAGCCACCCCGTCCGTCACCGGGGCCAGGGGCCGCTCAGCCACCCCATCCGTTACCGGGGCCAGGGGCCGCTCAGCCACCCCCCCCCCGTCCGTCACTGGGGCCAGGGGACGCTCAGCCACCGGGGCCAGGGGGCCGCTCAGCCACCCCGTCCGTCACCTGGGCAAGGGGCCGCTCAGCCACCCAGTCACCGGACTCCGCTGGCGGCATTGTGTGGACCGCCTTCCTCCGCAGAACTGGTTTGCACGAAGGTCGCATTAGCTGGCGTTTTTACGGAGTGTCGTGTACGGTCCCACTGCCGTGTCATCAGTTGGAGGCCGCGATGGTTTCCTGCCGAGATCCGGAGCCGTAGCCGGACCCGGACCGATCGGTCCCGGACGCCGCGCGCCGGAGAGGACCCGGATATTCCCAGGATAGATCCCCTGACACGGCAGTGGCGGGCCGCGAGAAACGGGTCCAACCCGGAAATACCACGAGCTGCAGCGACTCGCGAAGGTGTCATCCACCGTCCAAATGTTTATTGCCGTTTTGTTCATGGTTCTTACAGCTACATAGGCGATCCTTTCAGCGTGTTTTCACCGAATCTCAATCGTACCGTACTCCTGTTCTCATCGTGGCCCCAGTTCTCATGAAAAGGCCACGCCACCTGAAGATGCCAGTGCCACAAATTTTGTTCACGGACGGCATAGCCATAACCTGCAGAACCACATACAACTCTCCAGTGTACAGCGTAACTGGCTGCGATCAAACCGTGGCGCGGCCCTAATCCGCCCCGCACGGTCCGGACCTGCCGTTCACTCGGCTCAGTCGGGAGTGGGACCTGCCTGCGGTGCTGGCTTCAGGCGCTCCAAGGTCATGTCGGACTCAGCTGTTGCATTTACAGACGCCCCCCCCCCCCCTCCCCACTCGGCACTATGCTGGGCCGTCAGGGTGGGGTGGGCGGGGTCGGTGAGGTCGGACTGGCACCGGCCCCTGCCCTGGGGTCGGCAGCGCCGCCCGACACACAGCGACCCGGCGACAGGCACTTCCACCGTGGCGCCGCACGGTTTTGTAATGCGCGACGATTGGAGAGCGGAGGTTATGGCAGGCACCGAGAGGTGGTCATGGCGGATTGGATTATGTCGGATGGATGAATATACTCATTGAATCTCTGTGCTATAGAGGAACGATGCAAAGATATCAACAACGCGGCACCGCACCGACTCGTAAGCCCGAGGTGTACGATGGGGAGACGGACCGCGTTCAGGCGGCGATTGGAGGGGGCTGCTCGATTGGTGAAATGCACTCCACCCACATTGTTTCTAAGGCCCACTGGCGCTCCGAGCTCGATTCAAGACGAGAAGCACCAATGAATAAACAGACAAACGAGATTCCCTCTGGTTGCTGAGGTCGGGGGGGGGGGGCACACAGGGTCGGCAGAGGCTCTCCCCTGGTCCCGGCTCCCGTGTATTCACTCTGGTTAGTGAGCTCGGGGGCACACAGGGTCGGCAGAGGCTTTCCCCTGGTCCCGGCTCCCGTCAGTGGGGCCCTGGGCTGCGGACCCTCCTCCTCTCGCCGGTCGGGATCTCGGCTGACGGGTGGGCTCTCCAGCGCTGATGTCTCCGGCGTGCAGCGTGAACAGGCGCGGTCGGCCAGTCGCTGGGCACCGCTTCCGCTATGTGCTGCGCTCAGGCGACGGCGCCGACCCGGAGGCTGGGTACCATCTGCTGCCCAATTAGAGGCCGTTTTCGAAACCATGAATGGTGAAGGGCGAGGACGAATCTGATCTCTCAGCCGACTAAGCTACCCGGCTATAGAAATTTAGACATTTGCATACAACAGCCGTGGTGCCTTGTAAAGCCGCTGTCGTTTTGAGAGAGGCAAATACAAGTTTCCAAATATTTTCGAATGCGTATCTCGATTTTCCCTATTTGTGGCCAGGGATGTGACGTTAGGTAGTAAGTGTAACACACGCCTTTCTCCGTGTATTTTGTCCGTTTGTGATTTGAAACACTGCTGGTATGACGCCGTGCCGGGCAGACATGTGCTTGGATCCGGAAAAATGGATCTGAGATCCGATCCCATGGATCCCGATCCGAGATCCATTCAGATCATAGATCCAACCCCTCAATTTTGTCGAGAGATCTACTGGGATCATAGATCTGACCCTTCAATTTTGTCGCTAGATCCACTCGGACCATAGATCTGGCTCCCCAATTTTGTCGTGAGATCCATTGGGATCATAGCTCATAGGTGCTCAAAAATGTTAACAACTTTCTTTCATAAAAAGTTATGAATACCAAAGTATGGCTAGAAACAAACAATCTTATACAAAGGCCATATTAGTAAAGGCATCCAGTTACATTATACAGAATACAAAATAAAGGAGGCTCATGACGGTCACAACTTGAGAGAATTGAGTGACATGAAGATTGTTCACATACCAACAGAAAAGTTTGCATTAACAATTAACATAGAGGTAAGTCAAAGTAATGACTAATGAACGATACATTACTAGGCACCTACCACATCACAATTCATATTAGAATCTACATAATGATATTGATAAGACAATCTTGCATTAGACAACCATGAGGCTTTCCAGTTTACGGCTAACACAATTGATTGATAAACAATAAAAGATGATGCTGACAAATGTGGCTTGGTTAGGTAAAGGTATTTCAATCTATTGAAAGAAATATTTGATAAAATAAACTGAGATATAAACAAAAGTATAAAAATATTCAACAGCCTGCGGAAGCGATGGGAAGCGAAATATCAATTGTAATGGCCTTGGATATTTACCGTAAAATGATTATTCAATATCTAAATAGAACTCGTGACGTCATTTCAAATAACAAATGAGGTTAGCGTTCTACCTTCGAGTATAATGAAAATAAATAAAAAATTAAACTGGAAATGCAAAAGTCTGGAGTTTTTTCAAAAGGATGTTCAGTTTTTTTTTCTGCCTCACATGATTTTACGATACGATTGTTTGTGAATATCATCTTTGTAGCGTTGAATTTAATGACGTAAACGTAAGCTGAAACGGTATTACATGGCCCTGAGCTGGGTGTGCGCCTTGCATCTTTATTTTATTCACTTTTCAAAAGAATCACAATATCTTACGTCATTAGTTTGAAGGGCCTATTACGGGGAATCTTTTGGAATCATTACGGATTTAGTCAAATTGAGATTTTTCATTGGTCAAACGATAATGACGTAATAAAACAATATTACCAAAACGTGAGCTGTGAATTTCGTTTGTCTTTTTTTGGGAGGTTCTCTCATAACGAAAGCACAGCATGGCACCACACGGGGCACGATGCCAAAAGTAGGTAATCTGAAGAAGTTGATGCCATTTTTGAACTTGTATTTTTATTATTAGGAAAGTATTAGAGGTTGGTTGCTATTCTTACTAAATCGAAATTGTGTTGCACATACTAATAGCTCATACGAACATTCTGGATTGGGATTTCATACCTGGCAGAAGTGGATTGCTGGATTATTTTTAACAAAACTGACCTATTTGGCTTCCAGGTTTGATTTCCTAACATCTGTCCATAGGCGGCGGAACAGGGGGGCGGGGGGCGGGGGGTGGCACCAGGGTACAGTGCCCCCCATAGATTTTGGCATTTTAACATTAGCCCTACTGGCGTTGCATGGAAAAAATGGGACCAAAATGAAAATCTGCAGTGCCCCGCTGCCACTGCCACAAGCGATAGATGAGCAGTAATCGCCACGCACATCGTATGTGGATCGCTCTTAAATGTAAATACAATACAATACAATACACTGCATCTGTCTGTACTGTTTGTTCATTGAATTAAAGTGGCTGTAGCTTGTTGATAAGATTGCTGTCATGAAAAAGTAACAATTGGTCAAAAAAAGTAGCAATGTGCATGTTCTTGGTTTATTTTAAATGTAGTACAAATGTTGTTGATTTAAATTCAGATTTCATGATGATACCTAATGATTACAACTGGTCTTAACCATGTCCACAAGTGACAATTCTCAATTGTATTGCACTGTTAGGTGTACAATTATGTAGGATAAGGGTTTCATTGGCTACATGTTGTCGTGAGATCCATACAGATCATAGGTCCTCCACAAATTTTTGCCCGCTGGATCCACAGAGATCATAGATCCGACTCCTAAATTTTGTCGAGAGATCCATTCGGATCAAAGATCCAACCCCTGAATTTTGTCGAGAGATCCACTCGGAGCATAGATCCAACCCCTCTATTTTGTCGAGAGATCCACTGAGATCATAGATCCAGCTCTCGGATCCATGCACATGTCTGGTGCCGGGGCCATGTTATCCCAATCCAGTTAACATTCACCCTGTGCGCCGCCGTTTTACGATCCCGGCCCAGATATCGCCGGTGTCCGGACTGCTGCCATATGGGCTCCGCTCTCCCGGTCCCCCTCCTCTCTGTCGGTCCGTCTGATGTAGGTGTGATCGGTCTACCCGTGTCCCGCTCCGGGCCGTCCGTCCCCGCGGCCTCTGGGCACCGTCGGCAGTTTTATAACCGACCAATCGGTCCTGGGCGACCCATTTCGGATCGGCGCCCGTCCGTCCGTCCGCGTACCCCTGCGGCCGGCCGCCACAGTAGTCGCTCTGTGGGCGGCCGGGCGCTGCAGCGGCGGTCGGACCGGCGCCGCCACTTCCGTCCCGCCGAGCGCCGTGTCGTGACGGCCCTTTCCCACGGCGCCGGCCGTGACCCGTGACGGCGCGCGGCGCCCGTCACCGGCGGAGCGGGCGGACGGCGCGTCGGTGTCGGCGGTTTGTACAGCGAGAGCGGCGGCGGAGTAAAGGTCGAAGGTGGAGTGTGATGGGACGACATCGCTTCTAAACCAAAGAGGCCGGTGGGTTCGCCCTTAGACTGCAGGATGCCGGTGGTGTTCGCCGGTGGTTATTTACGATCAGTGCAGCTGGTGGCGTATCAACCAGCTCCTGGCTCGTGTATCAGTCTCTGTTTACATTGGAAGACTCCATCCAGATGGTAGCATCGCGGGCCTCAGGCCGATCAAAGGCGTGCTTTTGTCTAAGACAAGGACTGTCATCCCCAGCTCCAATCCATGTGGTGAAGAGAAAGCTTGACATTGGGGCCTTGCCGCCAAAGGCTTGCTGTCCGGTGCGAGCACCCCCAAACCTCATTACTGACCATCACTTGACACACCTGCTGCGGTCGCAGGTGCCACATCTATCGGCACTCGCTCGACGGATTGGTCTCTTATGTTCACCCAGTGCTTTTTTTCTTGTATCTCATCTTCTTTGGCTGTATGTGGCCTCATTTGCTCTTGTCGGCTCTCCTTTTCGTTCTTATCGGGCATCACCCGCCACCCGGACTTGTATGTCTGGTTCGCCTAGTCTCTCTCTCCTTGGCGTACTTTCGTTCTCTCTTTTCTACTCCTGTCACACAACGCTTCCTGTTTACTTTTACCTCTGTTGGTTTTTGGTACCTCGTCTTTGTTTCTTCTTTCTGCCCATTTGTTTCCTTTATCATCTCTTTTCCCGCTTGTCCCCGCTCGATGCCAGGTCCTAGTCCCCCTTCCTGCCGACGTCCGTCTGTCCGTCCGACGTTCGTCCCTCGGTGCGGCCCACTTGGCGCGCCGACTCTGGCCCGGAGTCCGGAGAGGAGGCCGGAGCCGGTTTCACCTCAGAACAGCGCGTCACCGGTGCCTCTGAGAGCGAGACGACCGCCTGAGCTGCCTCCGCCGACTCTGCCCGGTGTTTGTACACGCCGTGAGGCAACTCTCGGCAAACCAGGCGGCTGTCGGCTCCAGGGCTGCCCCGCGATAAGGCCCGGCGAGCTGTGAGCCTTGGTAAGCTGTGAGCTCTCGGTCGGCATTAGAAAGGGGTTCCCGAGAAGAAACCGGTGCCTTTGTTACGTCTGCGACACTGGCCGGTGCCGGAGAGAGCGGGGGCAGTGTTCGCTGCAGTTGGGTGGGCTGCTTCCACTGTTGGAGGCGGGGGTCGGCACCGACCTCATGGACGGCGGGAGGGTACTTCCCAGTGGCCTGACCCCAGTGGCCTGATCGTCTGTCCCGAGTGCCTAACTCGATGTTTATTCCTTACACTCCCACCTCGATGACGGAGGACGACCCGTGCCGTTTCTAGACTAGCTGGGAGTCACTGTGTGTCCCATGGCCGGACTGGGGGGCGCCCAGCTGGGGTTGCGTCCGTCGTGCGCTGACACTGTCCTATGGACCGCCAGCCAGTCTCCCCCAGCAGCAGCGGGCGCGGAACGGGGTCGGCGGCGGCGGCCAGCAGGCGTGACACGTCAGCTGAGGAGCCAGCGGTCCGCGGGGGACGGCCGGCCAGCGGAAGCCCAGAGAAATCACGGCCGGCTCTAAAGGTCACGGTGAAACCGGTACCGGGAGACGGGCCGGCCCGCGCCCGGCTGCTCCGGATGGCCGGTAATTAATACAGTCCGCTGCAGCTGCACTGCTCCCCGGCCCGCGCCGGCTATTCCGCTGATGTATGTGAGAGGCTGGCAGGCGGCGACCGGTCGCCTGGAGGGGGTCCGGGGGTCTGCTGATAATTTATCTGCGGTCCGCTCTGTAAGTCCTTCGACCTGTACATTATACAAAGCCATTGTGCTTGATCTGGTCCCTGGTCCCTGGTCCAGAGTCTGTGGCCCTTGGTCTTTGTATCGTGGGTCGTGGATGTTGACCTTGGCCCGGGTGGGTTCGGGCCGATTATACGAGCTGCGATTTTCCCATTAAACCACAGGTAAACTCTTTGGCTCGATTACCCAATTCCGAAAACTATTTGAATCCCGCACACCAAAGTGCCTGCCATGTGTATGAGATGGCCGTTGTAAGTCAGCTCCGGCGGGCGCTGTGAGTTCGGGCCTCGGACGTCAGAGTCCCGGACGGCGCCGGCGAGGAAAAGTTTGGTCAGCCCGTCTCACAATATCCGACCCATCGGAGCCACTTAGAACGGCCGCCTGCTGGCTGTCTCGGTCGCGGCCGGTCGGCAAACTGGCGCGCCGCCCTCTGGCAGTTTGGCGACTTTTCGACGCTCAGTCTGGTTAACACCGTCGAGCTGGTTCGATTACACGGAATAACGGCACATTGTCCAGCGGGGACCAGTTGGGTGGCTCTGGCGTGTGGCACAGACTGATAGAACCCACTCGGAGACAGTCGGGTCCGTTTCAGAAAAGGTGCCGTGCTACCGGTTCGCCATGTCCGCTGAAACTGTTTGGTGTCTGCACTGCTGCTGCAAAGGACCGCATGTTGTTCACCACCACACTGTATATGAGCGGCGGGCGGCTCAAACAATGACGAGCCGTACGATCCAGCACGGAACTCCTGTGGTCCTCGGTGAGAGCAGAGACGGCTCTTGGTGAGAGCATAGATCGGCCTATGGCGAGGGCTATGGTGGGAGGCCGTGAGGAGCGGCTGCACGGGCCGTGCCGGTCCGCCGCCTGGGCCGGCACCTGCGGCCGCGCCCGTCCGCCCCGTCAGCCCCGCTGGCCGCCGCCGGGCCGCTGACGGACGGGGGCGGTATTTAGCGCAGGAGCGGGTGGCATTGCACGCCCACGGCGCGGCCGGCGGAGCGCCGCGCCCCGTCCCGTTCCGGCCGCGGCACACCGGCACACCGGCATCCCGTCACACACCGGCCATTCAGCCGTCTCGTCTCGTCCCATCCCTTCTCTTTGCGTCCCGTTCCTGTTCCGCTCCTTCCGGTCCGTTCCACCGGTCCGGACCTGTCTGCACTCCGCCGCGGCCCGCTGACCTCGTGCGAGCGTGTTGCGTCCGCCTGGGTCGCCGCCACGCCGCGCGTTGCACAACATTGCAGCGGCGCCGGCTGAGCGCTGACTGTGTGTCGGCTGTTCGATGACGGCCTGCTCAGAACCGGCCCGGCGCGTCTCTACTGCGCCGCCGGTGGGAGGGACCGCCGCCCCCAGCAGGCTGGACGGGTAAAAGGCGGTCTGGCGTTTCTCTGAGCTCCTGGACCACCCTCGGGGAGGCCGGCGCCATCCGACTCTGATTACGGCACCCCGGCTAATGGCAGATTAGCCTAACGAGCCGGCCGCTTGTGGCTGCTGATGGGGGTAACTTCCGGTCGGTACCTGGCTGTCCGACACAGTCTGGACCGCCTTACCGGGCTGATAGCCACGCGGCGGTCTCCGTCTGTCCGATACGGATCCCATCGCCTCACCAGGGCGGGTCCTTTCCGGTCGCCGCGGTCAGGGACTGGTGAAATCTGGCGACAGGCCGGCACAGGTGGACAGAGGCGTGAAGTGAAGGCTTCTAGTGTCAGCGTGGTGTCACCCCCGGGGACCGACAGGGTCACCGCCACCCGCTGTGAGACCCGCTGCGTCCCCGCTGTGACTGTGAGCCCACCGCCCTGTCACTGTGAGCCCACCACCGCTGTGACTGTGAGCCCACCACCCTGTCACTGTGAGCCCACTGCCGCTGTGACTGTGAGCTCACTGCTGCTGTTACAGTGAGCTCACTGCCGCTGCCACTGTGAGCCCACTGTCCCTGTGACTGTGTAGAGGCGTCTGACGGCCACCCGAGCTGACGGAGGAGCGGACCTGTCACCGCGTCAGCCATCTGGCTGTGGTCTGTGTGTTACAGCAGCAGTCAGCGCTCTGCGGGTGGCGGGCTGACCACCGCCCAGCAGCCCACCGCACCTGCCACCGACGACAGGGCGGTCTAACGGGGTGGTCAGATACATAGCCGGGAGGCTGGTCTGTCGGCGGGACGGCCCCTGGACAGACGGGGAGCTGCAGCGCCTGTCCCAGGACACGCTCCTCGGCCGGCCCGTCGCCGCTCGGCCGTGGGTTTTCCCGGTAATCCGCGGACCGGCGCGGCCGCTGCAGCTTTCACCTGGCGCGCCGAGCTGCCGCGGCCGCCCGCCCGACCCGCGGCGGCGGCGGCGGCGGCGGCGGCGGCCTTGGCGACCGCGGCGCGGCGGCTCCGAGCGCCGGGCGGCCGCCTCACGGACCGTTTTCCTGCGGCCGACCGCCGCCGGCCGCTCCGCTGGTCTGCTGACGACCGCGGCGAGCGGCGACCGGCCGGCAGCCAGAGCCGGCGCCGGGCGGTGACAATGGACTGTCTGTGGGTGCGCCGCGACCGCCGCGCCGGCGTCGTCTCCGTGGATGGGCAAAAGGCGGGCGACCGGGCGGCCGTCCGGTCCGGGTCTGGTCTCGGATCCCGCCGGCGGCGACAGAGCGATGTCGTACAGTCGTCTTCTGATGAATAAGGTCCGGCTGAGACCTGTCGACTCACCGGCGCTACTCGATCACTGGATATCACCGCCACATGCGAGGAGAGAGGTGCGAGGGAGGGGGAGAGAGGCCGAGCGGCGGCGCGGGTGACTGGAGGGATCCTCCCAGCGACAGCCGTTACCCAATGCTGTCAGCATCCAATGCGTCGAGGTGTTGGCAACCACAGTGCATTTCCTTTTAATTAGCCCGCATCCCACTCATCTGTCGTGTACGCACGCACGCACAGCGCATTGGGAAACCATATTGGGCGACATCTGTTGAGAGTTGTGACGAACTTCGAACACGGCCATCACGTCTGCTGGGCCGTGCCCCGGTTCTGGGATCGGCCCGTGGTGACGTCACGTGGCCGTGACTGTGACGTCACGCGGCGGCACGGGGCAGACGCGGCGGCGGCAGCGGCGGCGGCGGCTGGTGGGCAGGGTCAGGGACGGCCGGCCGTCCGGCCACACCCGGGCCCCTGGCCGCGGCGGCGACACCCCGGACAGGGTGACGACTGAGCGGCCGACTCCGCGCCCACCGACACGGCTCAAACTGGCGCTCATGGGATGTGCTGAGCTGAGTGTAAAACCGGGCTGAGGGACGGATACCATGCCCTCCACTGCCGCCTCCGCCGCCGTGTCCTGCCCTCGGCGGCTGCCGCCTTCCGCCGCCGTGTCCTACCCTCGGCGGCTGTCGCCTTCCGCCGCCAGTGACCGATCTGCTGGGCGGTCGGTGGCGCTGCGCCACATCATCCCCTTGGACTCCGACGTATACTGCGGCTCGGCGTATACTAACTGCGCCGTCCGTGAGCCGCCCTGACGCACCGGGCGGCCCGGGCGGCGTCCGTGAGCGGTCTGGAGGTCACCCCACGGCCCACCCCGCCGGTCACGACTGAGCACAGACTCGGTGGGATGGCGCGAGGGCTGCGGCCGGGGCTCCGCCAGGCCTCGCACGGGATCGGACCGGCAGTAGAGACTGGAGTTCTGGGACCGGAGCCTGGGACTGGGACTGGATGTGGGGCTGCTCAGGGGGACCACCGTTCCGCTCCTGAGCCGCTGCTCCTCTGCCCGGGTGAGACCGCCCGGGTGCCGGTGGCGGCGGCTCCTCTGCGCGGGATGGACGGGACGCCCGGGTGCCGGTGCCGATGCCGGTGCCGGCGGCCCAGATCGATTGGCCCGTGTGCCGGCGGCCGCTGGCGCACGTGTCTGCCGCGGCCGACGGCAGGCGGAGCAGCGCCGGCCGACGGACGGCAGCCGTCCCCCTCCCTCGGGCCGCCGACGGCCGCGCCACGGCGCGTAACCGACGGACGCGGCGCGTCGTCGTCTCATTCCCTAACAGTTACAGTGGCAAAGGGGTGGCAGAGCCGGATGCGTCCTGCGGGACGGGAGTCATTGAGCCACCATTAGCGTGTTTCATCCGAGCTGATATCGTATTTGGCTAGAAATGAGCACGTCATCTGACTGCAGCACGCCGTCCGGAACAGCTCAGAGCCCCAGCTGACCTCTGATCACCCGGGGCAGGTCGGAGTGTGGCGGGGTCAGTGGCGTGCACGAGGCTGAAGGTGGATTAGTCGGTAGCCCGGCCCCGGCAACGAGCCCGCTCTCCGTGCCAACAGAGAATAGTTTTTGTGCCGCCATTGATTGATGGTATCGTGCCCGACCGCTGACATACTTTTTCATCTCGCTGGCGCTGTTGGTACTGAGAAGCCTACATCGAGCTGAGATATTGCTGTTCTTATTATGTTTTTTTTTTCTCGTCTATGTGCCTGTAGCCCATTTCATGTGAATAGGTGAAGAAAAGTACAATTGGAAAAGGAACTGCTGCGATGCAGATTGTGACCACAGCAATGCTATCGTGACCCGTTGTTGACTGCTGAGTTTGTTTTGTGGTGACCTCTCCCCGGCATGTTCTCACCTCCCTGTGTTCAATACTCGTACCAGAGCCTGATCACAACCGGTGTCTCCCCTAAGGATTGTCACCTGCCGCTTATGGGACGTGAAACTGGTTCGATCTGCGCCCTCTGGGATCTGATAGTTGTCCCCCTCTGACTGTGCCCCTCTGAGTTGGTCCGTCCCTCCTGTACCCACGACCCACAGCCAGGAGCGGGACCAGAGGACCTCCCTCTGACTGTGTCCCTCCTGTACCCACAGCCAGGAGCGGAACCAGAGGACCCCCCGTCTGACCCAGTCCCCCCTCTACCCACAGCCAGGAGCGGAACCAGAGGACCCCCCGTCTGACCCAGTCCCCCCTCTACCCACAGCCAGGAGCGGAACCAGAGGACCCCCCGTCTGACCCAGTCCCCCCTCTACCCACAGCCAGGAGCGGAACCAGAGGACCCCCCGTCTGACCCAGTCCCCCCTCTACCCACAGCCAGGAGCGGGACCAGAGGACCCCCGTCTGACCCAGTCCCTCCCCCTGTACCCACAGCCAGGAGCGGGACCAGAGGACCCACGTCTGACCCAGTCCCCCTCTACCCACAGCCAGGAGCGGGACCAGATGCGCGAGCGGGAGCGCAAGTCGCGCAGCCAGATCGCGCAGCAGGCGGCGCGCGACACGTTCATGGAGCAGGCCAGCGGCGCCGAGTTCGCCGAGCCCATCAAGGTCAGAACGGTCAGCACTGTCAGAGGTCACCGGGTCACGGCCTGGCCGACGGGCCGCATGGGTACATACCAGGGGGGGGGGGGACTGAATCGTACAAGGGTGTGTGTACAAAAACGGGATGTGGTGTAGTATGGCTCGCACGTGGGCTTGTAAGGATTATGGTGCAATTTAAGCTCCTAATTGTCTTGTTTTATCCAGCGATCATAAGCAAAAGAAGCTTATTTAAAGGAACTGCTGCTGTGAGTGGCTATTATGATCCGTATGAGCTACATGGCTGATTTTCATTAGAATTGTCTTGCATCTTCTCTCTTCTTACATCAACCTAGGAGTCCGTGCATCCTTCACATGCTTTCGACGGAATTAAAGCGAGTTCTGCCCGTCGAAGAGGTTGAGACTGGACAAGTGTCCATTTGGTGCCCACTATCCACGGTATTGGGTAACGCGTCGGACTCGGAACACAGCTGTTGTCCCATTCTCATTAGGTACTCGATTGTACCTGAAACTAGTTTTCGGTCTGCCAAGGTCAAAGATCAGTAGATATAGGTAAATGCTTGCTCTATTCTGTGTAATCGCTGCCATTGAGTGCAGCTAACTCTGGCCGGCACTGCCGGGCCCTGTTCCGACCTGTGGGGCTGGCCCGGCTCGGTGGGCTGGCCCGGGTCGGCGTGAGGCACACACACAGGTGGTGACATTGAACAGCGGCCGATCAGCGAACCGCTCTGAGCCGCCGCTGTGGTGTGGCTGCTTTTCCTGAACATGTGTGCTACACAGAGGCAGCGTAGTTACGCCGTAGTAGCTTCGCAATGATTTCCTAGTGCTGGTAATACACATGTATCAACTTACTTTTGAAGAGTTGAGTTTAGAGGAAGAATTAGGCTGCACGATGCGTGCTTAGAGTACCTACCCTCGCAGTGAAAGGTCAGCCAGCGAGGCTGTGCTGCAGCGAACTGCGCCGGGTGGACGGAGCCGGTGTGGAGGTAGGGCCTGGCGCGTCTGCTGTGGTAGCTGGGTAGCTCTGAGCAGCGAACTGCGCCGTAACTAACGCCTTTGTAGGGTCTGGCGAGCCTCTTGGCCGTGCTGTTCCTCAGCGCCACTAAGACCGGTCGGGTCGGGGTGCCTGTCCGCACTGAGCACAGACACCCCCCTCCCCCGGCACTCGGCACTCTCTAGGACGCCCTGACACTGGCTGCGAGCGCCTCGCTGGCCGCCACGGTGCGCGACTATCGGCGGCTTTCATTTACTGACCTTGATACTGGAGCAGCCGCGCACCGTAACGCCGCGCTGTGACCCCCGACACCGCGCTGTGACCCCTGACACGGCGCCGTCCGTCAGAGGTCAGAGGTCAGCGCCGACTGACGACCACCCGGGTCCGTCCGTCCGTGCTGAATAGGCGCACGGTATCGAGCGCTGTCAGTGTGATGTCGCTCAGATGATATTGCACTATTGCAAGTGGTCGCAGCGCCATGGTTTCGTAGTAGTTCCCCAGTAGCGCTGCTCTTTAGCACCACTGTACCGAGTCATTGCGCCCGTCTGATAGCGGTAAGGTGTGTGCGGCTGTTCGACAGTTTCCGATCGTTTCGTCAGTCATTACCATCTGATTCATGCCCTCTCGGCAGCTCTCTGCACGTGCACGACGCGGAGCTGCCGGCCTGAGTGAATCATACGGGCTGATTGGCTGGTCGGTGTGTGAGTCAGTGTGGTTTTCGGTAATGTATGGCGCTCTTCTGGGCCGAACAGAGGGTTGGTGAGCGGACCGCTCAGCTGACCGACCTCTGCCGGCCTGCCGGCCCGGCCCGGCTGGGAGCTCTGCCAGCGTGCAGGGCGGGGACGGGGCGGACCGCGGCGACTCTGCTGGCAGGCGCGGACGGCGGAGACGGACTGAGTCATCTGCTCGTGTTTGCTTGCTAGCTTTTACCATCGCTTTCATAGGTGTGTGGTAGGGCCGGCAGAGTCCGCTCAGCCAATTCTAGTCGCTGGGGATTTCCGAACTCGGTGGTACGCTTGGTCCGCGGCATCCGATGCTCTCCACAGCTAGGTGTTACGCTCAGGCTACAGCTCTGCTCACCGGAGCCACTCTATCGGCGCCGAGTCCTCTTTCAAAGTCCGGTCAGAGTCAGAGTCAGAGTCTCAGAGCCGCCGCGGCGCGGCGGAGCGTTATCGTCCACAGGTGTCCCGGTTCCCATCGGCCGGCCGCCGTCCGACCGCTCCGGACGGCACCGTTACCGGGGGCGACGCGTCCCGCCGCGCCCAGCCGGTCAGCACCCAGATCTGGGGTGCTGCCGAGCCGCTCTGTGTCGTCCGAGGTCAGAGGCGCCCAGATATGCGTCACACACCAGTGGCCACTGGCCATGGTCCCGGGGCGGCTTCTCGAACAGAATCAGGTCGTTTTCTCCGCACCCAGCTGCCGACGTCGCAAGGTGTGAATGTGGTCTCACGTTCAATAATGGATGCCGCCATTCCCTCCCTCCTGCCATCAGCTCTGGTAGCGTGCTCACTGTAGAGCCGAGCCGTGCGCCGGGCCGCGCCGTGCCGCTGTAACAAAGGCCGGCGCCGGCCGGCGCGTGGGGTCACAGGGTCACGTCCCCGGGTGGACACAGTGACCCCGGTCAGGCTGGTGACCCCCGGGTGGACACGGTGACCCCCGGGCGGACACGGTGACAACCTGTGGCGGCGGCCCGTGTGGCAACTCTGCCCGGCGGCTAACTGGGCCCGTCGTGCAAGGCGCGTTTAATCAACTTGCCTCAACTGCGGGAAAATGATCAATCAACCTCGGATGGGGTGATCCCTCAGCACTGATTGTCCTCAGAAAGGGCTGCCTGTAACGCAAGCCGCGCGGTGGGGTGTGCGGCCCGCGCCGTGTGCAGCCGGCCCGTGCGCGGTGTCAGTGACAGCGCCCGCCGCGCGCGGTGGCTGTCGGCCGCGCGCGCCAGTCGGTGCCCGCTCAGTTCGGTGGCGTTCGGTTTGTTTACGGACGTGCCTGTCGTGCCGCCATAGCCGCGGAGGGGGGGGAGGGGTAGCAGAGCCCGCTGTTGGGCCGCCCCGGCAGCAGGCTGAGTGTAATACCAGACTGTCCGCAGACTGGGCGGTAGGTATGTGGGTGAGCCGCCGCTCGGAGGCCACTGCCGCGAGGTCTGGGCTGGTTTGGTGAACACTGAGCTTATGTGTGATGCGTACGGGCGACAGACAGGGGGCGGGTGGGACCTACTGACTGGCGCACTCAGTCTCTCGAGTTCTATCACCCCAGAGCCCCAAATCATCCTCTGAGTGTAATCAGCCCGATGGGCCGACACGGACAGCGGCCTCCGGCCACCCCGGGCGGTCGGCCGTGCAGTGTCGGTGTTGCACTTGCTCGTAGGTTGCTGGCCCGCTCTGCCGAGCCAGAGGCGCGGCGCGGACCGGGTCGGCGGCGTCACCCGATACTCTGTGCCGCCAGCCGCTCGGCTCGTCCCGGGCTGTTTGTTTTCCGGCGGGTCCGGGCTGCCGGCCCGGCCCACTGCGCCGCTCCGGCACCCTCCATAGAGGACGGGTACGCCGCACTGAAGGGCGGCCCGCTCGCCGTGCACGTGTCATGCCCGAACACGGCTGAACGGATGGCTCGGCGGCCTGGCGCGGCAGCGGACGGCGCATTGAGTGGGTTTTTCTGCGGCGACTTTCCTGGAAGTGTTTGTTTTGGTCTTTGGCCGGCCGGCGGGCCGCTGCCGCCGCCCGGTGTCGGACTGACACGCTCGGCGGCCCGTCTTTCACGCCCCCCCCCCCGCGCCGCCGTGCCCGCCGGGAGGTCAGCCGGGTCGGCGGCGACAGGCCGGCCCGCCGCCTCCGCTGTTTGTTTTGGGTGACGCGCTGTTGGTCCGTCTGTATCGGCGATACGGGCGCCGGTCTGCTGTGTGGCGCGGCCGGCGGGCCCAACTGCGCAGTGACCCGCTGGCCGCTGCTTGACACACGGCAACTGAAGCCGCGACTGATGTGACCAGAGCTGTTGAGACCCGCGGCTGTTGAGACCCGCGGCTGCTGAGACCCGCGGCTGCTGAGACCACGGCTGCTGAGAGCACGGCTGCTAAACACGGCGGCTGCTGAGAATTAGGTACGGCTGCTTAAAACCATAGCTGCTGAGGCCTGAGGCGGCTGTTGATACCCACGGCTGCCGGGATTTGGGACGGCTGCTGATACCCACGGCTGCCGGGATTTGGGACGGCTGCTGATGTCCACGACCGCTGGGCTGTGGGACGGCTGCTGAGGCTGACATGCTGAGTGACTGATGGCTCACATCTGCTGATGCCGAGTGGTGACGGATATCAAAGCCTGTTTGCTGAGATCTGCGGGACATCGGCCGCCGACTGTCGTGTCCAGACAGATTTCCCCGGACAGTAACTGTTGTGTAAGCGTCCACTTTCCCTCTGCGGCGGACCCAGATGGTCCACAGTGTGTCGGGCTGAGCAGAAGCCGAGTTTATTTTTATAATCACCCCATTCGTCGAGGCCCAGCTACATATATGTTTTTGATGGTGAAACGTAGTTCAGCTGATGCAGCACTAGTGTTATCAGTTATCCTCGATGCGCAAGCGATAGGCATTTGTTTGTGTGTCACTCGGTTTCCTGTTTGTGTGATATCGCGCACTGCCGGTGCTTTAAAACGCCGATTGTTCTGATCCCTGTCTGACCGTATGATAATGACACCCCGGTAACCATGCAGCACCCCTGTCTGACCCCTGTGGCACTCCTGTCTGGCCCTGTGACACCCCTGTCTGGCCCTGTGACACCCCTGTCTGGCCCTGTGACACCCCTGTCTGGCCCTGTGACACCCCTGTCTGGCCCTGTGACACCCCTGTCTGGCCCTGTGACACCCCTGTCTGGCCCTGTGACACCCCTGTCTGGCCCTGTGACACCCCTGTCTGGCCCTGTGACACCCCTGTCTGGCCCTGTGACACCCCTGTCTAGCCCTGGGACACCCCTGTCTGGCCCTGTGACACCCCTGTGTGACCCGTCGCTGACCGCCGCTCCCCGGTCGTCCACAGAAGCGGCAGAACCCGCAGATTACGGCCATCCTGGGCGAGTTTGACCGTCTGGCGCCCATCATGCGCTCGGAGCACGCCAGCGCCAGTCTGGTGGGCGCCGACGTGATGCCCTGCACGCCGGCGCCCGTCCACCAGGACCACGACCACCTGTTTGAGGCGCCGGCGCCGGCGCCCAGCCGCGCCGCCATGCGCGCGCCGCCGCCGCCGCCGCCGGCGCCCGAGCGGCGGCCGGCGCGTGTGCCGCTGCTGCCGCCCCCGCCCCCGCCCCCGCCGCCGGCCCCTGCCCCGGCCCCGGCTCCGGCCGTGCACCACTCGGGCCGGGCCCCGCGGCCGCCAGCCAGGAGTGAGAAGGTGAGTGCAGCCGCTGCGGGCGTGTGCCAAGGGTGGTACTGATGTGTGTCGACTGTCGTTCCTGCCCCGGGTCCTGGTCCCACACGGATTTAGCTGCTGGTCAGAGCCGTTCAGGGAGCCGTCAGCCGACCGTGACTGCCCGCGCCGGTGGACTCCGCTGGCCAAGGCCGCCCGGCGCCCACCTGACCGCCGCGCCGCGCCGCGCCGGTGGGGCGGCCCGACGGACGGACGGTGGTCAGGTGGACGGACACTGCAGAGTGCAGGGTGTCCAGCGGAGGAACGGTCGGGCTGGGCTGCTCTAATCTAATGGTGCTGACTGGGCTGATCTAATGGTGCTGACTGCTGGGCAGACCACCAATTGGCAGAATGCAGTGGCCTAAGCATGGCAATGCATTACACATGTGGGCTCTCTTGCTTTGTCATACGAGAACGCTGCAAAGACGATACTGCAACTAAAACGTGAATATAGTTTCAGGTTCAATTTATTTTCTGCTCGGGAATGACGTGTCGCCATGGCTGTGTCTCCTCTCAGTTAGTCCGTCTCGCTCCGGGTTTGTTTACGTCTCCCACGTCTGTTTGGTACTCGGCCGTCCTCCCTCCTCACGGCCTCTGCGGTCGGACGGCCACCGGCGAGCCCCCAGCTATTGTGAGCCTCCCGCCGGCAGTCTGCCGCTGTTGACACGGCCCCTGATTAGCCGGCAGAGCCTGTCGGCTCTGCCGGCGCTAAATTGGGCGGGCTGCGACCCGGCGGCCGATAGCGCGACCCCGCAGTATGAGGCGGCGCGGCAGGTCACTGTGACTTGGCTGAGACCTGTGGGGCGGCGCGGCAGGTCACTGTGACTTGGCTGGGACCAGTGGGGCGGCCCCGCAGTGTGAGGCGGCGCGGCAGGCGTCGGTGGCTGTGGCTGGAACCTGTGGCGTGACCGCCGGCTGTGGGACTGGATGGATACATGTGTCTGTGGCGTTTTAACGTTTGTGAGGTGTTCCCGCCGGCGGACCAGCAGGGTATGGCAGTGCGGACTGCGGACCGTTCCGGGCGGTAGTGTGACCGCCCAGCTGCCTGCCGGCTGTCTGCCCGGGTCAGGGAGCTGGCACACTCCGCTATCATTCCCTGTCCTATGCCGCCTTCAGTTCGGACTGGGTCGCCGCCAGCCGTGAGCTGCGGCGGTGGACACTGGAGTCTGAGCGGCCCCGGTGCCGCCGCCAGCCGTGAGATGCGGCGGTAGACCCGCTGCTGAGACGGAGCGGCCCCCGCCGGCCCCCGCCTCTGTGGACGGGGCGGACAGGCAGACCCGCCGTCTGACCGTCCGCGGCCTCCGGACAGACCCGCCGTCTGACCGCCCGCGGCCTCTGGATAGGGCGGACAGGCAGACCCGCCGTCTGACCGCCCGCGGCCTCTGTCGCCGTGCCGCCTGTCGATGGCCTCCGTCGCCGCGCCGCCTGTCGCTGTTTACACAGAAGGGAGCCGGTGTACTGTCCAGCCGGCCGGCCGGTCAGTTCAGTGTTGCCGGGCGCTGCACGTCCAACCCGCTGACCCAGCGCCGGCTCCCCGCACTGCGCCAGCCGGTATGTGTCGTATGGGTTCTCAGTTACCATCCAGTTCAGCCGACCCATCTGCCGAGACTGCTCTGTTAGCTCAGCTGGAGTACAACGCCCCAACTCAGTCCGGCAGCCGAGTGCAGCTTTTCGGGCTGGGCTGAGCCGTGTGGTGTTACCGAAAGGTCGACATTCCCGCGTGTCGTTACCGGCGCCGCGCTGGGCTGCGCTGGTCGGCGCCGGCGGCCGGCCAGTGACCCCGCCGGCGGTCCCTGACCTTTCTGGTCGGAGTAGTCTCCCGGGAGGTCGGCTGGGTCACCGACTGTCCACGGCGCTCTGACCCGTCCCCCATCTCCCCCTCCCTCCCACTGTGCACTGACGCCGGCGTCACGTGTCCGCGGCTAGTGCCGACGACAGACAGACAGCTCTTCCGCGTGGCCAAGGCCGGGAGCTAACGGCCGCCACCACCGCTGAACCGAGCCCCAGCGACCGGCGGCGGACGGCGGCGGAGACCGGCGGATGACGGCTGACGGGCGGCGGCAACAGGGGCCGGCCGACCGAGCCACGCATGACTGTTAACGTGGCGAGCTGTCAGAGAAAGAAAATGGTGTCGCTGGTGGTTGAGCTCTGCTTTGCCCCCGTCTTTCGACATGGAGAGCAACAGTCTGTGAGAAAGCGCACCGATAGGTCTGCGACTCAGCAATGAGTGCAGCATAAGGCGAGCTGGTCACGCTGTGCAGATTGGTCCGTCGGCCTGACAGCCTGGCCGACCATGTCCCGGCTGAAGACGGCTGCACAGGGCCCGTGTGGTCAGACGCGGGCGTGGTTCATTTGAGAAACTCCGGAGAGGCAACGCGGGATGATGGGAAGACAGGACTGTTGGGAAGACAGGATTGTCGGACTACTGAGAGCTCATGCCTTTCTGCGGAACCGTTTTGTTGTCTCAGGCACTGAGCCACAGATTGAAGCGGAAGTTGCGGGCAAGGACTGGACCAGTTTGACATTTTTTGTCTAGTGCTGCCCATCCCATCCCGTCCCGGATGGAACCGGATGGTCCCTCGGCCGACCGGCGCGGTGTTCCCTGACTGGGTGTGATCGATACCCCGGCCCGTGGTGGTGGCGCCGGGCGCAGACATTCACTGGAGGGGGGGGGGGGCAGCATTCCGAGCCGCCTCCGGGCAGCACTCGGCCGCCCCTGGCCGTCAGCCAGCGGCGGCGGCCCACCGTCCACCTCCCCCTCCCCCCTCCAGTCAGGAAGGGACTCGGCCGGGTCAAGGCCGACCGCCGGCGCCCGGAGCCTGACCAAGGTCACGGCGCTGCCGTGACGTGTGGTGCCGTCCCGTGCCGCTCCCACCAGCCGCAGAGCTGATTACTACCGGGGCGTGAGACACCGTGGGTCTCTCCGGCCGCCCGTCTCTGGAGCCTGCCACCGCCTGGGTCACTGTGTCCCAGTCCTCTGGTCGGGTCCCGTTGTCACCCTCCTGCGGCAACACCATACCACTCCAGTATTGGTCGTGCATACGGGACAGTCTGCAATGCCGAGCGGGGTGCCGCGGGCGGTGCTGGAGCTGCGCTAACGGGACCGGGCTGGGGAGTCGGCCTATGAAGGACACCGGGAGGTGGCCGCGCGCCGGCGGCGGCTGGTGTACCCCAGACGCCGCCCTGAGCTCCGCCCAGTATTGGCCGATGTGTTGCCGCTATCCGGCCGCGGTGGCGTCAGGATGTTGCTGTCACTGCCCGGCAGCTGCCTGAGCGCTGTGTTCGGTGGAGCTCTCTGCAGGATGGCAGATGAGGTTTGCCTGCTGGCTGCTGGCGGAACGCGCAGGGAAAGTGGCCAGCACGGGACCGCCGACCGCCGACCGCCGCCGGACACGGACACGGCCGCGGGCTCGGACGCCGTGTTTCGATTGGCTCCTTGGAGTGACGGCTTCCCTCCCCCCCCCCGCCCCGCCCTCTCCGTCCCCCCACTCCAGCTCGGAGTGGCACTCGACGCGCGGCGGCTCTGACGTCACGGGTGGGCGGGGCCCGGCGGCCGAGTGACGTCACCGGCGTGCTCGGTGGGCGGGACCACGCGCTCGGAGTCGGCGCACGGCGCGGGGCCGTGGGCTGCAGGCTGCTTCCGGGGCTTGTGCCGCGTGACGTAGCTCCACGGTTAGAGGAGTGGTCGGTGGGAGGGACCAGCCCCGCTGGGATTCCCTGCCCTCAGCCGAGTGGATGGGGTGGAGTACGGTGGTCCGCTCTGCCCCGCCGCTGTGGAACTGTGACACTGGGCCGTCACGGAGCTCTGTCGTGTAGCTCGGTCCCTCACGACGGCCTGGTGCCGTGATGATCCCCGAGTCCCTGTCACGGAACTGGGACGGTGTGCCGCCGCTCCCAGCCCGGCCGGTACGGCGGACGGGCTGCCCGTGTGCGCGAGCCGAGGTCGGCCGGTGAGAGCTGCACCTATCGGCGGCCATCAGCTCCCCGTCCAGTGTTCGGCCCGCCGTGGCTGGGATGGCCTCTGGGGGCGCACTGGGCCCTCCGAGAGCGGCCATCAATCGATGGTGACGGGTGGGGCGGCGCGGACCACCGCGGCCGGCGGGGAGCGGCCACCGGCGGCAGTCACCGGTCAGGGCCTGACTCAGGGCCGGACGGGCAGCGTCCACCAGTCACCCAGCAGAGGCTCGGCGGTGACCAGACTGCCAGCGATGGGCCGGGAGTGCACGTCGGCGGTAAGGACGCCCGGTTTGTAGCCGCTGCGCCGCGCTCGGTAATCCATACCGAGCACGCCGCTGCTTCCGGGCCGGGGATGATGCCGGGCCGGGGATGAGCTGAGAGCGCCCGGCCCGGCCCGGTGCCGGTTTTTACGCTGACTGACTCGGTCCGGCGTGCAGCCCGAACGGGGAGAGCTCGGGGCTGTATCCGCCCGCTCTCTGTCCGTATACGGCCGTGGTGTATCAGCGGCGTGGTGTCCGCCGCGGCGCGAGTCGGCTCAGCGCCGCAGTCGGCGGTCGATGCTGGCCGCGGTCCGATTCAATAAATCCTCGCCCGATCACGGCACGGTCGAGGGCCGCGTCCGACCGGGACGGAGACCGAGGGAGATGGGAACAGAGACAGAGCCAGTCCGCTTCCGTCCGAGTCGGAGGGAGATGGAAACAGAGACAGAGTCATGCATTAGTTAGTGATGCAAACGTGGAAAATGAAAATTAAGACTCTGGCAATGGAGGAAGCAGTATCGGGAAGGAAGGGCCGCATTGCGGAATACGTTTCATGGAAACGGTGTTATTGTACTTTGTGACATGCTGAAAAACACGGCTCCTCGTTCTGTTTATGCCACTTCAGGCTGTTAAAAACTTAAAATGGACGTATGTTTTTTGTTCAAGTGTTGCCACACCGAAGGACGGTAGCGGTGTGACACTGAGGACCACGGGCTGGTTCACTCCCGGCCATCAAATGTGATCACTTTGTGTGCACTGCTGAGGGCCCACACCCGGTGCTAGCTGATGGCGCCGTGCAGGCCGCGCGGCCGATGGCTGATGTATCGTTTTACAGGCCGCCGTCAGCTGAGGGAGCTATTATTGGCGGCGGTGTTTGGTCGGCTCGGTGCAGTCGGGTCGTCGAGTGGCGGTGACGGCGGCAGTCCACGATGTCCGACAGCTCTCCGACAGCAGTCCTCTGCAGCTAGGCAGCTGTCAGCTGTTAGCAGCGGCCAGTTGTGCGGTCACGACTCGTTGGGCTTTAGGGAGTGATCGAATCGGGAGAACGAGGGTGGTGAGGAGAAAAACCACCGCGGCGCAGAGGCTGAGACGTCGCCACGGAGCACAGAGACGCTGTGGTGAAGAGGATTGAAATTCACAGCCATGAGAAGTTCAGGGCGATGATCTGCCTTGGCGTTACGGCGTTTGGCGCGGTTGTTCGCGGCGCCTAGCAGCCGTCCAGCGCTGGCCTCCCCAAAACGGTCCCCACCGGCCCGGGAGCGGGCGTCTTCCGCCCGCTGCTGCTGACCCCGCCCGGACCGCTGTGTCTCCGTCTGTCTCCCTGTCTCCGGTGTCTGCGTCTCCCCGTCTCCGGTGTCGCGCCACCGGCTCGTGCTCCGCTCTCGGCGGCCGGGCCGTTTTTCGTCGGCCGTCTGTCGGGACGCGGGCTGCGGTCTCACCACCTGGCGCCGTAACGAGCTCTCTCTCCGACACGGTGGAGACCGGCGAGTGGGGCCGGCAGCTCCCGTCTCGGCCCAGCCCCGACTGCCGGGAGTTCCCGGTCCCCGGGTGCCGTGAACCCGCTCCGGGGCGCTCCCCGCTGACTGCCGACCGCCACCCGTTGACGCAGGAGAGCACGGTCCGCGTCCAAACAAACAGCGGCCGCCGCGCCGCCCAGCTCTCCCGGCTCTGTCCAGCTCTGCCAGCGCTGCCCAGCTCTCCCAGCGCTCTCCCGGCTCTTCCGGTGATGTCCCAGCTCTCCCGGCGCTCTCCCGGCTCTCCCGGTGATGTCCCAGCTCTCCCGGCGCTGTCTAGCTCTCCCAGCTCTCCCGACGCTGTCCCAGCTCTCCCGGCTCTCCCGGCGCTGTCGAGTCCTGCTGCTGTGTGCACTGTGCAGCTATGTGACCGCCCGGAATATGGTAAATGTAGCGCCCTACCGGTCTGACGCCTCAGGACAGTGTACTGGGGACACGGCGCACCCCGGGGGAGGCCCGACTGACCGCTCAAACTCGGCCGCCGATGTTTCGGAGTGAACTGGTCTGCGCCGCCCCTGATTGAATTTCCTGTCCGCCGGCTGGTCAGTCAGTCAGTCAGTCCGTCTCTGATCGGCGCCGGCCCGTCCCCCACCACTCCGCCGGTCGGTCCGGTGTGGTCCGGTCTGTTTGACCCGCCGGTCCGCGGCCGAACTCATTGCCGTGTGGGGCGCGGCGTGCAGCAGCCCCGGCCGGCTGTGGCTGGCTGCTCTGCTCTGGACCGGGCGGTGGACGCTGTGCTCTGATGGTGTCGCCTGAGCGGGCTAGGGGTGACTGAGGTGGAGGATCGCCGCTCACTGGACCGGCCGTCTGGGTCGTCGAGCTGATGGTGCTCCGTAACCCGCAGTCCGCCCTAGATTGCCTCGTGGCGCTTCATCGTTTCATTTCCTGTCTCATCCTCTATTTGTCAGCCTCCCTTTTGTCTGTACCTTTCTCTCCCCTCAGCTCGGCGGATCCGCCTTCCTCCCCCTCTCGCTCCGGTCGCCGCTGCTCTCGCGGCCCGTGCGGTGTGGACCGGACCGTTCTCAGGCTGTCGTCAGCGTCCGACGGCCACCTGCCCGGCCGCCCCCTCTCCGCCGAGCCCCTGCCGAGCCGAGCTGGGGCCGGTGGTCGGCGACCACCTTCCTATTCAGCCCTGCCCACCGGGCGGCCCTGAACGGGCGCTGACGCGGCCCGCCGCCCGCCCGCCGGCCGTGGGACGGAACGGATGGAGCTGTGAGACGGGACGCACAGGGACGCGGGACAGGACGATACCGGGCGAACGCTGCCTAGAGATTGCCTAGAGGGCACGATTCCTGTTGCGTACCCTGCCGCTCATTGTGCTGTTATATAAATTGTCAACGAAGTCTGTTGGCGCAAATTGACCTCAGCCGTCTTGTCTCCTAAAGCTTTCATCAAATAAACGAAATCTGTGAGATGTAAATATATTATGGTGGCTTACGCACAGGTCAGGCGACGCTCGTACCCTGCAAACCCGAAGCTACCGGGCTGCGGGCGAGCTCCGGCACGCCTTTTGATGTTGTTTAAAACGACTGCCGGGTGTGACAGCTCATCAGCTCCAGAAGACCAAATGCTTCCCGTTTCCATTGCATCATCTGAGCTCAGGCTGTGTGCTGTGTGGGCGCTTGTCTCGAAGTTGATCGCTGTCTATGTTTATCATGCCGGCTATGACAAAGCTCTTGTGGTGCTCTTGTATCGACATGTGGTGTAATCTGTTCATGCATTCAACATGCGTGTTTTGTCAGCTTTCTGTGTACTTGTGTCAGCATCTCTGTCTGGGACTGTGTCGCGTCGGTGTAAGCGTCCCTTCTCCCGTCTGACTGTCTGACCCCACCCCCTTTTTCTGTCCACAGCGGGACCGGCCGGAGCTCACCACGATCCTGCAGGAGATGGTGGGCCCGTTCCCGGCGCTGGTCACCCCGCTCAAGGTCAACCCGCCGCCCTTCCAGTTTCCCGCCTCCAGGGTTAGTACTCGGCCGCTTAGCGTCATCGAGCGGCAGGGCAAGGGCAGAGGGAGTCTCCGAATCACTCGCTTGGCCGCATAGGAAGAGCCGGGGCACGGCTCTGCCAGTCACTGGGCTACATAGGAAGAGTCGGGGCACGGCTCTGTCAGTCACTGGGCTACAGGGGAGCGTTAGGGGCTAGGGCACGGCTTTGCCAGTCACTGGGCTATATGGGTGGGTCAGGTCACGGCTGTGTCAGTCACTGGGCTGCATGGTAGCGTTAGAATGCGGGCGGCAGGAAGTCACTGGGTCAGTCACCGATTCTTTCGACCGTGTTGCCACGCAAGTGGACGGATATAGGTTGGTGGCTCGTTTTACCCTGGACTCCCGGGGGCGGTGGTGTTGCCGCGGCCCGTCCCCATGGTGTCCCGGTAGGCGGGTGGCTGGTGGTTTATCCGGCTGTACTGTGCGCTCTCCCTGCACCCGCCGCGGCCCGCCTCTAGCGGCGCACCGTTCACCGAGCGGTGCAGTCGGCGCGGCGCCGCGCCAGTGGCTGTGTTGCGCCACCCTGACCCCGTCACCCGCCCCGCCTCACGGGCCGGGGGGGGGGGGGCGGTGAGGCGCCGCGGCCGAGAGACAGGCCGAGCACGGCGCTACGCCCGCCGTAGTCGGAGCACGCCCCCGGCGCGGCCGGCTCGTTAGCCGGCCGCCCGGCGCCCTCGGCAAATAACGTCATTTCACACGCGGCCGCCGCTTAATGAGGTGCCGCGCCGTGCGGGCGAACGCCGGGTGGCCCGAGCTTTACCGGTGGGCGAGCGGAGTCTGTTCCCGCCGTGAGCCGGGGGAACTGCAGGTCTGTGTCCGCCGTGAGCCGGGGAACTGCAGGTCTGTGTCCGCCGTGAGCCGGGGGAACTGCAGGTCTGTGTCCGCCGTGAGCCGGGGGAACTGCAGGTCTGTGTCCGCCGTGAGCCGGGGAAGCTGCAGGTCTGTGTCCGCCGTGAGCCGGGGGAACTGCAGTTCCATCCCCGCCGTGAGCCGGGGGAGTTGCAGATTGTTCCCGCCGTGAGCCGGGGGAACTGCCGTTAGAGGCAGTGCTGTGAGGACCCGCAGCTGGTGAGGGGACCGGTGTCAGACTGGTATCTCTCCTATGCCAGTGGCTGATCACCTGATTTGGGTGTGTTGAAGTGGTGGTTCGCATATCCTTCATCTCTCAGCACCCGGTTATCTCATTACGACCAGTCCATTTGAAGGCCATTTGCAGGCGCTCGAGCCCGGTACTCATGTTTCCGGCATGGAGATAACGCTGGAGCTTACTCGTGGAGGTGAGCCGCTTTGTCCAGCCAGCCGCTGAGCGGCGCGGCGCCATTTTACGTCTGGCCGCTATCGTTTGGTATTGCGAGCACACCTGGGCCGGCGGAGATTGGAGTGATATGTGGCCATACGGTGGCCAGCGGCCGCCCGGAACTGCGGCGCTGCCGACCGGTGACCGTCCCCAATCAATTCGGTATCAACTCTGGTAGCTGAATGGAGTCACGATCCTTATTGACGTCATTGGTATATTTGGAGGCTGAAACAGTCCCTGAAGGCCGGTGCAATGTGTCAGACTTTGTTGGATCCAGGATCCTATGATGACGTTTTGGAACATTTCTGTCATTATTGCACCCAATTAGGGATGCTTCATTTCTGAAAGAAATATCAAGTAGGCGTTGAAACTTAACCACAAGAAGTGTTTGCCGACCGTTCACGTTCACTCCGTCACTACCTCAGGTGACCGGCTCGACGGCAGCAAGTGATAGCTGATCAGTGATCAGTCACCGATTACATTCATCAGCGATGGTCGTTTGATGATCCTGTCTCAAGGCAGACGCACCTAAGTCGCTGCTTGGGTACCTGGCCCTCACGGTGGTCTCTGTGACGGCGCCGTGATCGACACAAACCTTCACCGGGCGCGGCAGTCGGCCGAGCGGCGGCCTGTGTTCGCAGCTTTCCCTGAAGCCGACCGGCTCGGAGGCTCGGAGTGGCGCCGCCACTGCCATCTGTGAGCGGCGGCGCCAACTGGCTGCGGCGGCCACCCGGCGCGGCGGGGGCCGGTGTCGGTACTCGGCCGGTGGCCGCCGGTAACCTATTGATCCCGGCACGAGTCGGGGTATTTGTGGACCGGCTCTGATTGCGTCTGAAGACGGCCAGCGGTGAGCGCGCCACGCCGCACACCGCTGTGGGCCGGTGACGGACCTCGGCTCTGATCTCTGACAAGGTGTGGGGCCGCTCCAGGGGCCGGTGACAGGACCTCTGGGCTCTGACAGAGACACGGCGCCGCACCGCGGGCCGGGGACAGACCTCTGAGCTGTGACAGAGACGCTACGCGGTACGGCCGGCCGGTGACAGACCTCTGGGCTCTGACAGCCGTCAGTGACAGCTAACAATGGTCAGCCGCCACTGCGGTGGCCGGTGACGGGCCCACGGGGTTCCGCTCGGGGTACCGGCCAGTGCCGCCCTCCCTCCCACTCCCTCCCGGATATACGGACCGCCCCCCCCCAGCCCCCCCCCCCCAGCCTGTCCGATGGGCTCACACCGAACTGGACGTGTCACGACGGCCGTGCGGTATTGTGGGGCCGCATTCCGTGCTCTGATGGAACGACTCTCGGGGAATTTATCTGGTGGTGATGGGAAGGGCTGGCGTCTGTTGGCTGGATTATTTGTAGCGCCGATGGCATTGATGATAAACATTGAACATTGAGATGGCACGTGGTGTATTTAGTAAACGATCGTCAGCTCGCCCTGGGGCCCGTTGCAGAACCACAGTGTAAGAGTCAACGGTAGCCATGGAGAATTGATTTCACGTCCTTCTGTTGTCACAATTTATAATTTAGAGACATCTTGGAACGGTGCGGCTGTCATGCGTGACGCCTCCTTTGGTGTGGTGCTATTTGTGTTTCACTCGAGCCTTTCGGGAACGTCCCGTTATGGAATGGGGCTGCTTTGCTGGGCGTTTTGAGACGGTACTTGGCGTCGGACAACAAACAGACAGACACATGGATAGACAGACAGACGCAGACAGACATGGATAGACAGACGGACAACTGCCGTGACCGCTGACGGTACGGCGCGGTGACCGGGTGGAGGCCTGTAACTGGGTCAGAACAGCGCGCGCGGCGCGGCCGAGCTGTCGCCGGCGCGGCCACTCGGACTGGGTCAGGGCTAGCCGCCGCCGCCGCCGCCGCCGCCGCCGCCGCCGTCACTGCGGCTCGGCCGGCACCCGCGGCTCCGCCGCCCGTCACCCGTCAGCGAGCCGAACCCGCTGGTTTCACGGGACGGCCGCCCGGAATGTGGACGGAATGGCTCCGAGCGCCGCTGACGCAAACCCGTCCAGAGCTGCTGGGAACAGGTGATGACACGGGTGCGCGCAGTGAATGAAGAATGTCGGATCGTGTGCGGCCGGGGCGCACAGTGGACCGGTTAGCGTCCTTCTGTCGCCTGGGTGGGAACGCAGGCAGTATAGCAGACGCCACCCTGGCTGCTCACCTGAGGCACACGGTTTCGGCAACGGAAACCTCTGGGTTTCGCTGCTTCCTGCCTCTGCGATCTGTTGGGGCTAGATCTGTGGAGTCTCCGCGGGTGGGAAGGGCTAGGGGCGTGGAATCTCCGCGGGCGGGTCGGGCTAGGGGCGTGGAATCTCCGCGGGCGGGAAGGGCTAGGGGCGTGGAATCTCCGCGGGCGGGAAGGGCTAGGGGCGTGGAATCTCCGCGGGCGGGAAGGGCTAGGGGCGTGGAATCTCCGCGGGCGGGAAGGGTTAGGGGCGTGGAATCTCCGCGGGCGGGAAGGGTTAGGGGTGTGGAATGTTCGCGGACGGCCAATGTAAGCGGCATTCCGGGCGGCCGACCATGCCCGCCAGCAGCTCTCCGGACTCCGGAGCGGTGCGTCACCTTTTGGGGGTGTGGCGGGTCGTCAGCCGCCGGCCGCTGACCGCTGACCGCCGGCCGCTGACCGCTGACCGCTGACCGCTGACCGCCGGCCGCTGACTGCTGACTGTGGGCCGGGTCCGCGGTGGCCTGTTTCCACTGAGACGGACAGAAGAGGGGACAGGTCGCCCCAGTGCTGATCAGGGTCCGGCCGCCGAACCGGGCCGGTCAGCGGCAGGTAGCCGCTCCATGCCGAAGCAGCCTGTGCTCATGGTGAAATATGTGTGTCGATGAGGCAATATTGTAACGATAGATTAATGATGGATAGATACATCGTTGTGAGGCCGGCCCCACCAGCGGTGACCGGTCGCTGCCCTCCCACCGTGTCCGTCCGACGGGTATGGTGACGGCGTGCACGGCTCGCGCGGCAGGTGAAAGTGGTGAACAGGTTTGTGTTTGCCGACCGCCGGACACTGGTCACTGGTCAGTGGACGGCGCCGCGCCGGGTCAGCTGGTGGCCAGCGGGGAGGGGGGGGGACAGAGACGGGGACGCGGAGAGGGGCACTACGGGGCGAGCAGGAGGGACGGGGCACCGCGGCCATAGGGCAACGGTGGATCGGCGGGCAGACATGTGGCGCTGTTGGTACCGACAAAGTGCCTCCGGCCCGCCGGTCAGTCGGTCGGCTGTGGCCGCGGCGGGATTTGGTGTCCCCGGCGGCGCTGTGCCGGACAGGCCGACGGGCTGACCTGGCTAACCGTCGGAATGCCTGCCACTCTCGCCTCCTGGATAGATTCCCGTGACTCAAGGCATTGCGTTGATGAAAGTAAACAGCGCCGCCACCTTTTCGCCTCCATTTATTCCATTGAGCGTCGATTTGTGTTTTGTGCCGCGCTGTGTTCGCCGTACGAGTACCGCACTTTGCCGAGTTGTAACGTGTACCTTTGTGATGTTCAAGGTCCCTCTTTAAACACCTGACCGCCTCATCTCCGTCTGACTGTCTGTTACCTGTGACTGTCCCTCTGTCTCGCTGGCCCTCCCCGTCTGACCGCCCCCTCCCGGGTGTTTCAGGACGCGCCCGTCACGCCGCTGCAGCGCACGCCGGAGCAGCACGGTGAGCTCCGCCGCTGTATGTGCGGTAGTTGTGAGCGCGTCTCGCTGTCGTGTTCAGGTACACAGTCGGTGCATTGAGGCCGGTACCGACCGGGGACGGGATCGATCCGCGGAATGGGGCCGCCGCATACCGCTTTGGCTCGCACCTGGGCCCGCGCTGCAGTCGTTACCTTCCCGGGTCAGCCCCATCAGAAGGGCGGCGGGGGGGGGGGGGGGACGGGATGTCTCACTGCTCCCATATACTAGTGCGGACAAATCACACTCCTCCGCCCCGCACCCACAGCCCTGTGTGATGTCCTTGGGTATGTTCGTGTGTATGTGTGTGCGTGACCTGTGTGAGTCGCTGTGCACAGCTGAGTGTGCAACCAGCCGCTGGCTTGGAGCTCGGTGGTGCGCTGAAGCTGGGCAACCATTGATTGGAGCGTCGGGCGGCGGAGCGGAGCCCGGCCGGTCACTCGGCGCGCTGACCGGGCCCTGTGTGACGCTCGTTACAGGTCGGGAGCCGGCCGCGCCGCGGGACGACACGGAGAGGCGGCGCGGCCGACCGGCGGCGCCGCCCGCTCCGACGGCGCCCGGCCGGCCGGCCGCCGCGCCCGCGCCCGCCTCTGCCGCCATACCGTGAGTAGCGCTGCTACATCGTGAGTACGCGTCTGAGTGTTTGATCGGTGGATTGTTTCTTACCTTTTATCGCCTTCAGGTGTGCTTTCTCTGACGCAACGGGCCGTGTTGTACGCGAATTTGTCCATACCGTTCAAATGACCAGCCCCGTCTGCGCTGGTTTGCGTTCAGTGAGTGCAGCACACTGTGTTACGGTAGCCCGTGTTATGGTGCACGCCGCACTGGGACCGTGCAGCCGCCGGCGGGGGAGCCCCCCTCCCCCAGCTGCACCCTCGGCCTGTCTTATTACCGACACGAACCACGGTCACGGGATCAGCAGTCAGGGGTCGCCGGCGCCCGTCGCGGCGTGTCATTATCGCCTGTGCACGGAGGACGGCAGTGTGTGAGATGGCGCATTAGCACCTCGCCGCAGCGGTTTAAATCAGGCCACCAGGAAAGGCGTGATCGTGACATATGCTGATAATTTCCAGCGCGATAGAGATTGCTGCAATGATGTGAGAGATCGAACACAACACTGGTACTGTCGTTATGGAAGCGCACTCAGTGTAAGAAATGAAACCGATGCCCGTGCTTGGCACATGCTCATTTGGAACTCATTGTCCGTAAAGTTTCAATAGAGGCCTGCTGATTTTCCTGGTCGTGTAACTGCTGAACCAGACGGACGGGCGAGGACAGTACGGTCGGCTCCTGGGCCAGGGTCGCGCGTGTCGCCGCTCCAGCTCAGCTGTGGCGGCGCCGCGCTCCCTCGGCGCACTGGTCCAGCCCTCGGCCGCGGCCGGAGGACCGGAGTACTATGGTGACTCTGGCTCTACCGTGACTCTGTTTCAGCTCTGTCGGAGGTTCTGACTACTGTGACTGTGTTTCAGCTGTCGTTCGGAGGACTCTGACTCTGACTGTGGTGTGACTCTGTTTCAGCTCTCTGTCGGAGGACCTGACTCTGTCGGAGGACTCTGACGATGACTGTGGTGTGACTCTGTTTCAGGTCTCTGTCGGAGGACCTGACCCTGACTGTGGTGTGACTCTGTTTCAGGTCTCTGTCGGAGGACCTGACTCTGTCGGAGGACTCTGACGATGACTCGGCGGCGCACAAACACCAGCATCTCCCTCAGCAGCCGGCGGTGTCGGTGTCGGCTTCCCGGGGCTCCGGCCGCCTCTCCGACCGGTCCAGGTCAGTGCGATCGGCCGCCTACCCCAGGGGCATGGCTGTCTGTGTGCCAACAGGGGTAACGGAAAGTCAGTGAGGACCAGTCTTTCTACCCAGGGGGCACGGCTGTCTGTGTGTCAGTAGGGGTAACGGTCCAGGTCAGTGCGACCGGCCCGTCTACCCCAGGGGCATGGCTGTGTCAGCAGGGGTAGCGGTCCAGGTCAGTGCGATCGGCCCGTCCTCCTACCCCAGGGGCATGGCTGTGCCAACAGGGGTAACGGTCCAGGTCAGTGAGGACCTGCCCGCCGGTGCCAGGGCACAGCTGGGGTACCGGAGGCTCATCATGGGTGGGGTGCGGGAGCTGTGTCCCAGCAGAGATCACAGACAAATCACTGACTGACGAGATGCACGAGCACGAACAGGTCGACGGGCCAGCGGAGGGCGTGGACCACAGTGTGCAGTCAGGTCTGAACCAGAGGTCAGTGGTGACCTCTGGTTCCTCTGGAGGTCGCTGTCGGTAGGTCAGGGTCAGGCTCGGCCCGCTATGTCGGTAGGTCAATCTCGGCCCGCCGTCGGTAGGTCAGGGTCAGTCTCGGTCCGCCGTCGGTACCGCAGCTGGTCAGTGTCGGTGCCGGGAGGTCGGTCTGTCCGCTGCCGACTCCGGCGCGGTGCGGAGAGCGGCCGAGCTGTCCCCGCTCGCCGGGCGAGCTGTGGCCGAGCCGTCCCCGCTCGCCGGTCGAGCTGTCCCCGCTCTCCGGCCGAGCCGTCCCCGCTCTCCGGCCGGCCGGCACTCCTTTCACCCAGCCTTGGCGGCGGATTTCGCCGCAGAGCGGACCGCGCCGCGTTCCGGTTCCTCCGGTTTTCGTCGGCATTTGATGGCTCTGCCGCGGCTGGCCTCCCTGTAGAGGAGCTCCCATTAGTTCCATGTTTCCGCTGGTCCAGGGACGGCGGCCGGGCTGGCACCGGTGGCGCCGGTGTGTGTCAGAGCGGCGGGGAGCCCGGAGCGGGGTGTCCCCAGTAGGCAGTCCCCAGCTCGCAGTCCCCCAGTACTGAACCAGACCTCTGGGGGCCGGTCAGGGGTGGGGTGGGAGGGGGGGGGGGGAGCCGACTGTGGTCTCGTCACACGACATCGTGCCATCGGCACACCGTCATGTCAATGCATGGTCACATGGTGTTACCACACCATCAGATGGTCACATCCATGTTCCATATTGTAACATGTCACCTATTCACCCCTCCGTCACAGGTCTCACCTCCACAGTCAGAGGCCACACCCCACAGTCACCGCCACACCCTCCACAGTCACAGGTCACACCTCGCTGTCACAGGTCACACACCCACAGTCACGCACCGATCACTCGATCGGCCTGCTCTCCCCACGTGTCGGGCTGTTGGGTAGCTGCCAGCCCCTCCCACCCCGCTCCCACTCCCACGCTCACTCTCCCCGGCGGCTCGGCTGTGCCACGTGACCCACTCCCGCCGGCCATGGCGCCGTCACGTGACTGGGCTGTGGCTCCGGCGGCCGGGTCACTTGATGTGGCGGCGGTGTCGTGAGTCGGTTTGAACAGGTTTGGCGTGGCCCGCGGGCCGGCTGCGGTGTCTGCTGGGGAGGGGACGGGGGTGTCGTCACCTAGCCCTTTCCTCACCGACGCCCACATGGGACCGGCCGTCCTGTGACCGGACTGGAGCCCGGGATCACAGTGTGTTTGAGCCGTCTATTTCGAGCGGTGACACCAGTACGCCACACGTGATCGGGGACTCGGAGTGACGAAACCGGCTGGCTGGGAGAGCAGCGAGTGTCGGGAGCGGGAGCAGGGGAGAGCAGGACCCGGCGACTGTTTGTGTGTCGCCGCGGTCCGACCAGAGGCCGCCCGCCGTCACACTGTGACTGTGACCTGCACCAGTGTGTCGGCGGAGGTGTGCTGGGTGCGGCCGGCCGGAATGGCACGCCCTGCGGCGGCCGCTGGCGGAACAGTGGCGCGCCGGGCCGATTTCCCGAGCCGTGTCACTTTCCCCGGCGGAGCGGCTGGCCGCTCCTGGCCGCCGCTGGATGTCATAGGGCCTCTCACGGCGGCGGGTTCCGTCTGATCGATCCCGTCACCGAGTCAGCCCGCGCGGTCCCCAGCTCTGTGTCAGCAGGAGGCTACCGTCAGCTCACACACGAGGTAATCCGCGGAAGCAGTTTGTGTGTCTTGGTAGTCTGTGATGTCCGCTTTAGCGTATCGTCTGCCGGCTCGCTGCTGTGGAGACGCCTACTATGACGCCCTCAATGAAGCCGCCTGTGTAGTATGCGATGCAGAGGCCCGGCAGAGCGTCTGCGGCCCGTTCGGTGTTCGGGCCCCGCGGTCCGGACATCGGTACGTACCGCTCAGCCCGCCGCAGCCAGCGGCCCGCCGGGCTGGCAGCGCCGCCGTCCGCAGTCGATCCTCTGGGTGACAGGGATCCGTCACCCGGGTATCCCCGTCATCCTCAGGGTGACGGATATACCCGCCACACGGGCACTGCAACTGTGACAACTGTGCTACAGTGCTGCAGCTATTGTTACCCTATTTAGGTATATCCACTCAAAAGTCATGAGGCACGTCTAACAAAAGTTCATGTCAACATATCAGCGCATGATTGTCACGAACAATGTCTCCATATTTATGTTACCAATGTATGCAGCTGTAACTGCTGGCCGTCTGATCTGCCACCTGTGTTTGTGAGGGGCCGGGCTTTCCGTGTCCGCTGACGTCTGTTCGAGGCGGCGTCGGGGGCGCAGCTGCCGCCGGCCCGCAGCCGCCGGGGCCTCGTAGCCGCCGGGGCTCTCGACTCTGTCCGGTGACGGCCCGGTTAGAGCCGTGGCAGGCTCGGCGGGCCGCCAGCGGTGGCAGCAGCGAAGGTGGTCAGAAGGGGACGCGCCTCACCGACGGCGCAGCACTGTTGTAGAGCATATCACCCAGTCCCGACTGGAGCTCTTTTTGACCTAATAGTGGCCCTCAAGGCGCCGCTGTCGCCCGGTACTGTGTACTTAGGGCTGACGTGATGAGCATGCGCTGATCAGCCAGCACCTCAGTGTTAGTGGCTCAGCGGGCGGCGAGTCCGTTCACTGGTGTGTCCGAAATCGGCGTGTGTGTGCTGTGGCCCCGCTGTACCTCGCTCTGTAGGTCTGTACTGCTCAGCTGCAGACTGATCCGGGCGGCTGCCGCACGCGGCTCGCAGTGCCGCGGTAACCTTTAGCCGCTGTTTTTCGTGCTGTTTGACCGGCGCCGTATACACCGCGGCGCGGCCGACACCGGCCGACATTTTGCCAGACATTTTCAGTACGACACTGAGCGGGTCACGGGCCGGCACACGGGGCGCCGGCCGACCGGCCGCTCTCTCTCCGCGCCGCCGCCGGTCGGCCGGGGCGCCTCTCCGGGCTGAGCGTGCGGACCGGACCAGCTGGCTATGACCGGAGCGGGCGGCCGGGGCGACACGGGGACCGGAGCGAACTGACTACACGTCGCAGCCCGGCCGGGGACCACCCGCAGCCGCCGGGGTGACCGGAGCGGGCGGCCGGGGCGACACGGGGACCGGAGCGAACTGACTACACGTCGCAGCCCGGCCGGGGACCGCCGGAGCGGGCGGCCGCCGCCGGGGTGGCTGGGACGGACGGGCGGGGAGTCCACGGGGTAATGAAACCCCTGCTTGGGTGGACAACGGGCGGTTCCTGCCTCGTCCTGTCGCCGTCTCTTCCAGCGATGGATGGCGTCTTCGGT
Source organism: Amphibalanus amphitrite (assembly GCF_019059575.1). Lineage (NCBI taxonomy): Eukaryota > Metazoa > Arthropoda > Thecostraca > Balanomorpha > Balanidae > Amphibalanus > Amphibalanus amphitrite. The sequence continues at coordinate 371,325 of NW_024881786.1, forward strand.
AGCGCCGGAGAGCTGAGATCTGTCGGCCGGCCGGCCGGGCCGTGGTGAGACGGTGCAGTTAGCAGTACCACTCAGAGCCGTGTGGCTGGCCTATCGATCCTGGCCGGGTGCTAGGCGCCGCCAACCGTCCGACTGGCCAGCTCAGTTGAAACGCGCGCCAGACGGGCGGCCTGATTACCGAGCTGCCGGGAGCGGGTCGGCGGGGGGAGTTACGGGGAAGGTCCGGGAGTCGGGGGAGTCACGGACCAGAGGGACGGCTGGGGAGTCGGGGGAGTCACGGACCAGAGGGTCGGCTGGGGAGTCGGGGGAGTCTGTCTGGGGGAGTCTGGGGATCAGGCAGGGTCGGCGCTGGCCGTGGGGCGGCCCCAGATGGCGGCGCGCAGGGACCAGCAATATCAAGACACTTAACGTGACAGTTCTTTGGAGCTCCCGCTCCGGATTGCTAACCATCCATATTTGTTGGAATCTGGAACTTGCAGGAAGCCGGAATGACCCTGCAACTCACAGTATTTTACGATCCTGCGGGCCTGACTCAACCTGGAAAGGGCGTTGGGGTTAACTGCCTCAATAACGTCGCTGGCTGGCTGGCATGACTGAATGATAATGTGCTACGCGAAAGGGCATGACGCCGCGCGGAGCGAGTAGCAGACGGCTGCGTGGGGCGGTGACGGGCGCTGTCCAACCCGTGCATCCGGCTGCCGCTGCCGAGGTGCCGGCCGGCGGAGGAGCCGCTCGGGCTGTAAGTGTAGGTGCCGTGAATCATTCTCCGGCTATCCTGGCGGTCCCGGCGGCAAGGCCGGCCGGCCGGGCGCGCTGCACCGTTACCGGTCCCGGTCGGGGCGGCCGGAGACGGGCCGACGGGCGGGTCGGACGGGCCGACACTGGCAGCGCGGCGGGGCGGCTCGGTGTGGGAGGTGTGGCCAAATGGGAGCTCGAGAACCAGCTGGAAGGAGGACTTCTGCACTCGACAAGGCATCCTGGAATCCCGGAAATCAAATATATTCAACCTAATTATAGGGTGTTGGCATGGCTCCCATGAATATGTTCGGATCATTAGAGTTTCCACTCGCTGCATTAATCCCCTCTCAGCGTGCATCGACAGGAAGCAACAGTCTCGGTGGCGCCTCGGAATGCAAACTTCTGCTGCTCTGTGAGGTTGGCTGATGGCTCTGCCAGCCGCTCGGATGCAGGCCGGGGAGAGCGGCTGCTGGCGCTGGTTATCTCGGCCATCTGTGAATTAATTAATTAGTTAATGACACGGGCGGCTGGCGCAGCGGACCGGTGTATCACCGGGACAGCTCCGACCGCGGCGGCTCGGCCGGATCGATGGCCCCCGCAGCGGGGTTGTGCGGCGTACGCACACGGCCCGAGACGCGGGACAGAGGCGCCTCGACGGTCTGCTCAGACGCCGTGGTGAGCGCGACAGCGACTAATGTAGTCGCTATATTGTACTTCAAGAAGAGCACTGTCCGTTTGGTCCGGGTAGAGCCGCAGCAAGTTCTGTGCCTGGTATGACACAGGGGGCACCTGTAAGTGGTTCCGTCAGACCGGCGTCGCTGCGCGGTGGTGGGTTCGCTCCTCTCCAGCAGAGTCCAGCACCACACACACCTCCTGCACACGCTTGGCATTATCAAACCCAGAATGAACACGGTTCCTCTGAACTTAGACACGATTGCACGCCTGATGGTCTAAATTCGAGCCCATCGCCATTCCCATGGGCTGAACTTAACGTCAGAGCTGGTGTTTTGACCTCTGCCGTGACCCTTGGTGAACCGTGTGCCCCGTCTTTCTGCGAGTTCCGGTGACCTTTTCGTGACCGAGCCGTCGTCCATTACTGCTGAGCGCCACTGCCGCCGCCTGCTGCTGGCGGCCCCTGTGGACCGCTGTGAATTCACGGGTACCGGCGTGTGGTGGTCGGCTGGGGACAGGTGGGGACTGGTGTGGGGACCGGAGTTCGTCCCGCCGTGTGTTCTGACGTGTGTCCCGCCCGCCGGCCCGCCGTCTGACCGTTCCTCCGTCTCTGCCCGCAGGCCGTCTCCGTCCGGATCCGCCGACCGGCCGGCAGCGCCCTCGGCCAAGTCGGCCGCCGCGCCGGCCGCCGCCCCGGCCGTGCGCGTGGCCTCCAGCTGCTCGTCGAGCGAGTCCGGCTCAGAGTCCGAGTCGGATGACTCTGCCGACGAGCTGCGCCCGGTGCCGGCGGCGGCCGAGCCGGCGCCCGGCTCCCCGGCCGAACAGAAGGTGAGCCGCCGACCGCGGGCGCCGCCGGTCCGACAGAGCTGGCGGGGGGCGCCGGTCGGGCCTTCAGAGCCTGTGTCGGCGTCGCGGTGACCAGGTCCTGCACATCCGCCCCCCCCCCCCCCCCCACCAGCTCTTACTGTCGCCGTGCCGTCCCCTCATGTAGCAAATCGCTGCATCCTCCAGCGCTCTCCACTGTTATGTTCCTTCATGCATCCCTATGTTGCCGGTACAGTATAGTCATTTTCCTGACCCAGGGTTTCCCTTTCTTTCACCCTCCCACGTGTCTCCCCCTTCTCACCTTCTTCTGTGACTTGTGTCACCCTCTGTACCGCCTCACACCATAGGACCGGGGGCTGTACCGCCCTCTGTATCCATTCCACCCTGTGTCACAGTCCACCACAGCAGTCACCACCCCGTCGGACCGGGGGTCGTCTGAGAGACGAGAACTGTCCATTAGGGCCGCGCAGGGGGCTGCCGGCCACACGGCGGGGCGGGTCTCTCTCTCTCTCTCTCTCTCTCTCTCTCTCTCTCTCTCTCTCTCTCTCTCTCTCTCTCTCTCTCTCTCTCTCTCTTTCTCTCTCTCTCTCTCTCTCTCTCTCTCTCTATCTCTCTCTCTCTCTCTCTCTCTTTCTCTTTCTGTGGTTTGTCTCCCTCTCCCACTCACTTACCCCTTTGGGACCCTGTACTCACGTACAGGGTTATACAGGGCTATTTATCTGGCTAAAAAGGCTTAACTTTGTCCCACCTCGCTCAGTGGTCAACAGTTGGAGAGGGAAGCTATGTCTTTCTGTCCGATGACACGTGATGCGTGTTTGATGACGCCGTGTCCGTCCGATGACGTCCGTGTCCGTCCGATGACGTCCGTGTCCGGTTGCAGGAGGGCGGCGACAGCCCCACCAAGCTGGGCGTCCAGTGGAGCCTCAGCTCCATCATGGGCAAGGACTCGGCCAGCACGCCCGTCTCGTCCATATTCGACGGCACGCCCGTCAGAAAGGTGCGCCAGCGCCGCCGCCGCTGCCGCCGCGCCGCCCCGGCGGCCGCCGCGCCAAACATACTCGGCCGCAGTCGGGAAAACCGCTCTGACGTCATGAAGAGCCGTGGACATTTCAATGAACAGTGAACGCGAGATCATAATACCTGAAAAAATATCGCTTCGAAGGTGGCCTTTTTCTTCCAGTTTTGAACCCGGCCTTCACTTTCATGAAATGTTCCCTTTCACTTTTTTCAAACCAATGCTGGAATAAGCTGCTCAGTCATACAGGCCTCTCTCCGTCTGACATGTACCAGTGTACCTGATATCCGATATAAGTATCCAGTGTTCTGTTTGACCAGCTGTGCCAGTGTGTGCGTTATGCAGTGTTCTGACCTCCGTACTCTGTGTCCGCTGGCAGCTGTCGCCGCCCGAGTTTCCCGGCAGCGTGGACCCCATGGGGCCGAGCAGTGCCGAGCCGCTGGACGCCGACGGTCAGGACGACGGCATCTCCATCGAGGACCTGGTCACCCAGGTACGTACCGCGTGCAACTGCACATTTACCTCAGAGAGGGTCTGGTCACCCAGGTACGTACCGCGTGCAAATGAACATCTCTACAGAGAGCCTCGTCACCCAGGTTCATACCTCGTGCACATCTGCAGACAGGACCTGGTCACCCAGGCTAGGTCTGCGATAGTGTACAGATCGGGCAGGCTGGTCGATTTCGGGTCCGCCCTTCTCGTACGTGGTTTACGGCGGGCCACCGACAGCGACTGACCGCCCCCTTCTGTTGCCGTTACTGATGACCACCCCCGTCGCCGTGACTGACCGCCGTGTGCCGCCCGCCCAGGTGAAGTCGGGCTCGCCGCTGCTGCTCTCGGACGGCCCGGCGCCGATGGAGATGTCAGACGACTCGTCCGGCTCCGAGGACGAGCCGCGCCGGCCGGCCGAGCAGCCGGCGGCCGCCGCGGCCGGCAGCAGCGTACGCTCCACCGGCGGCGGCAGCCGGCCGCGGCCGCGACTCTCCGCCCTCAGTGAGAGCGATAGTGAAAAGGTGGAACGCTCGAAACGGCGCGCGCCGCCGGCCGAGGGCGCGCCGCGCCGGCCCGGCCGGCCACGGGTCAAGCAGAAGCCCTCACCGCGGCGGCCGCCCAGTGACAGTGACTCGGACTCAGACGCCGAGGCGCCGCCGCCGCCACCGCCGCCCACCCGGCCGCCGCGGCCGCCCGGCCGGCCGCCCAACCCGCCGCCCAGCAAGGGCAGCCTGAAGGCGGCAGCGCCGGTGGAGGCGGCGCGGCCTGGCCGGGGCCGCGGCCGGCCCAGCCCCAGCTACCCGTCGCGCGAGATGATCAGCACCACCGACTCGTCCGACTCCGAGTCTGCGCCGTCGGCGTGCCGCCGGGTGGCCGCCGCCAGCAGTGACGACGACCGGCCGGCGCCCATGGCGGCCCCGGCCCCGGCACCGGCGCCGGCGGCGGCCGCCGTGTCCGACTCGTCCGACTCGGACTCGCCGCCCAAGCTGGACGCCGGTGGCGTGAGCACCAGCGACGCTAACAAGAAGGCCACCGTCAACCGGCTCTTCTTGCACCGCGTCAAAAAGTCGACGCCGCGCGGCCGGCCGGCCAACTCGAGCGAGCGCAGCGAGGGGCACGCGTCCCCGGCGGCGGCGCCGACGCCGCCTGCCGCGCCGCTGGCGCCGCCGCCGCCGCCGGCGCTGCTGGCCACGCCGGCCGTGCCGCTGCCGCCGCTCAGCCGGCACAACGGCGTGCCGGTGCTGCGCTGTCGGATAGAGAAGCGGCTCGTGCAGCGGACGGACGCGCGCGACGAGCCGCCGCCGCAGACGGAGCTGCGCCGCGCGGACGTCAAGGCGGAGCCGCCGGCGGCCAGTTCGGTCCGCTCGACGGCGTCGGCTGGCTCTCCGGCCACCTCCGGCCAGAAGCGGCGGCGCCGCGACTCGGACCGGCGCGCCAAGAAGGAGCGACGCGACGAGGCCGCCTCTAAGTGAGTACCGCCGGCCGGGCGCGCCGTGGGGTGCGCCGGCGGGCTGGTGGGGTGTGTCGGGGGCTGCTGGGGTGTGCCGGTGGGCGCAGTGGGATGTGTCTGGGCTGGTGGGGTGTGTCGGCGGGCTGGTGGGGTGCGCCGGCGGGCTGGTGGGGTGTGCCGGTGGGCTGGTGGGATGTGCCGGCGGGCGCAGTGGGGTGTGTTGGGGGCCTGGTGGGGTGTGTCGGTGGGCGCAGTGGGATGTATCGGTGCCACGGTGGGCTGATGGGATGTGTCGGGGCTGCTGGAGTGTGTTTGGCACGATGGGATGGGTCTGGACTAGTGAGATGTGTTTGGCGCAATGGGATGTGTCGGTGGCTGCTGGAGTGTGTTTGGCACGCTAGGATGTGTCTGGACTGGTGCGCTGGTGGTCTGTGCCGGTCGGCCAATTGCAACCGGTTTGTGTTGGCATGTCTCATGTTTCCAGCGTGTTGGGAAGTGTCTGTACGTTGGTCGCTATGATTGTCGTAGGTGAGGTGCGTCCCCGTTTTCACCGGTTTTCACAGAAAATTGGAAAAGTTATCATGTCTTTATATCTTGAGGTGTTCCCCAACAGCCCCGCACAGCTATTCTTCAGACTCGGAACTTTTAATTGGCCAAACGTTAGAACAACGCATTATTCCACGCATGTACGCGGTATATGAGTAGCAAGAAGCGATAAGCTTCAGATTGGAACTGATAATAGGTATCAGGCTGTCTGATGGAATCCGTCTTGTTAGGCAATAGGCACTCAAGCGGTCACACCCTTTTTTACTTCGTTTAAATTGCCGCAGACTCGTCTTTTTCGTTGAGGCTTCCGTTGTTGCGGTTACTGACAGTTTTACTGGTCATATCCTGTTTCACCTTGTTCGCTGCTGTAAAGTTCCTATGACTCCTCGTAAACGTCTGATATGCCCTATGGTAGCATTGAGTACCACGTAGTAACATCAAGTTTCTATTCGCCACCTCATTTAGTATGGGTTACTTAGGCGATGGATCTGGGAATCTTTCCATGATGTCCATTCAGCTGTGCTGTGCTGTGCCGCTGATTGTGCTGAGTGGTGTGTGCTGTTTCGGTTGATGTGCTGTTTCGTCTCCCGATCAATGGCCGGACTGTGTGGTCGTATTGTTTGCTGTGCCGGGTAGTGTCCTCCCCCTGAGCCCGCTGACGGCGCGGTGTTGCCGGCAGGCGGCGGCTCGGCCCCGTACCGTTCTGTGTTTTCATTATGTGTGCTGTGTTGGGTGTGCTGTGCCGGGTGATGTGCCCCTCCGCCGGGTGATGTGCCGCTCCCTCCCTCCTGTGCCCGCTGACGGTCCGGTCTCTGCCCGCAGGCGTCTGCCCGGCTCCGTGCCGTGCTGTGCCAGTACCGTGTACTGTGCTGTCCAGTGTTGTGCTCTGTGCCGTGTCGGGTTCCCTCCCGTCTGTGCCCGCTGACGGTCCGGTCTCTGCCCGCAGGCGGCGGCCCGGCTCGGTTCACTCCAACACGCCGTGCGGCGCCGGCCAGCCGGCCGACCAGCCGGCCGCCGAGGAGGACGGGCCGCTGGGGAAGCGCCGCGCCGCCGACGAGCCGCGCACGCACACACCGACCGGCGGCCCGGCCGGCCAGCACGAGCACAGGGTGAGGGGTGATAGTCGGGCTACCTACACACACACGGCGGCCCGGCCGGCCAGCACGAGCACAGGGTGAGGGGTGATAATCGGGGTACCTACACACACACGGCGGCCCGGCCGGCCAGCACGAGCACAGGGTGAGGGGTGATAATCGGGGTACCTACACACACACGGCGGCCCGGCCGGCCAGCACGAGCACAGGGTGAGGGGTGATAATCGGGGTACCTACACACACACGGCGGCCCGGCCGGCCAGCGCGAGCACAGGGTGAGGGGTGATAATCGGGGTACCTACACACACACGGCGGCCCGGCCGGCCAGCGCGAGCACAGGGTGAGGGGTGATAATCGGGGTACCTAGTACACACACACGGCGGCCCGGCCGGCCAGCGCGAGCACAGGGTGAGGGGTGATAATCGGGGTACCTACACACACACGGCGGCCCGGCCGGCCAGCGCGAGCACAGGGTGAGGGGTGATAATCGGGGTACCTACACACACACGGCGGCCCGGCCGGCCAGCGCGAGCACAGGGTGAGGGGTGATAATCGGGGTACCTACACACACACGGCGGCCCGGCCGGCCAGCACGAGCACAGGGTGAGGGGTGATAATCGGGGTACCTACACACACACGGCGGCCCGGCCGGCCAGCGCGAGCACAGGGTGAGGGGTGATAATCGGGGTACCTACCTACACACGGCGGCCCGGCCGGCCAGCACGAGCACAGGGTGAGGGGTGATAATCGGGGTACCTACACACACACGGCGGCCCGGCCGGCCAGCGCGAGCACAGGGTGAGGGGTGATAATCGGGGTACCTACCTACACACGGCGGCCCGGCCGGCCAGCACGAGCACAGGGTGAGGGGTGATAATCGGGGTACCTACACACACACGGCGGCCCGGCCGGCCAGCGCGAGCACAGGGTGAGGGGTGATAATCGGGGTACCTACACACACACGGCGGCCCGGCCGGCCAGCGCGAGCACAGGGTGAGGGGTGATAATCGGGGTACCTACCTACACACGGCGGCCCGGCCGCCGGCCAGCACGAGCACAGGGTGAGGGCCCGAGGGGGTGGTAATCGGGGCGTACAGTGAGAGGTGGCTGCAGCACACGACGGGACCGAGAGGGGACCGCCAATGTGAGACTCCAGGAGCACAGTGACGGAGCTGGAGCTTAGTGTGAGACAGATCATGAGACGCAGTGGGTACATACCAGGGATACCAGCCACCGGGGACGACACATGGCTGGGAGGCTAGTGAGACACAGAGAGAGAGAGAGAGCAGCTAGACACAGCGCGGGTGGCCGAGTCCAGGGGCTCCGTCTGAGCCTGTGTGTTTGTGCAGGCGGACTGAGTCTCCGAGGGCCGGCGTCCGGGAGCTGGCTGCGCCACATTTGCCCGTCTGACTGACCGTGTGTGTGTGTGTGTGTCGGCAGATTGAGTCGCCGCCTACCGGAGTCCGGGAGGCAGACAGCAGTACAAACCCCAGCGCCGAGCCTTACGACAGCAACGTACCGCAGGCGCTCTACACCAACCAGCCCTTCCCCATCCCGGCGTGAGTACCGGCTCCTCCCCTACAGCGGCTGAGCTCCCGCCCTTCCCCACCCCGGCGTGAGTACCGGCTCCTCCCCATAGCGGCGTAAATTACACCAACCAGCCCCTCCCCATCCCGGCGTGAGTCGTACCCGCTGTTTTGATGTGTGTGGACCGTTGCCGATTTGTCTTTAGCGCTGCCTCCTAATGGGCTGTATGTAACTGTACGGCTGTGCTACCGCCAATAACGTCCAGTGAATGCCGCCGGCCTGCAGCCCCGCTCATTTCGTCCCCAGCTGCCATGTTCATTGTCCATTATTGTCATGTTCATCCCATCATCGCATGGATCATTACATCATCACCATTCATGCACATCAAATCGCGACCAAAAAGTTAATATCAAACATTGAAATGGAACAGGCGCTACCGTCCACTGTGCGGTCGTTCTTTGCCAAGATATCGTTAATTTTATACTTGTTGGCCAACAGACGAACCTTTCAGTGGCGTGCAAGCATTCCATTCTGATTATATAATTATGTAATTAATTATGTAATAATTATTAATTAATAATAATTATTATTAATTAGTATAATTATTAATAAATAATAATTATGTAATTATGTAATAATCACTGCACTGTCAGCTTTTCATAATTTCTGCATAGGCGCTTCCGACCAGATATATGTTAAAGTTTTACTCTCAAGTGTTAAGTTTTGTTGGCTGGAGTCATGTTATTTTTTTGAGCGTCATGCTTTCAACGTTTCAATTCCAGTGTTCATCAGACTTCGAAGTATTTTTTTTGCACATTTCTTACTATTTATAAAATTGCATTTTGTATCAATTGTGATGCTTCGTGCTTCAAATGTTCAACTGTTATCAGTATCTTTCTTTAACTGTAACTGATGTATGCGTATTCATATTGTGTATTCTTCTTCTGCTATTCGATGCTTTTATAAGACATGCTACGCTAGAATAGATAATAGCCTAGCTGTTATGCCTCTGCTGAAGTCCTTCACGCTGCGCTTTCCTGCCTGACGCCTATGAGTTTGCTCTGCACTGCCTGGCTCCGCTATCGCTGGTCCGCGCGCCCGCTCTGTCCTATCTGACGGCGCCGCCCGCCCCGCGGACACTCGGTCACCGTGTGGAAAATTGGGGAGCTTCTATCGCAGACTGTCGGCGGCTCCAGTTTCTGTAGCGCACTGCCAGGGCTCCTTCTGTAGTGAATCACCAGCGGCTCCTTCTGTAGTGAATCACCAGCGGCTCCTTCTGTAGTGGATCACCAGCGGCCCCTTCTGTAGTGAATCGTCAGCGGCTCCTGTAGTGGGCTGTTGGCGACTTCATCAACACAATAGAAGCCTACCAGTTGCTTTTATACCGGAACGTGTCAGCGGTTCCTTTGGCGAAGTGACGGCGCTTTCCAGTATCCAATTGCCAGCGTCTCCTTCTATAGCTGACTGCTAGAGGCTCCTTACATATCTTACTGCCAGCGGCCCGTGGGGCCTCTTTGCATCGCAGCTCCTCTCAGCTGCTTCTCTGCTTTTCGACGCTCGGATGCCCGATAGATATTCTGCAGTCGAGACTTGATTGCCTCTGTTTTAGGTATTGCTCTCAAGTGTCTGGATAGCGAGGCTTGGATAGATAACAGCTGATTCTGGTTACTGATATGCCTCGGCACTTTATCTCGCTTTTTGCTGATGGCTTTCGAGAGCGGGTTGATATTTTTGCTAGCCACGGTACCATAGTTAAAGATATTTTACCTCTTCAATCAACAAATCCTAGTGTTGAACCACAGTGCTTCCACTTAGTCGGCTTGCCGCTTCTTCCTGGCTATCTGTCCGTTTCTCAGTATCGGTTGGGCTCGTCTATGAGCTGCCCTGCCCTGTCTGTATTCGAGGCATGCATGTGGGGGCCGCCGTGCCCCGGCTGGTCCGTGTGACGGCCGGCCCGCCGCCGCCGCGAGCGTGACCGTCTTCTGGGCTCTCTGGCAGGACGTCGTGGTTTGAGGCGCGCTCTCCGTGCGTAGACTCGTGTCTGGACGAGTACGTGGATAGGTGGGTTCCGCCGCCCCCGCGGTAGGTATATCGAGTCCGCCGGCCGCGCGCGACACGTGACTGAGGCCGCCGAGCCTCCCTGACAGACGTACCGCGCCGCTCCTGACTGCTGTCGGGCCGCCGGGCCTCCCTGACAGACGTACCGCGCGACTCCTGACTGCTGCCAGGCTGTCAGGGGCTCCCTGTCATTCTGACCGGCCGGGTACTGGGCTACTGACTGACGGACAGGGCTCTGAGAGCTTATGACTGTCGGACCGGACCGGAAGGTTGGGGGGGGGGGGGGTGCTGCTTACAGCACCCCATTCAGGAATATATTCCGGCTAGTCGACAGTTTGACTGTATAGCTGCCTGACTACCTGCGGTTCTCTGTAGGCTAGGCCATGCTGGGCCGGCTCGCGGTCCCAGTGACTAACAGACTGATGTGGTCTGTGTTCGGTGACGCCTGGTCCGACTAACCGTCAGACTTGTAGACTGGTCTGGCTGGAGACGCCTGGATTGACTGACAGACAGACTGGATTGACCGACTGGCAGACAGACTGACTGACTGGGTCGAGGCGTCCCCAGACTGATGGCGCTGCTCGGAGGTCCGTACGATAGGCAGACTGACTGGGTCGGGTACCCCCAGACTGAGGTAGCGCCGCTCCCAGGCCCGCCCGCCGCTCAGGCTGTCCATGTAACCGCTGAGCGCTCCTCGTGTGTCCGTTTGCTGCTGCATGCCCGCCGGTAACCGCTGCTGTGCCGTCGCGACTGAGCTATAGCCAAGCCCAACAGCAGTCCTCGTACGTTCAGTGTCTAGAATACATACGGAGGATGGTGATGATAGCTGAATGTCAGATGATGCTTCCCTGCCTGTCATAACGGCATTGAACTAACGCGGTCAGAAGTCATGATTAAAACTAGCAGTCAACGCGATTATCTAAAATCATTCCATTACTTTATTCATCATTCACTCTCATTAAATCATTTCATTCATTCATCATCATCTATCTCATCGTCACGATTGTCATTGTAACCTGTTCGGTGTATCCTGCAGCCTGCGTCCCCCGCCGTGTGTACATCTCACCTCCGGTGGTGTTGGCCCGATACCGTGACTGTCCCGGAGGCACCTGCGCGGACCCTCCCCAGCCCCAGTCCCGGGGGCGGGCCGGCCAGGGCCGCTGGGTGGTGACTGGTGGCCGTGACCCCGCCCTGAGGATGGACCAATCACCGGGGCTGTGACCCGCCCCTGACCATCTCTGACCCGCCTCTTATACCCTATACCCACCACTGACCGGCCCGTACCCCTCCTCTGACCCGCCTCCTATACTCGCCCCTGGCCGCCCCTGACCGCCTCTGACCGCCTCTTATACCCTATACCCACCACTGACCGGCCCGCACCCCTCCTCTGACCACCTCTGACCCGCCTCTGACCGGCCCGTACCCCGCCGCTGACCCGCCGCTGACCCGCCTCCTTTACTCGCCTCTGACCCTCCACTGACCGGCCCGCACCCCTCCTCTGACCGCCTCTGACCCGCCTCTGACCGGCCCGTACCTCTCCTCTAACCGCCTCTGACCGCCTCTGACCGCCTCTTATACTCGCCCCTGACCCGCCTCTGACGGCGTCCACAGGGGCGACCAGAACCAGTACCTGAAGCAGGCCCGCCTGCTCAAACGCGCCGCCGACACCGAGCACGACCTCACCCTGCGGGTCATCAGGTGGGTCAGAGGCGGCCGCCCAGCCGGCAGCTGGCTCTGTGAATGACAGCCAGCGCTAGGTCATGCAATCGTTTACATGGAATAAACCCTGTTTTTAGTGTTGAACGTAATAGGGTGTGTAGTACAACGGTCCCTGTTGCTTGACCTCGTTTGACGTGACATAAAGCCATGCAATGTGCATTTTGCAGTTTGAAGTCAGACTTAATATCGAGGTGTTATGTGACTTGTGAGCCGTTGGCCGATGGTCGTCTCGCCCCTCCCACGCCACCCAGGCGAAGCATGTACATACACAATACACATGTACATTGTACATGGGTGCATGTACATACACATGTACATGCACCCGTGCGGTGCTGAACTGTACACCTGTCTGACCGTGTGTCTGTCTTTCTAGCCGTCCCGCCCCGCCTACAGGTACACCCAGGCTGTACATACTGTACCCGCAGTCACAGTACTACTGTACACCTGTCTGACCGTATCTATCTGTCTAACCCCCTCTCCCCGTTCGCAGGTACACGTAGGCGGTGTTGTACTGTACAGCTGTCCGACCGTGTGTCGGTACGTCTGACCCGCTCTCCCCGCTGACAGGTACACCCAGGCGGTGTTGTACTTCCTGCTGACGGCCCTGTCGATGGAGAAGGACGCCGATGACGCCGAGAACATGCTGGTTATGCTCAACGACACGCTGAAGCTCATCAAGTGAGTGGAACGCGCCACCCTGTGGGCTGGTCGGTGGGCTGGTCGGTCGCCACCCTGTGGGCTGGTCGGTCGACTGCGGAGCCCTGGGCTCAGCTGAGCGCCGCTGTCGTTTTGTGTAGCTGACATTAGTCCGCCCCGGGAGCCGCGCCGCGGTCCGGTCTGTGCTCGGCGAGGAGCGCAGTCTGTGCCGTCCAATCCCCCATGTCCCACATACGCACCGGTCTGTGACCCGGGCTCCGGCCGTGCCGCGCGCGCTGTGGGACGCTGGGTAATGGTGTGACCCCTCCCTCGTCGGCCACCTACCGTAAGCTGGGCCGGCCGACCATTCCCTGTGAGTGTCCCAAAATTGTAATTTGGCTTGGGTGTTAGAGCGGAAATTCCTCTCGAAAAAGGAGGATACGAGTGGAAAGTTGCCAGTGAGATAAGGCCCAAAGAGTGAAAAGGGATTGATGGCATAAATTTATATACACGTAGTAAAATATAGGATGTAAAACGACCACCCATGCACATGTTTTTTTTTTTCTCTATAAAATTGGAAGTGGAAAATTGCTCTTAGAAGCAAGAGATGAGAGTGCAAAATGATTTTCATTTGGATGTCGCTTCCCACCCAAATAAACACATTGTGTGACACTGCCGGGCCTGTCTGCCTCAGGGACATGCTGCGCCTCTCGTCGGCCACCTATCGAAAGCAGGGGAAGCGGCCGAGCCACATCGACCGGAAGCTGCAAACGCTGCTGCTCCGCTGTCAGGGCCTCATCTACCTGCGCATGTTCAAACTCAAGGAGCCCGAGCACAAGAAGGCGCAGCGACAGATCTCCGACTTCAAGAACCAGGTGCGCCACTGCATGGGACTGTTTGTGTGTTTATGTAGGGGGGATGTAGATATTAAAAATGAGTTGAATTGAAACTGTTTGATGGTGGTAACTGCACAGTTCACCGTCGACCTTTTCTAAAGACAGTTGTGTTGTGCTGTGCGTCCGCTGGTGTTCCCTGTGTTCCGGGGGTCGGTGTTGGGGTGGTTGTTGTCTCCCCACGGCCCCCAGGCGTAGGCGGTCGTCTGAGGAGAGACGACGTGTATGCCGTCCGCCCCGGCCGTGTCAGCCTGTCCCCCGGTGGGCTGGACGTGCCGCCCCTCTGTCCGGTTAGATGTCTGTCCCGCCCGCGCTGTGTCGGTTAGATGTCTGACCCGTCGCGCTGTGTCTGTTGGATGTCTGACCCGCCGCGCTGTGTCGGTTAGATGCTGAACGAGTGTCTGACCGAAGACGGCCGGGCGTACCAAGTGCCGCGCGAGCTGCTCCTGCTCATGATCAAATGCAACGAGACGCAGGGCCACCTGCGGGACTGGCTCGACTACTGGGAGCAGGCCGACGAGCTGATGCAGCCCGCGCCCGACATAGGTGAGTCAGGACAGCGGGGACCGGGGAGAGGCCGGGGTCCATTGGTGGGGGTGCCGGGGCGCGGGACGGCGGGGAGTGGGGAGAGGCCGGGGTCCATTGGTGGGGGTGCCGGGGCGCGGGACAGAGGGCATAGTGAAGGACAGCGGGTGGAGGGAGGTATGTGTTTTAAAACTAGTGTCTGGGACTCTAATGAACGTTGATCTCTGAGAGACGGAGTGTCGGCACGGCTACCAGGGGATATTGACGAGAGCTCTGTGAGCCTCGGAGGGGATTGACTCGTTACTGCCTGGCCGGAGCAGGCAGGCTTGTGCTCGCAGCTGTAGGCTGTAGCCATGACGTGTTGTGGATATACATCTCCCCCGGGTGGTGTGATTGCTGACTGTGCGCGAACAGTACTGCTCTGATCGGTAGTTCCCGCCTCGGCCCTGGCTGACGGCGCCCGTTCCGTGTGCCCGCAGGGAAGTTTTTCGCCGAGATCGACCGCACGATGGGCGGCCTGCTCAACACGAGCACACTGCTCCACCTGGTCTACTACATCCGCGAGACGACGCGCCGGCTGCAGGCCATGCACACGGGCGCCGCTGTCTGAGCGCTGCCGACCTGCGCGCGCATCACAACCGTATCAGGGTACTCCGTGGCAATCCGAGCCGGGCAGCGGAGCCGCGGCGCCGGCCGAGCTTCCCTCCGCGGGCGCCGCGCCGGGCCCGTTTTGTACCGGCGCGCGGCCGGCGCCGCCCAGTGCAGGCCGGGTTTGTATTTTTGTACGGATCATCGCCATCGCCGGCCGGGCACGCAGACGCCGGCCGCAGTATCGCCGCGCGGCGGCCACCAGTCCAAACCATCGCCCATCGCCCTGTCTCTCTCTCTCAGTCGTCACTCACCGGTTGGCGGCGCGGCCGACACCGGCCGGCCGCCGCCCCTCACACGATGCCTTGACAAGGCAGCCGCCCTGCCTCCCTGTCCCCGCCGTCCCGTCCCCGGTCACGGTTCCTCTGTGGGGCAGTGCCCCGGCACACGCCGTCTCCCTCCTCTCGCTCACCCCTGTCTCTCTCTCCCCGCCCCGGGTGCCGGGCCGCCGGTCTCAGCCGGCGCCCGCCCCGCTCCAAGTGCCAGCGTTACCGGATGCGTGCCTCCCCGTGTGCCCTGCCCCGGCCGAGCGCCGGGGCCACCCCGCGCCGTCAGCCGGCCAGCCACACAGATGGAACGGTACTGACAATACACGTTCGTATATTGGGTATAAAAGAGCGGCGTGGCCCGAGGCCGACCGTACACGTATTTATTTTGTTTGTTTAAGCTTCCAGGAGGCAGCATTGCGTCCAGCGAGGGTATTTTTGTAAAGACTGTTGTACATAGGTGCGGTGCAGAGTGTTGTGATGCAAGCTACAAATGAATGATGTGTTAGATCATTTTCATCCGCAGTCCGCACCCCAATAAACGTGTATGACGTGGCTGCGGTGTGTGTGCGGGGACGTGTATGACGTGGCTGCGGGGACACTGCTCGGGGGTCGGTGGACACTGGCGCTTGGCGGAGACACTGCTCTGAGTGCTCTGAGTGCTCAGGCGTCGGCGGCCACCTGGCGGGGACAGCGCTCAGGCGTCGGCGGCCACCTGGCGGGGACACTGCTCAGCTCAGGGGACGGTGGACACCTGGCGGAGACAGCGCACAGGGGTCGGCTGGCGGAGGTGGCGGTGTTGGCGGACATTTGCGGGCACTGAGCGTCTGCCGCTCCGCGTGTGGCGAATACAGAAGCAATCAACAAAAAGTTCGTTCCGAACATTATGCATAAGGAAGTTAAATCTGAGCTTACGACATTGTCCCTTTTTAGCAGTTTGCCTTCGCCCCTCCGCAGCTTTTCAGCAGTGGCGTAACCACGTTCAACGAGCGGTGCGGACAAACTGGCATATGGGGAAGCATCCCTCAGAGGGGGGGGGGGGGCATCACCTAAAGCCCTAAGGGAAGGGGGCGCCTGTGGTGCCCTGTGCCTGCATGCGAAAGCGGGGCGCCTCTCAGGTCCGCATGCAAATGAGGGGCGCATATGTGATATGAAGGTCATAGGTCACCTCTATGCGAGGGGGCTGCTGCATGCAAGAGATTGGCATTGCATGCAAGAGGGGCGCAGATGAGGCCTGTAATGGAGCCTGTAATAAATGGCACCTCTGACATACCCTGCCTCTGACAGCCATAGGGCGCCTACGTGCGAACAAAAGCTGGCGCCTATGAAATTTATAGGGGCACATCCATGCGTAAAAAGCCGTCTTTTATCACGGCGATTTAAAAGGCCCTACAAGTTTGCCCAAAGTCTTATAAGAGTTTGCCGACAGACGCGTTAGCCCAAGCCCATACCTATATGGCCTTGGCCGTACCTATATGCCTATATAGGGCCTTGCCTATATGGTCAGTCGGATCTGGTCGGGTCAGTCATTGGCATTGCCCAGGCATTGCCTGCTCATCAGTGGCTCGTCACGGAAAGTGGCAGAATCCTGCATCTCTAATGGACAAATGTTTATGTGAAACATGCTCGCTCTGCTCACGATTTGAGCATGCCATTTGGTTCTGAACCCTTTCCAGTTTCCACTCCAGCTTCCTGTTAGCAGGGGCGTAGGCAGGGGGGGGGGGGGCACTGGGCCATGGCCCCCTCCCTTGGGCGCCGAAGGCGCCCTTTGCGATTGGAGGGCGCCGAAGGCGCCCTCCAATCGCGAATGCAATTGTGATAGAATCGAATCGAAAAACAATCGCGACTGGATACGCCAAGCCTATAGGATCGCTGCCTTCCTGCCCACTGGTGCCCTCATTTGATCGGTGTACTCCTACCTATTGGTGCTCTCCTGTAAATAGGCGCCCTCTCACCCGAAGGCGCCCTCCTGTAGGTCGTCACCCTGCTACACATTCCCAGTAAAAAATACCATTTGAAACCATTAGGATTTACCAATTGGTTTCAAATGTGTCAAATGGTTTGAAATAGGTTCTAATGGTTTTCATGACCATTTGAAATGGTTTCCAATTGGTTTTCTCCCAATTGGTCTGAAATGGTGTTTTCCATTTGGTCCCAATTGGTTTTGAAATGGTTTCCTAATGGAAAATAAATCCCATTTGATTTCAAATGGTGTTTTCCATTTGATTCCAATTGGTTCCAAATGGAATAAAACCATTTCATCCCAAATGGTGTGTCCCATTTGGTCCCAATTGGTATCTAAATGGTTTCCATATGGAAGAAATTCCCATTTGATCTCTAATGGTTTTTCCCATTTGATCCCACTTGGTGTCCAATTGGTCTCCAAATGGAATAAAACCATTTCATCCCAAATGGTATGTCCCCAATTGGTATCGAAATGGTTTCCAATTGGTAATTTCCCAATTGCTCCGAAATGGTGTTTTCCATTTGATCCCTATTGGTTTTGAAATGGTTTCCTATTGGAAAATAAATCCCATTTGATTTCAATTGGTGTTTTCCATTTCATCCCAATTGGTTCCAAATGGAATAAAACCATTTCATCCCAAATGGTGTGTCCCATTTGATCCCAATTGGTATCGAAATGGTTTCCAATTGGTAATTTCCCAATTGGTCTGAAATGGTGCTTTCCATTTGATCCCAAATGGTATGTCCCCAATTGGTATCGAGATGGTTTCCAATTGGTAACTTCCCAATTGGTCTGAAATGGTGCTTTCCATTTGATACCAATTGGTTCCAAATGGAATAAAACCATTTCATCCCAAATGGTGTGTCCCATTTGATCCCAATTGGTATCTAATGGTTTTTCCCATTTGATCCCAATTGGTATCTAATGGTTTTTCCCATTTGATCTCAAATGGTTTTTCCCATTTGATCTCAAATGGTTTTTCCCATTTGATCCCAATTGGTGTCCAATTGGTCTCCAAATGGAAGAAAACCATTTCATCCCAAATGGTTTGTCCCATTTCATCCCAATTGGTTTTGAAATGGTTTCCATTTGGGAGTCGGGAGATATTCATATTTGATCTAAATTGTCCAAGTGGTCTCGAAATAGAATTTTATCTGATAAAGCGTGTCTTATTTAATCCCAATTGTTATTGAAATGGTTTCCATTTGGAAGATATATTCCTATTTGATATGAAATGGGCAATGGTTTTCCCATTTGATCCCAATTGGTGTCGAAATGGTTCCCAAATGGAAAAGCCAATCTGTTTTGAAATGGTGTTCCCATTCTATTTCAACTGGTGTCGAAATGAAAAATGCATTTGAAAAGCATTCAAGGGTCGTTTTAGGCAAGAAAAAACATACTTATATGGCAATAACTTTTATTTCATGAGATGAATAAAAGCAAAGTCCGAACCGTAGTCGGAGCTGGAGTCAATTTTTGAGTCAGAGTCGGAGTTAGAGTCATAAATCCACCACTTTGCAGCCCTGTTTCCAGATGTGTGACAAGTATGCTTCAAAAGTGTTTCTACCTTGATGGTCTCTAATGGTTTCAAGTGTGTTTTGAGTATGGACTAGGTATCTATTAGTTCCCAATTGGTACCCTAATGGTTTCTAATGGTTTTTAAACATTTGCTTAAATAATAGACTTAGAGGTAATGGGAAGACCTTTGACTGGTTATACTTGATAAGCATCACTACAAGGCCTTGGTTTTTCATTAAATAAAAATGATTCGCAAAATCCACGTCGTTTCCGCTCATTTAAACAGCACTACTTTTTCTCTGTGTGCCTACGCTGGCGGCGCCCGACCGTTGGCGGCTTGGCGCCCGGCCGGCCGCGCCGGCGCCACAGTTCAAACCGGGCGTCGACGTCGGCCGGCCGGCCGGCGCGCCACCGTTTCGCGTTCGCTGGGCCTGGGACTGCCCGCGGTCGACCGGGACCCAGTCCTAAAGAGGAAGCTGAGCAGAATCACGCGGCTGGTGAGTGACTTTTCTTGTGCCTCTGTATGCGATATTCGTTTTACGACTGCAAATACTGAAAATAGTTAATTGAATAAATTTGGTTGCATTTGGCATCCTTGTAAGTACCTACTGAGTTTAACAGAGGTGAGAAAGAGGCTTAAAATTAGCGATCACAATTTATTTTGCCAGCAGAAAATTGTCAGTGCCATATTTGTTGTGGTCAGGCTGCCTAAATGACAATGCAAGTTGCATGAGCTTAAAGTTATTATATTGTGATATTTGACAAATGACCCTGTGTGGTAATTAATTTGATCCCATCGCCCAATTAACCCGTGCTGTCCTGTACTGTTGCAGGCACGAACTTGCACCAGACAGACGCCGTCTACCGCTTCTAAACGGGTCCAGATGGGCTGCATGCCTGCATTATAGCTACGTTCTGACTTCTGAAAATTCTGATCGCCACGGAAGATTAAGAAATCTGTCAGAACAACAGACAGTATCACCGATCGGAATGATATTGTATCATGTCGTTCATTGTGCCTATGTGGAATAGCGTACGTATGGCCCAGTGTATAACTACATTGTAATTCTGTTCTTGATTCTGATAGCAGTCGCCTCATCGATGTGGTGTTGACCAAACAACAGTGTCCATGTGTAGTTAATGTCTAATGTTGGTAGGTACGTACTGATGAAAATGTATTATAAGCTTGCAGAGTAAAACAATAAAAATAATTCACGGTGCAGTTTTTTATTTTGTGGATGAAATGCATGGACTTCAAAAGGATCTTCAAATGGTAATCCAGCTGCCCAGTAAAGAATACCATTAGAAATTTCCAAATGGTTCCAAATGGGAAAAACCATTTGACTTATTGAACACTTTTCCAAATGGTTCCAAAGAGGTTCCATTTGAAATGTGTCCAATTGGCCACCAATTGGTACCAATTGGAACCATTTCATGACCATTTGAAATGTGTCCAATTGGTACCAATTGGTGACCAATTGGATACATTTCAAATGGTCATGAAATGGTTCCAATTGGTACCAATTGGTGGCCAATTGGACACATTTCAAATGGAACCTCTTTGGAACCATTTGGAAAAGTGTTCAATAAGTCAAATGGTTTTTCCCATTTGGAACCATTTGGTAATTTCTAATGGTATTTTTTACTGGGTTGCTGCCATTCTGCTGGTCGGCGCCCTCATAATTATTGGCGCCCTCCTATCTATTGCGCCCTCATGTGAAATTTTTATGGCCACCCTCCTCCCTTTTGGCACCCTCTTGTTGAGTGCCGCCCTTCTAGCCATTGGCGCCCTCCTACCTATTGGTTTCCTAGTCCCTCCTGTTGAATGTTAATCGGGGCCCTTCTACCTATTGGCGCCCTCGTGTTGATCGCCGCCCTCCTAACCACTGGCGCCCTCCTGTTGATCGCCGCCCTCCTATCCACTGGCACCTTCCTGTTAAATCGGCGCCCTCCTCACAGACGCCCTCCTGTTCAATGTCATCCTCGGGCAAAGGCGCCCTCCTCACCATTGCCACCCTCCTGTTAATCGTCACCCTTCCACTCATTGGCGACTTCCTGTTGATGACCGCCCTCCTACCCATTGGCGACCTCTTGTTGATCGCCACCTTCCTATCTATTGGTGCTCTCCTGTTCCTTGCCGCCCTCTCACCCATGGTGGCACCCTCCTGTTGATTGTTGATCGGAGCCTTCTTACCTATTGGCGCCCCCCTTTTGATCGCCGCCCTTCTACCCATTGGCGTCCAAGTTTCGGTGATTGAAGGTGCTCAACACTGTATGCATCTGTGAGAAGGAAATTAGGGCTGGTCGAGGTAATTTGGATGAGAAGCCCGAGAAGACTAATCGATCTCATGAGGAACAACCCTGTTATGGTTTCTCTTTCTGTTGTTGCCGCCTTCTCGTTGTGCGCTTGTGTTTACGCACCTCGCACTCCGGTATCAATCCGATATGGTGATCTGGTGTCGGTGTGTATGCCACCGCCAATAAACTTTTCTAAATTTCTACATCGTCACCCATGGGCGAAGCTTTCTATACAGCTTGTCTGGCATCGGCCCCACCAAACCTTAGGTATTTTTTACAAATTCAAATTTGGTAAAAGAGCGGGAAGAGCTTTGAACAGTGAGCACGCAAAAGATGTGCCTAGAAAGCGGAGGAAAAGGTTGTTTTCAAAAATTTCGCGCGCCTTCGGCGCAGCATTTCACAAACTCTTCTTTACTAGGAACTTAGTACCTATGCCAATAACTTGCAACCTTTTTGTCACGTGTGAGATGAACCCGCGCCAGGAGGTTTCTTCAGACATGCGGTTAAAAAAGGTCCGAAAAAGGTGCCACTACGTTACGAGCTTCCGTTTTTTTTTTCCTGGGGGAGAGAGGGAAGTGGGTGAGCGGGAGGGGCACACCTTTTGGTACATTGCTCTTACACGTGCTCTAAAAATGCAAACCAAAGTCGCTAAAAGCAAGGTCATCAGGTCATGTCAAGTGCTCTAACTTAAAAAAAGTTTTAAGCATTGTCACTTAAGCTGAGCGGGTGACTTGACCTTTTTTGGCCTAGAGTAAAAACAAAATACACACGATGCCAAATCAATGCAGCATAACCCAGGGTATATTGAGTGAAGGGTAGGACGAACTTTGGTAGGAATTTCTAGTATAACTACTAGAAAACCTACTATATGTGGTCGGGACGCGTATTTACAAATTGCAACCGAGCTCCGCCGTGGGGTAAGGTGGGCAGGGATTTTTGCACTACGGCTGCGGTTAAACTACCGTCTGTGGTAGAAACTTCAGGACGATGGCGCGTTTCATACGAAATCTGGCGCAATGTTTGTTTGCTTCTGAACTCGTACTGTTATTGCTGTGAATTCTTGAAGTGGGAGTGTTTTAATAACAATTTTGGATTATTTGAGTTTCTTTATATAAACATAGAATAGTATTATGAAACATTGTGTGGAAACTGCAAATACTGATATGATCAATTGCTTAGTTTGGGAATCGATACACATTTTGTAGAGATTTGTCTGGCAAATGGTGTAACAAACCTCAAGCCTGTCATGATCTGAAGCTGTTGTAACAAATCAAAATTGCTTTGATGTTACATAGTACCTTGTTGGAAAGACTGGAGCATGGTTCAAGATGATGTGTAAAAATTCAAGATTTGTGCGAAAGCTTGTGACTGAAGAACGAAAACAGTTCTATATGATGGCGCAATCAAACGTGGAAATGGACGACAAAAATAGAGTTTCAACATTCCAGCATGTGAGAATAACTTCAGAAATTCATAGTTCTTGTAGCATTGCATTCTTCTTATGTACAGTTATAGATTTTGTCAGGGTATTTCAAATTCATTGTGTCAGTTGAGATATAGATGGATTGCGGACAAATTTTAGAATCATTGCATGGTAGCTAGGTACTTGTTCGGTAAAAAGGTATGTGATGAATGCCATTAGAAGGTTTTTTATGATTTAATATATGGTCGTTGTTGTACCTACAAAAATGCAAGCTTACTAGCAACTAGTTTCTGAATCAAATTGAAAGTATTTGCCATGAATGTAAATATGTACCTGCAAAGTATGTCAATAAATTTGTGTGATGCTGACCAGAGAGCTTTATCATCTGAGCATTTATGTCGCTTCTTACATTAGGTGTTAAGCATAGTAATTACGGATGAACTTTGTGCCAATATCTTCAATGCACAATGTATGTAGCATGTCTACAACCCTCACTGATATTGCTATAGCTATAGGCATTTGGCACCAGCAAGACCAAGGGCATGAACTTCACAGTTGCACAACCTTTTGTCATGTACCACCGTCCACCAGTCACTTTTTTACTTAAGGTGCACATAGCAGTGCACACAACAATGTGCAGAGGGCCTACACAAAAACAACATGATTAGTGTGCACTATGCACAGCATTATACCCTGATTATTTGAATATTTTGATCACTCAACAGTCAACAGTCAGGAGATATGCCCACTTGGTTGTGGTTGTCGGGTGAACCGAAAAATAAATAAATAATAAAATAATTATTGAATATCCGATTTATTATACATCACTTGTCAAACAAGAGCATGATGACACACATTTTGACAAGCAATCATGGTAGTATTCCAATAAGTTGGACAGTCACCTCCCTGGGCGTCATTTTTCCAGGAAGGTACCTCTGCAGGGTGTTGTGGTAGGCTAGGTTGAATTGGGTTAAGTTAGGCGAAGTTAGGTGGTTAGGACCAGGTCAGACCGTAAGGCCTGGTCAGGTTGATTTTAATCTTTCATTCTAATTTGAAATAGATACCTATTACCTATGCTTTTTCTCCAGCCTGAATTTCATTAGGTAATGAGTTAATTTTGCTTTGTTTTTATCTGTCTTGTTTTGTGTTTTTGTCCCTTATATTTTGCCCCATAGGCAAGGGTGGAGCTTTTCCAGGGAAGGTGGTGGAGCATGATTGGAGGCGCTCAACCAGACGGCATAGGAGGGCACGGTTTCTGAACGCGCACTGATGCCTGATTCAAGCCACGCTGTCTTCATGCGGGGCGGCGCGCTACTTTAAAGTCCCTTAAAGAACGGGAAGTGATGCCGATAGAATCTTCAATCATTCTGGGCTAACGCTTATGACTTGGAAAAAGTCGCGATCCCAATTCAATCGAAAACCTGTGGGCTCTTGTTCAGCAGGAGGTGTATGAAGAGCCACCCGCCATAAGCACTGCTCAACCGCAGGCACAGGTTTAGACGGCGTTGGTCCGCATCAAAGCCAGTGTGCTGGAGAATCCATTGGCTGAAATGCTCCAGAACATTCGCCACTGTGTTTTTATGAAAGGTGGCTACAAGCTCAGTTAAAAGAAAAAGTACCAGATTGTTTTGCTTTTTAATTACAGCGGGAAGAAAGGTGTCCGGATAATTTCGTTACACCCCCTGTAATGTTCAAATGGTTGCTAAATTCGAAATCAGCTCCAAAAACTAGCCTAGAAACATGTAAAACTCGAAAAAGTGAACCGAGGTCATCAAAGGTCATTGAGCTGACCTGACCTTCAAGTGACCTTGACACCCACCCCACCCTAATGCATGGGACCAGCATCATATCACATGTTTCAACGCTTGAAACCACGTGAAGACTGCAACCGCGCGGCTAATGCGAGCCGACATAAGCCGAATCGCGATTCGGGCCAAACTGGTCTCGAGAAATAGGTCACAGGTCAAAGGTCATTTGGGTCAGAGTCATGAAATTTTCAGGGTAGGTGTAAAATTGATAAAATCGGGGGTATTGAAAGTTTCGTCGCGATCGGACGGTTTTTACGCGAGTTACTCACGAAAAACCGATAAACCGCACCCAAAAAGGCAGAAATATGCACATGCGATATCCTATACTGCGAAAAAAGGTGCATGATTTTTGAACGTCGCCGACAAATTGTAATTGCCCTAAGCTCAGGCAGATGCCTGGTAGAAAATCCCCCAAGTGAAATACACTACGGCGGAAATAAAATACCCTACGGCGGAGCTCGGTTGCAATTTGTAAATACGCTTACCCCACGGCGGAGCTCGGTTGCAATTTGTAAATACGCGGTTGCGAGTCACTCAGAGGCCTGTTTCACTAACAAATAAAGTGTGTAATTACAAAGAAAAAACTTGAGTTTAAAAGAAATGTTTACCAACATTTGAAATTTGGATTTCACGAAACCTCCGAGCATGAATTTTGAGTTTAAAATTTACCAACTTTTTTACAAGAAAAAAGTTTGTAAGAAACATCAAAATCGCAAACTTTCTGTTTCATGAAGACCAAAAACTTGAAAGAAAACGTTGTACTTACAAACCCGAAATTCCAGTGGCTCTTACGTTCGGAATTTTATTACTTTTTGTGCAATGATGCAAAGCAATCAATTATTTAAAACAAATATGATACGCTGAGTCATTATATGCTCTTTTTTACTTAGCACAATCCCTACGAACCAGCTACGAGCAATAAATAAATATCGTCATGTTTTGTCATTCGCGCGCCATAATTGCATTCAACAGTCTTCTGCTGTCAAATGTTTTGCGTGTTATTTTCTTTCAATAATAAGATATTGTGAACTATCATTTATACCATTTAGAAACAGCATCATTATTTATAATTTATTCATGCATTTTTGACATGAATACTAGACATAATTTGATAAAAAGAAGCAATATCTGTAACATGTTGTAGTTCTTGATTAAAAACATTTTTACTGTTTACAAGTTTTTTTGCAAACTCTTTTTATCGGAGGTGCCACTGGTGATGAAGTTTAGTGAAATCCGATTTTACATAGTTTGCAAAAATACTTATGAATTGTAAAGTTCAAACACTTGTAATCGCAAGTTTTTAGTGAAACAGGCCTATGTAGTTGATGCTGACGCAAGTGCTGACGAAGCACACGAACACTCGCTAGTCGAGTTCATTGCACTCGTCGGCGAATATGGCGCGCAAAGGAATTTCACGCATTGTGATGTGTGGGATGCGAGAGGTGGGCAGCTGTGATTGATCGTCGGGAATTTTGTGCATTTATCAAGTTATTTTGCTCTATAGTTGTAATTCACCTTTAAATTAATGTGAACTGCTTTTGTGATTGGTACCTAGTTTCGGTAGGTTGGCTTCACTGACCTCGGAAATAGATATGAGCATTACCATTACCGTGACTTTTCCTCCAGATCAGCGCAGCTCAAGCTCAGCTGAAGCTTGGGAGGTTTTTAGCCTTGACTTGGATTAAATTACAGTGAATTGTTCATGTTCTGTAATTAAAGTGACCATCCCATCCTAACATTAGTTTTGAGTTGAGATTGGCAAGTTGGGGTCCCTGGCTAATGGCTTGCACTTACCGGTTTCAGTTTGGCCGGGCACCCACAACATCGAGAACTGCTTTAATTCAGAGATATTTAATTTCAAAATTGCAGTTTTCAGATTGTAAGGGGGATATGAATGCCCTCTTAGAATTTGTGACATCAGCAGAGGCCTATTTTTTTTAAATTTTATGCTATAACTATCAGTAAAATGTGGTGGTGACTGGTATATGCTGCTTTGCTTGCAATATCTGCCGCACTTTAGTTTAAGGACGCCAAATTATTGCTTCCAAATGACGTCGTAGGAACAGCGCAGGTCCCAAAAAGTAAACAAAAGTAAAAGTAATATCTTGAAAACCAGTGTATATTTTTTGGTGAAATTAGGTAGATATTCATTGTTGATCTTTTTGAACCCGGGGACATCACTTATATTCTAATTCCATTAACTTGTTTGAAGGTGGGAGGGTCCCTTTAACCTTACTCGAAGGCCGGGGCCTTATTTTGAACTATATCTGATAACTTACCTTCATTACAGTTACCTATCAAGGCAATAACCAGGCTGAACTGTAATTCTGGTAAAATCATTGACAAATGCTCATCATGACAATTCATGGTGATAATATTTGAACTCCGAAGGGAAGACTGTCAAGATAGCTTTCTGCACAGGACAGCTCTGAAGAAGGTGAGTTGGTGTGTTGGGTACCTAGCTGTAAAGCAGGTGTCACACTTGCTTTTTTGCAACCAAGGAGACACACTATACCCAGACATACTTTCTTATCAAACCAAACTTAATCAAACCTAACTTAACCTTACCTACAACCTACAAACTAAAACCTACCACCTAAACCTGAAACCTACAACCTACAACCTAACCTACAGCACCTCTCCCTGGTTGAAAAAAGTGTGATGCCTGCTTTACTGCTACTGAGTTGAGTGTTTATTAATGTTTTTAATGTAACCACAGGAACAATACAAAGCTATTGCATTGATTAACAAAGAGTGACAAAGTACATACATAGCTAGTGAAGTGTAGCAAAGAGCTGCTGCTGGGTAGTGCCCCTCAAATGCTGCATGGTCTCAATTGCTGATCCGACTGACTGGCCTGACTTGTTTTCCACATGCTCTCAAGCAAGGGCACTGTTGAATACCTAGATAGAGTAGGTAGGTAGGTACCTATTCATTGTAAATTGATGCCACTGTTAAGGTAAATTTAGACCCTTTTATGCAACTGGAGGCTGGCCCTGACCTTTTTTTTTTACTGATTCTGCTTTTATTTGTAGATTTTTCTCCAGGGACCCATGACATTTGGTCATGAATGAGGAAGCAGGTGGGAGGGTGATTAGTGGTAACTAGCTTAGGCACTTGCTGAAATGTTGCTTAAATGCAAAATTACATGCAGAAAACTGGGATCTGGGAGCATCATAAAATCACATGGGTTTCCATGCTTGGGTTGTTGCAATAGTATGTACTTAAATTTCACCAGTCTCTTTGTTAGGTATGTCTCTTTGTCAATGTTAAGCGTTTAGTTATTTCAAATTTCACATAGGTGCCTATATGGAAACATTTTTAACAATAATGGCGCCTGTTGCAGACGTTCTTCAACTTGACTCAGTGGACTGTATAACTGTGTGTGTGTTGACGTCTCGCATCATTTGGTGTGGCGACCGGGGCCTGACAGGATATAGGTTGATATGGTAATGAGGCGAAATTGGGAATTTATAATATAAGAAGTGGATGCTATATGAATGGATATAATTTTGGATCAAGGTTTAAGAGCACTCTTTTCAGAGCGGCAAAGGAACCCTCTTTACAGAGAGCATGTTAAGACCTAAAAGGGTATGCAGAGCCCTCTTTTCAGAGAGACAAAGGAACCCTCTTTACAGAGAGCATGTTAAGACCTAAAAGGGTATGCAGAGCCCTCTTTTCAGAGAGACAAAGGAACCCTCTTTACAGAGAGCATGTTAAGACCTAAATATAGAGCCCTCTTTACAGAGAGACAAAGGAACCCTCTTTTCAGAGAGCAAGAGGTATTAGGAAAATAAGGAATCAGATAGGAATGATAAGTAGACCCGGTCACCGTGAAATAGAAGACTGTGCGAACTGTGTGCCACTCTCCCCGTGCTCTTATCCGCCGCTGCACTCCACTCTTCACCATTCACAAACACAAGATTCTTCCGAACTGGTGAGTATTGCAGATGGCGAATAGGCGATGACAACACAGTATCACTGACAAGAAGAGTTGGCCAGAGAGAGCGAGGCAGTGCTCTCTCGGCGCCGAAAAGTAAAGAAGTGAGGGCGAGGGCTGCTCCCGCCCCGTTTATGTACTGGGTCGGGAGGACACAGATGGCGACGGAAGTGATGAAATAACAAAGAAGCTACACACTACACAGCGTCCTGGTAACCCTACCACGCGGTCGGCACATGTCGGCCTAACGGCTCCGACCCGCCGGGGACACTGTTCCACGTGCGACGCCACGCCAGCCCACCCCCTCCCCCCGGGTCAGTCCCTCCGGTAACAGCGCATCCTTTCATACAACTGCAGCTGTAGAACACGGTCGCAGGGAGAGAGAAGCGTCCCGTCACCCGATCACTGCCATAAACTCTCTCGAGGACGGCCCATCTGCCGGCGGCATGGCAGGGGGATGGGGGCGGCGGCGGCGTGGAGCGGCGCCGGCCGGGATCACGAGTCGGCCCGGCCCGGCAGCTACGATCAGAGCCGAAATGAGCCGCAACACCAACTACCTAGTGCAGTTTGTCGGCAACAGCGCCGATGGCCACTGTAGTCCAAGCGCCCAAAAACCCCTTAACAATAATAAATAATGTTGTGAATGGCTTGCTTTCTTAATGACTCTTGTCTGGTGTCCCTACAGTGTTCAGTGAACAAATGCTTTAATTTGTTGTCAATATACAGGGTGTCCCATAAGTTCGTTCTCACCTTTTATTTGCATGTAAAACATAGTACATTGCGTTTTGATATGTTTATAACCCCTCAATGTGCTCCCCATTTCATAGGCAAACACGTGATGACATGCTGCGACATGCCAACCGGCATGTTTGGCAGCATAGCAGGCTTGAAGTTAGCCCAGACTGACTTGGCATGCGCCGTGAGCTCCTCAATGCTGGAACACCGCTTCGCTTCGACGAGCCTCGATTTCAATATTCCCAACACATTTTTATGAAATTTGGATCCGATGAGTTGCCTGGGATGTGATCTTGCCACACACGCCTATCACAGTCTCCTGGCACTGCTTTTATGCTTTGCTTGACCTCTGCACTGATGCACTGTCTTGCTTGAAGATGGGCCTACGACCTCCCGGATGCCATTTTCTTCTAAAAAAATGTGGTCATACTTGCGGTTCGAGTTAAGCTAGAAAGCTGAAACTCCTCCTAGATCTTCTTGGAGAAGCATTCTGCGTCCCAAGACTGTTTCTGGAGCATCAATCGCAACGTGATCAGTGTCTGGACGCATATCACTCCACATTACCGTGACCCTGGCCTTATGCATAGGAATAAAGCTGGATGACACAAAGGCCTTTTCCGTCGCCCATATGGGACCGTTTTGGGGTTTGGACGGGTGTTTCATCTCGAGCACGGACTAGGTAGTCCAGATGACCACATTGATGTTATCGGCCCTCCAGTTTTTTTTAGCCTCAGGCATAACGAAACACATGTTTGGCCATTTTAAGACGTTTTTGACTGTTTTGAGCCCTCCAGTAAGTAGAGCTTAAGTGACCTTGAGTTAGTTACTGTATGCCTGGCCTATTCAAATACATTAGCCGGAGGGGTGTGGTAATAACTGGTGTAAGCAAATTGACCACGGTCAAAAATGCATTACCAGTTTGCACTTAAGCCAACATTTTGGGATGGTCTCGTTCCTAAGTCGGCTAAGAGCTTCGGTCCAGAACATAAATTTATCGTTGGCATACAGTAAAATACATACCAAACTCGGCCGGTGATAAATTTTCAAGACCTCGGTCCTTACTGATTTTTGAACTCGGCCTTCGGCCTCGTTCAAAAATCCAGTAAGGACCTCGGTCTTGAAAATTTATTTACACCGGCCTCGTTCAGTATTATATAGTACCCCGAAATGATACTCTTAGACAGCTGGCAATGCATCCTGAAAAGCCTGTTTACCAACTTTCTAACGCTAAGACCTTTTTGACGGCCATTTTGGCGCCACACAGTTTTGGCCACATGGCTCACTCGTGAAAGCTGACAAAAAAAGAGCATAAACTTGGAGCGATTGACTCCCGACAAATCATCGGCGTCACTTGTTGACTGTGCGTCCAGTTAGCGACAGACATTGGCTACATACTGGATGGCCTCAATCACCCTCAACCGTCGTGAATGGCCCAGTGCGGTCTAAATACCGAGACGTTCCCGTATCAGAGACCTCTATGTTGCGGCGTAAGCCGTCTCCAAAGGAAGTGAACTCTCTCAAGGCCATATATAGTAGGTAGCGACACTGAGCGATTTGTTTACAGCCAGTTTCGATCCCGATGACGCAAATGTGTCGTCACGAGACAAAACAATATGGCCACCTCTAATGAGAACAAAGTGCGATAAGTTCCCGGATGTAGACAGCACTGACGTCACCGGGATCGAAACCGACGACATCAGTACTGGACCTATGGCGAAGCAAAGTAGTGACATCCCCCTGAACTCTCTGGCAAAAAATATTTTGTCTAGACGAATTATTTACCGTGGAGCACATTCACAGTTGCCATGGCAACCCCAAAAGCTCAGTTACAAAATAAATTAAGCGTGGCTTTAAATAAGAGAGCCTCTAAAAGAAAAATTTAGGTGAGAAGGAACTTATGGGACACCCTGTAGGTAGCAGGTGTGTGGGTTGTGACCCAAACTTTACAAAAGGTAACTATTTTTAACATTAGAGTTATTAAACAATGTCCATGCCTTTCATTGTGCTTATTGGCCAGTAGGCAATAACTCTTAGTCCCTTGTTGCTTGTGTTGTCATCGAAAGTGAATAAATATCACAATGTCTGACACGATACGATGGAGAGTACATAGTACGCATAGGATGGGGAGCTCCCTGCCTGGAAGAGTGCTCGATAATTGTAAGGTACCTTCTTGTGCGCCCAGAAAGTCCTCGTATTATTTTCCCTGGACATTTTGTGGGCGTTGTTGATGGTCCTGGTAGGCTCCAGGTTTGCTGCCGGCCATGTCCTGTCACTGGCCAGGTCTCGGGCGGTGGCTGTGGTCGGTCGGAGGCGTGTCATGTCCCGTCACTGGCCAGGTCTCGGGGCGGTGGCTGTGGTCGGTCGGAGGCGTGCCATGTCCCGTCACTGATCAGTGGCCAGGGCTCGGGGCGGTGGCTGTGGTCGGTCGGAGGCGTGCCATGTCCCGTCACTGACCAGTGGTCAGGTCTCGGGGCGGTGGCTGTGGTCGGTCGGAGGCGCGCTAACCGGCCGTGGTTCCGCACGGTGTCTGTCCCGGGAGGCGTTGACTTTGACCGTGCCACCACGTCAGGGAACGCCAGGCTTTT
This sequence comes from Amphibalanus amphitrite, assembly GCF_019059575.1. Classification (NCBI taxonomy): domain Eukaryota; kingdom Metazoa; phylum Arthropoda; class Thecostraca; order Balanomorpha; family Balanidae; genus Amphibalanus; species Amphibalanus amphitrite. Next base: position 402,702 of record NW_024881786.1, read on the forward strand.
GGTGATTTCCAGGCTGAATGTGTGGTGTTGACTGATGTTCTTACACGAGTCCACTTCCCCGGTGCCTTTGAATCGTGTGTCATTGTTGACTCAGTGGATATGGGTACCTCTGCTTATCTTGTATAACTATGTGCCGGGCTCTTCAGCTGCAGCTCATACCAAAGTGCCTACTTATTTACTTGTTAAATCCGCCATAAGTATTCACCATATCATACACAAATATTGGAGTGTCTGCAGCCAGGTATCTCTGCACTTGACTGAGGCGTCTAACCCCAGTGTCTGGGTGCGCCCGGCACGGTCCTGCGTCTGCCACATGGGGCTCTTGGCGTCACGGCTGTGTCGTGGAGCCGCCTCTGGGTCGGCGGGACCAGCCCTCGGTGTGTCCTGTGCCGTGGATGGTGGCGGGCAGCGCTCGGCCAGGCGCCACCTCGCGGCTCCAGCACGGCGGGGTGATACTGCGGGATGTGCTGCCGCTCGTGCCGTCCGTCGGTGGCCGATCGGCTGACCCGCGAGGTGGTCGGCGGCCGGTCCGTCGCCCTCGAGCCGCCAGCTCCGTCCTCGGACGGCGGACTGAGTAATCCTGCCCGGACTGAGTAATCCTGCCCGGACTGAGCGGCGGTCCCTCAGCTGATAATTTGACTGACCATTGTGCCTGTCTGCCCGGGCTGGCCCGTCGGTCGGTCTGTCTGCGGGCTGTGGGGTCTGTCTGTATGTCCGTTCGTGGATGTCTGCTGGCTGCTAGGTCGGTCTGTTGGTCCGCCGGTCCGTCTCTGGCTGTTGGGTCTTAGGTCTGTCTGTAGATATGTCCTTGGAGGTGTGCTGGCTGTAGTCTGTCTGTAGGTCGGCGGCTCCGTCGGCGCTGACGCGGCTGCCGTTTTCCGAGCTGGTCCCGTCCCCCTCCCCATCCGTCGGTGTCGGCGACTCGCCCTCCCCAGCAGACAGTCACCGCGGAGTAAACACGTCAAGGCGTTCGGCAGCGCGGCTCCGACCCGACGCGACGGCGTCAGAGCGCTGCGGGCGGCGGACGGGAAGCTATTCCAACGCGAGTCACTGCGTGCCTGCCCACCGTCCAACACGAGTGGGACACTCACGGGGGGTTGAGGAGCGCGCTGTTTCGTGTCTGTGGCGCTGCTCACTGACTAGCCGTTCGTCGCGGGCGTCTACCGTGTAGTGATTCGTCTTGTGCCGTTCGTTTGCAAGTGTGGCTAGTTGCAATCAATTGCCTGTGGTCTCTGGCAGGCCGAAACATGTATAGGTTTTGTACTTGAACAAATCGACCCATTTGTCCAGCGCTGCTCCCAATATGTCAAACCCAGTAGGCTATTGAGCGGGACGAGCCCGGATATTCTCAGTTTTGGAGCGCCACCTTGCAAACAGCGTGCCTGGTCGCGAACCGGCTATGTTTTGCGCACACGGAATGGCCGCAGTGCTTCCGCTGACCCCAGCTGTGTGGACCGGCTCATTACAGTGCGGTAAAATTGTGAGCCGAATCCCGGCCAAAACAATGGGCCCGCTGAGGACGTCTGTGCGCGGTGCGGCGCCGGTTGCAGGCCGCCCGGCCCACGCCGTTCCGCGGGCGTGCTCTGTATGTCATCGCCCGTTTGCGAGGCGGCGACTGGGTAACAAGCCGCTCTTTGTAAGCAGCCGAGTCACCGGCGGCGGCGCAGACACCCCGGGCAGAGCGCCAGAGGGGCTGCACGCAGCACCGCCAGGGACGCGCTGAACAGGGCGCCCGGGGTCTGGGTTTACCAGTGAACGCCGCTGCATATAAGTGAATTCACGGGAAGATTGTCAGCATGTAGGATTCTCTTGCTGCGTTTACCAAATTCGAATAAGTGTTCCTCTCATATGTTTCTAAGAAGGGTGGCAAGGTTGGGTCATGGGCTTTACGGTTTTCCGGTAACGGTATCTAATTAATATCCTAAAAGTGTTTGGCTTCTATTGTTACCTGTATGTGTTCACTGGATTGGTTTGCCGCCCACCATCGCCGGCTCTTTTCCCGTCATTCAGAAATCGGTGAGCTTGAGCTGATGTCGGCCAGGCTTCCACCAGTACTCGTGTTTCTAAGGGACCGCCGTCGGTGAGCTCTGTATACAGTACACAGCGTCCACACGCCGGCGCGCAGGTCAGGGGCCTGCCTGCCGCGTACGGCGGGTGTGCACCAGGTCGGGGCGTGTCTGCCGCGAACGGCGAGTGTGCACCAGGTCGGGGCGTGTCTGCCGCGAACGGCGAGTGTGCACCAGGTCGGGGCGTGTCTGCCGCGAACGGCGAGTGTGCACCAGGTCGGGGCGTGTCTGCCGCGAACGGCGGGTGTGCACCAGGTCTGGGCGTGTCTGCCGCGAACGGCGGGTGTGCACCAGGTCGGGGCGTGTCTGCCGCGAACGGCGGGTGTGCACCAGGTCGGGGCGTGCCTGCCGCGTACGGTGGGTGTGCACCAGGTCGGGGCGTGTCTGCCGCGTACGGTGGGTGTGCACCAGGTCGGGGCGTGTCTGCCGCGAACGGTGGGTGTGCACCAGGTCGGGGGCGTGTCTGCCGCGAACGGTGGGTGTGCACCAGGTCGGGGCGTGTTTGCCGCGAATGGTGGGTGTGCACCAGGTCGGGGGCGTGTCTGCCGCGAACGGTGGGTGTGCACCAGGTCGGGGCGTGTCTGCCGCGTACGGTGGGTGTGCACCAGGTCGGGGCGTGTCTGCCGCGTACGGTGGGTGTGCACCAGGTCGGGGCGTGTTTGTCGCGAACGGTGGGTGTGCACCAGGTCGGGGGCGTGTCTGCCGCGAACGGTGGGTGTGCACCAGGTCGGGGCGTGTCTGCCGCGTACGGTGGGTGTGCACCAGGTCGGGGCGTGTCTGCCGCGTACGGTGGGTGTGCACCAGGGCGGGGCGTGTCTGCCGCGTACGGTGGGTGTGCACCAGGTCGGGGCGTGTCTGCCGCGTACGGTGGGTGTCGGCGCGCGGCGCGGGACCTTTGGCACGGGCCGGCGGGCGGCGGCGCGCGCCCGCGTCGGCCGCCCGTTAGGTGACGGTTTTTGTGCCGGCGCTGCACGGCCTCCGGAGGCCGGCGCCGATGTGTGCCGCTCTGAAGGACACGTCACCGCCGCGCCGGCCGTCTTGCGGCCAGGGCCCGGCACCTCGGTCGGCTGTATACGGGAGCTCGATCAGGGACGGGTCGCCCGGCCGGCACCTCACGCAGTGCTGCGATGCGGCAGCCGGCAGCATCCGAGCCGTGTTTCGCAGCCGCATCCTCTCCACTCTGGTGTGTTCCGTCACTGCTCTGAGGAAATTCGACATACCGGTGGGAGGCTTCACCTGATCTGAATTTAAGAGCAGACGCCACCGCACTGCCCCCTGCCGGTGCCGAACGGCTACGTTGTCTTTCAAGTGCTCATGCTCTTGCTCATTCTGCATGGTCCAGCCGTTGCCTTCCCCAGATTTTCAGTCTCTTTTTCTCGCTGTTTCCTATCTGCCGAGCGCCGACTGGCGTGTGGAGTTTCTCTATCTCTGTGGACGGTGGAGCGGCTGAGCCGCCGCGCCGGTGAGACCCGCCCGGTCCGCCGTCGCCGCTGCCTCGCCGCCGCCGCCGCCGCCAGTGCCGAGCGTGGCGTGGCGGCGGCAGCACGTGACGGGGGAGCGCGGCCGGTGTCCGTGTGCAGGGCGGCAGGACGGCGACTGTGCAAGTGCGGCGGCCAGGGACGGCTGGTGTGCAGTGCGACGGCTGTGGTGTCCGGGAAGTACGCCGCTGAGATGGTGATGTCGGGGTGAGGCGCGCACCCGCTCTGGTGACTGGCTGAGCCCGCTCGGTGGCCGAGCCCGCGACCCAGCCGGCCGGCTCGGTGCGGCCGCGCCGCCGCCGAGTCGGTGCCGACGCGCCGCCGACGACAGCGACGCGCTGTGACCGGCGGGCGGCGGCCGCGCGCACAGCGGCGGCGGCGGCGCTATTTCTGTGAGACGCAGCGCGGCCGGCCGGGTGACGCCGGTGACATCGACAGCAGCTGAGGTCGGCGGCCGGCGAGCCCCACCCCCGGCGGCTCGGACACCCAGCAGGTAACTGAACCTCGCCTATCGGCCGATCCGGCGGCAGCAGGCTGGCTGCCGGCCGGGTCACCGCGCGGACGACCCATGCGGGCCGGCCCAGGGCGTGATAGGGGTAGGAAGGGCGATATCGCCGACTACCGGCCTCCTGTCGGTGCTGTCGGAATTTACCCGTCTGTTCAACGTGCTGTGCTGTGGTGCTGTTCCTCGATTACAGATTTGTCCTGCTAGTTGTGCTGTTAATGCTGATGCTCTTTGCTGTTAAACCAATTCCAATGACAGCGGTGGCTTGATAAGCACCTGTTTCGCATTCCAGCGTGCTCTTGATTTGGCTTCCTACCATTTTTGACCGCCGGGGACGGGTATCACTGATGGCACACGAGGCCGCCGGCACGCGAGGCCGTTTCCTCCTGCCCCGTCCGCCGCCGGCTGCCGGGTCGGCCGGCCGGGTGGCTCATGCTGCCATGCAATGCAGAGCTCTGTGGGCCACCGCTGGCGCTGCCTGCGGGCGGACAGCTGCACTGTGCTCACAGTGACTGTGTGCCGGCAGCTGCCCTGCCCGTGGCTGCGCACCCCGAACTCGGCTGCGGACGGTGCCGGGGCGAGATCGCTCACTAGTCACTAGTCTTCCTGGACTCTGGAGGCCGTCAGCTATGTCTCCCACCGGCTGACCGCCGCGCCGGCGGAACTCTCCCGTCCCTGACCGCGCCGCCGGCCGTGACGGCCTCACCTGACCGGCGATGGCGCCCGACCAGAGCTGTCATCGGTACGCCATTTACAGCTGCGGCGCCGGCCGGGCGCCGTCGGCCAATGTCGGCTGCAGCGGGCGGGCCGCCGGGCCGGGCAGCTGGCTGGCCGGGGTGGGCCGAAGGCCGCTCTGTGACTGGGTACACTGCAGGACGGTGGGGGAGGAAGGTGAGGGCCACTAGAGCTACTGGTCACCTACTAGAACAACGGCCGGGACCGCTCAAAGCAGGCGATTGCTGACTAATGAGGATTCTGGCTTTGGGAGGCGGCAGTGGATTTACTGTCGACGGCCGATTGGCCTGCTCTGCGACACTGAAGGTACTGCTGGCTGGCTATATGACAGTGAGCAGGACTACCCTGGCAGGTGTTTCCGGCAGTGGCGGGCGGGAGCAGCGGCAGACATTGATTAGCTCGGACCCGCCCCGGTCCGGAGGCCGGGATCGCGCCCCGCGCGGCTGAATCAATGGAATCCGGACACCTGCTGTTCAATTATTAACGACAGTCGACACTAAGCGCACTGCGCAGGGCTGGATTTGATTGTATCCGAACAATCATAGGGTGTCTGTTGAATGTCGCGGCGTGATGGCGGATGGTTTTGCGTAGCCGGTGTCGATCTGTTTTGTCGCCATTCTCGTGTTAGGCTGTTGCTCTCGAGCTTTCAGGTATGGCGCTTGACAGCAGCGTTTTAGCGTTCCACTCGCTCATTTTTCGTTTTGTGCAACTGCTTAGAAAGACTTCAAGTTTTGTTTTTCATTGTTCCTTGCCCATCTATACTTACAAGCGTCATATAACTACCTATAAAGCGTGTATAAAGCGGCTCTGAAACTTGTCGAGCGATTCGGCGCGGACAGGTGCGGGGACGACGCGACACTGGGCCACCTCCGGGAAGTGTCGTTTGTCCCGTTTGTCGATCTAAATGCAGATGCTCTGACTCATGCTGGCCGGCCTGGGCCGAGCGGCGTCCGCGTCACATGTCGTCCGGCCGGAGTCCGTCCGGGATTCCTATCTCGGCCGATTATGATGTCCGTCCGTCCGTCCGTCGGTCGATCGGTCGGTCGGTCCGTCCGTCGCGGGTCCGTCCGTCCGGTCTGGGACTGGCGGGTGGCGGTGTGGGCGGCTGCGACTGTGCCGGCGCACAGGTGCCGGCGGCTCGCACTGCCCCCGTCCCTGCGGACCGGCCCCTATGGCCGACAGACTGCCGTGTCGCGCACAGACCGGCTCCACGAACGGCAGACCGGCCCGTCACGGCAGCGGCAGCCCTCCAAATCGGGCCGACGGTACACCTCGCGGCGAGGGGCCGATTCGGGCCGCTCGGAGTTCGAGGAAAGTCTCTGTGCTGTCGATGCGGGCCGATTGTTCCCGATCGGCCGCTGTTGTAGGATGTGTGAGTGGCGAGTCGGCGACCATTCGGGGCGGCGAACAGCGCCCTGCCGTGCTCTGGGCGGTGGCTGCGGAGCCCATGTGGCCGGGTATCCGCGCCTGCCGCGCAGCTGCGCAGCAGACGAGGCTGTCGCCGTCACCCGGAGCTGAGCTGCGGTGGGGACATCAGCCTTATTAGGACCAATTCACTCAGTTAGCCGCTCGGGGGCTGTCCGACTGCGAGATCACGTCTCACTTTCAGCCATCTGACGGCACTGCCCTGTGCAGTTGATGGCCTGCGGTCTGGGCGTGCACAGCGCTGCCCTGTGCAGCTGTGCACAGTGCAATGGCGTGCAGTGTGCACTGGAGCGCTGTGTGAGCACGCGGTAGCAGTTTTGTGGACTGCGAAGCACGCCACTGGGCTGTATCTCGCCGTGGCATTTTTACTTTGTATTCCTTTTCACGCGTGTGACGCTCGGGCGGGCTGTGCTGTGAGCGGCTGCCGGCGGCGGCCAGCCCGATCACACCGTGGCTGGTACGCACACTGCCAGTGCGGGCGAGTTGTCGGCCGGTGGGAGCCGCGGCCCTGGAATGTGGCCGTGCGTCGCCGGCCGCCGGTGACCCGGCCGCCATCGGGGTCACAGGATCCGCCGTCGGGCCGCCGCGCCGGCCGCCAGACGCAGGATCTGGGCCAGCGCCGGCGGCGGACGAACAGCGCGCGCCGGCGACACTGTCATCGCTGGCCGCCTGCGGACTATGGGCGCTCTGGACCGGGAAATGGGACTTCCATGGACTTTGGCGGGCTGCTGATGAACTGTTTATCAGCGATCAATGCAAGTATGGAAATGAGTTGTCTGCAGTTCCTCTGCTCGAGCCCATATAATTTCCGAGTTATTTTTTATGTAGGCTGGCGCGGCCGCCGTCTCTGCCGATATTCCTATACACTCGGCCCGACGCCGTCTGGCTTTGTGCCGATGATTTCCCTGGGGGAGGTCCGTACGGCCGTTACGGGTCGGGGACGGCACGCCTGACGTCACCCAGAGTGGCGCGTCTGCCGGAGACCGGCGGGCATCACTCGCCGTCCCATACTGCCAGACTCTGCTGTTTGGCGGTGACGTGTTGATTGCGGCTCAGCAAAGGCTTACGGCCGGCCGAGGCGGGATGAGCTGGCTCAGAGCGGCGCTGTGCCAGACCGCGCTGTGGCGCTGTGGGTGTCTTGTGTGTGATAACACCACGGGTCGTTTCGGGGAGTACCCAGACGGCACTCATGCTGAGTGTATATCCACCGAGAGGTGATGGCGGTGGGTGTGTGCTGGAGTCTCGGCGGTGACAGCAGCACATGGCACCGGCTGACGGCTGGACGGACCGCCATCGGCCGCCATGTTTCTGACGCCGGCCGGACCGCTGCCGGGAGGGCCGGAGAAATCGGCCGGGTCCGCTCTCGCTCGGATGTCCCCGGCAGCCAGCCGTACGGAGGGACGGACGGACGGTCGGACTGCGCCGTCGGCCACGGCGGCGGCTTGATTGGCGTGGCCGTCACGGCGGGTGGAGGCGCTCTCCGTCCCTTCAACCCGCGGCCGTCGCCCGCACGCCGCCCCGACTCGGCACGTTGGAGCCGCTGACATTATGTGGACGACATCATATGGGCATAGGCGGCGGAACGGGGAGGGCACCGGGGCACCGTGCCCCCCCCCCTTTGATTTTGGCATTTTAACATTAGCCCTATGGGCGTTGCATGGATAGAATGGGACCAAAAGTCGGCAGTGCCCCCCCCCCTTAATTGAAGGTGTTCCGCCGCTACTGCATACGGGGTGTGAAGGGAGATGTGAATAATGCGGGTCCAATGTCAGCTGGACATGATCGGTTTCTCCTGGGACTGATAGATACGGTGCTCTGTCGTGATGATTGCCGTGGCATGATTTTACGTGTGTCGGCTGTCGAGAATATCAGTTACTTCGTATGGTGACGCTCCTGGTCAATTTATTCCCCGGTCAAACAGCGCACGATGAGCACAACCCTGTGCTTTGCCTGAGGTCTGGCTGACCTTCCCCTCGGGCCTCGACCCATTGCCGGGGCCAGGAATTCCAGCAGCCGGCAGCTCCGGCGACTACCGGAGCTGCAGGCCAAACGTCGATGCAAAGTGGCGGCGCGCGCTCCACTGGCTCACCGCGGGAGGAGCGGGGGCGCATATGGCGCGTGTACGCGGCGGCCATGGGGCTGTCGCGCGTCTAATGCGAGAGGTGCGGCCGGTGCACCAGCCCGCTGGCCAGACGCTCCGCCCCTGTACCACCCGGCACCGGATGTCCCGCGGTGCGCAGGAACCACCCGACCCTTTGACCCACGGATCGATTTCGTCGGCTGATGGTCGCTTTGTTCAGGCTGAGGACCGGAGACTTTAATAGGTCCGGGGGCATCGATGGCAGTATGTATAATGTCATTATTGCTTTGGACGTGGGTCGACATTTTGTCGTCACGTTCCCAGCGATCCAAGAAGCCTCTGACGTGTGCTAGCTACGTCTGTTTATCCCGTGATGGTGAATCAGGGGCTCCAGCGGCTGCGGGTTTCTGGGGCTTACAGTGACTGGTAGGTAGGATGATGTGAGCGGGGGTTCACTTGGCGCGTCCGTTCAGCCGCGGTCATGGCGGGCGGGAGAGCGTGTCACCGTTCCGCTGACACATCTGTTATCTCTCCTCGGGGATCGTTCGCTGCTACTGGATGGTCTGCAGAAGTTCACGGCATGCACTGGTGATGTGTCTATATTGGCTGACTATTGTGCTGGTTGTGCTGGGCTCCAGGCTCCAATGCATTTTCGAGCAACACCTTTTGACGGCGTGCATCGTGCTCGACCAGTGCATTCAGGACTGCAATATGGGAAGCCAAGCTAAGATCCTGGGATTCCCTTGGCCGCTGGTGGCACACGATCCCTTTCTCTCAAATTTAAGGGAATGTCTGGCTGATTCAGCTGACCCCACTCCCTCGCTCAATCGGCGTCACTCCGGCTGGCTGCATGCGGCTCAGACTCGGCGTTATGGGACATACATCGCACCGAGCGGCCGCCCGATCTCCCAAAAAAGGAGCAGCAAAGCGGCCCATGTGGTGAGCGGCATACGCGATGGCGCCGCCGCCGTCCCAGCGTCCGCAGGCGGGCTGTTTGGGAGAACTATGGAGGGTCCCCCCGGCGCACCGGCTGCTGAATAGCAATGGCGCCCTCGCAGTCCCACACAGCCTCATGGGCCCACAGCCACATTCAGATGAGGGATTGGTGTGGCTTTGGAATTTGGATACTGTCCAAGGCAGGTGACGGCGTCGGCTACAAAGTCGTCGCGCGTACCATCGCCCAGCCCACACTGCTGATAGTTGATTGAGATAACGGCCCCGGGGCTTCGCTTTGGCCCGCGAGAGCCGTATTCGCTGTTATCCGTGGGATGATACATATTCCACATCCTTTTGCACCGACGCTACCCCATGGTAATCCTCTTCTTCCACTAATTTTACTGCGTGTTGTAACTTCAAGTTTTGTAGTTTTCATTTGTCTTCTCATGAAATGTGCAAATGAAGGGAGACTCGTCCCTTTGCTGATAACGAAAAACTCCGAAAGCAGATACCGAATTTAACTATCTTCTGAGAGCAGCTGTCTCCTTTCAGGCGGGTTCTTTTCAGGGCCGAGGCTTCTCGCTCACGGCTAATATCACGATGTGGTGAGACTCGGAGATGGGAGTTAACCCGCCGGGTCACGTTATTTACGGACCGCCGGCTCACGGTGCTCACGGGCCGCCGGGTCACGGTATTTACGGGCCGCCGGGTCACGGACCGTAAATGCCGCCGGTGGCCGCGCCGTCGCCCACCAAAGCTGAGCGGGTGATGCACACAGTCGGCCGCCACAGCCCGGTGAAAGGCCGCTGTGGGGGGCGGCCGCCGCCCTGGCTGGTGGCAGCGCCGGCTCAGGTCGGCTGGGTCGGCGGCGGCGCAGGTGTCACCGGCTCGCCGCTGGTCATGGTGAGTGATTGGACCCGGCGGCTGTACGAGCTCCGGTCCGCCGGTGGCTCGGTGGCACCTCCGTGGACCGGCCGACCTCGCCAGCGACTTTCCAGGAGCGCGTCGTGCCGCACCGCCGCCCGCCGCGCGCGTTTCTCCGTTTTTTACTGGGGACTGTGCGTAAAGCCGGCTCATGGCGGCGTATTTCCCTCGCCTCAGCAGCTCGAGCTCTGCTCCTCCGCGGACGCCCCTGCCGGCGTGCCGTTGGCCTGAGCGGCATTGTCTGCCTTGTTGGTACCGGTGTCGTCATTTCGGTACATTCCTCCATTCGGCTGTGCTGTGGCTCTCGTTTTCTGTGCCAGTCGCATACCAGATTTCCACGCCGCCTGCCAGACCGGGCGTATGTCGAGCTCTCCATTGTTGACACACTCATTTCGTTCAGCTCCGGCCGCCTGCGGGGCTGTGGACCGGCCGCTCCAGCTGCTTAGCTCGGGTGGCGTCGGCCGTGTACTCTGGTCCGTCAACTCAGGTGTGATAGCAGCTGATGCAATCCGGCTTCCGGCTCCGCGCCTCAGAGCGGTGACCCTGCGACCTTCCGTCGTCCGCGCGCGCCGCTCCGCAGAGCCGCCGCCGCCGGGGACACTGCGTGGGCGATGGAGCGTGTCACGCGATGGCCCGTCACTTTGTCACGGGAAGCGCCGACGCCCGACCACAGCCGGGTGGGGCTCGGCGACGGAGCAGAGATTACGCCGCGGACGGAGCGGAGACGGAGCGAGGACGCTGCCTAACGAACTGTGGCCGGCAGGCCGCAGACGGCTGGTTTGATAGAAAAGGCCCTGGCATAGCTTAGACCTCCTTCCGCCTCTGACAGAACTACGACGGGGGGGGGGGGGGGCAACGACGCTACCGGGCATATTTATCGATCAACTGTCGTGTTAACGGGGTTCTGCTTTATCTAATAGTCATGAAGTAATGCTTCCATTTGACTTGCCCTCACTTTTTATTATCTCAGCTACCTGGACTGTCTGGTTTGAGACGTCGGGTGGGGTCAGTGGCGGGGACAGCCGGCTGCTGGTGGCAGTACGGCCCGCCGTGGCCCGGTCTGCGCGGCCCGCCGTGGCTCGGCCGGCGCGCCTCTGCGGCCGCCGTGTGCCGTCACCAGTCCGGGCCGCCGTCGTGGAGTCAGTAGAGCATGTGGCAGCCCAACTGTGGCGAGTTTCCCGGCGATGACGGACTCGCTTTTACTCGCCGCCGGTTTCTACCTGCATTGTGTTTTGTTGCAGGCCTGTTTTACCTCGCTGGGCTGGGCTTTCGCCGGCGGCCGGTGAATGCGTCGTTTGGTGGAGAGTACCCGAGTGGCCGCCGACGATAAACAAGCCGCGCTGGATGGGGGGGGGGGGGAGACGGACTCGCTGTGCCGTCCGTCACGGCCGGTCGCGGTGGGAAAACGTGGCGCCGGCGCCGAGCGGACTCCGCTGCCGTCATTCAGGGCGCCGCGCCGCTGCGTCTGGGCGGCCCGAACCGGCGGCACGGGGCGCCGCGGGCTGTTCACCGCGGCGCCCCGTGCCGCCCGGCGGGCGGCGCTCCCGGCGGAGAGATACACAGTGCACACTGACCCGTCCACCGGTCAGGTCAGCGGCCTCCCTGCACGGGCTGGTGACCGCTGTGGTGCAGTTGGTGCCGCGGGCCGCGCCAGGTGCGGTATGGCTCCCCATTGTTCACTGCCAGCCAAGGTCACACCCTGTGGACCATCTGGGTCAGCCGCGCCCGGCTGCAGTGACGGCCGTCAGCGGCGTCTTCCAGCGGGCGCGTCTCGTGTGCTCACCCCGCGGGCAGGTTCCCATCGGGCGCGCGGCCTGCCTTTGTCACCGAGCGCCGGCCGGCCGTCGGCGGCGCCGGCGGCCGAAACGTGTGAACGCCGCCGCTCGGTAGCGGGCGAGGAGTGCGCCGTCCGCGGCCGCACGTGACCGCCGCGGGGGCAGGGCCGCCGTCTCCGTCCGTGCCGCCGGCTCCGAGCAGCGCCGGTCTGCACCGGAGCAGCGACAGGGGCCGGTCTGAACTGCCCGCCCTCCCGGTCACAGCGGGCCCGGGGTCCGGGCGGATCCGGGCTGCCGACTGGGTAATGGGTGCGGATGACTGACGCGGCCGGCAGGGGTTCACCACCACCTCACTTCCCCGGCGCTGCCCGGCGTAGTGCAGCGGCCAACAGCTGGTGTTTGTTTGTTTTCCGTTCGAGCTGGCATGCAGTGAGGCACTGTGCTGTCTCCTGTTGCAGCCTACAGTGGTTATGGAGCTGGCGGAGGAATGTCGCCAGTCTCCTCCGCCAGCTCCTCCATCTCCCCCTGAGTTCACGGGCGGGACAGTGGGCTCGAATCGTGTCCATGTGTATGAGGGATATGGCATGTTGTCAGTTTTGACTGCTAGCTGGAACTAAAGTTGGAATGCTGACTTGCGGAAGCCAGCTAGTGGAGCTCCAAGATTGTCGTATACGAGTAGACTGCTAGCGAAGTTGCTCTTCTCTCGCGGGCCACAGGCAGGGGTCGGCCCGGCCGTGTATCCCGAGGGACGGGGCGACGCTGCAGTGACTGATCTGTTGACATTACCGACATGTGTCGGTGGACGTCACGGCGCGTACCGGGCTCAGGACGGCGGCTACCGTGCACAGATACCGCGTTCGTGACATGAGTTCTACACGCCCCGGGCGACAGCTACCCGTGTTTCGCTGTGACGCAGAGATTAAATATTGTCTCGCTGCGCCGCGCCCTCCGCCGCCCTGCCCCGGTCACGGGGTCCGGGCCGGCCAGCAGCGCGCTGAGAGACGCCCGCCGCCTCTATTGATCGTCTGACGCCGCCGACCGGTGACGTCAGGGGTCGCGCCCGGAGCGGCCCGCGGTCCACAGTTAACACCTACCTCCATCTCCTCCCCGACGGGACCACACCCCGGTTACTGGCGCCCGGAGCGGCCCGCGGTCCACAGTTAACACCCACAGCTCCATCTCCTCCCCGAGAGGACCACACCCCGGTTACTGGCGCCCGGAGCGGCCAGCCGTTCACACACCGGGACTCCAGCTCCTCCTCGAGAGGACCACACCCCCAGTGTCCTTCAGTGACTTCTGTGTTTTGGCCAAGGTAGGAGCACATATTGAATGCTCATGCTACGTTTCGTTGTGTGCGGTATTTCGGGGTTCCATGAATATAACTACATGCATACCTACTCATCACGCATTCCACCCCTATCACCTCGTTATTTTAGATAAGGGTTTCAACTTATCGATAACTCCTGACTTTCATCAAGACCATGACCATTTCTATCAAAAAGTAGGTAGTTTGATTGGTTTTTGTGTCTAGGATCACCGAGTGACCATCCTGCCCAGTGCCGGTGGCTGTCTCGGGTACCGCCGACTCGGTCCCATGTGTGGGGGCGTCACGCCGGGTGTCTAGTCACCCTTTCGGAGGCTGTGGCCGGATGTCGCCCGAATTAGACCGGGGCCGGGGCGGGGCGGCAGACGGCGGGCACTGCTCGTCTGTCGTCTGTTGGTGACGGCCGTAACCCGTCGCCACGCGGCCGGGAGCTGGCGGTACGCGCTGCCGACCGCTGTAACCGCCGGCTGCATCACCGGCTCTGGGGGCGCGCTCACCGCCGTCAAACGCTAACCTGCGGCGTATATGGCTTTTGAGCGGCTCTGTGGGTAGCGGGCAGCGGCGCTTGTGGGTTCCCGCTTGGTCACACAGCAGGCGCCGGGCCGGCTCGGCCGCAGCGGCAGTGCCCGCCGTATCCGACCGTACCCTGGTCCCTGACCGAGGACGGCAGCGGTGCAGCGGCCGCCGTGCGAAGGTCGTGTTTGGGCCGCGGACGTGTCGGGTGGCCGGCGGCGGCGCGCGCACGGCAGCGTGTAACGGTAGCTGCTCGATCACGTACCGGCCGTGATACGCCGTACACTGTGCAGGTGCCGAGTGCCGCACATACGGCCGATCCGGGCCTGTGTGTGACTCGGCACGTTGCTGCCGGTTGCGGCGGCTGTGAACGGTGGCTTAGCTTTTCCACATTGTGCTTAAATGGCATTTTGATAAATACAACTCGTCACGAAATGAAAGACAACCGTTGTCTTGCACATCATTCGCACAGTATCCCGGCTGAAGTGAACGTATATTAGTGAAGCTACCTGCCTGACATTGCTTGTCGCCAGGCACGCAACCGGTGATTTTTTAACGTTGCTAAGGATGTTCTCGTCCCTTTATCGCCCAAGCCAGGTAGCCCCCTGCACGTTGTAATGGTGTTCCACCCATCACTAAGTCAGCTGCGCCGAGCTGCCGCGGCCTTCCCGGGCCGCAGTGGGTCGCCGGACGTCTGCCCTCGGGACAGCGGTGTCGAGGTGCGTGCCGTCCCCGGTTAGTGCCGGTCCGGCCGGCTCCGGTGTTCGTGTGATGGGCGGCAGGGCGTGAAACGGACACCTCTAACACCGCTTTGTTCTGGACCGAGACACGCCACCCGACCATCGGGGCTGGTGAAGTGCCGCGGCAGCCGCGGCGGACAGTGGAGCGGACAGTGGAGCAGACAGGCTGCCGCCGTGTCCCCACCCGCGCTCCTCCCAGGGGATCCTCCGGGAACGGCTCGGGATCCTCTGCGAACGGCTCGGGATCCTCCGGGAACGGCTCGGGATCCTCTGCGAACGGCTCAGGATCCTCTGCGAACGGCTTGGGATCCTCCGGGAACGGCTCGGGATCCTCCGGGAACGGCTCGGGATCCCCTGCGAACGGCTCGGGATCCTCTGCGAACGGCTCGGGGTTCTGTGGGAACGGCTCGGCCGTCCGTCCTTTTTCTGGCCGGCGCTGGTTCCGTCCGGGCCTCCCAGCCACGCAGTCCCGTCTGGTCCTATCTCCCCGGCGCTGGCTCCGTCTGGGCCGCCCGGTCCGCAGTCCCCCGCTCTCCTCGTGGCTCCCTCGGGACACCATCTGCCTGGATTCTGAGCGCAGTCGCCTAAGGCAGCCAGCCGGCGCTGCCGGCGCCGGTCGCCGGTGAAGCGTTATGCGCCTGCCTCCTTAGTCCTTATCGCCTCCTCCCCAGGGACAGGGCGTCGGAGTCCGCCTGCCGCGGGAAGTGGCCTAGGGGACGGCACACTGCGGCCGACCCCCGCTCGCTCCACCCACGCAGCCCGGCACTCGGCACCACTGAACGGACCCTTCTGTCCTGCTCTCCGCTGTGGTCGCCGTTTGATGAGCCTGGACTGTAATCTTGGCGGTTACAGGACGAAGCGTCGACGACATGCGAGACGGGGTAAAGCGTCGAGGAAATGCTGTTGATCGGTGTAAACTGATAAACAAATGGTGTTTATCTTTCCCGGGAAGATGAAGTCGGTTTACGGCGGCGAAGTAGTTTGTTGGGTGGCGTCCAAAGTCGAACGCCGCCGAGCTGTGTTGATCCACCGGGTGATACTTCAGAACTGTTGCTCAAACAATGACGCATCGCCGTATAGTGAGCCGCCGGCGCGGGCTGGCGGCGCCACGCCCGGCCATTGGGAGCCGACTCTGGCAGATTCTGTCGGCTGCAGCGCAGCGCAGCTCTGATGGACGACCGAACGGCCCGGCAGTCGGCGGCGTCACGAGCCTCAGCTGGCTCCTTCTGCCGAGCGCCCGGCTAAAGTCGATGAATGCGTCGCGTGCGGAAAGCACACGTGAGTCAGCCTGCACTTGGACGGGACGCGGGGCCGCCATAGGGACGGCCGCGGTCGGGACTCGGCCGGGGCGGACAATGGACGGTACGGTCTGACTTTCCTGCTGGGTGGGGCTGCTCCCCTGTCGGCTCGGCGGGACCCGGCGCGGCTCGGCAGCCGCCGGAGAGCTGTGTTCGGCGCCGTCAGGTTCCCCAGGACTACCGGCTGTCCGGCGCGTGCCTGTCCTGTGTGCACACTGACACCGCCTCCCCCTCTGTGTGCACGGGGAGGCAGGCGCTGGGAGCGGCTGCCGAACTCGGCGGGTGCTGTGGTTCGCCTCCGGCCGTTGCTCTGTAGCAGGTGTAATGTGTACTGAGGGGGGCGGGGATCTCTAACAGCGTAATAAAGGTCGTGTCCAAACAGCGAAACCAGCGCACACAGCACGAGTTGCCGAGCTATCACAGAGCTCTGCGCGCCTACCCCGTGTGGTCGGTGGGACCGGGGAGCGCCAGGACCGCCAGAGCCGTATCGAGTTTCGTTCGACCGGCGGCGGCGCTAGTTCGGCACACAGATCGGCGCCCTGAGCTCCGCACACAGACTGTTGGCTTAGTAAACACTCGAGATTATTATCGGGCGCCAATGTTTTGACACTTGACGTGGCTCTCATGCTAATAGGTCTGGGATTTAACAGATGGATTTACATTGAGGAGCTTCACACTACGTTGCAGGGAAGGAAATACGGCGTGGTACGTGTCTCCCGCATTGACTTGTGTCTGTGTGACTGAGTGGAAACTAACCCCCCACTGTCTGTGTGTCTGTCCACAGGCAGCATGTCGGTGTCGGCGCCGGCCAGCTGGTCCAAGTCGCAGAACCCGTACCGGACGGCTCCGGCGCGGCGGCACCGGCGCCACCTGGTCAGCCTGCGCGATGTCAGGTCAGTGCCGCGACACACGGTAACGCATGCAGTGTAACACCAGGCGGCAGCTGGTCAGTCTGCGCAATGTCAGGTCAGTTGAGGTAATTTCAGGTTATTACCGGTCAGGTCAGCTGAGGTCGGATCAGGCCAACTGAGGTCAAGCCAGCTGAGGTCATGTTGTGTCAGTGCCTACTGCCTAGTCTGGTCAGCTGAGGTCAGGTCGGCACAGACTGCTGCTCCATCTGATTGGCGGATCGCGGACCGTATGGGGACCGCTGGCAGCGGCTGACGCCTGTATATCGGCGCCCACGGCCGCTGCGCCCTTCCGTGGTGAGAGGATGTGCCGCGCCACATGGCCCGAGGCTCAGCCGCCGAGCCACGCCACAGGACACGGATGTTTGGTCCGTCTCCGGCCAAACAATGGGAACCGGAGCAGCCCGCCTTAGAAACGCGACCCGGCCGGTATGGTCAGGGGCATTGTTTGGAGCTGTGAACAATACACAGCACTCGGGTGAGGGGCAAACACTGGATGGCGGAGCTTCTGGGCTGGTGTTTCGGAGACAGGCGCCCTAATTGCTAGGCGGATGCCATCGATGATCGAGTTGGTTTGCTGATATGCAGGTTGACCGCAAGTTGACTGCAGTAGTGCATGTGCTAAGTGTGGGTACTGACGACTGGACCTGTGCTGTCTCAAGGTGGTTTGTGGCAGCCGATACTCAGTCAGGCATGCACAGCTTGTATCGACGGATCTGGTGAATGTGAACTGTGCAGTGAGAGTGACCTGCTGAACGTTGACCATACCCACATGCCCCGGGCTCTCACACGGCCTCGGGCCGGCCCAGACAACAGCTGCATCGACGCTGTCGGGCAAGATTACCTGTCGGGCGGGCCTTGCACCGAAGTCCCAGCCTCTGAACTGGCTAGGCCGGGTGCCACAGCTAACCTTCATTGCCGTTTAGGAACTGTCTCATTTTTAGAACATTGGCGCCATTAATGAACGTGGCTGCTCCGTATCCACACTAGTGGCCAAGTCTCGCCTCCGCTCGATGGCTGCTCTCCCCAGCCTCGCTCGCCCGCCACGCACGGACAAACACTCGACGGGCCATGTTGACCTGCCGCACCCACTCAGTGCCGATCGGTCGGTCGTCACTCGTCAGTCGGTCGATCGGTCGCGCTGCCAGCTCTGCCGTCCCTCCCTCTCCGAGTGGTGCGCTTTGACCTTCCGTAATGTATGGCTGCCCAAGCCGGCACCGAGCGGCCGCCGCCAGCCGAATGCGGGGATGCGTCATCGCACTAGATCGCCACAACTACGCATAGCGAACAACCATCTGGAAAGCTAACGGGATATGCATACCAGAATTAGGGGATAGTACGCATTTGGTGGTAACTGGAACTGTGTGTGGAATATCAGTACCTTTCACATTTGGTCTGATGTTTAGCTAGTTTCAGTGCCTACTTCTATAGCTGTACACAATTAGTTAGCAGCAGTGGATAGGCTATATCGCCCTGGAGCCAGGCCGGCAGAGTGGGAAAACCCTGGTCATCAGATGGGCTGCGCCCTGGGACGAACCGCTAGTCCGGCCTCGGCTGGACCTCGGCTGGACCGTGAATGACCGCCCTGGCGCCGGTCACCGGCCTGCACGGACCGGCCGTCCACGCGGGGCTCTGCGGACCGGGCACCCCGCGGGCGGGGCTCGGTCCGGCCGCGCGTGCGGAGCCGAGGAGCTAGTCTCGACCTGGCTCGGACCGCATTCAGTCAGATCTCTGAACAAACTTGGATTTGATTCACAGGGGATTTGACAGAGTTTGTATGAGGTTTAGCCCCCACGCTGATACGAAATCCCCAACAACTCCTCTGGCAGTTCCGGCTATCAGTTGGCGGGGTATTCTGTCCACCGGCTCCAGCTATTTGGTCCACCGGCCCGGGCTTTTCTCCGTGCGACTATCGAACAGTCGCCATGGAACGACGATATCCACTGAAAGGGCGAGGGCACACGCAGCATCAGACGCGGGCCGGTCGTGTGGCGGACCTCAGCTCCGGTTTCCGTGGACAGGGCTGCTCTATTTGCCGGCGGGCTGCGCGGCGCCGTGTGAACCGGTACCGGCGGCCCTGAGGAGGTGGATGGCCCGTGACCCGGCGGTCGGCGCTCGCAGCGGCCGGGGTAGACGGTACCGGTGGCTCTGCAGAGGTGACTGGGTCCGCGACCCGCGGCCGCAGCGGCGCCGTCCATCCCAGGCCGCTATCCCGAGGGCGGTTCGAAAGTGAGTAATTACGCTATTGCTGGACAAAACCAGCGCTGGCTTGACTCATTGAGAGGCTACTTTTCCTGGATCGACATCAGCGCTGGCCTGTGTGCTGTGATTCAATAAATGCATTAAGCTGAGGAGGGAAAACGCGTCTACCGGGAGCGGTTTCAATTACTCAGTGGGCCGTATCGGAGGGAAATCTGGGCGGACCTGCGGAGAGAGTGGAGAGCGGATCTGTTGGCGGAGCAGATACAGCGGAGGGCGGCTGCGACGATAACTGTACTGGCGGCTGGCGGCCGAATGGCTCCTGCAGCCACTGTTATTTGTGGTGGTAGCTGGCCGCGGCAGACGGGTCAGGTGACAGCCTGATGTGGTGAATGTCCACCTTTCGCTGTCCACTGTTCAGCGTTCAGTGGCCGTCTGACTGCTCGGTGACTGTCTGTGCGGCGTGCAGTGATCGTTTGCCCCCATCGCCGAGGAATCACCCCGCGCCGCTCCCGTCACTGCACCGGCGCAACGGAACACGCTGGACACGCTGGCTGGTGTGCCGTGCTGTTCAGTGCAGCAGCGGTGTTGAGGTTCCGATCTGAACAGTTCTTGACGGGCGGCTCTGTGGGAAGAGCTCTGTGCGACCAGCTCCGTGTGGGCAGATGGACACTGGACAGTTGTCTCCGTGCGCGATCAGTTCACGGGAAGGACCGTGGCGGCTGGGCAGTGGGCACCACAACAGCCAGCGGCCGTAGAAGAGCAGTGTGTTGTGCCACTGGAGCCACACTGCCTGCCGATGGCCGCCGATAGGGTGTCGGACAGTAGGGGGGAGGGGGGACCCAGTCCGGCAGAGGGGAGGGGCGTGCCAGTGACGGCGCAGGATGTGGGAGGGTCGTGATTGAGGCTTTGATTGGAGATGACCAAACGGAGCCAGAGGAGGATGGCCGGAACGAGTGCCGCCGATCAGTTCAAACACCGAGCAATGCTGACCGCGGGGAGCAGCCGAGGTCAGATGTGTCGATTGTGAATGTCGCGCCATGTCGGAGCTCTGACCAGTCATCGTTTCGTCGCTACGTCGCCTTATGAGGCGTCTATTTTACCCGTCCTTCGGCGCCGTGCCGTCCCACGTCGGCCGATGCCCGGCGCCGTCTCTGACGGCTGAATCACACGGACTCGGCCGACAGCTCCGTGATAGGGCGGATTAGTAGAGACGGCCGCTGTGGTAGATTCAGCCCTTCAGACGCGGACTGGCGTCAGCCGTCTGGGAGGGGGTAGGGGGCCCCTACCCCCCTCCCAGACGGCCGGCGGGGGCGCTGGTAGATTCGGCTCCAGCCCGCAGCCGCCCGGCCCGCCCCGCCGTACAGCCGAGGGATGACATATGCGATCTGACAGCCCCCGGAGCCGCCGACTGGGTGTGCTGTGGTGGGAACGCGACAGGCGCAGAGTTGGAAAAGGGAATGCCGCGCGCGGCTGGGACCGACCCGGCTGCCGGAGTGGCTGGTAACTGGTTGGCTAGCTGGCTGGCTGGCTCCGGCTGGCTAAGTGGCTGTCTAACTATCTGGTTACCTTTCGACTGGTAACGGTCCGTGCTTGCTGTGTCACCAGTGCTCTATGAAGTCACACCAACTCCCGACTCCGTGTCAGCTGTCCATGACATCTGTTCATGGCAGCTCTGCTACGTTGAGCTGCCTGAGACTAGGCTACCTTGCCGCTCTGATAATTGCACAGCATTTAGGTAACTAGCATGTTGAGTCGAGATACGCGACTTGGTTAGTCAAACATCATTCATCAGACGACCCATTGTTGACCTGACCTCGACCCCTCGCCTCATGACGCTTTCTCCTCCCATTCTAGCCCACTAATTCTAGACCCTGTCTCAGTCTGACTGCCCTCCGCGACAGGGAGAGAGCAATTGTGAGGGTCTGCACTGGTCCTGTGATTAGATACAGTTCCATGTGTGATGTATCTGTCCCGCAGTGGTCCGGCGGCGGCGGCGTAGTTACCGACCTACCCCGTCCCCATCCCGTCTCAGACGGAGCCGCACCGCTCACTCACCCGTCTGCCACGCCGGGCGCTGGCGGCGCTCGGCGGATTTACGGCATTGTTTTCGTATTTGTTTGATTGACGACCGCGTGCGCCTCGCGGTGAAAAAGGATCTCGCTGAAGCGCTGCTCACCTGACCGCCACCTGTGGGCGGAAACGTAAACTGTAGTTTGCTGGCTGGTGTGCAGATGGCGTGGTGGTCGCGGTCCGCCGTCAGCCCGGTCTGGATCGATCCCTCCATGGTGGTTCCGGTGGCCCGCCGAGCTGCGGCGCCGTGCACAGACTCACGTGTGGTCGGGCGGTGGCGCGGGCCGCGCTGAATTAGACGCAGGTGACGACGGCCGGCCGGCGAGTCACGTGCGATCCATCAGAGACTCACCGGTCAGAGGGCTGACGGCGCGGCCGTACAGACGCGCTCTGTCGCTCTTGGCGCGCACGCATGAGGCTGTTGTTGATTTTAGTCGCGGTGCTCATTTGCGGCGAGCCCTTCAAAGAGTCCGGGTGCGACAGTGAGCGATGCGCCCATTGGCCTGTGGCCGGTCTGGGTCTGCGGCCGGTCGGGTCGAATTTCACCGTCCATTTGACCGGTGACCGGCAGGGTGGAACGGTGCGCGCCACGGTCGACCGGTCCCCGGATCACGCCGTCCAGATAGATCACTGCGGCCGGGATGCTCCGGGGATAATGGCTGGAACGGGATGAGACAGATGGTGACCCTGTTTGCCTCCGAGGGTGACCCTGCCCGTGTCCGAGGGCGACCTCCCCGGGCCCGAAGGTGACCTCCCCGGGCCCGGGGTTGACTGGGTCGGCCTGGGCTGCCGTCACGGCGGACGGTGCGCTTAGAGACACGGGTGTTTGATCTCATCACGCTGACCGGAAGGCGGTAGAAGGGGAAGAGAGGGATCATTGTCACTAGGTCGGTGCCCCAGTTTCCCACCGACCTCGATTCGTACAACCCTACCGGTTACCCGTCAGTGGCTACTCACTACAGGGCCGCGCTGATTGAGGCGGAAGGATATCAGTGTTCTGGTGACTGAGCTGCCGCGATCTGATGGGGATGTGACTGACGAGTGACGGCGTGAGACAGCTGGTCGGTGGGCTCCGTGTCGGATGGAGAACACCGGCGGGAGGCGCTGGCAACATAATTAAGAGCTATATTACACCACACATCAGGTCAGGTTTCGTGCACGGAAGGGGCCGCGGTCGGCTCCGGCGCTCCGAGGCCGTTCTGTGGCATACCGCAGTGATACCGTACCTGGACCGTGTCCCCACCGAGACTCGAGAGGCACTATGACTATTGACTACCCCGCTGCCGCCGGCCGGGCCTCTCTGACCGATGACGGACGGCGGCGGCGGCGGCGGCGGTTGGCAGCGGCCGCCGGACGTGACGCCGCCCCCGATGACGTCCCGGGCACCACTCCAGGGCCCCGGCCGGCCGGTGCTCGCCCGCCGCCGCCACCCGCTCACGCATCAAAGCGGCCCGCCGGAATAGGGGTCAGTAGGCGCAGCTCCGTTTTCAGGAGCCCGGTGGTCCTTTGAGCCCGTCGGCCGGTCGTCATTGGCGCTCAGCTGAGAGAGATTAATGGACAGGTGAACTCCAGACGAATCTTGGCAGCTCCTAGGAGCACAGATGAAAATAGTTAGCGCAGTCGGCTCTCGGCAGTGGTGGAGGGAGGACACCGGCTCGCGGCTCGGACACGACCTGGACGGGGCGCGACAGTGCAGTGGTGGCGCAGTGACCTGACCTGGCGCCGGAGTGGTGACCTTTTCCCCAGTAGCCGGCTCGGCGGGACCCAGCTGACCCGGCCGGAGCCATGGGACCGGGTCCGGCGCGGCGCGGTCACAGCTGACGGCGCGGCGGTCGGCGGCGCCATCCCCCAACACCCCTCCGCATCCGAGAGACGATGCTGAGGGCGTGCGTGGGACGGGCCGGGAAGCGCCGGTCCGTCTGCGACCCGGCCAGAGCCGCCGAGCGGCCGCAGCGGGCCACCAAGAGGCGGCGGCTGGCGGTCACCGGCTCCCTGTCCCCGCCACCGGTGGACAGAGGCGGCGGGCGCACTCCGGCGACCTCTGCTCCCGTTCCAGACTCCGCCCCGGTCACAGCCTCCGCCCCGGCGCCAGCCCCGGGCCGGGACAGGGAGCAGGCCGTCCCACAGCGACCAGAGACGGATGACGCGGCAGGCCGGCTGGAGTGGCTCATAGCCCGGCTGGAGGGTGCTGTGAGCCGGCTGGAGAACGTTATAGGCCAGCTGGAGGGCGCTGTGGGCCGGCTGGAGGACGTTATAGGCCGGCTGGAGGGAGCCGCGGACCTCCTCACGGTACTGACGCGGTACCGATGGGAGAGGTGTCGCCAGGATTCCTCCCGGCAGTGCCCTGGGAGGCGGCCCCGGCGGCCGGCTGATCCCACTGAGGGACCTCGGCGGTCGTCCTGTTCCACAGCGGCCGGCACCAGGAGACGGGTCGGCCCCCGACCGACATCCGTGCTACAGAGGTGACTGGCACCGACCCCAGGAGCTGCACTGTAGCTCTGAATGGACACCGGCTAACATGCATGAGCCCGGCTGCTCGTCATCGCTGGTGCGCTGCTGCTGCTCTGCTGCCGCTGGTGCTGCTGCCCCGGGGGTGCTCCTCCCCGTTATCCGCGTAACAGCTCTAACCGCAGGCGCTTCTGTTTGTGAGTGTGCCGCTGACCGGCTTCCCCAGCCGCTGTGACGTCCGTCCGTCCGCCCGGCTCAGCTGACGCGGCCAGTGTGACTCAGACAATAATCGCGGCTGAGGCGGCCGATCAGCTGTGGCCGGGCCGCCTTTTTGCCCCGGCCGCCGACCGTCTGAAGTGGCCGCCCGCCGCGCCAGGGCGGGTATGGAGCGTCGGAGCGGCTCCATCCGTGTGCCATAGTTCGCGCCCGCCGCCGGCCGCGGTCACTCTGGTGTTTGTGGCGTCTGACTGACCGGCCGGCTGACTGGCTGTGTTTGTGTGGACGGCGGCTGGTGACTGCGCTGCCGCAGTGGTGTACTGGCCCTCCTGTAGTGACCTGTGGCCTGGTGTTTATGTGGTGGTGGTGTCTGTGGTGATCGGCAGTGGGACGGTGACCTGGCGTGGATACCGTCTCACGGGAGCGCCGTGTGCCGGTAGCACCGCTCGCCCCGGGCCCCGTGACTCGGCTGTGGCCAGCCTGAGAAGGTGACCTCTCTCGGCAGCCGGGCCAGCGCTGGCCCGGCAATGGCCGTCGTCCCCTGTCCTCCTGGGCTAGGGCTACCGTCCTGGTCCAGAGATAGCTGAGACGCTCAGTGCACACCACTCGGCTTTGCTGTGTCAGCGAACACATTGAACACCAATCGTATACCTCTAATCGCATGTGAAGAAAAGGATTTTACTCTCGAGCCATTCCACGGTGTGTTTTTGACGATATGCTGTTGTCTGATGCGATACTATCTGGTTTTTCTCAGTCAGGCTGTGTCTTATCGCTCGCCGAGGCTGTTCAGAAGCACCATACCAGCCGGAACGACATGACGTGCTGCTGTGGGCGCGGTACCAGGTCCCTGAATGATTAGATAATCACCCGCGACGCTCTCTGTTCCCTCTACTCTCTCCCATCGCTGCCGTCGGCGCCTCTCCCTGACACATCCCGACGCCAGTACGACTGCCAGAACATTGGTAATTACATGGACCAGGCGGGTGTGTGGGACGACCAGCCGCCCGTTTTTGTAGGTGCTGGCTCGGCCGCATGTCCAGGACGGCGCTGTCCGGTGGACCTCTGGCCGCCAGTCCATGAGCGCAGCTTTGTGACTCGTGAGCCTCTGCCTGGCTGTTTTCTGTCGGCTGTGGATGTTGCCACTGCCGCTGTGCGTTGTGTTGTGTGCTCTGAGAATGATGACCATCGAATGGTGTTTTTTGACTCGCATATTCTACTGGCACCGC
This sequence comes from Amphibalanus amphitrite, assembly GCF_019059575.1. NCBI lineage: Eukaryota > Metazoa > Arthropoda > Thecostraca > Balanomorpha > Balanidae > Amphibalanus > Amphibalanus amphitrite. The sequence continues at coordinate 427,571 of NW_024881786.1, forward strand.
TGCCGCAGTGGGTCTGCGGTGTGATCTGACAGAATTCTGTCTGCGCCGTCCGCAGGTCGCAGGCTTCGTGTGTGTGTGGGCCTGCTCCCCACCCTTCTGTCATGGTTGTATTCTGCGCTCTTCTGACAGTGTCGGCCGCGCTGTTGGCAGGTCGCAGACTCCCTGTCTGTGTGTGTATGGACCTGTCCCCCCGTCTGACAATGTCCGGCGCTATCTGCAGGTGGCACACGCCGTGTCTCTGTGTGTGTATGGACCTGTCCCCCCGTCTGACAATGTCCGGCGCTATCTGCAGGTGGCACACGCCGTGTCTCTGTGTGTGTATGGACCTGTCCCCCCGTCTGACAATGTCCGGCGCTATCTGCAGGTGGCACACGCCGTGTCTCTGTGTGTGTATGGACCTGTCCCCCCGTCTGACAATGTCCGGCGCTATCTGCAGGTGGCACACGCCGTGTCTCTGTGTGTGTATGGACCTGTCCCCCCCGTCTGACAATGTCCGGCGCTATCTGCAGGTGGCACACGCCGTGTCTCTGTGTGTGTATGGACCTGTCCCCCCGTCTGACAATGTCCGGCGCTATCTGCAGGTGGCACACGCCGTGTCTCTGTGTGTGTATGGACCTGTCCCCCCGTCTGACAATGTCCGGCGCTATCTGCAGGTGGCACACGCCGTGTCTCTGTGTGTGTATGGACCTGTCCCCCCGTCTGACAATGTCCGGCGCTATCTGCAGGTGGTACACGCCGTGTCTCTGTGTGTGTATGGACCTGTCCCCCCGTCTGACAATGTCCGGCGCTATCTGCAGGTGGTACACGCCGTGTCTCTGTGTGTGTATGGACCTGTCCCCCCGTCTGACAGTGTCCGGCGCTGTCCACAGGTCGCAGACGCCCTGTCTGGGGGAGCGGAGCGGCCTGGCGGCGCTGGCCGCCGCGCCCGTCACCACGGCCGCCTCGCCGCCGTCCACCGCCACCACTCCCCTCTGTCGGCGGGCGCGCGAACTATCCGACATCGACCCCAAATACGTCTCACAGGTCAGTGGGGCGCGGCGCCGCCCGGGGAGGGGCGGGTCCCTCTGCTTAGTCTGCACAATGGGTCCGCTGGGCTGACTGCGCGACTAGACCAGCCGCGTCTTCTGCTGACATCATGTGGTACCGGCTTACAATGCCTCCTTTAGTCATCCAAATCCCACCTTTTTTTCCTGGGTCATTTGTTTTGTTTTATGCTGAGTGATTAATTAGCGCGGAATGGTTAAGTTGTGGTTGATTTTCCTCCCATTTTGAATGCAATTATTCACCCATAGAATGTTTCCACCCCGGCTGTTTAGGGCGCGGCTGAAAAGAGGAAAGAGTTCGCCGCACACTGTACGCCTTACTTTCAATTTATGCATGCGATTTCCTGTATCTCACATGGGCCAAGGGCATCCTTAAACGTCCAATGTACAAACGGTGCAACCATCCTGAATAAAAGTGCTGCTTTTGCAGCCCCTTTTTAACAACGATACAACCATGATTTTTAAAGGGCGTAAATCGCTGCGCAGTGCGCTATTCCGGGTCAGCGCTCAAGTCAGCATAAGTCCCTGAAGTAAACAATGGCACTAGTTTGACCCTGGAGGATTTGGTTCGCTGTTGTCACTGCTGCTATGATGTCATGGTGGTTTGTTTGCCTGCTCGACGATAGGCGGTAAGATACTAGACTGTTCGGTGGCTGTTGTTCATGTGTAAGTATTATATCACCCCGTGTTTGTGGCCTTCTGGACTTCTTGTTGAAAGACATTGTCGATCCAATAAGCCTGAACAATAAGCTGAGAGGCGTTGGGACGCGGCGTCCTCCGTCCGTTTTCTGGTGGTGTTAGCTGTGTGGCTGGTGATAGCTCTCTGGTCGATGAGGAGCAACTCCCGCCGTTACGGCCCTGACGGCAGCCCAGAGCGCCGACAGATAGCTCATTGATAAACCGCGCCGCTCTCTCGGAGACAAGTGGCTGCTTCCTCGGCGACCGCGACCTTGGCGCGCGCGCTCCATGACACCGGAAATGGCCCATATCCGGCCGGCTGGCGGCGGCGGCTGGCGGTGCTATCTGGGCTGTGCGGCCCCTTTGTCCCTCTGACACAGATATACCCTTTGCGGAGCTGCATCTCCGTCGAGTATGAGTCCCGTCCTGGCGACAGCTATGTAGATAGGTACGATAGAAAGGTCATCCCAAAAGCCTGAGATACAGAAGCTGTCTTTCGCCGGCTCCGTTGCTGATTTGGTTCCATTTTTGGAAGGGATGTCTCACAGATGCTTGTGATTGAATGGTATCTCGGTTGTGTCGTTTCTGGTTTATCGTTGTTTGGCACAACTGTGAGTGTACTCATACGTCACTTGGGTTCCTCATTGCCATTTGAGCTCGTAGACACTGGAACTGTTAGTGTTTATACAATGCTACAGCAGCACTGCATGCAGGCATCTGTGTTCTCGAATTCAAGTATGCTTAAGTGTTTTCGTACATGCACAACCTAGCAGTCATGATGTGTGTCTGTGATTGTGTGCATATCAGTACTCGGAAGTTTGTGTTCTGTTGTGTCAGGCGCTGTGTTTGTGCTTGTAAGAGCAGCACTGGTCTGTTTGGATTCCTGTGAGCAGGTGCCTGACTGTGTTTGTGTAGTGTGCCTGCACCGGTCTGCGGCCGCGGTGACCCCGCGCCAGTCCGCCGGTCTGTGACTGTGACCCCGCGTCAGTCCGCCGGTCTGTGACTGTGACCCCGCGCCAGTCCGCCGGTCTGAGCTGTGACCCGGCGTCGGTCGGCCGGGCGTCCTCCCAGGTGGCGAGTCTCGGCCGCTGACGGCACGTCGCCGCCGTCCCTCCTCCTCCGCGACACGGCGCTGTCACCGCCGCACGCGCCGTTTTCTTTGGCCGCCCAACCGGCCACCGGCGGCCCACACACGCACACGCATCCGCGTGCCACCTGCAGGCTGCGCCGGCGGTCGGCCCGCCGCACCCGCCGGCTGTACGGCCGCCGCACCCGCCGCCTGCTGCAGACGGGGCCGGCTGTACGGCCGCGGCTCTCACACCCACCCCTCGGGCTCAGCATGACCCATTGGGACCAGTCGCACATTCATTGTTCTGTAAAGCGCCGGCGATTGACGCTGCGGCGGCAGCTCCCTGTAGCCGCGGCTGGTGTGGCCGAGGGGACCGCTGGCCGCCGCACCTCCCTCTAGCCGCGGCTGGCTGTGGCCCAGGGGCTCACGAGTCACCGCCAGTCGGCTTGGTGGCGTGCGTTTGTAGTGGTATCCCAGTGAGTCAACGGGCCGGTCGCCCTCTGGTCGGAACGGAGTGTCCCGGGCCAATGGCCCTGTGGTCAGAGCGGGGTATCCCGAGCCAATGACACTGGAATCGGAGGCTCACGGGCCTAGCTGCTGACGAGCGGCAGAACGCGCCCCTGTTCGACGATCAGTTGGGCTCGCGCTCCAGCGCCGCAGTGTTGCTACTCGCAGCCTGGGACCATGGCATTGGTGTTACCATCTCAGTCCGAGATTATACCGGCTCTTGTCCAGGTCGTTGTAGGGGACGATAACGCTGTTATCCAGTATGATATCGGGGACGATAGCGCTGTTGTCCAGACTGTTGTCATTTCCATAGGAAACGATAGCAGTGGTATCCAGATGGTTGCCGTCTCTGTCAGATATGGCTGTTATCCAGTCTGTTGTCATTGCTGTGGGAGATGTGCGTGCGGAGGAATTGCTGTCTGCGGAGGCTGCTCGTGACAGTGTGGAAATTGTGTCCGCTGTCGGGGAACGGGACGTGCCTGTTCTTCCAGAAGGAATAGCAGAATGCACAGCATTGTTGCTAGCTTCAAATGACTCGCACAGGGACGCCGGGCCATCTTCTGCGCCGTCCGCTCCAGCTGTAACAGTTGGAGCGGAAACACTGCTTCCGCTCCCGTCTCTACAGCGCCCAGCCCACTGCACTGAGAGGCTGGGAGGTGGCTTTGTCTATTACGCACCGGATTAGCACTCGTCCTCAGAACGTCAGTCTCAGCCGAGCAGTTATCCGCCTTAATCCGTCTGCGTTCCTGCTCCGGGGATTCATTTGATAGTGGCGCCGAGCTCTGAGACTGGTCTCTGGGGCCCTCCGTATGACGCTCCGGCCCCGGGCAGCCGTCCCCGCCGACCCACTGTCAGGGACTGGCCGCGCCGCCGCTGACCTCGGCCAGCACTGAGACGCGACGCACCGAGGCCGCCGTCGGCGCCGCGACGGTGCCGACGATCAATTGTCGGCCGCCGCCGCCGCCGCCGGCGCACTCAGTAACCCAGATCGGCCGGCGGCGGGCGGACGCGGCCGGGGGCGTGGCGGCCGGGTGTGACCGCGGCGCCGTCAGGTCAGGTCCCCGCGGCGCGGTCAGCTCGGGTCGGGTCGGCTGGCCGCCGGCAGTGTGTGTGCGGGCCCGGTGAGGGTGGGCGGTGCTGAGCGGCGCGGGGCGGTAGGGCTGATCCCGGCGGTGTCTGTGTAGTGTCGGTGGGTGGCGGGTGATCCAGCCGCCGTGTGAGTGACCCGGCCCGGCGGACCCAGCCCGGTGACCGGCGCGCTGACCCGGCGCGGGCGTTGGGCGGCTTCTGGTCGGTGCTGCGGCCGGTGGACGGCGGACGGGGACAGTAGCTCTGCCGGGTCACGCTGCGGCGACGGCCATGGGCGCGGCGGCCGGCCGGCGGCGGGCCCCATGAGCGGCGGCGACCGGCCGGGCCGCCATGGCCAGCGCCGAGCCCGGCCTGTGGGCCATCACTGACCGGCTCATGTGCTCCTTCCTGCCGCTGAGTGTGTTCTGCGGCTGCAAGCCGACCGTCATACCCGTCTGTCAGGTAGGAATTATCCGTCATACCGTCTTGTCAGGTAGGAACTGTCCCCCATACCCGTCGGTCGGGTAGGACGTGTCCCCCATACCCGTCTGCCGGGTATGAAGTTCCCCCATACCCGTCCATCGGGTAGAAACTGTCCCCATACCCGTCTGCCAGGTAGGAACTGACCGTCATACCGTCTGTCAGGTAGGAACTGACCGTCATACCGTCTGTCAGGTAGGAACTGACCGTCATACCGTGTCAGGTAGGAAATGACCGTCATACCGTCTGTCAGGTAGGAACTGACCGTCATACCGTCTGTCAGGTAGGAACTGACCGTCATACCATGTCAGGTAGGAATTATCCGTCATACCGTCTTGTCAGGTAGGAACTGTCTCCTATACCCGTCTGTCAGGTAGGAACTGTTCCCCATACCCATTTGTCGGGTAAGAGCTGCCTGTCCCACCCGCTTGTCAGGTAGAAACTGTCTCCCATACCCGTCTGTCAGAAAGGAGCTGTCCATACCCGTCTGTCAGAAAGGAGCTGTCCATACCCGTCTGTCAGAAAGGAGCTGTCCATACCCGTCTGGTGGGTATGAACTGTCCCCGTCTGTCAGGTAGAAAAAGGGCTGGCCGCTGGAGTGCTGTTCCGTTGTCGGATGTCGCAATGTATTTTGTCACCCCAATATGTCACAGTGAGCTGCGTGCTGTCTGTTTTTTTTTTCAGGGTTATCAATATCGTCTGATGTTACCAGGTTTGATAGTTTGATTTTAATCGTGCACGAGTTCGTACCCACTATCCATCGATCCTGCTTCTCTGATGGGTCTGCTGATCCATGGTCTGTCACCTTGGTGTGGTGCTGGTCCGCTGTCTTTGGCAGTTTCTCTGACACCACCGGGCGCGTATCTCAGCACTAAGTGCACCATCTGGGTAGTGGCGCTGTCGGTCCTGCAGCCCACCTGGCGCGCTGTCCGCCGGACCGGCTCGCGCAGTGCGGCCCGGACGTATATCACCGGCTCTGTCCGGGCGCGGCTCGCTCCTCATCTCTCTGCCAGTCCAGGCGGGACTCTCTCATCTCCCCTGCCTGTTCCCGGGTCTAAGCCCCAGCTCATTCTCTCAGCTCCCGGCAGCCCACCGCTCCCACTCCAACTCTAACGTAGTAACTCACTTTCGCTCCAGGCCATTTATATACCCATACCTGTCCTGGCCTGGCCTCTCACATTATCCTTGTCGCAGTCAGTGCTGCAGTTCGCGGCCTGTGCGGTCCCACCCGCCGGCGTGGCGCTCCCGGCCCGCTGACAGACTATCGACGGTACGGACCGTCCGCTCCTCCGATGGTGTGTCGACCCCACTGTGTCCCTGCACACAGGTGTGCAGACAGGTCTGTCTGCCGCCCGCTGACAGACCGTCGGACAGTACCGGACCGCCCCGCCGGCTGTCACAATACCGGGCCGAGCGCCGGCTCTGTCCGCCCCTCCGTGCACGAGGTGCGTGGCTCCCTGTGCACACATTGTGCGCGTGCCACCCGGGCACTGTGCACGCGCTGCGACGCCGACGGCCCGTGATTGATGATGGCGTCTCCAGAAGACTGTCCGCTGCGCAGGTGGTCTGTCTCTCCCCACCCCAGCCCCTCGTCATCTGCTAGCGCCTCCAGGACTACTGGAGCTCGAAACTCATCGACGGTCTGTGCATACTGCATGGCTTTCGAACCTCGAAGCTCATGCTCTGTAGCGTATATTGTTAACCCGCGCCCCACTGGGGGGGGGGGCTATTCATAGCCCCCCTCCCGTTTTTCTGTAATAACTTCCAAACCACTCAACGTATCGACGCCAAACTTTCTGTACCTTCGGCTGCATAAATTTGACACCTTGTGTCAAAATTTGAACTTCGTAGCTACCATAGGTCGGCTGGAAATGACGTCAGAGTGACGTCATGTTCGGCCGATTTCGACGCAAAACATTGAACTACGGCAATCGCTCCCAAGAGCTCAATTTTTAACCCGCGCCCGGCTGGGGGTCCTGGATTTCCACGCCCTGCTGGGGGGGTGTTTGAACACCCCCCTTCTAACTCGGCTCCTGGGCCACGTAGCGATACGCGGAAGGCGGCGTTCGAAAGAGCGTCAAAAATAATGAGGAAATCACTTCGGTCAATTTTTTGGTCAGGTCAAAGGTCAGGTCACCAGAGGTCATTGAAGGCAAAATTTCGCCGATTTCCAGGTCGAATGTCAACAATTTCCAAGAAGCCAACGCATAACTCGGGAACCAATAGAGCTACAGCGCCGCGGAAAAGCGCATTCGATAGCCCTATTAACGCCCTTTCTGAGTAATTTTCTCAGATTTGACCTAACGTCAACGGTTTTGCCTGCAGGGGCAAAAACTGCAAAAATAGCCGATTTTTTTCGGAAACAGTTTTTCTGCAATAACTTTTGACCCAAGCCTTGTACGAGCTTACTTTTACCGGCATCGTGTTCTCTCGTCAAGACGCATCGAATGAACTATAACTTGACCTTGAAAGGTCAACTTGAAAATTTGACCTCAGGTCAAGGTCATGACCTGACCGGAAAGGGTCATGTTGCATATCAGTCGATCCGTATCGTCGAGCTGAACACATCTAAGGCGTTTTAATCGCTCTAGCATGCCTCTATCAAAAGTTATTTGCGAAAAAAAAACTGATAAATACCATTCGTGACCTAAGATGACCTCAGGGCATAAACAGGAGTCACGGACACCATTTTCATGTTCAGTGTGTCTAAACCACTTGTAATTCAGTGTTTGGGAGTGTTTATAATGTTTTTCGTCCAAAAGAGGCGCATTTCAATTTTCTCCCATTGACTTATAATGGGGAGGTCGCAAAATTGACCTGACCTTAGGTCATCGATATCAAAATTCTGAGATATACATTTTGTACATGCTATTGCTCTTAGCAATCGCTGAAAGTTTCAAAGCGATCGGTCACTCGGTGTAGCTATGACAGACATTGAAACTTTTTATGAGGTGAGGTCACTTCAAGTGACCTGGTGACCTGACCTTGAATGACCTTGGTCTGAAATTTTCACAACATGTGTAGAATCGATGTATGATAAGGTGTACCAAAAACGGCGGCGCTCCGCGCCGCCGTTTTTTAGATATTCGCGAAAAACCACAAGGGGGGTGTTCAAACACCCCCCCCCCAGCAGGGCGCGGGTTAAGCTAGATCCAATTTCTTTGCATGAAAGGACTCAGAATTGACTGCGCTATCAAACTGCTATCTCGGATTTTCAAAATTCTGAAAATTTCGAAAATTTTATTTAATAATATTCAAAACTTATATTTTTATATTTTTTCAAAAAGTTTTTGACTTTTCGAAAAAACCGGAATGTATGTTACAGAACGCATGCTTTTGACTAACTCTAGCAAGTTTTAGCTAAATATCTTCAAAAATGGCCAAGTTATACGCATCATTGCAAAAAAATTCACAGTTATTAATTTTTCAAATCAATTTTTCAGTTCGTATTTGACATCGTACACCAATATAAATAGCACCATCGTGTTTCTGAGCTCAAACTGCATCCAAGAGACACTTTTTTTTTGTTGAAAAAATTAACTCCAAGATTTGACCTTTTTTGACCTGAAAGTGACCTGACCTAAGCTAAATTCGACTCAAAATTACCTCGAGTGACACAGACGACATCAAATTCGAAATCTATGGCCTAAATGGACCACAAAACATGTGTCACGTGACCGATGCATGATATAATATTTCCGTGACCTGTGATGACCTGACCCTGACCTGAAAATCAAAGTACAAGTTTGGTACCCTCAAGGTATCTAGAGCATCTGTTCACGAGTGTGTAAACCAAAAATGAGCCTGATCTGACTTGTAAGACGGCGGCCAGAGCCCAAAATGTGAACAAGCCAAAACGCTAATAATTTTTACTTTGACCTGACCTGTGACGTCATCGGTGACCTCGAGGTCAATGAAATCAGGTTTCGCTCGACAGTTTTTTCCGGGGCTATCAGACGCCGTTTGAATTTTGACGATCGGCCCAGTAGTTTCGGAGTTAGGAGGGGGGCTATGGAGAGCCCCCCCCCCCCTAGTAGGGCGTGTTATACACTGACCCCAGTGGGGCGCGGGTTAACTACCCCCACACTGGCATTACCAGCGGTGTGCACCGCTGGCGGCCGGCTGGCTTAAATTGCCGAAATGGCGCCTGCCGCTGCCTCTGGCCAGTCGAGGCTGTGCTTAGTCGGGCGTCTCCATCAAGTTTCTGATCTTTTGTTCGATGCTGGTTCCCGGAGCGGTCTCCGTCTCTCCCGGAGCGGTCTCCGTCTCCCGCTCGGTTGGTGTTTTTCCGGAGTCGATTAGAGCAGAGTGTAGGCTGACTGTGGGTTGTCCGCGCTGCCCTGTTTCGTGCTGTGCCTAATCTTTTGGCTGTGTGCCGCCCTGCTCTGGCGGGCTGGACGGGGTGTCTGAGTAGTTCCGGGCTGGACGGGGTGTCTGAATAGTTCCGGGCTGGACGGGGTGTCTGAGTAGTTCCGGGCTGGACGGGGTGTCTGAGTAGTTCCGGGCTGGACGGGGTGTCTGAATAGTTCCGGGCTGGACGGGGTGTCTGTATAGTTCCGGGCTGGACGGGGTGTCTGAATAGTTCCGGGCTGGACGGAGTGTCTGAATAGTTCCGTGGCGAGCTAGACGGATGTCAGAATAGTTGCGGACCGCTCTCGGTCCTGTTTCTCGGTGTGAGGAATTGGATCGACTCGGACGGACGTCGGGCGGCTCTGCGGAGCCGACTTTGGACGGTCTGGTCGCCACCCTTCTCCGGTCCCTAGCTGACGTCCGTAGTGCAGCTGGGACGCTCTGGTCTGAACGCCCGCGCAAATGGCCAACATTCTGAGCGAATTCCACGGTGGGATGAGCTTTCCGATGGATGGATGCTGGGCTGTCGTAATGTATCATGCTAGCTGCTCGTTTCACTTCAGGTTCAGCGGGTTTGCGCAATGCACTAAAGCTATGGCGGATGGGCTTCGCCGGGGATATTTGGCCCCCGACTCGGGGTTGTTTTCGCTGGCGTGCCGCTCTGTTCTCGATCGTAAGTAGATTTCGCTCCGAGGCCGATTTCATTAGATCTGTGTACTGCCGGCCGATCGGTATAGCTCTAACTTCCCGTGCCGGAATATTCTCAGCCGATCGGTAGCTGTAAGTTTCCGCCCGCCATGTTCTCCGTCCAAGAGCGCGGAGTTTCCCCTTCTCTGTGTCTCGCTCAGTGCCTTCTCGTTCTCAGTTTTATCCTGGCTGCTGACCTACAGTAAGTACCACTGTCATAAATGAAGAACATAGCTACCATGGTGTCCTGCTCGCCAGTAGCCTACCATCGGTGTATGCCTGCCGGACCAACTGCTCGGATATGCCTCAGAGCTGTCCTCTCGTGCTGTGACCCGGTGCCGTCCTCCCCGGGCGGTGACCCGGTGCCGTGGTTCATTACTTTTCTCCCCGGGCGGTGACCCGGTGCCGTCCTCCCCGGGCGGTGACCCGGCGTCCCGCCGACCGCCGATGGCCGACCCATGTCCAGTGGAGCTGTGTGACGAGCGCCAGCCCACACGGATCAGCTCTGTTCACTGTCCACCGTCCCCGGAAGGGTCCTGCCAGGGCTGGCCGGCCACGGGGCCAGTATCGATCCGCGCACCCCACCCCGCCTGTCCAACGCGGCCGCAGGGCCGGCCCGTGAACTGCCAACTGTGCAGCAGCAGCAATACTGGACCCCAGCCGAGCAATACTGGACCCCAGCCGAGCAATCCTGGACCCCAGCAGCAGCAATACTGGACCCCAGCCGAGCAATACTGGACTCGAGCCGAGCAATACTGGACTCCCAGTCTGTCCACCAGTCGCGACCGACGGTGGTCAATCGCCGGCGCCACTCAGGCGCAAACACTCCTCTGCCGCCGTGATGTTTGCCCTCAGCTCCGCCGGCATTGGAACGCACTGTGGGACGCTGGCTGCTTTTTGAAAGCCATTTGACTGCGGTAGGAGTCCGGTGTATGTGGCTGCACCACGAGAGCAATCAGCCTCATTTGTCCGGAGACCACATGCTGCTGAGCTCTGAACATTTCGCTACCCACCGCTAGGCTCCTCCATCACTCCCTCTCCCATACTCCCCGGTCCTCAGCGCCCCAGCCCCCAGCTCGGCCTGAGCTCCTCGATCCATTCGTAGTCGAGCCGATCCGATTTGGCGGTGACTTACTGGCTTTTTATGGAGACGGTGGTCGGCTGAAAACGGCTTAGAACGGCTCTGAATGCCGCACTGTGGGGCGGCGGCGGCGGATACTCCCGCCCGGCTTCTCTCTGTCCGTCTTCGTCGACCCCACCCTTTCTCTCCGCCGCCTATTCCGCTCTCCGTCTGTCACTGTCTCCCGCCGGCGATTCCAGTGTCTCAGCCCAGGAAGTGCCAGGGGTGAGTATTTGACCCGTGTCTCTGCCCAGGAAGTGCCGGGGGTGGGCGTCGGCGGCCGCTCACCCCCCCTCAACTGCAGGGAGGGGAGGAACCGATGCTGACCGGCTGGTGGCCACGCCATGAGGAGGGGCTGGCGTTCGCTCGATCGAACTCTGTCGAAGAGCTGATGGGCGTGGCCCTGCCGTCCTGGAAATGGGCGTGGTCTGAGTCAATGCGTGTTCTTGGTGGGCGTGGTATGAGACATGAGTCCGTGCGTGTTGGCTGTGGGCGGGGCTCTAATCCGTCCGTGTGGTCACTGGGCGTGGTCTGAGTCTGAGTGTGTATTATAATCAGTGGGCGTGGCACAGCTTTGGCCGTGTGATCAGCGGGCTGGCCCGAGCTTGGCCTATCCGCGTGACGAGCCGGGTCGATTCCTGGCGCGTCGTAGGTGCGCTTGGTCCGACCGTGGGTGGTCGGTGGGCGTGGTCCGACTCACCAGCTGCGTCGACCGGTGGGCGTGGCCTGATTCCAGCTACACCGACCGGCGGGCGTGGTCTGATTCCAGCTATACCGACCGCTGGGCATTGTCCGGCACTGTAGGCGTGTTCAGGCCGTGGGAAGGTGGGCGGGGCCTCTCCACCCGCCGCGGTGAGTCACAGAAGTGGTGTCGTCGGTACCCTTACCCCTCCCCTAGGGCGATGGAGAGGTGGTGTCGTCGGTACCCTTACCCCACCCCTAGGGCGATGGGACAGAGGCCGGCGGGAGCGACCGGTCCGCTGGGTCATGACTGTTGGCTTGAATCCCACTCGGCTGCCGACAGCTTCCCGTCGGCGGCGGCCCTCCAGACGTCACTGCGCGGAACACCGAGCCGGCCTCCGCCCCTCTGCCCCCGACTGGCGCCGTCCCGGTACTCTCGGTGTGTCGTGTCGGTCCCGGCGTGCATCGTCCGCGCCTCCTCTCCTTCCCCTCCCCTCCCACACTCTCTAGCCGGCGCTGCTGCCCGCTGAACCGGGGCTGTGAATACCGGACTACCCCGCAGCGGACTACTGTCGGAGCTGTAAATGCCATCTGCTCCGCAGTGCGCCTCTCCCTGCTCGGCTGCCGCTGCCGCCGTTTGGATGGCACCCAATTGGATGCAGATTGGTCGCGAGTGCAGGCCATTGCTCGGTCGTGCCGCCGGGGTCTGGCGCGGCGCGGACGGCCGTACCGGGAGGGGCGGGGGCGGAGGGTGCTGCTGCCGGCCCCGGTGACGGTGAGGGGGCAGAACGGATGACGCCGCGATAATGGTCTCAGTAACACGCAGGAAAAGACAGCACCGGTACTCGGCTGATAGGCCGGGAGCTGGGGAATAGACGGGCGAGATACAGCCGGTGGGCCAGTGACGGGCGCACGCCGCCACCGCAGTGGGCGCAGTCAGTCTGTCTGCCTCCCCGGGACTCCGGTCCCTCGCACCGTCACTGAGTCTCAGCCTCAGTCACACACTCCCGCCTGGGACCGGGGCCCGGCCTCGAGCTCTGTGATCAGATCACTGCGCTCCGGGTCAGCTCCGAGATCGATCGAGCGCGCCGGCCTACATCGAACCGGATAAGTTTTCAGTCCCATTTGTCTGATGCATTTGTTGAGCGGGGCGGAGCGGGGGACGGGGACGCGGGGTACTCCACATAATGTGTGCAGGCGAGGGGAAGTGTTCGCAGCGGGCACTATACAAGTGTACAGAGCACTCGAGGAAATGGCATGGTACTGAGAGTCTTTTCAGCATTTAAAAGGCCGGTGCTGGAAGCATTGAGCGTAATGCTGTAAACGCTTAGACATCCTTGGTCGTATTATCTGATATTGAAATTTTAGTCCCTAGTTTTTATCTGCATTACCTAGCTAAGCTTACAACGCGTTTGTCTGACCGTTATCTTTATTGTCATTGTCATTGTTGTTGTGTCCCTACACACTGGCCTCTGTGCCCCCCGCCAGTATACTGACGTGTTCCCCGGCTGTGACTGACCTCTGGGCTCTGTGTATGTTGTCCTCTGTCTTCCCCGGCTATTTACTGACCTCTGTCTCTTCCCCTCTTCCGACAGTGACCGGCCTGTGTCCCTGCTGTGACTGACCTCTGTGTCCCTGCTGTGACTGACCTCTGTGTCCCCTGCTGTGACTGACCTCTGTGTCCCTGCTGTGACTGACCTCTGTGTCCCCGCTGTGTCCGCAGAGCGGGCTGTGCCTCTCCTCGGACATGGAGACGTCCCGCGGCAGTATCCGCATCCAGCACCTGACAGGCACGCGGCCGCCGGTCGGCGAGCCGCGCTTCCCCAAGCTGGAGGAGTGCGCCCACTTCCATTACGAGGTGGTCGAGCTCGGCCCGCTGCTGGTGAGTGAACTGACAGACCCACCCGCCGACCCGCCGCGGAGAGCGAGGGCAATTGACTTCTTGTCGCTGTACCGGCTAACTGCAGCGTCCTGCAGGTTATGGTTAGAAGCGCTGTCTTTGGCACTGATTCCTGGCGTTCTTATGTGTTTACCGCCATCAAATCATGTTAAGCTGTGTCATTGTCGCCACATTCAGGACGCTGAATATTTTCAGTGCACAATGCACATGTGTCGGATCTCAGCTCCGTTGTCAATTTCATCTTGCCTCCTTCCGCCCTTGAATCATGTGTTGTATAGGTGTTCCCCGGCTGTTATCCTTAGTCCACTGTCACCTATTCGCCGCTACTCCCTCACGTGCCTCCCTCCGTGCCGAGCCGCCCGCCCTCTCACCTGTCCTGATGGGTCTGCTACGGGAGCAATCACGGCCCGCCGAGCCGATCGGGAGCAGGCCCTCCCTCCTCCAACAGCGCGGTAATGGTGTAATGGGATGTGGGCATTGATTACCGGTGTGTATCAGAGGAGGCGCGCGTGTCTCGGGTGGCCCGCCCCGCCACCTGGGTGCGTGTGGGACGCGGGATGGCGTGGGCCCGGCGTATTAGCGGGCGGGGGCGGGCTGGGGGGCTCCCAGCGGAGTGACCAGCGCAGTGTGAGGGGATGTGACGGCTGATGTCGTTGGCGAACCGCGGAACCGCCTACCTACCTCATATTGTGGTCGCTGATTGGAATTCAATAGAGGCCAGCTTACGGAGGCCGCAAGCTGGTGTTGTCATTAATTCTGAGGACCAATATGGGGCATATTTGGTCGTAAGTTGAACCTAATTAGCATGTTATATTGACATTGTTTCCTGTCTTCGTTGCTTTATGGTTTGTTGCCACTGGCGCATTATGTTCACATCGGGGTAACATCACGTTTGACACGATGCATGTTTGATATTAACTTTGCTGCTGTTATATTGATAGTTATGGCCGTCGGCCGTTAGTCGGTCCGCTGTGGACTGTTGCCCGCTGCTCCGGTCCGCTGTGGACTGTGGCCCGCTGCTCCGGTCCGCTGTGGACTGTGGCCCGCTGCTCTGGTCCGCGATGGTCGGGTGCTGTTCTGGTCCGCTGTGGACTGTGGTCCGCTGCTCTGGTCGGCTGTGGACTGTGGTCCGCTGCGCTGGTCCGGTCCGCTGTGGACTGTGGCCCGCTGCTCCGGTCCGCTGTGGACTGTGACCCGCTGCTCCGGTCCGCTGTAGACTGTGGCCCGCTTCTCCGGTCCGCTGTGGACTTTGGCCCGCTGCTCCGGTCCGCTGTGGACTGTGGCCCGCTGCTCCGGTCCGCTGTGGGCTGTGGCCCGCTGATCTGGTCCGGTCCGCTGTGGACTGTGGGCTGGTCCGCTGTGACCCGCTGCTCTGGTCCGCTGTGGCCCACTGATCTGGTCCGCTGTGGACCGTCGCTCTGGTCCGCTGTGGTCCGCTGCTCCGGTCCGCTGTGGTCCGCTGCTCTGGTCCGCTGTGGACTGTGCGGCCGTCAGCCGTCGGTCCGGTCCGTTTGACTCACCGTTCCGCGTGGACAATGCTGGATCGATTGGGTGGTCTCTGGCCTACGTGTCGTTATCGAGGTGCCAGTGGCTGGCGGTGGATGTCATTTTGCAGGCTCTGACCGTTACGGAACGATGACTGCCGCCCGACGGCCCTTTCTGTTTTCACTGACTTACAGTGGACTAGACTCGGGGACCCGTCGAACGCCGTTCCCCGCTAACTACCCTGAATTCCCGGGTGCACGTGTCTGCCGGCGGGCGTGCCGCAGAGGCCGTGTATACAGCGCGGGCGTTATGTCACAGCGGCGCTGCTGTTTATTTGAACTCGCGTCTCACAGCGCCGGGACATTGAGGCAGCCGTCTGGGACACACGTCTGGTGCAGCTCACACTCCGGGCTCATGTTTCAGAGTGACAGCGTGCAGACGGTTCCTGGGAATCCGGGCCGACTTCCCCGGACGGACCCCGGCGCGGTTTACATGTTTGGGATGCTTCAGCCGTGTTGTTGATGCATAAACCATGTTTGTCGTGACTAAAAGGTCAGATTAGCTCCAGTCTTACTTGAGCTAAATATACAGTCGTGCTCTCCCAAAGATCTAGTTTCCAAACGAAGTCATTGTCGGGACCTCCGTCGCCTGGATGCGGCTAATGTATGCCCCTACTGCAGGCTATGGGTGTACAGTGTACACTGTACAGTTCATCTGCCGCCGACTCTCCCTTGTGCTCGGCTAACACCAACTGCTCTGCCGAACTATCCTGGGCCGGCGCTCTTCCCACCCCTTACCGCTGCCCGCTCTGACCCGCTCTGCCTCCCTCTGACCCGCTCTGCCTCCCTCTGCCTCCCTCTGCCCGCACTGACCGCCTACCTCTGACCCGCTCTGACCGCCTCCCTCTGCCTCCCTCTGCCTCCCTCTGCCTCCCTCTGACCCGCTCTGACCGCCCCGCTCTGACCGTCTCCCTCTGACCCGCTCTGCCTCCCTCTGCTCGCTCTGACCGTCTCTCTCTCTGCCCGCTCTGACTGTCTCCCTGCCTGCCGTGTGCAGGTGCAGCTGTACGACGAGGAGCTCAAGTGGTCGTCGCACGCGCCGGACGAGGAGGCCGCCAGCTACCTGTCACTGCAGGTGACCTCGTTCGGCCGCTCCTGGGTGCTCCGACGCACCTACGACAACCTGCGGCTGCTCGACACGCAGCTGCACCAGTGCGTCTACGACAGAAAGTACTCGTGTCTGCCCGAGCTGCCGCTCGAGGAGAACCTGGCGCCCATCGGCGACAGCCTACAGGTGGGTCGGGTCGCCCCTCACTGGCGGACAGCGGAGGGGAACCTAGGGGGGAGGGGGGTAGGGAATGTGATGGGTGAGGTTTTGGTCTCATTTCAGCCGAACAATGTGCTTTTTCAGCGTTTTTTTCACACATAAGATGTAAGGTGAACGAGCGCCGTTCAATTTGGCCGATGCGGATTGATGCAGTCCACGCGTGGCCATGCACAAGGCCCTAAATACGCCATGCAGATGTACGGCGCCGCCATCTAGTGGCTGTTTTTGTTACTACTAGTACATACTGCTGCCGCGAGGTGTCGCGCAGACACGGCTGTCGCCCAGTGACCGGTACCTGTTTAGTATGCGGGCCGGCGCTGCGGCGGCTCCGGCCGGCAGCGATAGCTCGTCATCGGCTGGCCGGCGCCGCGCCATCCACGGGGCTTTGTCCAGCCATGAACCGGGCCCTGGAGAGATGCTCAGGGAGGGGGGGGGGGCTGGACGGAGGAGACCGGGGCGATTCGGAGTGGTGATGACAGATGAGGAGCAATATACGTCGGTGAGGGACACAATTATCACTAGATCGAAATAGATAGCCGGTGGTCTGATAGCTTCATGCTCTGAACCGTCTTACAAACGATACTTCTTGCAACCAGGCCCAAGTTCATCGCCTATGTCCGTCTTTGACTCGTCCCAGCGAAAATAGTCATCTCACCGACTGGCCGAGTCCCGCCCGCTGCTGGGCAGGGGATAGTGTAGGTCACGCGTATCTCATCACTCCACCCAGGACGGGGGGCTGCTCTCACGCTCACTGAGCAGTGACGGGGTGGAGGGACGGTCGGATGAAGACCGTGTCCGGTCGGCCGGCGCCCGCCGCTCGTCGGGTATCCATTGTCGGCAGAAGATGGAGCGGCCGGCAGTTCTGAGTGAGCTGCGAGGGGCCGCTGTGGTGCGGCGCGTGTTGGCCGGCGTACTGTGCTGTACGGGGGAGGACAGCAGAGCCGCGCCGGGTGTGACGCCACGGGCTGAGGGCGGACCAGGGCGCTCCCGTCCCATGCATATCGATACCGCTCTCCGGCGCCGCTCCCCCAGGGGGCGAACGTGACGTAATCGCCGCGGTATCACACTGCTGAGGCGGGCACGCCCCTGCGAGTCTCCGCCGCTCTGTCGGCCGCTCCGGCCCTCTACCTTTCTGTGTGTTTTTGCCGGTCTCTGCTCGTTGGTTTCTCCGCTGCTCTGCCGGCGTCTATCAGTCCCCACTCTGTCTCCGGGGACGTTTGACCGACGGCTGACGGCGACTCGGCTCCGGCCGACTGCCGCAGCAGCTCACACCCGGCCCTAAAAGCCGCCGTCCGTGACCAGAGCAGTTCGCCCGCCGGCAGACCGTTCAATCAAATCAGCGGCAGGGGTTTCCCGTGCTGCCCCTCGGCCACTCCCGAGTTTACCCGTGCTGCCTCTCGGATACTCCCGAGTTTACCCGGGCGGCCCCTCGGCCACACCCGAGTTTGCCCGGGCGCGGCCAGCTGACCGGTCCTAGAGACGGACGGCCGCGGAGTCGGAGGGACTCGGGGACTCGGGGGGGGGGGGGGGGGGGAGCAGCTTCGTCTAAGCTACGGAAAATGCATTGAGGGCTTCGGCGTGGCAACCCAAAGGTCGTCGGTTCGCGTCCAGCCGCGGGCGGCGCCTTTTGTCGTAATAGCGACGTGCTGTGCATGCTGAATTACCCCGTGGCGCCTGCATTGGCGCCGCCGAGACTGGCCAACGCCCTGGGGCGGGCCGGGTATGGCCTTTGTACGTGCTACTCGGCACCGCGGGCACGCCGGGCACGCCCGACAGCTCAGCAGAGAGCCGCGGCAGCTCCGGTCCCAGACCGACGTTAGGGGACGGAGAGCCGCGGCAGACCGGCGGCGGGGAGGTGATGTGTGGCTCATGCTGAGTCTGGTCTGTACGCTGATGATATTTACTGGTGTCGGGTGGATCCTCGAAGGTAGAGGTGTCGGCACGGTGGAGGTGTCGGCAGTCCAGTGTCTCCCAGCAGCGCCCACCGGCCACCAGTCCCCGCTGAGGGCCGGTGAACGGTCAGTGCCCCTTCGCCGCCCAGCCCACAGCCCTCGTGCAGCGTGCACCCACCGCTGACCCTGAGACGGCAGCCCGCCCCCGCTCTGCCGGGCTGCAGCCGCCGACAGCTGCGTCACGGCTCCATTAGGCCGCCATGATGACGGTGTGATGACGGCCGCTGCTGGATGTATGACGGGTGATGAGGCCGGCGGTCCCTGGTGACTGGCTGCAGGCCGCCGCGGCTCCGGCGGCTCCCCTCTCCCTCCCCTCCCCGCGTCCCGCTGTGCCTGAGGTGCCGGCCGGCCGGGAGGGCCCGTGTCGGACGCCGGCTCCCGGCGCTCCCCGTCTTCTCCGGCAGTTTTTGTGGCCCAGTCCGCCTCGGATCTGGCGATGCGGTGCTGTGTCGGCTGATGTGATGGGGCCGCACTAAAGAAATTAGGTACCTAGTGAAGAAGACTGCACCTGCCGGGACACAATGCCCTTAGACAGTGTCTCTCCGGACCGCTGCTTGGCGGATTTAAAACCCCTCGGCCAGGCTGCCGGCTTTCCGTCCAGCTCTGCCGTCTCCGCCAAATCGATGGAACGTCCTGTGGATGGCAGCTGTGCCCAGCCGAGTGGCACAGTTCGGCCCGCTCCGGCCCGCCCGCCGGCTCCCGGCTGGTTCCAGAGGAGGCCCTTTGTCGTTGGTCTGGTTTTTGGGACGCCGGACGTTTGTCTCAGTGAGAGCGGGACATCCGGAGGTGCTCTACCCTTCTACCGGCACCCGGCCGCGCCACTCTGTTTTCCCGAGGGTGTTTAAAATGTATCAGCTGCTGGCTGATCAAGATGTATGGACTCGGCGAGTCTGAGACGCTTTGAGCCGGGTTATCTGGGCTGTGTTATCTGAGCCGGGATGAGTGGGATGGGCTCTGGTCTGAGAGGGGTGACGCGAGTCGAGGCCCCGGCTCGGCGTTAGCTGCAGAGGCGGCCGGAGCTGCCGTCCCTCCCCCCTCACGGTGATGTCATCCGCTCACCGCCTGTGACAGTGTCCTGGCCCGCCCCTCCGCGGTGAACCCTCTCCGCTGACACTGTGCAGACACCGTGTGAGGCCTGCCGCTCGCAGCGCCACCGCCTCCATGCAGATGACGCGCGCTAATCTACTTACACAGCCCTCCCGATGGTTACATGTGTAGTGTGTGGGTCTTCACTGTCGGGGCGGGAGGAAGCGGAGATGAGGAGGTGAACCTGGGAGTGTGGCGGAGGGATACTCCGCCGCAGCTGGCGCTGGAAATGTCCGCCTAGCTCCCGGGACCAGCACCGTAAACTGCCGAGGACCTGTCGCCCCCAGCCGTGCGGCGCGCCGGGGTATGTGTCCGCACTCCGCCGTGTGCGGCTGCGGTGGCGACGGAAGGTACGGCATTGACCAGTGAGCCACGGGGCTGAGCTGTGAGCGGCGCGGCGGGGTCCCCGGGCGGGGCTGGCCGACGGCGGGGTCCGCGGGGCTGACCTGGACGCTCGATATCGCCCCTCTGCCGGCGGCGCCCAGGTGACGCCGGTGCCGACACTCGGTCCGCCCGCCCGCCCGCTGACTCAGCGCCCTACCTGCCGCCGCCGCCGCCCCGCCGGAGCCCATTGATTGGGGGCGGCCGGCCGGCGCCTCAGCCGGCCATCAAGTGGCCTCGGCGCCGGCCGGGAAGCCCTGCGGCTGCAGTGACACGGCTCTGGGCGGCGACCAGTGTCGGAGGCGAGCGATACGACCGCGGCGAGTCGACCTACCAGCCCGACGGGCCGACACGGGCGTCCGACGGAGCTCTGTGGCGCCCCCCCCCCCCCCCCGCCGCGCGCTGATCCCGTCCCGTCACCGTCGCCGAAATACAGGCGCTATACTGTGATTCAGAAGCTGCGGGGCGGCTGGTTTGCGAGGCTGCAGTCACATTGGCTGCGTTTGATGGCGCCCCGGGGGATGGCTGCTGATCGGATATGCTTGCTCCGATGTTTGGCTGGCGGGGATCGAGGATGCTCCGACTCTATCCCAGCTGGAGCCCGGCTTACTGATACGGTGTGCTGCCCGGTCTTGTCAGCCAAACTGCGCCATATCCCGGACGGTGAGCCGGCCGGGGCGCTCAGTGTGTGTGTGTGCGTCTGACCCTGGCCCGGCGGCGGCCGGCGCCGTCTGACCGATCGGTCACGGTCGTTGCCGTCTGACCGATCGGTCACGGCCGCCAGTGCCGCCCATCGGTCACCGGTGACCGTCCGTCACGGCGCCGACTGCTATCCAGAGGTGTGCTGAATAATGCAGCCGGTCCGCCCGGCCGCCCGCTGCGGAGGGACGCAGTGTGCACACACACCGCACGGAGAGCCAGCCGCTCCTCTCCGACAGTCGGTGTTGGGACGGACGGAGTCGGCAGTTCCGCGGTCTTAGGATGGCAGATCCGCGGTCTCAGGACGGAGCCGGCAGATCCGCGACGGTCTCAGGACGGAGCCGGCAGATCCGACGCGTTAGGATGGACGGAGCCGGTAGATCCGCGGTTTAGACGGCAGATCCGCGGTCTCAGGACGGAGCCGGCAGATGCGCGGCGTCTGGAGCATCACCGGCAGTGGCCGGCCGGGCCGGGAGTTTGACCGTGACCGGGCGGGGGCGGAGTGGGGCGGCCGGCGCCGACCGGTCCCCGCCGCCGGATGACGTCACGATGACGTCACTGGTTCACTGGCCCGCCAGTCGGAGCGGACAGCAGGCACAACTGCGGAGAACGTAATCTGCTGTATTGGTTATCTTTTTATGACAATCGTGTTTGTTCTAGAGTTCATCCGGTTTGAAGGCATTCCAGATGTTACCACTTGCCTTATGATGCCGAGACTGCCGATGTTGTATTGATGCGGGATGCTTTTATGATTTGTTACTTTAAAGGGCCGTTTTTCTGCGGCTTTTCTGATAAATGACACCTTACTGTGCGTCACCACCCACCAACTCCAAGAGCCACACAGTGCAGGTGGGTGTGGCCAGAGGTGCAGGGACAGGGTCGGTCGTGACACTCTAGCTACGGCTGGAGTCGGTGGCGGCTGCGCCCGGTTCTATCCAGCAGTGGGAGCTCTGCTGAGGTACCGCTGAGGTATCCACTACCTGTCCAGCAGTGTGGGGGGGGGGGGGGGGCGGTACAGCGGCGCCGCCCTGTCGGACGGCAAAGGGCACCTCTGCACTGGTCCGGCCAGCGGCCTCTGACCGGACACCGGCACGGGGTGTGGGTGTGGGGTGCAGCGGTGCCTCGCTGCTGACGGGACACCGTGTCCCGCTGCTGTTGGGGGGGGGGGGGTCAGGTGGGACACTGTGTCCCGCTGCTGTTTGGGGGGGGGGGGGGGCACTATGTCCCGCTGCTGTCGGAACACCGTGTCCCGTTGCTGATGGGACGCCGTGCACCGCTGCTGATATGGCACAGTGTCCCCGCTGCTGATGGGACACCGGCGCGGGTGTGAGTGTGGGTGGGTTGTCGCCTCTGCAGAGTGCAGGGGACGGCAGTGGGATGACGTTCGTATCGACCACTGCAGCGGGTCACGGGGACAACTCACCCAGGCCCAGCAGTTGGCATCGTCTCCCATTCGTCCGTGACCGGGTCAGACCGTGGCGTCCCGGTCTGTGTCCCGATGGGTTTCAGGGACGTCCATCGATCTAACTACACACAGCTGGTTGTGCCTCGTCGGGCAGTCGGTCGCAGAAGGCCAGTTGGCGCCGCCCGCTGGGGAATTCGGCTGAGACGCAGTATCCCGAGGCACAGACGGCAGTGTCTATCAGTCAGTCTGACTGGTGCTGCTTCCTCACCATGTACAATGCACAGGCGGCAAGTGGCGGGTCGTCCTACGCGCCGGAGTGTCGCCTCCCACACCGGGGTTGTGTCGGCCGCCCGGGGTCTGCCCGGCGCACGGGTCGGAGTCGGCCACTTAGACTCTGCCCGGTGCGCGGGTCGGGAGTCGGCCGTGACCCAGTGCGTGCTGGCGGTGCCCCCGGGGAAATCGGCGGAGCGTACAGCGGCCCGGGTCACCCCCCCCCCCCCCCCCGGCGTCCAATATACGGAGAGTGGCTGGTGGCGGGCTGGCGCAGCGCCAGGACCGCCGCCGTCCGGACTCGGCGCGGCCCGGCCGGCCGCCGGAGGCTGAGCGGTCCATAGACCACACGGGCATGACGGGAACGGCGCGGCGGACGGGGACCAAAGTCCGCCTCGGTGATCGGTTTTGGGCGACCCGCCGGCAGGCCGACCACTGAATTTAGTGGCATTAACATTCTCGTGGCTCACTAAGTACGTGCCACTGTCATTTTTGGTAAATGGCAGCCGAAATTTCCACGCGGTGTTGCAAGACATGCGGCACGTGAGGCTTGTTAGAGCGCTCAGCCGACACAGCACGACAACACGGCGCTATTGTCTTCAATGCGGTGTGCCGTGTGTTTGCTCATTTAGCGATATCGCCAGCCAAAAGTCGCAGTGTATAGCTGACAGCTACAAGTTACACCCGCAGACGGGCTTTGGTGAGCGCCCGTGTCTGTTTCCCGGTCGTGACTGCCCGGCTGGTTTCCCGTCCCGCCGTCAGATGGCAGTGGCGGCGGCGCTCTGTCTCGGCCCCCTGTGACCGTTTCCGTGTTACCACCAGCGGCGGCTGGGTGTCACAGTCGTCAGCCATCCGGTCCCTCAGCGTAACTCCACAAACACTGGCCGGCGGTGAAAGTGACGCCGCTGCGCGCCACGCGCCGCCGTCCCGCGCTGCGCCGCGATTGGCGCCGCTGCTCGGTGGCGGCGAAAGTGACGCTTCGGGTCGTGGGTCGGGTCGGTGTGGGCTGCGACGGGTCGGGTCGGTGTGGACTGTAACGGATGACTGCTGGGGCGAGCGAGGAGTTTGGGAGACCCCTGTGACGCTGCCGTAGTTGGGATGGCGGCTATGACAGCTATAGGGGACCTCGTGTTATTGGATACGGCGCTGCTCTAAGCAGGTGACATCCAGCCATCCGATTCCGACTCGCTCCTCGGAGGCTAGATACGGCCATTTAAACACTGTCTGAACACTGCCAAAGGTATATCACAGACCGAGTGCACTTTGATTGGCTGCCGAAATCAGTGCCCACGGCCGCAGTGTGTGTGATCTGTGGTTGGCGATAGAGGTCTCCGGTCGATTTCCTGTGGTCTGCCCCGGTACTTCGGACCCAGCGGTCTGCAATCAGTGGCCTGTGGTCGGTCAGTATGTATGTACCTGTGATAGGTATCCTTTAACTGTGTTTTTGGGTCTCGCTTGGCTGAGCTGCGGCCGCTGCTGCCGGAGCTCGTCCAACCTTTCAGATATCTGTATTGAGTATGTGTACTTCCGCCTGCATTGTTCCTGTGGCGTTTCCTATGTTCTTTTTATTTTTGTCGCACGTCTGAAATCGAGCGCTGTCATTTTAGAGCTGAGCTCGTTCTGCAGAAACCGGTTACGGAGATGCCGACTCGAAATTAAAGTTGTGTGTAAGTGGGTATCTGCATCATTCTGGTTATACATATTTCGACGTGGCGTTTGTATGATGTTCTGTTGCGGCTAACATTTGAAATCTGGTTGGTGACAAATGTTGCTAATCCATTATAGCTTAACCTGTCTGATCGGACGGGGCCAATGTGGAGAGACGCAGGGGTCTCCATTCGCGCACGACGAATGAAAACTGGTATGGAAGCTGAAGTGTAGACCTCTGTGCTGGCTGAAGTGCCGGCTGTGGTAGGAAGGCCGCGGCACCGGTCACCGGCCCGCGCCGGGCTGACCGCGCGCCGTGGCTGCCGTCAGTGCAGTGGTTCACCAGGCAGGCTGCAGGCCGCTCCGTGACACTGGTCAGTGGTCACCGCTCCGCCGGGCTGACCGCTCGGGCCGTCCCGCTCCGGCCGCCGGAAGCCGGTGACCGCTGTGCACGCCGGCCGGCCGCCTCCTTCCGGCCGCACGGGAACGGTTCCCAGCGCGGCCGCCCACCAGCCGCCGGCCGCACCGTTTAATTGCGGTAATGATCTGCCCACACGCCACTGCCGCGGACCTATGGAAATGCGCTATTTCTGGTATTTCCGCGTGCGGTGCTGCAGTGGCTGGGCGCGACCATACATATATCAACCGGGGTAAGGTTTCATTAATTGTGTGTAAGGTGCGGCTGGGCTTATTGGAAGAATTTATTATACATCGTGATGCCCTTAAAGTTAATGATCAGTTTCGTTCCGTCCGGTTGATGTAAGTATCAAACGATAAACGCATATGGTTGCTTGAATGCAAATTTGTGAATTGTTTGACGCTCAGATGATTCAAACGATTGCATGGTTGTGGGTGGTGTTGTTAAGCTGGAGGATCCGCAATAACTACACTGGCATATGTTGGTGTTTTTCATGCCGAATCTCAGTCAATCTCAATTTCCAGTGTCAATTTCAAGTCTCTCTCAGTTGCCAATACAAGTTACCAATGGGGTTGACTGCTGAAGCCGGCGGATCTGTTATTCTTCGTCGCCTCGTATAATGTTTAGTTTGTATTGTGAGATAATGCAAAAATGATGGTCTGTTCTGTGCCTTAGACCAATCGGATTACATCATCCTGGCCATTCATTTGTCCTGGGGCGGATTTGCTTATCTCGCTAGAGCTTTGCATAACTTCAGCTAGTTTTCGTTAGAACGCCATGCAACAAAAACCGGTGTCGGTAATCTGTCTGTGCTGATGGCGGAGGGTCGGGCGGTCTGCGCGGAGGGCTCGGCGCCGGCGGCCGCCGCCCCCGCCGCCGCCGCGGTCCGGGAGGCCACCTGGGAGGACTGCGGCCCCGAGTCGGGCGTCGCCGTCCAGGCGCCGGAGCGGACGGCGCCGGCGCTGGTCGACGTGGACGGGCTGGGCGCGCTGCCGCGGCCGCGGCCGCCGCCGCTGCCGGCCGTGCTGCTCTGGAGACACCTGAGCTGCGCCGACGTGCGCTCCATCCGCGGCGCCAGCAGCCTGGCGCAGCTGCGGGACGTGGTCGGCCTGCGCTGCCCCGAGGTGCTGCACGCCTCGCCCGGCTCGCCGGCCGGCCTGCTGCTCGAGATGCTGCTCTACGTGCTGCAGTACGCCCGCGAGCGCGAGCTCAGCGAGCAGCAGACCTCGGTGGTGTTCAGCGTGGCCAAGGTGACGCACGAGTACGCCACCAGCACGTGCTTCGGCAACGTCACGGAGACGTTTGGCTACTTCCGCGACCTACTGGCGGCGCACTGCGTCAATCGGCCGCCCTGGAGCCTCGATCTGTTCGAGCCGGCCGTGGCCGAGCACTTTGCCCGCTTCTTCGCCGACATGTACTTCCGCCACTTCAGCCTGGTGAAGGCGGCGTTCACGCGCTACGTGACGCTGGACGTGGATATTTGGTACGAGCCGCGCGTGTGGCGCTCGCCGGAGGAGCTGGCCGCTGAGCGGGCGCTGCTGGAGCGCCAGCAGAAGGCGCAGCTGGAGGAGGCCAGGGACGCGGAGACGGAGAAGGCCGACCAGTGAGCGGGCGGACCTGCTGCAGGCGCCGGCGCCCTCTCGGTGGGCCGCGCCGACCCTAATTCAGAGTGACACGTACCGAGCTGTTTTTGCGCCGAGACCGTTTTTGTGAGCGGACAGAACCGATGTCGGAAGGCGGTCTCGGCCGGGGTCTGATGGCTGCTGGGGTGGCGATGTGGCTACACGCGGGTACCCGTGCTTGACGGGGGCGACCAGCTGATACCCATCGCTGTATGAAACTCTGGCGTAATGGAGTCCAAATACGGCGGGGGAGGTGTTGTGCTGGTGAGTACATACACGTCTGCCAGCTGACTGCTGAGACATCCGACTGCGTGAGGCACGGCGCTAATAGTATAATGCACCTGTGCACCTGTTTAATGCACCTGTACTATTACTTACTTCACTTTCTCATTAAACATATAAGGCCTGTACACATTCAGCTGTTGTGCTGTTGTCAGCCGAGAAACGTTCACCTTATTGGCTGAAAAATTAATAACGTCATGTTGCACTTGCAACATGACGTCATCTCTCTGCTGACGGCAGCATAGGCTGACGAGCTGTGCTGCCAGGAGAAAGCAAGTGCAGAGATGCCAAGCCGTCAGCAGAAGCCATAAATGACGCATTTAGACACTGGTAGTGGCGCATGTAAACAAATCACGTGCCACATTTTTACTAAGTACTGCAGATAAATGAAAATTCGACACTGTATAGACGCTTTTCACGTTATTTTATTTTCATAATTATTTATCAATGTAAGAAGACTAAATATTACCATTGCATATTATATGCAAATATTTTGATAATATACCTAACTATTAAAATATTGTATTAATAAAGGACATGAATATGAGACGATATATTTGTTTACAAAGCCACATTTGTAGACAGTCAGCCACTGCTGACATTTCTCATCAGCCGAATGTGTACAACTCCATCAGCCAGAAACGGTGGGTGGAGCCTATTTCGGCTGACAAAAGCACACCAGCTGAATGTGTACAGGCCTATAATCAATAAAAACAGCTTTATGTCGTGGAGATTATGAGAAATGATGAACATTTGACGTGTGGCCAGTTTGGCCATTGGGTTCTTTAACGCGGCACGGCACGACACTACGCCACTGGTCTTGCCCCCGGCTGATGGTTGCGTGTGCCCGCGGCTCCTGATCCATCTGAGGGCCCGGGTTAGCAGCGCTGAGATGCCGTGCGCTGCGATCCTGTTCTCTCTCAGTCCGGCCATCAGCCCAGCAGTGCTCTCGGGTCTCGCCGCCCACCGAGCGCCGCCACACTAAAGCCCGGTTCCCACTGGGCCCGTCACCCGTCGAAACGGGCCCGTCGCCGTTGACGGGCCCGTTTACGGCCCGTCCCTGACGGGCTCAGTGGGAACCGGGCGGCGACGCCTCATGACGGGGCGCAACAGCTGACTGCGACGGGCCCGTCGCCGTCGGAGCCCGTTTCGGAGACATGAAAATATTCATGTTTTGGTGCGGAACGGGCCCGTTTTTCGTGTCGGTGCTTCTGTGTTCCTTCCTATTTTACGTGTGAGTATGGTATGAACGAGGAACGAGATGACTGTAAAACATATAAAACTGATAATTTCAGTAAAATAGCGTAGAATGTCGTACATTTTGAAGAGAAATTGTCGTTAACTCCTCTGGTATTGCGCCGCTTTGGTACATATGTCGGTCTAGCCATGAGGACAATGCTCAAATTTAACAGCTCAAACAGGAGTATTATACACCCCCCACCCCACCCCCCAGCACAATATTACATTACTGATCATCTAGCGGTTTGGATGAAAATGTGATGGTATTTTAGGTAGTCAACTTGATTGAAGTGTGGTCCTGTCTGGAAAATATTATGATAGTAGGTGTTTGAAATAATTAAAGCAAACCTGTCGTTGTCCAGTATGTTCACTTCACGTGCACACTGCACCAAACCTCTCGACAAACTGTCCCCTCTCCGCCGGAAGGCGGTAAGGGGGACGCGGCCGCTCGGACAGACCCCGTGGTCCGGGACGGCCCGCCGGACCCGGGACGGACTCCCCACAGCGAGACGCCGCCGGCCAGCCGGCCTCCCCGTTTCCCAACACTGCGCGTAGAACGAATCACGCGCGCCGTTTTTGTCACGGCAAGTGCTACCATATGGCCCGTTTCATGGCTACCATATTCAACTTGGGAAAAGCGGCCTTCAAAACGGTCGGTGACGGCGACGGGCCCGTTTCGACGGGTGACGGGCCCAGTGGGAACCGGGCTTAACTCGCAGGGTAGCAGGGCACCGATGGCTGTGGGTGCGGAGCAGGCGGCGGGGGTCGACCGGCCACAGCAGGGCACCGATGGCTGTGGGTGCGGAGGAGATGGCGGGGGTCGACCGGCCACAGCAGGACACCGATGGCTGTGGGTGCAGAGCAGGCGCGGTGGGCGGGTGGCGATTGATTCAGATGGAGTGACGCGCCGCAAATGGTCTGAGCCGGCAGCGTGTGGGCGACATTAGGTGATAGGACGGGGTAGCCCTGGAGTGGGGACCGAGAGGTCGTCATTCCAGAGTAGTGGACGGAGAGGGAGGGAGGGAGGGAGGGAGAGTGTGCGAGAGGAAAGATGCAGACAGACAGACAGACAGACAGACAGATACAGACAGACTGACAGACAGACAGAGAGACAGACAGATACAGACAGACTGACAGACAGACAGACAGACAGACAGACAGACAGACAGACAGACAGACAGACAGACAGACAGACAGACAGACAGACAGACAGACAGACAGACAGACAGACAGACAGACAGACAGACAGACAGACAGACAGACAGACAGACAGACAGACAGACAGACAGACAGACAGACAGACAGACAGACAGACAGACAGACAGACAGACAGACAGACAGACAGACAGACAGACAGACAGACAGACAGACAGACAGACAGACAGACAGACAGACAGACAGACAGACAGACAGACAGACAGACAGACAGACAGACAGACAGACAGACAGACAGACAGACAGACAGACAGACAGACAGACAGACAGACAGACAGACAGACGGACAGACACAGACAGAGAACTGGGATTGACCGGTGGAACAGCTGACATCAGCCGCCGTGGCCATGTTTATGTATCCGAGTTCTAAAATGGTATTTGAGAGCAGATCCAAGTGATGAAATGTCGGTGTTTGTTTGTGGTAGCCGGGTGATGTGCTGTGATTGTGGTCCCACACTGAACTGTGTCTCGCAGCTGTCGTTCAGCGTAGGGGGACTGCCAGCAGACCGTCCTATGCTCCCGACAAGCAGGGAGCTGAGCCCGGGCGGCTGGCAAAGCTCGCTGGGTGATGCTGTGGCCCGCTGCTGTGGTGGCTGCGTTGGCGGTGGCCGGTGGTCTGGGAGACTGCCGGGCTCTGGTCAGGCGGAGGATAAGGTCCCTGGGGCGGTTCGGCAGGGACACTGCCGACCGAGAGGTGCGGAGACCGGTCACAGGACTGGCCAGTCCGGTACGCCCAGCGGCCAGCACGGCCGGCACGGCCGGCTGCGGCGCCGCCCGGCCTCCGTCCTGGCCGCTCGCGGTCAACTGGACAGCGGACCCGGACCGGTAACCTGCAGGCTACACGCCAGCTGGACGAGTGGACACCGCCGGTCCCATGGCACGGTGGTCACTGGTCAGGAGGGAAACGTATTCAGTACCAGTACAGCGTTCAGTAACACAGGGAAGCCGAGTGACAGCATTCACACTGTCTTTGTGGACGGCGCTTTGTCTGTTCCAATGCGAGTTTTTCAAGTAATTCTCTCCCTCATCTGAATGGTTTGAAGCACATTTCGAGCTATTCTGTCCGCTGTCTCACCGATTGTACACAGGGCGTCCGTACCGCCCCCGTGTCGGCGCCCTGCTGTTCTCGCAGCTCCCTCCGTCATCCGGTGGGCGTCAACCGTGGGTCTGAGGGCGTCACCCGTGGATCTCCCAGCCCCAGCCACCAGCCCGCCGTGTGTGGGTCTGAGCTGCCAGTCCCAGCCACCAGCCGGCCGTGTGGCCAACACTCCGCGGCAGTCGGCAGTCGGCAGTCTCTCCCGGCGCCGGCTTCAGGGGACAATTAGACCGCATAATGAGCGCGGCGCATCGTCAGTCTTCCCGTCTATTTTTCTTGTGTTATCATTTGTTAGGGGCGCAGTCGGCGCCGTGTGGGAGTGCAGTCTGCCGGTGGACAGCGGGGAAATCCGGATCAGAGGCGGGCACAGAAGCTGGGAGTGGGACAGAGTGCCGTGATACGGGGTCTGTCCGTTCGCCGTGGCGATCCGGGCACGCCAGCGGCCAGCCACCAGGCTCTCACTGATCAACGAAATACAACCGGCCACCACGAGTTGGCAGCTTCGTTAGAGCTGGAGAAAAAGGGAGCCAATTTGTGGAGCCCGTTCAGAGAAACTGACTGCCGCCCATCAGGAAACTACCCGGCAGTCACGGAGCTGAGC
Source organism: Amphibalanus amphitrite (assembly GCF_019059575.1). Lineage (NCBI taxonomy): Eukaryota > Metazoa > Arthropoda > Thecostraca > Balanomorpha > Balanidae > Amphibalanus > Amphibalanus amphitrite. Next base: position 457,878 of record NW_024881786.1, read on the forward strand.
CGAGCTGTTTCGCAACTGTGTTTTCACCTTCGGGGCCAAATTGAAGCTCATTAGTTTTGTGTAAAAACAGCCGGCTGTTATGGCCAAGCCGCTTTAGATTGCGGTTTACGTCTTGTAGCATGATTCGTTGTCATCAGCTGTGATCTCGTTGAGGGGTGATGTCATCCCCTCGCCGCTTACTGCCGGCCTCTGCTGTCACTGACGTATCCCCGGCGCAGCAAAAACGGCGTGTTTGAGCGGCTGAAAAACCGGCGGGCACGCGTGCTGACGCCGCCGGCCACCGGGCTTCTCAGCCATCAGCAGTCAGCTCCGTCAGCGATCAGCAGTCGGTCCCGTCAGCGATCAGCGGCCGGCGCGACGGGCGGTCCGGGGCGCTCATTGGGGCCAGGGTCGCCGCGGCCCGCTACCAGCCGCCGCCGCCGGCGCGGCGCGGCGCAGACAGCGCGTGTCGCACCGGTGAGCGGTGAGACGACCTTCCGCGCTGCATCCGGTCCAAGAGGTCATCCGCTGCGCCGACACAGCTGGCTCATTTACATGCAGAACGCGTGTGTCGTGGTACCTACCATAGGCGGACCAGAACCAGTCTCTGGGCCCAGCACCAGTTCTCGGCATGGACCGGTCTTAGGACCTCTCCAGTTGGCAGACCGCCACACTCCTGTCGTCTGCCGCTGCTGTGTGCCGCACGTATCGCCGTCCCGCGGCGGCCGGCTCTGGAGCTGCGGCCGTCTGCGGCGGCGGCCCGCCGGTGCTCGACGTTCACCACTCCCGCGCGGCACGGCACCTCACCTCGCGGCGGCGGCGGCGGCGGCGGCGGCGGAGCCAGTTGGGCCGCGGAGCTCGGTGCGGAGACACCTGCGCCGCGCCGCAGAGAGAGTGGCCCGGTCGGCGCGCACCGTGTGACCTGGTGGTGCGGTGCGACGTGGCTGCCGAGTGCGAGAGGCGACAGCAGGACAGAGTGGTGGTGAACTGTGACATCCCCAGCGAGGACAAGCTGGGTGGCGGAACTGCAAGGACTGCTCGGACCGAAGTGCTGTTTAGAGTCTAGTTTTGAAAAGGACTGTTCAGAGCTTTGTTGGAAGAGCATCTGCTCGAACAGACTCCTATAGTGCTACGGACGGTACGCGTGACCGGCTCAGTCAGGTGAGCGGAGTGAGAGGAGTCGCGGTGCTGGTGTCCAGCCTGTCTCCGGGGCAGCGTTTGGACGGCAGCCAGGCCGTCGCTGCCGCCCGATCCGGTCATTGTTCGCCCGAGGCGCGGCTGCACCGTCTCTGCAACCGCAGCCGCGGCGGCCTGGCGGCTGGCCGGCCGAGTGGAAGGGCCAGTTGGAGCGGCTCTGTGGTGCGGCCGGGACCGTTCAGTGCGCAGTGACCCGACTGGGTGACCTGGTCCGGTGGCGGACCATGGAGGAGCGTGCCCGACCGCCGCTCGGCGGCTGAGGTAGCGCGCCGGGTCGGCCGGACGCAGGGGACACCATGATGGCCCCGGTGGAGGACGTGGCCGTGTACCACAACTCTGCCGGCGCCCTGTTCAGCTCCTGGGAGAACAGCGGCTTCCACAGCGAGATCCACCAGGTGAGCCGCCGACCCCACCGCCCGGAGACGGGTGAAGGCATGACAGGACTCCAGACACGAATCCCGCGAGCCTCCGCGGCGTCTCCGGGCGCTCCTGCTGGGCGATCCCGGCCGGTGTCTGCTCTCCGCGCTCGTTCCGTTCATCCCGCGGGCTGTCGGTGTCCCTCGTCCTCCTTCCGTCCCTTTCGCTGCTGCCGAAGTCCTCGTTCGGCTTCGGCTCTCAGTACACGTTTCGTCCCTCTCGCGAGATGTCGATGTCTGCGCCCTTCGTCCTCGTTCCGTTCCTCTCGCGGGCTGTCGATATCCCCGGCCGGTATCGGCCCTCTCGTCGGTTTCGCCCTCGCTGGCTGTCGATGTTCCCTGTCCTCGTTTCGTTCCTCTCGCGGGCTGTCGTTATCCCCGGCCAGTGACGGATGTCGCTCCTTTCTCGACGCCAGGCCCAGTACCGGAGACCCGAGCCGCCGTTTGTCCGACTTTCGACGCGGCTGTTTTTTACGCCGGCTGTTCGCAGCAGACCCGGGCCGTCCTCGCCCCGAACGGCCGATCGTTTATGCCGCTCTGCTGACTTTCTGAACATCCTCACGGCGTCTGTGGAAAAGCTCGAAAGACGCTGTCTGTTTATTGCGGAGTAGGAAAGTGAATTTGATTCTAGTGGGAGAAACCTTACTATGTTCTGACAATACTTTCGGATCATATCATACTCAGGAAGCCTTCAGCCCTCCAGTCATTGGCATGTGCTTATCTGCATGTCGGTCTGATGCCATTGTCGTCAATTATTCGGTCGTGGGTAGCCACGGCACCCTCTCTGCCTCAATGTTCTCCGTTGTCGCGGTCACATCGAGTTTTCCACGGGATGGGAGGGTGGGCTCGGTCCCGGACCTGGCCTAGCGCTCTGACCTCTGACCTCAGCCGCCGGGTGCCGCCGCCGTCTGGGTCACCAGGTCACTGGTCGCGTGCGCCCCGCGTCAGGAGTCGCGTCTGAGGTCACGCTGCGCCTCGGCACGGCTGCGGGCGGCGGCAGATGACGCGGCTGGACTCCGGCTGGTGATGGGCGCAGCCTGCCTCCCGCCCCGCAGTGCCGTCCGGCGTCCCTGGGCACTGCGGGTGCCTCGGTGGCGCGGCGGCCGGAGGGAGGGGGGCGGTCCGGGCCGGGCGACGGTCAATGTCACTCGTCCGCCGCCGCGCCGTCCCTCGCGGGATGGATCGCCCCCTCCCCGGTGAGCGATGTTCCCTGATGATGAATGGCAGCTGGTGATGAAATACCTCCGCGGCGGCGGGAACTGATGCAAGGCGCCCCTGACGCGCCGTGGACGTGCGCCGGCAGCCCGGCCGATACGGGCTCCGTAAACACCGCCAGCGGCCGGCGCCGGGACGCGCGGGATGGCTCGTCTCGGTACACGGACGACACGTGTGTCAACTCGGGCGCGTTTATACCATTATGAGCCTACTTTTATCAACCAGTGATGTCTGGCTGCTTGGCGATTAATCCAAGTCTGCGGTGTGGGCGCAAATGCTTGTTTGAACTGCGTCGGCTATGATGTTGATGGGTGTGCCTGGAGGGTTGTTGCTTTCTCCGCATCTGGGGCCCTGAGCTCGTTCCAGGTAGTGGCTGGTCCCCCTTTTCCGGCACAGAATTACTGAAGTGTGGTAATGGGGCCGCGATTGTCAGAAGTCGCCTCGTTACCGCCTACTCCAGCCGGTTGTGCGACCTTGTCAGGCGTCATGGAACGACGAGTTTGGAAAGGTCTACCCAGCTCTTCTCTGTGGACTTTGAAGAAGGTTGCAGATTCCCTGCCTGCCGATTCAGTCTCCTTACCTATGGATGTAGTCCCCTTCCTGTGGGTATAGCTCCCCACCTGCGGTAAATGTCCCCCGGGCTGCATTCAGTGTCGGTTGCTCCCATCCTACCTGGGCTGGGTATTCCGATACCGGCTGCCCTCCGATTTCGAGTGCTCCATGGACATCCCTGTAAGCAGGACTGCCAGCGGAGGGAGCTCCGTTTCACAATCAGAGCTCTGTGGCTCCTCTGCCACCATCCTGTGTCACCGCCCAACCCCCTCTGGTCAGTCACTGAAGACCACTGGATGAGTTTGGCCGTGGTGAATGGATGACGTGGTTGTTCTGCGGTTGGTGGCGGGGAAGCCGAGTTCCTCCGCAGTGCTCTGTTTTGTGACACGAGCCTTTCGGAAGCGCGATAACGCAACGCATCGCGTGATAAATGCTTTGACTTGGGAAACAATGATTGATACGACGCCTGAATTGCCCCACCGTCACACATCATTTAAGCCGGCCACGAAATCGTTGACTAACGCCGGACTGGGCGTTTTGATTGTTAAACCGCGTGTGAGCCGGGCTGTGTCTGGAACAGTTAGTTTGCCCCGGACCGCGGCGGGCCGGCGGTGCCCGGGGCTCCGTTCGCACACGGTGCTGGAGTGGCCGACTCGCCGCTGGCTGCGCGGCCGTACCGAGTGCCGAGTGCCGACTGTCGGCCGGATCCCGCTGTTCCTGTGCCCGTTCCACCTGTAGAGCCGGTAGAGGTTATCGCAGATCGCTCTTCTCCATTAGTCTTGCCATCGAATGTCGCCTGTATTCCATGTTACTCATATTAGATGCTGCACTGCACTGCAGTGCTCTTGAGAAGCCAGTTTTTAGTGAAGGGAGCGAAACCTTCTACCCACGGCTGATCGCTGCTAGGTGACATCCGAAGGAAGACCGTTGGCTGTGATGTTCATGAGAAATATTTGCGATTTTCTCTTGTTGGTTACCTCTCTGAAGAACCTTTTGCCGAATTACAACTATAAAGCCAGCTGTACTTCAAGTGGCTGTTTCGAAACTACATCCGGCTGTATGCCCACTCATTGTTGGGCTGCTCGGTGGGTGGAGGACAGTCCACCGCCCTGTTGCGTCCTCAGTCGCCTTCCTGACGTCAGTGCGCACACAGCCGGCCGCCCGCGCTGACTGATGGGGCTCTGCAGCCTGTCGGCACCGCTCCCGCCGGCCCGGTGGACCGGACGAGTGCGTGTCGCCGGCGGAGGCGCTGAGCTCATCTCGTGGGCCCGGAAGGGTGTCGGGGCGGCGCCCGCGGAACGTCTGTAAGGGCCGGGCGCGCTGACACCGCGCCGCGATTGTTTGCACACCCGGGGCTTGCATCATGGCCAGGCTGGTGGCCGGCGGGGCCGAGTGTTTCCCAGGCGAGGCCGTACAGTAGGTCTATTAAAAAAGTCCCCAGCACCAGTGGGCGCTGCCTTCGCTGAGCCGAACCCCCGTATGCCTGTCCCGTATCGCGCCGGTATCAGGTCAGGTAGGGTCAGAGGGACCGCTCGGTCCGGCCCGCGGGCGGTGGACGGGCGGCCGGTAACGCTTTCCGCCAGCCAGCTGTAGAATCCAACAAACGAGACGGCCACCGCTCAGCGCAGCGAAACCGGTGTTAAAGAATGGCAGTAGATGTTCATGGCCACAATGATTATGAGATAGTCATTGTTAGCCCGTGCCCCACAGGAATGCCTAGACTCTCACGCCCTGTTGGAGGGGAAATGGGGATTGAGCATCATTCTTATAACTCAGCTTTGGGCATTTAAGTGGTATTCGAAGTAGCGTCGAAAGTAGCAAAAAGAAGAAAAATACTTCAGCCAATTTTAGATCGGTTCAGAGCAAAAGGTCATGTCACCAGAGGTCATCGATGGTAAAATTTTGCTTGGACAGGATGCGTTGTGCGCACCGGTGCATTGGGTTTCCAATTTCCATGGAAACATCAACAGACTCGGAAGCTCGTAACGCTAGCGTGGAGCCGAATTCATATCAACCGCCGCTACAATGCATGGCAGCGCAGCGCAGCGTGCTGCAGCGCGGGGCCGTGAAACACCGCCCAGGGCTATCCATGTATCAGGGCAATCCAACCCACGTGATGGGCTCGGCCCCAGCGGAGCATGAGGCTCAGGACTCCAGCCCAGGCCCCCTGTCTCCCCCTAATTCCTGTCATCCTTCCCACTCTGAAATCGACCGAAAGAGCCTAACCTAACACAACAAGCAGCTCGTTTACCGTTATGTCTGAATAATATTGTCAGATTTAATTAAGGTCAACGGCTTAGCACGTAAATAACAGCAACTGCCACCATCGGTATTATGAGAAAACCAATTGCTTTTCCACAAACACTAAAAGTTTTAAGCTAAACCTGCATGAAATTAATTTTACCAGCTTCGTGTTCCTCCTATCAAAACGCTTCGAATGAATCAAAAGTTGATCTTTTAGCCTCACCGGCACAGGCCATTTTGCATCCTTCGACGGCACAAGGGGGGGGGGGGGTTGGCACGACCCCCCTCGCGCTTGGCCCCTGATTGAGCTAGAGCTTCGCGGAAAAAACGAGCATGCTGCCCGTCACGAGAGGAAGCCGATGATACCCAATTTTAAGGTCCTAGGTCATCGGGTGACCTTCCAGGTCAGGTCAATGACCCGAAAATCGGGAAAATGGGGACCTGTTAGAAAGTCGTAAAGTGTGGCTGCTATGGGGTTTTCCGGGGTGCTGATCACGAATATCGTGCTAGTTTTGATCAGAGATGATGTCTTAAAGCATTTAGACCAGGTCGGGTCAGGTCAACCGGTAGGGGTCACGACGGGTATTCGTAATACCTGTCATCCGCCTCTGACAGCTTCGTAACATGTTACGAAGGCACCAAAACTACTTCGTAAATGTTCAAATGGTTGCTAAATTCGAATTCAGCTCCAAAAACTGGCGTAGAAACATGTAAAACTCGAAAAAGTGAACCGAGGTCACCAAAGGTCAATGACCTGACCTGACCTTCAGGTGATCTTGACACCCACCCTAATGCATCGGAGCAACATCAAATCACATGTTTGAACGCTTGAAACCACGAAAAGCTTGCAAACGCGCGGCTAATGCGAGCCGACATACGCCGAATCGCGATTCCGGCCAAACATGGTCTCGGAAAAGAGGTCACAGGTCAAAGGTCATTTGGGTCAGGGTCATGAAATTTTCAGGGTAGGTGTAAGATTGATCAATGCGAGGGTACTGAAAGTTTCGTCGCGATGGGCCGCTTTTTACGCGAGTTATTCTCGAAAAACCTTGGAGGGGGGGGGGGGTTGCATCAACCCTCCCTCCCTGTGCCGGCGAGGGAGGTCATTTGAAGAATTTGGCCTATGTTCAAAGACATGACCTGACCAGAAATGGTCATGATGGATAGCAGGATATTAGATCCGTATCGTGAAACTTTACAAAGACTTTAGATGATTTCATAACTTAAGCATGTCTATCAAAAATATTTATTACATGGCTCATGTGTAAGCTGGGTGTGTGATCATGCTTACGAGTATGTTGAACGCAACTGATAATGTTCTGTTGGCCACAATTTCTATATTTAATTTATCCTCCCGGATTTCATATTTTTATTAATGGCACCTTGACGATGTCGAGAAAAAAAAAACGCTTAGAAGATTTAACAGCCTGAGATACATTCAGTATAAGGAAGAGTCAAGGGTGCTCGATTCCTTCCGTCCTCGCTATCCTCAGGAAAAACCAATCCGCATCGCCCCTAGTCTTCATGCTTCCCTCTCTGGACTGGAGGTCACCCCACCAGCCAACCTGTAGTTGATGTCGGTTCCATTCCAAGACACATAACCCTCTTCGGGTGACCGTTGGGGAGACGGCTGGACCGCCCGACAGGGCAATCGTCCCACGGGAACAGTCACGCTTCCGGAGTCCGCAGATCACTGTCGCTGGCTCGCACAACCAAATTACTACACCAGAGCATAGTTATGTCATAGCTCTGCAAGGGCCTTCTCAGACCGAAAAAGATGGCTCCCAACAAAACAAACAATTTTCTCATTCAGTATTGTATCTCATCAGGCACCACATGTTTTCATAGTGTTTATTATGCGTTCCGTCCAAAAAAGCGCAGTTCAACTTTCTCCCATTGACTTTAGCGATCTCAAAATTGACCCGACCTTTCTGTCAGCAATGTCAAACTTGCAAAGTAAACGTTTCAAATACATATACTGTTGCCCATTGAAATCACTGAAGGTTCTAAAGCGATCGGTTAGTCGATGTATTTAGATATGATAAGCACAGGAACTTTCCTTGAGGTAAGGTCACTTGACGTGACCTGGTGTTATGACCTTGAATTGAAAGACTTGGGCGGGAAAAATGGATCATTTGAAATCTTAAAATGTTAGATTTTAACAATAATTGCAAACACTATCCCGGCCAAATAGTGAGTGAGAAGGGAGCGATTCCCCATCCCCATGTTTAGCTCCTATAATTGAGCTAATTGCTAGAGCCTCGCGGAAAAAAACGAGCGCTTGCGTCGTTACGTGACGCAGCGACTGTCACCCCATTTTAAAATATCAGTGACCTCTTAGGGCAGGTCAAGGGCCCCAAGGCATTGGATCGGTTTTTGGTGAATAACTTCGCAAAAAAGGTCGCATTATCGTCATTTCGATACAATCGTGTTTTCTGTTCAGTGTTCTCAGACGCGTCGATTTATATGCTTTTTTGCTTAGGTGAAGCAGATGTTTAGGTTAATGTCATGTTAGGGCAACACAGGTCACGAAGCTGTTGAAAGGAGGACATGTTGCATAACATTTGATTCGGTAAGTCTTGCAGAGTCCATTGATGGCTGTCCCGACTGGCTAGCTCATTTTGATCGGGAGTTATTGACGAAGCACTCCTATTGAGGAGCACTCCGACACGCAAGGTGAACAATGCAAAAGTGAAGCATTAAACCTTGCCAAGAATGTATGAAATCACGATTTCATGTGCGTGAGGTATAGTTTTAGCTCATTTCCGACGCCAAATTAACAGTTTCCATATTTTCCCATTATGCTTATATCATGACACTAAGTGCATTATGGATTCGCATCATTTTATAACCGACAACCGTGCAGTCTGCAGAGGTTTACTTAAGACGTCATAGTTAACCCTCGCCGGCACAGGCCATTTTGCGTCCTTCGACGGCACAAGGGGGGGTACGACCCCCCCCCCCCTCGCGTTTGGCCCCTGATCGAGCTAGAGCTTCGCGGAAAAAACGAGCGTGTTGCCCGTCACGAGACGAAGCCGATGATACCCAATTTTAAGGTCCTAGGTCATCGGGTGACCTTCCAGGTCAGGTCAATGACCCGAAAACCGGGAAAATCGGGACTTGTTAGAAAGTCGTAAAGTGTGGCTGCTATGTGCTTTTCCGGGGTGCTGATCACGAATATCGTGTTAGTTTTGATCAGAGATGATGTCTTTAAGCATTTAGCCCAGGTCGGGTCAGTTCAGGTCAGGTCAACCGGTAGGGTTGACACGGGTATTCGAAATACGTGTCAACCGCCTCTGACAGCTTCGTAACATGTTACGAAGGCACCAAAACTACTTCGTAAATGTTCAAATGGCTGCTAAATTCTAATTCAGCTCCAAAAACTATCCTAGAAACATGTAAAACTCGAAAAAGTGAACCGAGGTCACCCGAGGTCACCAAAGGTCAATGACCTGACCTGACCTTCAGGTGACCTTGACACCCACCCAAATGTATGGAAGCAACATCAAATCACATGTTTGAACGTTTGAAACCACGAAAAGCTTGCAAACGCGCGGCTAATGCGAGCCGACATACGCCGAATCGCGATTCCGGCCAAACATGGTCTCGGAAAAGAGGTCAGAGGTCAAAGGTCATTTGGGTCAGGGTCATGAAATTTTAAGGGTAGGTGTAAAATTGATCAATGCGAGGGTACTGAAAGTTTCGTCGCGATCGGCCGCTTTTTACGCGAGTGATTCTCGAAAAACCTTAGGGGGGTTGCATCAACCCTAGGGGGGTTGCATCAACCCCCCCCCCCCCCCCTGTGCCGGCGAGGGTTAAGTGACCTGACATGAAAACGTGGTTGATTTCAAATGATCCGGCTTGAATCAAATGTAAGGCATATGAAATGTCAGCCTTCTATCATCAGTGTGCTTTGAGCTACCGCAAAAAAAAATACATGGTGGCGGCATCCACCCCTTCTTCTCGGCCGGCGAGGGTTAACCCTCGCCCTGGCAGGGCATTTTTCATAACACGGCCTGGCAGGGGGGGTTCGATGCGACCCCCCCCCCCTCGCGATTGGCTCCTATGGCACCTAGAAACACCAAATTTGGTAGGTAGGTGGACCCCCTGGATTTCTCGCCCCTGTGCAAATTTGGTTGCTCTAGGTCAATATTTAGGGGGGTTTTGGGGGGTATAAATGTAAAAATTTCGCTAAAAACAGGTCAAAAGTTTTTCGCTTATAACTTTTGATCTAATTGAGATAGAGCAAAAAGAAAAGCACCAGTGAACTCAGCACGTCAAGGCGCGTCAAATAATATACTTTTTAGCTTGCTTAACCTTCCAGGCGGTGGGGGGGGGCATTTTTTTGCCCCCCCCCTTTAGTTTTTTCGATATATCTCGAGAACCGCTGCGCCGATCGTCACCAAACTTTCAGTACCCTCCTGGGAGCAGCTAGCGCACATGGTGACCAAAAACTTTTCCAAAGGCTATGATAGGTTGGCCGCTATTGACGTCAGAGTGACGTCATTTTTGCCATTTTTGACCCAAAAAAAGGTTTCGCGGGAAGAGCTGTCAGGCCTACAGCTTTAGAGATACAGAAAAATGTTTCAGACGTAAAAGGTGTGGAATTAAGAGGGCTACAAAACTGCTATTTCGGTTTTTCGAATTTTTGGATTTTGACCCCCAAAAATCAAAAAATAGATTTTTCGATTATAATGGCCTAAAAATCCAAAAAGTTTTTTGAATTTCGAAAAAACCGGAATATATGTGATATCCCCTACCGCCTTCTATCTACATACCAAATTTGAGATCGATACCTCTTTTTTTGGCCAAGTTATAGCGAAAAAACTGTTCAAAATTGATGACGTCAAATTTTCAAACTCAATTTTTAGCAATTCTAGACCTCGTAGCGCAAAACAAAGACCACCATTAGACTCCCCGTGACGAGCTGCATCGAATCGATACCGATTTTATGCAAAAATATCAACTTTGAAATTTGACCTTTTTTGACCTGACCTTGACCTGACCTCCACCAGAAAGTGACCTAAACCGTACCTGATGGTCTTATAACCAACACCATTGAGTTGGAAATGAAAAACTGGCCATAAAACATGTATCGCATAACCTTAGTAAAGTTGGGCTCATGTGGTGACCCTTGGTGACCTTTGGTGACCTGACCTGTGACCTGACCTGGTATGACCAGTGACCTCTAATAGCAACATATGTACTAAACAACTGACGCCTTATCGCTGATTTTCGACAAAATGCGTTTTACTCGGTGTTATAGCGCTTTCCCTAGAAGCCCCGTGAACGGTGAAACATTTTATCTTTGACCTGACCTGTGACGTCATCGGTGACCCCGAGGTCAATGAAATTTGGTTTCCCTCGACAAATTTGACAGGGCTATCGAACGCCGTTTGAATTTTCCGGATCCGTCCAGTAGTTTCGGAGATACGGGGGGGCAAAAAAGTGCCCCCCCCCCCACCGCGCGGAAGGTGGCTGGTAGGCCCACCGCCTGCCGGGTTAAGTGTACTTAAAGTTTTTCTTAAATTTTAAGTAAACTTAAATTAATAAGTTAAGTTAAAGTTAACCGAATTGCATCATATCGCATATCATTCGATTCGGCTGATCACCAGGAACACAATGATACCATTTTTTAAGCTCTAGCGTCATTATGTGCCAAGTTATTGGCAAAAACCCAGCCAGCAATTTTGCTCCGGGCCCAAGCAGGCTCAAGTGCGGATTGCCCGAGATTTTTAGTCGGGCTAAAGTCAGCTAGGGCTTGGGCTAAAGTCGGCGTATGACACAGAAACGCCGACTAAGGCCCATGCTCTGCCGGAGGTATGCCCGCTCTGCGAGCTCCGGGCAGCCGTAGTTTAGCCCTAGTTGAGCGACGATTGGCGTTAGCCCGATTTAAGCCCGAGCAGTGAATCCATTTATATAATGGAGATTACTCTGGGCCCGAGCGGGCTGAACCCCGGTAAGCCCACTCTGTGTGCCCTGTCTATCCCGACTTGAAGTGAATGGGGTTTATACATTGCAAACTGCTGTGGCTTTGCTCGGGTTCGGCTCGAGTGACGGCTCCTGTTTTCTCAAGTCTCGACTTGACTTCATCTTGCTTTTGCTTCACACTGGATCAAGTAGCAAGGAGCAGCCAATGCACTTTCAGCAGGTTGTGTGGTTTTAATGCATATTTAACCCGGCAGTTGCTGGGGTATTTCGCCACCCACCGTTTGCTGGGGGGGGGGGGGGGGCGTTAAACGCCCCCAGCCGATAACTCGAGAACCAATAGGCACAGCGAAACGCACGAGGCGGCAAACGAAAGAACGCGACGAGACGCTTCAGATGAGTACTTTAAAGTTGAATTTTGAGGTCACAGGTCGGGTCAAGGTCAGGTCAAACACCTGAAATCGGGCTTTCAGTAGCATGGACTTCAGGACTTCGCAATGGGCGCCTCTCGTCATAAACTCTGTCAAAACGGTGCACAATCCATCATATAAGGCCTACAAGAGTGTCAGCTCCATGTAGGGGTCAGTCAAGCATAGGTCAGGGTCAAGGTCAGGTCAACCGGGTAGGCACATATCCCCGAAAATCAAAACTGATATTCGCAGCCCGTGACACATGTTTTATGGGTAATTTGGGGCGTAGAACACGATGGTGACATTCATTTTATCATATAAGTACGTGTTTGGCTCAAAAAGTTCAATTTAAGAAATGCATGTATCATGGTCGTCAAGTAGTCACGAGAAATTGCCAAGTTTCAGTTCAAGAATTTGGAAAATGCGGAACGATAATCAATAATCGAAGATAGCCATTTGATTGCTCATGGTATTGGCAGTCTAATGGCGTTTACGGCATGTCTGTATGTCTATTCTGTGATTTTATATGATTTTTTTGAACATATGCCGTTTTTGGTCGAAAACTCAGAAATCATAACGTAACTAGAAATCATGACGTAACTAAAACCTCGATATCTCAAAATTTTTCCGACCAATTTTTTTTTTAAACTTTGTCACAATAAACTTCAATCAATTCCCTACAGGTACCCAAAACTTGGCGCGCCTGCGGCGCGCCGTTTTTGGCCCGGCGAAAAAAGTGGGGGCGTTTAACGCCCCCCCCCCCCCCAGCAACTCGCGGGTTAAAATTGCTACGGTCACTCATATGCTCTGTTAACCGGTCATCGAGCATTGCGAAAGGAAAGGAGTGGTTGACTTTGATTGAATGTATGTATATTTCAAACGACTACAGACACGTCAAATGAAACACAAATACATGAAACAGTGCAGGGGTGGACCAATGTGCCGAGTTGGGGTAGCACGAGTCTTCCCAATTCCACGCCGGCTGCGCCGGCTTGGCTTTGGAGCCGCACCAGACAGCGGAGGTCAAGGTCACCGCCAGGGCGGCGGCGGATTTGCTGCGCCCGTGCAACCCCAACTCGGCATATTTCTCCACCCCTGAAACAGTGGACTGCAAACTGCAGCAATAATATGGCATGAGTCATGAAAAAGCGCCATCAAAACTATAAATCAATCACAAGACCCGCTAGCCTCCCTCTCCGTTCATAATACTTGGTTGAACACTTAACCGAAAGCATAAAGTAAGGACAGCAAGTAATCGCTCATAAGACATAAAGCAATTAGCAATCGTTTTTAAGGAACTTCACTCTGGTGAATGGGAGCTTTGGAGGCGTCTGGCTCCTCCACACACACACACATATCTGCAGTAGGTGGTCGGCCAGCTTTCGGCGCAGTTTCCGTATATGTAGGTATACCTACTTAATTATAAGCAGGCAGTTTCCGCTAAACCACTTGGCGAGGGCGACTGCGGCGTCCACCCGGTCCTGGTTTGTATAACTATTCCATTTTTTGGAACCATTTGCTCTAATGGTACGTACCTGAAAAAGAGATCAATTGGTTTAATTTACATTGCATGTTTGCTTGAAAAATAACTTATTGTTGCATTAATACTGTAACAGCACTTCTAATTGATCCGTATAAAATGTTCATTCGATTTTCAACGCGGACAGAGAATGAGCGTGCTCGGTGATAAGTAGTAGTGATGTCAATTACGGAAAATCGGAATACCGATACCAAACCAATTACCAACCAAAACCGTGGAGAAATACCGAAACCAAACCAACTTTGAAACATGAGGAAAATACCAACTTTTTACCGATTTCTTAGCCTCTTAAACATTAGCGAGGGTTCATGATACCAACAAAATACCAAACACATTAGGATTGAAATACCAAATACCGAGTTGGTATCGGTTTGGTATCGGTATACCAAAAAGTCGGTATCCGATTGACATCTCTAATAAGTAGATAAATATTTGTGTTTTGTATTTCATTTTCCTGGTTCAGAAGTGCTGGTATTTCACAAAGATATAAAGGCACGGAATGCGGCTTTTCTGAGCGAGGGTATAAGTCGCCAGGCTGAACAGTAGGGTGTGTCGCTAGTCACAGATCACGGTGCTCCTATGATTTTCCTTTGCTCCAGGACAACCGAAGACCAGCTGTACAAGTAAAACTTTCGAGAAATTAAAACCCATCCTGCCGCGTCATGTCAAAGTTTCGAGCAAAATCAGTTTCTGTCGTTGAAGTCTCCTGATACGGCCTGTTTATTCTTTTATTTTCGTGATATAAATGTCTTTGGTGAGCGGTATTCTATGCAAGGGAGTAACCTAGGAACCACATGAAAGGGTTTTTGTTGAATATTTTGTACTTTTTTGGAGCATAAATTTCCCAAATTGACATGGTTCTAAGCGCATGCATTTGCAAGTAGGAAGATAACACCACAAAAGAGACATATTGAGCTTTGACACAGGTGTAATGTTGAGGCAATGTGGTGGCAGATCCGATAGGAGTCCTAAGGTTAAGGCACATGCTTGCTTAAACTTTTAAACATGATTCCCCCCCCCCCCCCCAACACCACCACCTCCAAAAACTTCGGTATTAGGTATTAGGCTAAGGTATTGTTTCCAACCGACCTGCCCGATTAACGTCCGTCAAGTGACTACCATCGGCCGCCATTCCCGTTCATAAACGTTAGCTTCCGGTCATCATCCATCGCCAGTCCGTGGATCCGGCTTTGCAAATTATTAGAATGTGCCTCCCCCCCCCCCCCCCACACACACACGCACATTACGCTTAGATCCGCTTCTCAGGTAACGTGTTGGACGGTAGATACTCGTCACGCGATGCATGGCGATTAAACTCTTAGTTCGTACTCGTGCTTTATATCCGAATGTGGGAGGTGTACCATGATTTAAGTGCTATATTTGTTGTCCCAGACCCACATAATCATCCGATGATTGGTGCATTTATTCACCCTCACGCACATAACATATTTCAGGGACAGCATTTGCGAGCCAAATATTTGTAGCATCACTAGCCCAAAGCAACAGTAGTCGCCAATCGCCAACTTCTTTCAAACGTTGGAACATTTAGTCGACGTGTGAGGCGGTTTCAGATACCGCCGCGTCTGCTGCTCGCCCGACGACTGACCCAGCTACCCCCGCCCCCTTACGTTTACGGACCGCTCCTATGCCGCCGTGTAGACGGAATAGACGCCGAGCCGCTGATTGTCTTGGGAGGTGGCTCGGTGAGTGGTGAAGCGCCGCTTTCTTACATTTTCAAAAAAGTTACAGCGAAGTCCACACTCGCTTCCTTATATTCCGTACTTCTGAGACCGTGCGGCTTCTGCCCTAGCGTCTAGCGGTGACACCTGAACGGCCGAAATGCAAACCTGTGCGGGTATTGCGAGCAGAACGGCACCATAGCAAGATGAACCCAGTAAGAAGTTACGCTGTGCCATTACCAGTAGGAGCTTATGTGTGTAGGTTCTTCGCCAGAGTCCGGACTGCACCTCCCGGCAAGACAGGAAGTTTCTAACACTTTAAACAGTTTCTGTAGCAACACCGTGTGTGTAGCTTCCTTGATCAGTAGCGACCGACAGGTAGGTACAGCAATTGAATTCAGAGTCGGTAGCCTTATATTTAGCATGCCGCAGTTCGTCAACTATTTTAACTTTCGCTCTGTATGCGGAACCGCATCGGGCAATCGTGAACGACCACCGAAAGCAGCCGAGTCCACGGTGTCGGAAACGTTCTGCGCAGCCTGTAGGTGTAGATGATACAACAGTGAGTCCCTGTGTATTTGTGAGTCTTCGTGAGTTCTGGCCCACATAACTCACAGGTGTGCGCTTCCAGCGTTACTGACAGCGTAGCTTTCTTTTGCACGGCCCAGAAGAGCGCGATATGAGCTGACAAGTGTGGGGTTCGCTTTGACTGAGTGAGCTGTCAGACTTGCTGGAAAAGAGCACCTGACTGATCATCGAGTCATTTCCAAACACACAGATCACAGCGAATCTGAAAATGAAGACAACCGAAACGAGCCGCGGATGATGGGTTCCTAGCTCATTCATGCGGTAGCAGAGGAGCGGGCCGTGAATGAAGGGGCCGTAAAGGTCGTGATGGGGTTAGCTGAGTCGGTTGCCACTGAGAAGCAGAGGCACGGCTGTATATCAGCTGTAGCCGCCTAACATGTGTGGACGAAAAGTATCAACGTGCTGAGAGTTGTCAGTCGGTCACCAGTGGTGAATTTGACTACACGGTTTGAGTTAGTACATTCTGAAGCAATCGCTTAACTCGCAAATGCTGTCCCTGAAATATGTCGTATGCGTGAGGCGTTTATTGGATAAATACTCCAATTATCCGAAACATCAGATGATCGCATGGGTGTTGGACGATTTTGATTGGCTGAGAATACATTGGTTAAATCAGGGCACACTCGCCCATAATCTGATGCAAAGCACAAGGACTAGTTTAAGCGCCATGCACCGCGTGACGAGTACCGTCCAACACGTTACCTCAGAAGCGGATCTAACCGTGATGTGTGTGTGTGTGGGGGGGAGGGGGGGGGGGCACATTCCAGTAATTTGCAAAGCCGGGTCCACGGACTGGCGATGGATGATGACCGGCAGCTAACGTTTATGAACAGGAATGGTAGTCACTTGACGGACGTTGTTAATCGGGCAGGTCGGTTGGAAACAATACCTACCTAAGCCTGCATGTTTTTGGCGGTGGTGGTGTTGGGGGGGGGGGGGAGGAATCATGTTTAAAAGTGTTAGCAAGCATGTGCCTTAACCTTAGGACTTCTGTTGGATCCGCCACCACATTGCCTCAACATTACAGGTGTTAAAGCTCAATATGTCTCTTTTTGTGGTGCTAGCTTCCTACTACCAGATGCATGCATTTAGAACCATGTTCCTTTTGGACATTTTCTCACCAAAAGTGTTCCAAATATTCGCCACAAACCCCATAGGGTGGTTCATAGAATGCTCATTTAGGCACCAAACTGGTCAGCGAAGGCATTTATATCACGAAAATGGAACACAAATCGGGTTGTATGTGGAGACTTCAACGCCAGAAACTGATTTTCATCGAAACTTTGACATGATGCGGCAGGATGGGTTTTTATTTCTAGGATCTTTTTCTTATACAGCTGGCCTTCTACCGTGCAGGAGCAAAAGAAAATCATTGGAGCACCATGATTTGAAATAAAAAGTTTAATTACGACACACCATACTGAACAGCTATTCAGCTTCATGTTTGATGGCGTGAAACTCAATCAAAATAATGACGTTTACATACGATCAAGCGCACCATTCAATACACTTACCTACCGTAAAACTCCATGCCAGTCCACTTGATAAGAGCAGTGAGCACTATCCCTTCTTCACGCTGTCACACGCGCCCAAACATCAACCACCAAATGCCCCAACACCGGTGTGTCGTTTCGTCGCTCAGCGCGCAGACTGTCACAAACGCTGCACATGATTGGCGCAGAAATGCGCATGCGCGAACAGCCGAACAAGTATGGCTAAACTCCGGCTTTACTCCAGTTAGCCGAAGGACACAGCCAGCTTGATCAGCCCGCGCTCCGCCCAAGTTAAGCTTGTTTTGGATGCGCGGGCAGATGTCGGGCTGAGCTACTGCTATCCGCACGTGGGCATAGCTGTGGCATGCCCCAGCTCAGCCCTAGTAAAAAATACATTGGTTTTGATCAAAGTGGGCAAACCCAAGCTAAGCCCAAGCTGCCCGACGTTTGCCACAGTTCAGCCCAAGTGAATTGCTGGCTGGGAACGTCATTTGACCTCAGTTGACCTCATTTGACCTGACCCATGGATAAGTACACCAAACAAAGAAGCACCAAGTGACCTGCTGTTAAGTACTGTGGTTTCAAAGCACAAAAGTGATAGAACGAAGCGGATATCTCCAGTATTTTCCGAATTTAGTATTTTCCCATAGGCTTAACCCGCGCCCTGCTGGGGGGGTGTTTGAACACCCCCCCCCTTGTGGTTTTTCGCGAATATCTCAAAAACGGCGGCGCGGAGCGCCGCCGTTTTTGGTACACCTTATCATACATCAATTCTACACATGTTGTGAAAATTTCAGACCAAGGTCATTCAAGGTCAGGTCACCAGGTCACTTGAAGTGACCTCACCTCATAAAAAGTTTCAATGTCTGTCATAGCTACACCAAGTGACCGATCGCTTTGAAACTTTCAGCGATTGCTAAGGGCAATAGCATGTACATAATGTTTATCTCAGAATTTTGATATCGATGACCTAAGGTCAGGTCAATTTTGCGACCTCGCCATCATAAGTCAATGGGAGAAAATTGAAATGCGCCTCTTTTGGATGCAAGACATTATAAACACTCCCAAACACCGAATCACAAGTGGTTCAGACACACTGAACATGAAAATGGTGTCCGTGACCCTTGTTTATGCCCTGAGGTCATCTTAGGTCACGAATGGTATCTAACAGTTTTTCGGAAATAACTTTTGATAGAGGCATGCTAGAGCGATGAAAACGCCTTAAATGTGTTCAGCTCGACGATACAGATCGACTGATATGCAACATGACCCTTTCCGGTCAGGTCATGACCTTGACCTGAGGTCAAATTTTCAAGTTGACCTTTCAAGGTCAAGTTATAGTTCATTCGATGCGTCTTGACGAGAGGAACACGATGCCGGTAAGAGTAAGCTCGTACAAGGCTTGGGTCAAAAGTTATTGCAGAAAAACTGTTTTCGAAAAAATCGGCTATTTTTGCAGTTTTTGTCCCCTGCAGGCAAAACCGTTGACGTTAGGTCAAATCTGAGAGAATCACTCAGAAAGGGCGTTAATAGGGCTATCGAATGCGCTTTTCCGCGGCGCTGTAGCTCTATTGGTTCCCGAGTTATGCGTTGGCTTCTTGGAAATTTTCGACATTCGACCTGGAAATCGGCGAAATTTTGCCTTCAATGACCTCTGGTGACCTGACCTTTGACCTGACCAAAAAATTGACAGTATTGATTTCGTCATTATTTTTGACGCTCTTTCAAACGCCGCCTTCCGCGTATCGCTACGTGGCCCAGGAGCCGAGTTAGAAGGGGGGTGTTCAAACACCCCCCCCCCCCCAGCAGGGCGTGGAAATCCAGGACCCCCAGCCGGGCGCGGGTTAACATTACGACGTAATGACCTCTAACTGACCTCAGGTCAGTGACCTCAAAAAACCCGAACTATATGTTATACAACTCGGTGAACTTAGCACATCCCGAAAGTTTGAAGGAAATCAGTGCAAAACTGTGAGTTGGACAGGTGGAAAAAGAAAATTGAAATTTGACCATGACGTTGTACCGGTTTTTCTGACCTGGTGACCTGACCCAAGGTCACCTGGACCTGAAATTTTCAGGTCATGTGTAAAAAGGTTGCCCCATAGGCTGTGCCAAATTTGGCGGCGCTGCGCGCCGCCGTTTTTACGCTATCTTCGAAAAACCTTAGGGGGGGTCGCATGCGACCCCCCCCCTGCCAGGGCGAGGGTTAAACCTCGCTTCGAATTATTGCAGATAATGATGCGACCGAAAACAAAGCATTTATCTGTGTCTAGAACGGCCGCTGACTTGTTGGACAAGATCCCCAATCTTAATTTGCTAGATGGGAATAAAATACTCGGCATATGATACATATATACCCCTCGATTTGCCCTCGCGCAAAGTCAATTCTAATCATCACTGTCGCTTTTTTATCAGAGATGATGTCGCCACTAAACGGATTGTTTTGTTTGCTTGCTTGCGTTGAATGGTCATCACGGATTATTGAAGGATTATGATATAATAGGAATGGGGCAAGGGAGGATATGCACTGCAGTGCAGGTGTTTAATTTAGATCACAAAGGCATCGTTTCCGGCATCGTTTCCGGCATCGTGCAGAGTCACTATCTTCCCCTCCTCTGCACTGCGGCATCTCTGCGCCCCACACACGGCGCCCTCACTCCACGGCCGGCCGCCGCCAACTGACCCAACTGACCCACTCGCCGGGCGCCGCGACCTGATCCGTGTCACTGCCGCGGCCTGCGCAATAGAGTCGGGGCTGGAATCCGGGGGTTCGGCCGGCCGGCCGCCTCTGGAGCGGGGGACTTTTTTAGTAGACCTACTGTACACTGTGGCCCGGTCCAGCGGGACGGACAGGCGGCCGGGCGCGGCGTACCCTGGTCCCAGGGTGTGGTCCGACCGGGTACTCGCTGTGTGGGTGCCGCCAATACTGCAGCGTTTGACCGGGGAATGCGACGGATTGACAACTACATGGAACACGTAAATACCGCACTACTGAATCCGATGCGAAGGGAGAAGCATTGAATGCTCCTCGTTGTTGTATATGTGCTGCTGTAGGTATGGATCATTTTTGTTGGATTTTCGTCCCATCCTCTGAGACCTGCTGACGGCTGGCTTTTGACGGCGCCGTCGTCCGTCAGCCGTCAGTTCCGGCCGGTCGGTGCGGCCCGTTCCGGTCGCTGACGCCGGATACGCGCCGTCGGACGGGCGTCATCAGACGGCTCCGTCATCCGAGGTTATCGCGGCATCGGGCGCATTTGTCTGACGTCAGTCGCGTGTGCTGTTAAACCTGGTTGCGCAAAGCGATTTCGAAGTGGTTGGGAAGTGACACGATGGTCGTTTGATAGTCGCTTGCGTGACTGATGAGTGGGAGATTACCGTGATTGTTTAACTCTGGCATGAAGGACATGAGAGCCTAGCCGCTCGGCTCGCTCGCTCAGCCTTCTCGGGAGTCTGAGCTGTCCCTGCGACGTGCTGGGAAAATGAGACTCATATCGGCATACCCTCGCGGCCTGCCGCTGTGTCCGCTGTGTATGCTGTGCATTCGCTGTCCCGCTCCGTCTCTGACGGCCACCGCTGACACTGCTGACCTTGCTCTCTGTTGTTTCAGGTGAGTTACGGGGCACGGTGGCGGCTGCATGGTCCGTGAGTACCGGCTGCTACGTAAACAACTGCACCGGGTGACTGCCGGCGCAGTGGGCGGGTGTTTGCTGGCTACAGCATCATGGTACTCCGACCAGCCGTCTTTCGTGGTTACACTGAACCAACATACTTGGACAACCGTATCGATAGTAAATGTCACATCTACATTCCCTATTTAACGTTTTGTTTGGTGATAATGTCACATCTACATTCCCTATTTAACGTTTTGTTTGGTGATGACGATAAACACGAAACGAAGGCTGATCATAGCTTTGTATTAGAGCCGTATCAGATAACGAGGCGCACGCACTCACCACGAAACAGTCCGTGCTGAAGGAGAATCCAACTAATTATTGATTCCTCTCGAGCCCAATGACCTGGATAGACGCGATAGCGCACGCTGGACGGATGGGTTCCCGCGTCCCACCGGTCCGCAGAGATGTGGGTCTTGTCTCCCTACGAGCTGACGGAGGGCCGATGGGGGCGGGGGCGGGACTGCGGTCCCCAGGCCTCCGAAGAGTTGCCAGTGCCGCCTCTGTGCAGTTTCCATCCTTGGCGGACGGGATGGCGCCCGGACCAGGGTGCGCGTGGGACGGACCGCGCGGTGAAAGTGCGCCTCTCCGCGCACAGCAGCAGCGCCGAGGGCGCCCTAACGGAGAGACAATGCGCAGTACCTATGTGGTGAGAGGGTCGCGAATGAGCAGCGCTCTGACCTGACCTGACTTGACCTCAACGTCCCACCGGCTGGACAATATATCGATGGGACTGGCGTCCAGCACTGTGGTGTGACCTGCCCTGACCTGACCGGATCTCAGCGCCCCATCACCAGCCGGACAATGTGCCGTACATGAAGCGATTGTGTTGAGTGCCCTGCGCCCTGACCTGCCCTGACTGTGCCGCCGTGGCTCTCCTCCGGCTTCGCGGTTTCGACTCGGCCTCGGCCGTCCAGTCGCTCCCTCTCCACTGTGGTGAGGGCGCCTCTGCCGCCGGCAGCGGCCGGTCGCAGTGCTGAGCGGCACGTCCCTCCCCGCGGCAGCCCGCTGCAGCCTGACGGACCGGCGGACGGTGGACGGCCCAGCGTTATGGCCGGTTGACAACACCGGCTGCGTAGTTGTGCAGCCATCGCGTGTGATTTATGTGGGCGTTATATCCCGACAAGGGCCGCCCCACTGCTCGTGATGAACCGCTGAGGCGGCCGGCAGCTGCGCCCGGTATTGCGCGGCCCGGTCCCGCACGAGGCCCGATCAATTTGAATCAGGGCGCCTTACGGCCGTCGGTCGTCGCTGAAGGTGCTTCATTGGCTTTCGGGACACAGGCGCGGCGCCGGGGAGGAGGGGGGGGGGGCGCTCTGCGCAGCTCCGGTGGGATTTGCGCTCCCTGAGCAGCTCCTGGCCATCTCACTCCTCCGGGAGGCTCTACTAGGTGACGGCGTGCGGCGCATGTCTGTTTAATGGAGTGGTGTTGTCCGTGGAAGCGGTGCTGACCGAGCGGTGCCCCTCGCCGGCTGATCGGGAGACTGTCCGTCCGGCCGCCGCTGCCGGGCCGTCAGATACGGGTCAATAGCTGCCCGGCAGCCCGGCAGCCCGGCAGACGAGCTCGGCTGCAGAGGACCGGGCGGCGCGGGGCGACGGTCCCACAGAGGAGACCGCTGTGACCGGATGAGGAACACAGAGATAGCCAGGCACACCATCGGTAGCAGATTGAATGGAATGTACCGGTCCGAGCTGGCCTGATAAGAGATCGACTGCCATGGCATGGCAGTCGAACGATTGTGAGTTGTGTGCTGTCGCAATGGTCACAGCAGGACCTCTGGTAGTTCCCCGTCCGTCCTCCCTTGAATCGCGCCCATCGCCGTGTCACACGGGACGGCGCCGGTGCCGCCCCGCCCGCTGTGAGTGCACGCCTGATGGCATCACGGCGCTCGCGTTTATCTCTCCAGCCGCACGGCGCGCTCCGTCTCCTGGCGTGAAGCCTTTCTTCTCCCAGCTGCGCCCGCTGCTGATCAGATGCCGCCGGGGGCCGTTAGTGGTTATCTGTCGACCGCCGCGCCGTATCGACGGCCTTTGTGGCGCATCTGCGGCGCTCCCGACTGTTTGTGGCGTAAATACCCGCCGTGCTTGGGTCGCTCAGCGCCCTCTGTGGTGCAGGTGGGCCGCTCTGCGTCTTCTGTGCTGTACTGGCTACAGGCTGGATATACTGAGTCTGCCTTTCACTCCCTGCTGGGTGGTGCATCCCGATCTGATTGTGCACCCACTACCACCCGCGGAATAAAGTATACGGTGAGGATCGCGACCGTCCTCCGGGCTGCGTTAGTCGTCACACTGGAGCGCGCCTAAACACCTGCTGCACCTGTACCCGGTGCCGCGCCAGCACCTGACGGAGACTGTGGTAGGTATTTGTGTATGAGAATGAACGCTGGCGGCACAGTAGATCCGCCTGAAATGTATGCTGGCTCGCTCAGCCCA
Organism: Amphibalanus amphitrite; assembly: GCF_019059575.1. Lineage (NCBI taxonomy): Eukaryota > Metazoa > Arthropoda > Thecostraca > Balanomorpha > Balanidae > Amphibalanus > Amphibalanus amphitrite. Next base: position 481,223 of record NW_024881786.1, read on the forward strand.
GCTGGTTGCATTACAAGTAGTTTGTTCATTTATTCCGTTGCTGTCGCTGCCTGGCCGGCTAATCGCGGCTCAGCTATGAATTCCTTTGCTGCCGTTGGTGGGTCGGTGTCGTGGAGGCTGGCTGTCGGCTGGTTGTACTGGATCTGAACCTGCACTGGACCTGCGGCGGAGTGCGCGCTGCCGCTCACTGGGTCAGCCGCGCCGGTTCGGTCCGGTTCGGTCTCAGAGGCCCGGTCCGGTCTCAGAGGCCCGGTCCGGACAGACGGGCCCGGGTATTAGCCCCGTGCTGACCGGCCGCGCTACCCCAGCGAAGCTGTCAGCGGCGGCTCGGCCGCGGCCGCCACTACCGCCACTGTCAGCGAGCTGTGAGTCGAGCGGCACCCGTCACCGGCCGCCGCGGCTCGTTAGCGCTCCGGTGACTGGTGACTAGCTCCCGGTGACTGGCCACTTTGATCTGAACTGAGGCAGGCCGGCCCGGCGGACCGAGCGGCCTCCCGCCGCCGCGCCGGGCCGTGTCGGAACTGCTGACCGGCGCCAGGCGCACGTGGCGCGGCCCGGCGGATGTAGGCCAGAGGTGCAGCTGATGGTGCGGGGCGGGGAGGGCCCGGCCCGGCCCGCGCCGCCGCCGCTGCACCCTGCGCTCCTGGCGATCGCCGCCCGCTCCGGACGGCAGGATATAGGGAGATGCCGGGTGGAGCGGTCTGCAGCGGCCGGCGACACTGTGAGGTCAGACCGCCGTCACCAGAGGCGGCGGGTCTGGCCCGCGTCTGCGGATCGGGTCCCGTCGTCTCCCTTTCAGTCGGCGGCGCGGCTCGGGCACCTCGCACTGCGCGGCCGAGGCGCTCCAATGTCGGCCGGGCGCCGAGCTGCGCAGTTGCACAGCCTGTTTGCAGCGGGTCGGCGGCACGTAATTGCCTTGCTTTTGCTCTCGTCAGCGGCGCGGCCGCATTGTGCTCGGCCGAGCGCTGATGGTGTTTGCGCGGATGTGCTGAAAACAAGTGCGCGCCGCCGCCGGTCGAGACACGTCACTCGATTGGGGGCTGTCCTTGATCCGGCTGGTAGCACGGGGCTGTCAGCCGCAGCTCCGTGCGGGTTGTGTCGTGATTCTTCCCCTGGGCCCCGGCGCACGTAAGCTCGCTGGCCGCGAAGCCGTGTGCGTGAGAGGCTGCGAATTGCCGCTGCGCCGCGCCGTTCTACTGGTGCAGTGCGAACGGCCGGCTGCGGCTGCTAACTTCGTCAGACAGGACAGATGTTCAGCGCCTGGTCCGATGCCACGCCAGTCTGATTCAGGGTCCTCACTCCTCGCCTCACTCACGCTGGTGATGTTCCACGCTGGTGACCGCAGTTTCAAGCGCGCGACCCTGGGACGCGTGCCACCGTCGCCGGTATTGAGTCGCTCCCTGTGGTGACCAGGTCGGCAGCAGGGATCCACCTGCTCTGATCTGCCGCGCTCCGCTGGGAGCGCCCAGCGCACCCGTGAAGCCAGCGGTAGGCCTGCCCTAAGACTGATTCCTTCACCACATACCGGCTGTGCGTGATCTGACCATCACCGGTGGGACGCTGTCTCGTCACAATAGGCTCGCAGCGCGCACGCGAGTCTCAAGTGCTCCTATCGCTGAGGCGGGGCTTGTTCAGGGAGCTTTACCAGGTACGCGCAACCTCCGGATCTGGCCCGGTACCGTACAGTCTCCCGGTCCAGCTCCCGGTAACGTCGGTACCGGATAGGTACCTGATCCCCAGGTATTACGCCCGCAATGGTTTTTCAATGGCGCATGGTCACTGTATTGCGAACATTGAGTGTGAATCGGGCTAATCGGGCTAAGCTGACGCCACCTCAGCGGCTGAATCACACGCTCCGAAAGCTGACTGATGTCATCCATTATGGAATAGGAGCGGGCGCTGACGCCGATGTGCGATGTCAGTGATGTGAGAAACAGTCGCCAGTGAAAGGGTGTGCGGCTCGGCGGCCAGCGCCGGTGGCCATAGCAGGAAGTGAAACTCGGAGCGCGGCGGCCCTCCACCTGCTGCAGATATTCAGACACCGGTGAAAACTGCGGACGATATGTCAGCCCTCGGCGCTGGTAGTTTGATATGGAAAGATTCCAGCTGCGAACTATCGGCTCCCGCGATATCCTGAGGTCGCTTGTGTCGGGCGGGAACCCAGGCGGCCGTCAGGCCCCCCCCCCCGTGATGGTTCGGTTGGGGCGCTGTCACGGTACGCGGGGGGCGGCGTCTGGCTCCCGCTGGGAGTCGATCCCAGCAGTGTGTCGTACCGAGCCTCCCGGCGGGACGTGGGCCTGTCCCAGCAGTGGGTGTCGTACTGAGCCTCCCGGCGGGACGTGGGTCTGTCCCAGCAGTGTGTATCGTGTAGGGGCCTCCTGGCGGTATGCCCATTACCCAGTCACACGACCCCTAACCCCCGGCGGCCTCCCCGCGCGGTCTCACGGATCGATCGTCCAAACCTGGTCTGACCCCGTGCTCTCCGTATTTGCTGCTGCCTTAGTCTATCCTGAGTCGTGTTGACATGCTGGGTTCTCTGATGACCGCACTCTGGCGCGGTTTGTATGTGTGGATCACCATTCCGTTATTGTGCTGGCGGCCCGGGTCCGCCCGCCGGCGCCTGCCGCCTGTCCGTGACCGGCGAGTGGCAGCCGCCGCCGCCGCCGCGGGCCGCCTCCGTTTGACCTGTGACCCGCGGCACGCGCGCCGGCCGCCGACCGTGACCCCTGGCCCCGGGTCGCCGGGTCGCCGCCGCTCGCCCGGCGCGCCGCATTGCCTATGCATGCGCTCGCCCAGGCGCTGGCTGATGTTTGTCGGTGGCGAGGTGTGACCGGCCGGCACGCTCCGTGACCCTGGCCCGCCTCCGCCGCCGCTGCCGCCGCCCGCTGGGACGGCTCACAGCAGCCATTGTCGGCGGGCGCAGACGGTTTGTATCCCGTCAGCACACCGGGTCGGCCCGACAGCTGCTGGGGCTGGTAACAGCAGACTATCGGACTGATACTGCTGTTTGACCGCCACCGCAAACTGTACGAGTATAGCCATCCCGAGCTACCGTCACAATCGTGCAGTCGGGCGGCACTCACGACTCACGAGTTGTAGTCACGACTCGTGGGTATTAGTCACGACTCACGGGCTGTAGGCACGACTCACGGGTAACATTTACAGCTCACGGGTGGCAGTCACGAGTTTCTTGTGGCAGTCGCAAACGATGGGCAGTCACGACGCACGTTTCACGATTCACGACCGACGACTCACGATTCACGACCCACGACCATTGAGCTGTCTGACGGGCGCGTGAAAGCGCCGTCCGCCGTCGCCAGTGTCTCGGTGCCCCCCTCCCCCCTGGCGCGCCCCGGGAGGCCCGTGACGACTCGGCTTTCGTGACGCGCCGTGGTTAATTCGCCCGTCATGTGTGTGACGGCACGGTCACGCCACCAGCGCGTTAGCCGGGAAGGAGAGTAATCCCTGTTACGGTTTCCGCCACCGCCGCGCACACTTTCCACCGTAGAAAGCCGTGATATCCTCAACAGCGTGACGGAACATATGTTGCATTGTGCAATGTGGATGGCCCTTGCCGTCGCTCTGGTTGGCGTGGGATGACATGTGCCGTGTTGTTTGTGTAAATCAGCTCACGGGTGCACTGTCGCGGTGCTGTCTGCGCTCGTATACAGCTATGCGGTGTCTGTGTGTTTGGTGGAGCCGCCGTGAGAGCGGTTACGCCACGCTCGTGTGGGGGTAACGTGGATCGGTTGCGCGTGGGAGCAGTGGTCGCCGGTTTTGTAAGGCGCCTGGGACGCCGGAGATCATAATCGGCCGTGTTCAAGGCGACTGGCGCGCCGTGAGCGTGTCCGTGGTCCACTCCGCCGTGGATTACACTGCAGTCGGGGTTACACCGCCGTCGGGGTTACACCGCCCCCGTGGGCTTATCTACTGCGGAGATGAGGCCGACGGAGCCGGTCGGACTGCGCCGTCCGGGTCTGGTGGGGCGGCCGTTACGTCAGCAGAAGGTCCCAGGTGGTGGAGACACCCGCACGCATATCACGATTACGGACACCCTTGACTCGCGATTAGGAACACCCCGGCTGTCCCGTTAGCCCCGCTGTGACATGTGTGGGGCTGCTCGGTTTCCAGCGGAGACCCGACTTGATGATGGGCCGGCGGGCTCAGTGCGGCGGCGCTGCCAGACAGCCTTCAGGAGGTTCTTCTAGCCTTCAGCCTTCTGGTCTCGTTTCAATTACTTTGTCACGGCACTTTGTCAGCGGTGAGGTCACAGTATGCCAGACGTTTCTCGCTGTAAGTTCGGCGACTTTATGACGGGTGCCAAAGGCTGAGTTTGACGTCTGAAATGGTCGGGAACTGCGCTGGCCTCAGCACTGTGAGACAGCGCCCGTTCCAGTCCAAACGACGATGCTGAGCCCGGCCAAATAACGATGGGCTCCGGTCCGATGGGCCATCGGCGGGTCGTCGCTCGGTTCCGGTCCACGTCCGGGTGATATTAGCGCAGGAACAGAGCCATTTCGGCCGACCGCCGACCGCTTCCGGCGCTGACGGGCGGCAGCGGAGCGCTGCTGACGGGCGGAGCAGTACGGACAGTTGCTGACTGAATGGAGAGATACTGAGAGACTCTGATCGTCTAATTACTTGATGGTTGAATAGATTACTGACAAATGCAAATTATGACTTATTTAGTGACTGGCATTTGTTAACTGGAAACAGATTGACTACACAGATAGATGGCTCGTTGATAACGCTTCATGTCCCCACGAAAACTTCTCAAGATATTGTCTATCTGGGGTGAGCAGGCGCCGACGGTAGCCGCGCAGCCCCTGCTGTGCTCGGCGGTAAGGTCTCTCGGCGCGTCGCTGGCGTCGCTCGGTTCCAAGGCCGTCGTCTGGCGCCGTCAGTCACGGTGACGGATCTGGGCGGGGTAGGGGGGGTCCGCTGCAGCCGGCGGTGGCGACCGGCCGTCTGCCGGTCCCCGCCGGACTCTGGGACCGGCAGGGGTAAACAGGGAGAGAGAGAGAGTCACAGTATGGGAGACTGCGACCGACGTCTGGGCGACCCCGGGACGTGTGAGCCACTTCAATGCATCTTTGGCGTGAATGCGTAGCACTCAGTCCCTTATGTATCGGTCTTCATAGGGCATCGACAGCGGTTGTGCAGGAGACTGAATGGAATTATCTGTGAGATGTTCTGCGTGGCCACGACGCCGGGTCTGTGTCGCGTACCGTTATCTAATGTTGAATCTCTGTGTTTCAGGTACGTTTTGCGGGAGACTGGGCGTCGGTGACTGGCCGTGGGGTGAGTACCGGCGGTGCTGTCACCCGGGGGAGCTCAGCATTGACTGCTCCCTGTCAGCATTGGCTGCTCCCTGTTCTGGGTCATCCGTGTCAACACCAGCTGTCCCCTCCACCACCACCTGTCACCGCTGCCGCCTTGACCCGGCCCGTGACCACTGACCTGCATTTCACCCCACCGGACTGCAGAGTGCCGGGCCACCCGCCGCGGCTGCCGAGTGCTGAGCCACTGATCCGCGGCCGCTCTCCGCCACCCGCCGCCCGCTCTCGGTGCCGGCGCGCGCCCGCCGTCCCCGCCGGCCGTCAGATCGCGGTACCGGAGCTGACCGCCGGCCGTCAGATCGCGGCCAGCCGCTCTGATCGGGAGCGGCCGCGCCGGATCGAGAGCGGCGGCGGCCGATCGGGGTCGGCTGCCGGTGATCACGGCCGCCTGTTCCGGCCCACTGGCTCCGCGGAGCTGGAGGGAGAGCCCGGCCGGCCACTGCGCCGGGACAGACTCAAAATCGGTGTCGCTAGTGGTTCGTGTTCATTCGGGTCTCAAGGTCAATGTAAATCTCCCTACCATCAGTCAGGGTCGGACCTTGTCGATGTTTTTTATGAGTTTTTTTCCTGTTGTTCTTATCGTCTCTCATCCTTCGGCTTCCCTATCGTTCTGGAGACGGTCTTTTCACCGGCTTTTCGCCAAGGTGCTGCGAAGCTGCCCAAAATGGACGACATCCTTTACATAATTGTTCTGACGACCACACCGTTTTGTGTCGGGTTTTACTCTGCCTCTGTCGGAACGGGTTTATCCTCGGTGCCGCTGATGTCCGGTCTCGCTGTAAGCGGCTGGATGTGATGACTGCGAAGGCCGCGTCTCCACTCACACGACTGGGACGGAGCGTGAAGTGCAGAAGGCTCACTCTGTCCGCGTCACAGCGACTGCGGTAGCGAGTAACACAGCGTGTGTACCGCCCGGTTGGCTGGCTCTGCTGGTAGCGCGCCGGCAAACACAGAGATAACTCCCAGCTCTGAGTCACTGGATCTATGTGTAGGTGTAGTGATAGCGGCAGCAGAAGCCGCTGAGTTGTGTGGCGGTCCAGGCGGGCTCAGATTATTTTACCGAGAGATACCCGGCTGAATCACTGCCGGAGCCTCGATAAGAAGAGGCCGCACCATTCGCACCATTCAGTGCGGCTGCGCTGGGACGATGAATGGACCGATCAGACGATATCTGGTGACGTATATCTACTGACGGACGGCCACAGCCTTCCGGTACCGTCACTAGGCGTGCTGAGATCATCGGCCGGATATCGCCGGGCGGGTTATAGATCCCGGGCACGCTCAGATAAAGACCGGAATGAATGGCGTCGCAGCACAGCGTGAGCCGGACGGGTGTGTGCACCAGCCCCTTAGTGACACGTTTCTGTCGTTTGATATCACCGGCCGATCGGTTAGTTCCGTCACTGCTCGGAGATCGTCCCAGCAGTGTCGCAGTTCGGTCGACACTCTCCCATCGATCTGAATACGTCAGATAGGGTGTGACGTCTGCGGCCCGGGCCCGGCATTGAGTTGGACGGCCGGCTAATTACGGCTAATTAATGGCCCCGCCTGCCGCGCGTCTGTTCCGGTGACGGAGGGTCTGGGCCGCGTCTGGGCGACACCGCCGCTCCATCTGGGGACTGATTAGCCTAAAATGTCGCCTGGCCAGTGCCGAGACCGTATCAGATGACGACGCTCCCTCAGACCGTGCTCATTGCTCATGGACACTGGACGGGTCGCGGGTGGCTCGCCTGCGCGCGATATACTGCGTGGGGCTCGTTTAGCCACCCTGCTCACTGCGCTCACAGCGCTCACCACAGCCCAGTGCACTCTCCGACCTGCCCTCCTCTGCCCCGTGGAGCCCCTCGCCTCGTCACTGATCGCCGTCGACCCCGCGATCTCGAGCCGCCCTTCATTGAACCATCGCCGCCAGCTCCACCTGCCGCTCACCGACAGCCGGTCTCAGGTGTGGGCTTTTTGCCGTCGCTCATCGTACTGCCGTTTTTGTCGGGCCGTCCTCGGCACCGGGTTATCCTCAGTCTCACCCCCGGCTTTGTCGCCCCCCCCCCCCCCTCCGTTACCGTGGAAGGGGGTCTCTGTCGACCCGTGAGTGACCTGGGGCGATGGCAAAGCCGTGGCGCGACGTCAGCCGGTGCGCCGATTCCAGGTTGACACGCCGATAATTTGGCGCGCCGTTTTTTGCACTGCGGCGGGGGCGTAAACATTGGCTGTCGGTCGGGGTCGGTGACCCCGCCGGCCGGCAGCCCTGGGCCGTGTTGTTGCAGCCGTTTTTGTGTCCGCTCCGCTAGCCGGGGATATGGGCCGACTGACGGCTGCCGGGGCCGGGCACCCACGGAGGGCTGCCGGGGCCGCGCCGGGCACCCACGGACGGCAGTTGGGGTTCACTGATCCGGGCACCGCGGTCCGCCGGCCGCAGGCTGCCAGCCGCTGCGGCCTGAACACGGCCAAAGCTGCTCCTTGCGGTCACGTATCTGGTTTTGTCGTCGTCGTCCCCGTGATGTTGACCCGGGGCTGGTCGCACACAGACGCGGCCCCGTCGTTCACAGTTGACTGGGGCGCCGGGACGCCGGTCCCGGTGGTGACTGGTGGCGCTGACAGTCGGCTGTATTTCCGCGGTGACTATGGGGGATGACTGTGCGGGGGCAGCGCCGGCGTCCCCTCTCCCACACCTGTCCCCCGGTCCCCCTCCCCTCCGGTCAGGTGCACGGCGCGGGGGCAGTGACTGACCGACGCGGCACGGCTACGGCCGTTAGCTGCACCTGGCCCGTGCTGCAGGCGCGGGCGACGGACACGCTGGGACTCGGGGTAACACGGGACACTGGGACAGCCGAGACACATCTGGGGCAGCCGCCGGCCGGTGTCGGGACACTCTGGGTCGGACTACAGGCACCCCGGGGCAGGGCAGGACTCGCCGGGACAGTCGCGCGGGGCGGCGGTCCGAGGGACGTCGGACGGACAATGGACAGTTCTGGGTTAGCGGTGACGGGCCGCAGTGGACCACTGGGTGAGCGCGGTCACTGGGCGGTGACCGGTTCTGTGACAGACGGTGACGGCACAATGCCCGCCCGGTGACGGACGGTGGACCGAGGGGACGGCGGACGGCGGTCTCAATGGGCGAACGGGAGCGGCGGGGTCGGCGGGAAGCGTCACAGCAGCTGCCGCAGTGCGGCGAGGCCGAGATGCCGGCTGGTCGACAGACTGGTGACCGGTACACAGACTGGGATGGGCCTCCGTGCAGTCCTGGTCGACCTGGCAGCTGGTTCTGCCGCCGTGCAGTGGCACGTGTGGCTGTGGCGTGGCGTGGCGCACGTTCTGCATCTTCTCGGCTAATGCTGTGGACAGTGTGACCTCCAGTGTCGTGTCACTGAGTGCCTGGGGCCGGACCGGCCGGCGGTGACGGGCTGCGTGTGGGGGATATGTTTATTATCGCTGACCCCGGGCCGCGATGGACGCGTGCCATGGCACGCCGCGGCTGTCAGCTGTCACCGCCTGTCCGATACCACTGGGGTGCGTGGCTGGATCGTGTCCGCTGCGGTTTACCGAGGCGTCTGCGAGGATGGGCCGCGACTTCCGCCACCCACCGACCGTCCTCCGCAGCCCACCACCCACCGATACCGGTCTCCGCAGCCCACCGACCGCCCTCCGCAGCCCACCGACCGTCCTCCGCAGCCCACCGACCGTCCTCCGCAGCCCACCACCCACCGACCGTCCTCCGCAGCCCACCACCCACCGATACCGGTCTCCGCAGCCCACCGACCGCCCTCCGCAGCCCACCGACCGTCCTCCGCAGCCCACCGACCGTCCTCCGCAGCCCACCGACCGCCCTCCGCAGCCCACCACCCACCGATACCGGTCTCCGCAGCCCACCGACCGTCCTCCGCAGCCCACCGACCGTCCTCCGCAGCCCACCACCCACCGACCGCCCTCCGCAGCCCACCACCCACCGATACCGGTCTCCGCAGCCCACCGACCGCCCTCCGCAGCCCACCGACCGTCCTCCGCAGCCCACCACCCACCGACCCCCGTCCCTGCGCCCGCCGCCACACAGGAGTCCCGCTGGACGGGACCGATGGCGCCCCGGCGTCCCATTAGCATACAGAGCGGCGGGAGGTCGGCAGTCTCGCCACATTCGCAGAAAGTGCGCGCCCTATTTGGAGATGTCGGCGCGGGGAGAAAGGACTGGCGCCGCCCCGCCGCGGACTCGGTCGTTTTCACCGTGTGTCGGCCGGCGGGCGCGGTCCGGTGAACTATGCGCGGCTCTCCGATAGCGGCGTGCCCACTCGTGTCGGGCCGGTACCCGCGCCCGGCGCTGACGGGGACCGGTCGGACGGCAGGTATTGCCCCATTCCGGTGACGAATGTGTGCCGCACTGCGTCTGGGCGTAACCCGCTGGGGTGGGTACCTACTACCTACTGCCGCGCGGCAGGCCTGCCTGCGCTGGCTATCGGTGTCATCCGCGCACAGCAGCCCTTACCCGCGGCCATCTCAACCCTAATGCCCCTACCCTAGTCTCCATTGCTCAACCATGAACCGAGCTCAACCATGCTCAACAATGTCTTTCGTCTGCCTTTTGTAGCTGAGTGTCCCCTGTTTCTCATTGTTTGTCATTTGGATTATTCCGCTGCTTTCATTTTGGCTCGTTGCCGACCAGCTGTGAGCACGGATACACAGATAGCAGCAGCACAATGTGGAAGGCCGACTGGGCCATATGTCGCCGACGCTTGCCATTGGGGCGGGCGGTGACGCTAGGTGCCGCTGAGACGGTGCTCCGTCGACCCTGACGGCACACCAGGCGGCGCTCCGTCGGTGCCGACGGCATCCCAGGTGGCGCCACCGTCGTGTCGGACGCTGTCGTCGGCGCCGACAGCCACGGCCAGCTTGGTGGGATCAAGAGGTGGCCGGAATGTACTGACAGAGAACCCATTGTTTTTTTTTTAACATACACTTGGGTCTTCTAGAACTCAACGAGTGTCTGGTCGGGATTGACCATGGCGGACTCGCCACGGGTGCAGTGGTGGCTGCCCGCAGATCGTGCCCACCATCCCCGTATGCCGCCCTCGGTGACAGGTCTCGGAGAGTCCGGCTCTGCGGGGTCCCTGGCCCGTCGCCGGCGGCCGTTCCGCCGGCCGCTGCGGCTCCTCTGTGCGTGCCGTGCTCCGGCGGCGTCCGAGATTGGCGCGGCGACCGACGCGGCCCCGTGTCGGCCCGACGCACCCCCGTCGCGGCCGACAGCTGCCGGTCTGGCGTCCCGGCGCGGCTTTGGTCGCATTCCGCGCATAGCCGCCGGGTGCCGCTGCGGGCTCTGTTGAGGGCCGGCGCGGCGGCGGACAATGCCGGCCATCCGAGCCGGCGGTACCGGAGAGCTGCTACAATGGCGCCCGGCAGCGACAGCGGCGCCGCCGGGCACATTGTCTGCTGGGGCGCGGTCGGGTCGCGGCGCCGGCGCCCCGCGGTGCAATGGGGGCTCATTGCTCAGCGCTCACCGGTGTCGAACGGCTGCCATTGGCGGCGGCCAGCTGTCCGGACCGCCGCGCCGACAGTCGACAATCGGCGACAGACAGGTGCTGGTCTGACAGTCTCACTGCGTTACTCTTCTGACTTTCATCTTTACATACGGGATCAGCCAATCAGATGTGATGTGAATACGGACACACAGTCAGGAGTGTCGTGATGCGATAGGACACAACCGTGCCGGAGCTCACTCGTTGTTCACATTCAGTCAGCGCTTGGTCCTCGGTGTCCCGGTCTCCGTCCTGGGCTCCATCCCTCTCCAGTTGATGGGCTTGTCCATCAACTTGCTCCGTGTCCTTCCTCTCCCCCGCAGTAACGGATACCTCCGTGTCCTTCCTCTCCCCCGCAGTAACGGATACCGGCGCGGACGGTACCCGATGGCCCGGGTGACGGCCGGTGACGCCCCGGCCGACCGGCTGACTGATGACGTCCCCCGACACGGGCAGCAGCCGTCGGCCCGCCGCCGGTCCCTGAGACTGGGCTGGTCACTGAGAACAGGCTGGTTTTGAGACCTGACGCCTGGTCCCTGAGACGGAGCTGGTTAGACCACCCCTGGCCTTCGGTCGCACTGTTCCCCGCTGCGCTGCACGGGTCCTGTGAAGGAGACTGCGGCGCTCGGACCCCGCCGGGACGACCCGGCGTTACCCGCGGACTGCGCCGCTCCCGCGCCTACCGCACCCGCTCCTGGCCCTCTGAGGCGAGGTCACCGGCCGGCGGTGGCGTGCTGCGACCAGCGGCCTCACCTCAGCTCAGCTCAGTCCCGACTCACCCAGCAGCCTCAGCTCAGCTCAGCTCAGTCCCGACTCACCCAGCCGAGCTGGGTTCGCAAACAAAGCGGGCCGTCCGGCCGGCGCGCGTGACGCCTCATATCGACCGTCTGCGGATTTCGTAATGGAGCCGATATTATGCATCGCTGTGACTACTGTATGCGGGCCCCGGGCCGATTGAGCTGTCGAAATACAACACCCGGGGGCGATATGAACATTAATGGTGCCCACGTATGCACCGGACGGCTGGTCCAACATCACCGGGGAGCCATAGTCGGCTGCGGCGCGGGCGGCGGCCGTTTGATGGGGCGCCGGCCCAGCGCTGGCCGTTTGATGGGGCGCCGGCCCAGCGCTGGCCGTTTGATGGGGCGCCGGCCCAGCGCTGGCCGTTTGATGGGGCGCCGGCCCAGCGCTGGCCGTTTGATGGGGCGCCGGCCCAGCGCTGGCCGTTTGATGGGGCGCCGGCCCAGCGCTGGCCGTTTGATGGGGCGCCGGCCCAGCGCTGGCCGTTTGATGGAGCTCCCGCCCAGCGCTGGCCGTTTGATGGAGCTCCCGCCCAGCGCTGGTGGATGGGAGCGGTGGGAAGCTCAGCGCTGGCCGATGGGAGCGATGTGAAGCTCAGCGCTGGCCGATGGGAGCGGTGGGAGGCCCGGCCCTGGTCGATGGGAGCGGTGGGAGGCTGAGAGACATTTGAGTTGCTGGTCGGTAGCCACGTTTATGTACCGCTGCTGCTCTGGTGCTCAGGAACACAGAGAAGACTGGGGTCGGCAGAGGTTCATGGTGGGACATTAGTTGTTCACTCTACTCGAGACCACGGTCTGCTGCAAACCGAATAAGTACAGTTATTTCCCAAGGTCTTACGAAATTCATATATTTAAGACTTGTAAACAATATCGCGTTCTAAACGAAACGACTTCTGCCAGCCAACTATTTGCGTTGCCTAAAATTAAATGGGCAGATGTGTAGCATTTCAGTGTAGTGCGTTTAGTCTTCTCCCCACGCGTTCTCTTCCCATCGCGTTCCGTTCGGTTCGGTGCCATTATCTTTCCCGCACTCCTCGTCCCCCGGTGGGTCGCTCCGACACCCGGTCCGCCGGGCCGCTCGGTCGCTCGGACGCGCGGTCCGCCGGGTCGGTCGGCCGTTTGGCCGCGCCGCTCAATGGCCGGCCGGTCGGCTCGCCGGTGTCGGCCGACGCGCCGCCCGCGGCGCCCCGTCGCGCCCGACGCGCCGCCGGCGGCGGCAGTCGGCCGGGGGCGGCGGCGCGGGCCGGCGGCCGGTGGTCTAGTGTGAGCGGGCGGTGCCGATGTGGTGGCTGTGTGGTGCGGTGTCCGCCGGCGGAGAGGCGCCGTGCTGTGACGCTCCCTGTGGTCCTCGGTCGCGGTGAGCTGCCATGGTGCTGACGCCTGCCCAGAAGCAGCAGCGCCACTCGTGGTGCACCGAGTGGCTGACATCCCTGCGGCCGGCCGCCGCCTGCCCGGACGGCGCGCCTTCCTGCCGCACCTGCGACTCGCGCTGCAGCCCGTCTGCCGGCCGCGCCGCGCCGCCGGGGCCGGCCGGTAGCGCGTCCAACAACAACGGCCCGCTGCCGGCCGGCGAGCGGCGTCGGCGCCGGGCCGCCCGCTCCCTGGGCCGCGAACTGTCGCCGGCGGCGGACCGGTGCCGCGCGCCGATCGCCGCGCCCGAGGACCTGGAAGAGGCCGGCGGCATGTGGAGCCGCATCAGGAGGCTGACGCCGACCCGCTCGCTGCCGCGGCCGGGCCGCCGCCGCAGCGGCGCCTGGAGGCCGTTCGAGGAGGTGCCGGGCAGGCGGCAGCAGGCGGCGTCCAGGGCGGAGGCGGAGGCGGGCGCGCTGGCCGAGCAGCTGCGGCGCGAGCTGGCCACGTGCGCCGACCAGGTACTGGAGCGCGCGCTAGGGTGGTGGGAGGGACGGCAGGGCTACCGGCTGACTGGATAAACAGGTGCTCGTATGTCGGGAGGGGTGCCAGCCTGACTCGGCTGCCGCACACAATAGACTGTGTCTGCAGCTGTCCTTGGCTGGGCTAACCAGCGTCTGTGAATACACTCCCAGTGGTAGCCTGATTGCGGCCCAGCCACTGCGCCTGTTAATCACCCTCACTAGCGGGCGGGGGGGGGGGGACGAGTCGGACAGCTTGTTTCCTCAGTGCGACAACCTGTTAGCACCCTCGTCAGCGGCGAGTTTACGCCGGAGTTTACACGTGGGCTCGTCCCCCGGCGTGTCGGTTTGTGCCGGTTTGCCGGTCGGTTTACGCTCGACGGTCGTCGCCCCGCTCGGGGGGCGCGTGCTGCCTTTGTAGCGGGCCGAGCCGGCGCTAACTTCATCGCGCTCACACCATTGGCTCTGAATGAGCCGCGCCGGCCGGCCGGCCTTCCATTGTTCGCAGTGACGGCTCCCCTGGCCCGTCCCTCGTCATCCCGTCGTTACTATCCGCTGCCGCAGCACGTCCCCGTCCCGTCCCCGCTGCCGCCACCCCGTCCCCTGCCCTGTGCCGTCCTGCCCTGTGCCGTCCCCCGGCCTGCCCCACTTCTGTCGGTCTCGTTACCGGGCGGACCCAGACGCCGCGCCGGCCAGACTAGCAGAGCGTCGGCCGCCAGCGCCCCTCCCGATCTTGGCACCCGGCTGGGCGGCCAGACCGTGTCTGTGGCCAGGTAACCGGCACCCACTGGGCGGGATGGGCGGCGCCTGGTCCCGGTGAGCCGGAAACGGCCGGCGGCGCCCGCGGCACATATCACCAGTCACGCCGCCGATAATGCCGCAGTGTGTTTGCGTTGGTGGCGCGCCGTTGCCATGGCCGCCCCGGTGCGTCTGTTTCAGTTGTCATGCTCACGCCCGGTGCGTCTGGTTCAGTTGTCATGCCCACGCCCGGTGCCGTCTCGTCTCCGGCCGCCGCCGGGGCGGGACGGGACGCCGAGACCATCGATCGGCTCGGCGGTCCGCTGCTCCTACGGACAGTCACAGGTGTGGAGCTAGCCGGGCCCGGCCGAGGTCCACTCACAGGTAATCACACCTGTGGCTACCGGCTGACCAGGTGTAGATTGGGGACCGAGCTGCCCTCGATCACGCCGACCTGGCCAGGAGCGGTGCTCCACGCGGGTAACTGGCGACGGTCGGAACCGCCACTGAGTTCTAAAGTCGCTCAGACCGCGGTCGATTCTCATCTCCGGCTGGATCTGGGCCCCAAGCTGAGAGGTTTTTTTTTTTTTTTTTTGAATTTTGCATCCCGGTTGCACTAAGGCATACCGGGGAGGGGAAGCTAATAGCTGGCAATGAGCCAGATCTTCGGTTTTACGTTACTTTACCACCGGCTATTCAAGACCGGCCCAAAACTAGCGACTAAGGCAAATAGCTACGTTATACCGGCTCATGTGACGTCCGGTGGGAGGAAAGCTAGGGAGAGCCGAAAAGAAGGCCAGAGTGGCAAGGCCGAGATTTAGATGAATTTTAGTACTTACTTCTGATGTCTTGCAGCTGTATCTTCGTGTTTTGTTGTGTGGTGTTGTTTCGTGGAGTGTTTGTTGTGCATGATTTCTACCAGGAAAAGTCCTAACTAGAAAAAACCTGGTGCCTAGCCAAGAGGGCAAAACCTGTGCGTTTTTGCCAAATTGCACAGGAAAAATCCCTTTAGAAGTAATTACTTTACGTTATATCACTAGAGTGTCACTGTTTTGTGGGTCTATGAATGACTGAAAGGTAGAGGGTAGTACCGGTGATGCATCAGCCTCAATTGAAGCCAATGCCGCATCGGTGGGCCAGGAGGAGGTCAAAATCGGTAGGGTTCCCCCGACGCCGCCACCAGCACGCCCGCCGGCGCCGACCGCCGCCGGACCCAGCCCCCCGCCCCGCCCCTACCCCATCAGCTAACGCGGAAGGGCCAGGTGCGAGCCGGGCCCCAAGCAGCGACCGGCGCCGCCAAGCGCGCCGACAACAACGCGAGCTGAACCAAAGTTTCAATTCCAGTGAAGTCTCATATTCGGGTAGTCATAGTCGGTTGGTGTCAATGTTGGTAGCAATTTTTGGCTCTCCCATCGGTAATGAAGTAGCTCTTAGAGCTGACGCTGCGACTCAGTGGTTGTCACGTTAGAACTAGGTAACGTCGGGAAGTCGCGTTCAGTAAGCCCGGTCAGGCCTTGTCGTGCCCCAGTGGCGAGGGAGGAGAGCCACATCCCCCCGGCACCAGGGTTGTCCATAGGGGAGCCCTTAACGCCCGGCGGCAGCTGGCCGAACAGGTTCCCCCCCTGAAAGGCTTAATAACCAGCCGGTTTAGGACCGACCAATCCTGTGTCTCGAGTGGGCCTCAACCGTTAAGCGGGATCCCTGTCGAGAACCGGGCGAGACCCAGAAGGAGGAAGTCAAGTCCAGTTGGGACCCCAGGATGTGTCCAGGCGCGCCGTCAGCAACGCTAGGAGGACGGATGTCAATTCAGTGAAGTCTCATATTCGGGTAGTCATAGTCGGTTGGTGTCAATGTTGGTAGCAAATTTTGGCTCTCCCATCTGTAATGAAGTAGCTCTTGGAGCTGACGCTGCGACTCAGTGGTTGTCACGTTAGAACTTGGTAACGTCGGGAAGTCACGTTCAGTAAGCCCGGTCAGGCCTTGTCGTGCCCCAGTGGCGAGGGAGGAGAGCCACATCCCCCCGACACCAGGGTTGTCCATAGGGGAGCCCTTAACGCCCGGCGGCAGCTGGCCGAACAGGTTCCCCCCCTGAAAGGCTTAATAACCAGCCGGTTTAGGACCGACCAATCCTGTGTCTCGAGTGGGCCTCAACCGTTAAGCGGGATCCCTGTCGAGAACCGGGCGAGACCCAGAAGGAGGAAGTCAAGTCCAATTGGGACCCCAGGATAGGTCCCGGGCTCCGTCAAACCTCATGTTAAATGGAATTTTCTAGTTTTGTGTTGTGCAAAAAGTTAAAAAGCAGTTCTAGCAAATCTGGATAGGTATCTCCTAGTATATTTTCGATGTTGAAAGTTATTTTATGTCTTTGCGTGTAATCAATCAATGGTTGTCTAAAACGATGATATTGTGGGCAGCTTATAAGAAAATGTTTTATATTATATCTAACGTAATCCCCGCAATAGTGACAGTTTGGAGGAGGCGTTCCTTCTATAATGTAATTATGTGTAATTTTGGTGTGACCCATCCGTAGTCTAGCAAGTATGATTTCCTTAATTCTAGTATCCTGACTAGAGGAGTGCCAATGTCCCACCTCTTGCTTAATAGGGTAAAGGTGAAAATGTGGGTTTACGTTCCAATCAAGTTGGAAAGATTTTTAGAGGCTAATGCTATTGCGTTAAGGTAATCATTGACTGGGCAGCTAATTTGATTTTGTTGGGGGTCATTCAAGCTTTCTTTGGCTGCCAGGTCAGCTCGATCATTTCCACTTATCCCGCTATGACCGGGAATCCAAAGAAATTTGATGTTATGATTATTGGTATTAATAAATGATCTTATTTCATCCACTATGGGATGTGATAGTGAGTTGAGAGAGGCCAGAGCACAAATAGCTGCTCTAGAGTCTGAGCAAATGACTGCGTTATCAATGCTTTCGGTATTTACGTATTTTAGAGCTGCAAATATCGCAGAAAGTTCTGCTGTATATATAGAAGCAATGTCTGGTAGCCGGAAAAAAAGAGTAAAGTTATTGTGCACAATTGCTGCACCTGTGCTGTTCTCTGATTTGGAACCGTCGGTATATATAAAATCATACTCATTATGTTCGTTTTTGAATTCATTGAACATCTCCTGGATTTCTAGGGGGTGTATTAGGATTTTTGGGTCAGAGAAAAGAAGTGTTGTATCTATAGTTCGTTTTTTTTCAAAAGGACGCTGGCTCAAAGTTCATTATCGAAGCTCTCACGTGAGTTTTGGCAGCTTCAGCGTCTGGCTAAGAATTTCTTGCCGAAAAAATGATCGATTTCAAATTGTGCTCGGTAAATGCATGGAAATTGTGACTTCAAAAATGAGCATACTATGATGACGTCACTGGTGGCAGCTGGCACCCAATGTCCGTACGAAAGCATTCGTTGCCAACGAATTTTGAGAAAACTTCGTTTTTTTGCTCTTACCGAGGCCCGAATCGAGTAAGCGATTCTTTCCATGATAGTTATGCATTGCATTGCAATGCAAGTTCCACAGCATGACGTCACCACTGTTCTCATGTCTAGTTCCAAAACGCAGGCATGGAATTTACCGGGAATAATTCACATGTTAAAATAAGGCGACGTTCGAGTTTCTCGGGTTCAGTTTTTGCCCGTTTTGCTCGCTAAAACACGTGCTTGTTCGAAAAACATACTTTGAGCCAGCGTCCTTTTGAAAAAAAACGAACTATAGTGGTTCAAATAGCCAGAAGGGCTGCAATTTGGGAACCAATTTAACCTTAGGTGGGTCAATTTTGTGATCTTGCAATACTTTGCTTATCCTTACGTTAATTGTTCGATAACGAGCTTGTTTGGTAGTTAGCCGTTGAGGTACTGGAATGTTCAGAATTTGAGTAGTAAGATTTTCAGGCCGCGCCATTGAGCGAATATAGAATCTCAGTAGTTGAGTATCCCTTCGCCTTGCGAGTGGGGGAATATTTGTATCTATATTGAGATTCATTGCCGGAGTTGTTCTAAGACCTCCTGTTATTATTCTAAGTGCTGCATTTTGAATTACTTCTAGTTTGTTAAGGACCGTTTGAGATATATCACCGAACAAAAAAGCATTGTAGTCTAGAATGGGTCGAATTAGAGATGTATAGAGGCGAAGGAGCGTACGACGGTCCGCTCCCCATGTCCTTCCTGCTATACATTTAAGAACATTTATGCGGCGGGCGCATCTAGCTTTGAGTTTTTCTACGTGATCATTGAAGGTTAGGCGTCTGTCTAGTGTCAAGCCGAGGTATTTAAATGACGTAACTAGTGGGATAATTTGACCATTCAAATGCAAGGGGATGCGTGGAGAAATGTGCAGACGCTGCGTTGAGAAAATCATGGTAGCTGATTTTGCAGGGGAAATAAACACACCCCATCGGGAGCACCATTCTTGGATCAGATTTAGAGCTAACTGGATATATTCATTTGCCTTATCTACGCTGGGGTGTGAAAACCATATCGCCAGATCATCAGCGTAAAGAGAAAACTTAATATTAGAAGAAATACTAGGGAGTTCTTTGCAAATATCATTAATAAGCATCAGAAAAAGCGTAGGTGAGAGCGGACTACCCTGAGGTATTCCATGCTCTTGTGATGTGCGCACTGAGTGTGCTACGCCACACCTAACAGAGAAAGTTCGGTTACTAATGAAATTTCGGAGGTAAGTGGCGAGAAGGCCGCGAACGCCCATTTGGTGTAATTTAATTAGGAGGGCAGAATGATGTACTTTATCAAAGGCGGCCTTAAGATCAAGAAAGAGTGCTACCGTTACGTTATTGTTTTGAAATCCGCGCTGTACTGAGTCAATTATATGGACTAGGCCGTCGGAAGTGGATCGGCCAGGTCTAAAGCCGTTTTGACAGTTTGTAAGTTTATTGTTTGATTCAATGTAAACTCTAATTCGACTATTCACCATTCTTTCTAGGATTTTTGAGGCACAACTACATAGAGAAATGGGGCGATAACTGGAGGGATCCTTTGGATCTTTTCCGAATTTTAGTATGGGGATAAGCGTCGCATCTTTCCAAGTATCAGGGAAGCTACCTTCTTCCCAGAGTTTATTTATTGCACTAAGAAATATTTCAAGTCCAGACTCTGAAAGATTTCGAAAAAAGGGGTAGGCTAGAAGGTCTGGACCAACTGAAGTATTACCGCATTTGCTGATGGCAAGTTGAAGCTCTTTTAGTACAAATGGTTGATTGTAATGCTCTGTGTTGTCAGATTCGAAGTGGAGTGTTGAAAGTATGGTGTTGAGAGTGTTGTGTTGTTGCTGTGTGTAGATGTTGTGTGCTGATACTCGAGCGTAATGGGCTGCAAACTGGTTTGCAACGTCGTAAGGTGTGGTGTATTGTATGTTTTCAATTGAGAGATGAGGTATTTTAAAGTTAGGTTTACGTTTGAGTTTAAAGCATCTAATAAGGTTCCATATCTCACTAAGGGGGGTAAATCTGTTAAATTTACTGGAAAATTCTTCCCACGCCTCACGTTTTGCTTTAAGGATTGTCATTTTAGCATCATATCTAGCTTGCCTAGCCTCCTGTTCGTATCTAGGCGTAATATGTCTTTGGAAAGCCCGCAACGCTCTGCGTCTCCGGGCTACCGCTTTCCTACATTCATCGTTCCACCAAGGTGCGTGTTTTTGATCTTTCCGACCTGTATTACGGGGTATATTGTCAAAAGCAGCTTGTGATATTACGTTAAGTATTTGATTTATTTCAATACATTCATTTTCGGTTTCAATTAGATTCTCATCAACGTATTCTCTAAATTTATTCCAGTCTGCTTTCTTAAATCTCCATTTTGGCATAAACAATTCTTGTTGTATTGAAGGTGCTCCTATCATAATATGAATGGGAAAATGATCGCTAAAGTAAGTATCGATTTGAACTTCTGGTTTAAAAATAGGCGCTATTCTAGGTGTTGATATAACAAGGTCAATTACTGACTGGGTATGTCTCTCAGTTGAAAGACTTTGTCGTGTTGGAGTAGTGTCGTTGAGAAAGACAAGCTGATGCTGGTCAAGTAGGGTGTTGAGTATGTTTCCGCGAGTGTTGTTTGTGGAGCAGCCCCAGGCTACGTGATGAGCATTAAAATCACCAAGTATGAGGGTCGGGGTAGGTAGTTGTTCAAAAAACCTATCAATTTCTTCACTAGGGATAACATTAGTTGGAGAAAGGTAAACTGATATTACGTTGATACTTTGTTCTGCAAGTTGAACATTAGTTGCTACATAATTAAGCGTCGAGTCTACGTTAAATTGATAGTGGAGAAGCTTATTTGATATATAAAGTGCCGTGCCACCTCGGCGGGGTTGTTCATTTACGTTATTGAAGTAGGCTGAGTAACCAGGCAAAGTAAAGGAATAGTTCTCAGCGTCTGAATCAAGGAAGCGGGTTTCTTGTATTGCGGCTATCAATGGTTTTTTGTCGGTCATATATTCTCGGAATTCTCCCCAATGGGATACTAGCGAGCTTGTATTCCATTGGAGAATGAATTCCTGTCTGATGCTACCCATGTTAGTGGTTAGAAAACTTTAGAGCGTGGTTTGACGGAGAACCGGGGAGCTCTGGGTGGTGGACGGGGATAAGGTCCGCGAGCTGCACCTGGAGACTGTGCGATTACGCAGCCGCAAAGACTGCTCTGAGTCAAGGGGCGACTGGTTCTCCGTTATTGTTGAGTTCACGTCCTCTTCAGTGACACTGACTTCGTGTTCCACTGTTGAGGCTTCCGAGAGTGGGGAGTTGAAAGGGGACTCCGTTTCCGCCGGGCTTCCCAGCTGGTCCCCATCTTTCAGTGTAGCGACACTTTCAGTCGCTACGGGGGGTGCATGCGCAGTTATCTCTTTTCCGGATTCCTGCGCATGTGGCGCCGCTGCGCTCTTTGCGTCAGCAGGATGGCGCGGGTCGGGAGTCAGGTTAGACTGCCCCTGGTCGGAGTTGGATCGAGTTTGAGCGTGCTCTGCGCGCTCGGACTCTTCTGATCGGGTCGGGTGAGCGACAGCTGGCTGAGGGCCGGCTGCGTTTGGGCCACTTTGAATGGGTCGGCGCTGTGCGTGCTCGTCCCTGTGACCTGGAGCTCGCTTAGCGTGCTCCTGTCGGGTGTTCGTCAGAGGTGGCTCAGCGGCTCTGTCGCTTCGAATGGGTTGGCGCTGTGGGCGCTCATCCCTGCGACCTTGGTTGGGTTGATGCTCTTCCCGGTTGGGGTCGAGCCACTGCTGCGTGCGCTGGGCGCGTGCCGGCAGCTCTGGGAACTCTTGTTCCTCCGGGGGCCAGATGGGGCGGTTGAACCGCGGCCCGCGAGCATGATGCTCCTCTCGGGCGCGGGCCTGTTCGGTCCGGTGGAGTTCGGCGGAATACCGCCGGATGGGGCATCGCCTGTCCCAGGCAGGGTGTTCACCGCCACAGTGGGCACAGGTGCAGCTCGCGGCCTCACAGAGTTCTGTCGGGTGCTCGTCCGCGCACCTGCCACACAGCGGGTTACGGCGGCGGCAGTGTCGGGTGGGGTGATTTGCCCAGCAATTTTGGCACAGGGGCGGGGGCGGGACCCAGGGATCCACCTGTACCCGGGCATACCCGCACTGGATGTGGGTGGGGAGCTCTGTGCCCGCGAAGCTGACCCTGATGGTAGGGTTTGGTCCTCGCGTCGCGAGGTTCCTTGAGGGCATTCGCTGCACCCGGATGACTTTTTGGGGGGCGAGCTCTTTCAGGAGATCGGTGTTGGACATGTCCGACAGCATTTCGCTGCGGATCACGCCGTGCACACTGTTTAGGTGCACCGCCACTTGCACGTTGACATCTTGACCCAAGATGGACTGGGTCGCGAGTGCTTTTTTGGTCTGGTTCAGGTTGTGGGTCTTTAGTAGGAGGGCTCCCGACCGGATCGGTTTAGCGTCCAGAACGGGGCCGAGCAAACGGTCAACTTCGCGGGCGAGAGCGAAGGGGTTTGTCTTTTTAAAGTCCGTGGACTTGTCTTTTTTGGTTGCCAGGAGGAAGCAAGCTCCCTCCGGCGGTCTGTCGTTTAGTTCGAGGATGGCAGGGGGATCCTCCCCCTGCCGATACATGACCGGTACGGTCGAACTTGAGACTAAGTCGAAGATAGCTGATGAAAAAAAAAATATAAAAAAATTGGGCGGAGCGGGCCGGCTTGCCGGTTACCGCGGAAAACCCGACTCACCGCGAGGAGGAAAGATGAGCGATGGGGGAGGGGGGAGACTAAGAGTCTCCCGAAGAGCGGGTGATAGGAAAGATGGAAAAGTCGACCTTGCCCTGTATGACCTACCTAATTAGCTAAGCATATAGGGCTGAAGGCCAGGCAGAGGCGACCGGCACCAGTTGGTGCGCGGATAGCACGGCGAACCGTGTGCGCCCACCGCTGTAACGTGGCGAACCGCCCCCGTCACAGCAAGTGTCCCTGGAAGCTGAGAGGGGATGTGGTGCACTGAGCTGTGGCATGGCGGACCGTGCGGGAAATGTGCGGACGTTGTGACCTGAGCTCCCCGTCGATCCCGATCGACCTGTCCTGTGCAGCTGCGTGATGGCGCTCCGCCGGTGTGCGTGTCGTCGCCGGCGTGTGGCGACGCACCCGTCCCTCCCGCCCGTCGGCCGCCAGTGCCACCCCCGCGTTACGGGCCCCGACCCGTCCCAGGACCGCCACTGGAGGCCGCGGCGCCCCGGACGGTGTCAGCCGCCGGCGCCTCGGGTGGGATCAGCCGCCGGCGCGTGGGCAGTGTCCGCTTCCGCCGGGGCCCGGCGATGGCCCATTGTCGGCAGCTGGGCAGGTGTACAGGGTGTCCCATAAGTTCGTTCTCACCTTTTATTTGCATGTAAAACATAGTACACTGCGTTTTGATATGTTTATAACCCCTCAATGTGCTCCCCATTTCATAGGCAAACACGTTAATACATGCTGCGACATGCCAACCGGTATGTTTGGCAGCATAGCAGGCTTGAAGTTAGCCCAGACTGACTTGGCATGCGCCGTGAGCTCCTCAATGCTGGAACACCGCTTCGCTTCGACGAGCCTCGATTTCAATATTCCCAACACATTTTTATGAAATTTGGATCCGATGAGTTGCCTGGGATGTGATCTTGCCACACACGCCTATCACAGTCTCCTGGCACTGCTTTTATGCTTTGCTTGACCTCTGCACTGATGCACTGTCTTGCTTGAAGATGGGCCTACGACCTCACGGATGCCATTTTCTTCTAAAAAAATGTGGTCATACTTGCGGTTCGAGTTAAGCTAGAAAGCTGAAACTCCTCCTAGATCTTCTTGGAGAAGCATTCTGCGTCCCAAGACTGTTTCTGGAGCATCAATCGCAACGTGATCAGTGTCTGGACGCATATTACTCCACATTACCGTGACCCTGGCCTTTTGCATAGGAATAAAGCTGGATGACACAAAGGCCTTTTCCGTCGCCCATATGGGACCGTTTTGGGGTTTGGACGGGTGTTTTATCTCGAGCACGGACTAGGTAGT
This sequence comes from Amphibalanus amphitrite, assembly GCF_019059575.1. Taxonomy (NCBI): domain Eukaryota; kingdom Metazoa; phylum Arthropoda; class Thecostraca; order Balanomorpha; family Balanidae; genus Amphibalanus; species Amphibalanus amphitrite. Next base: position 504,966 of record NW_024881786.1, read on the forward strand.
CCAGATGACCACATTGATGTTATCGGCCCTCCAGTTTTTTTAGCCTCAGGCATAACGAAACACATGTTTGGCCATTTTAAGACGTTTTTGACTGTTTTGAGCCCTCCAGTAAGTAGAGCTTAAGTGACCTTGAGTTAGGTACCCCGAAATGATACTCTTAGACAGCTGGTAATGCATCCTGAAAAGCCTGTTTACCAACTTTCTAACGCTAAGACCTTTTTGACGGCCATTTTGGCGCCACACAGTTTTGGCCACATGGCTCACTCGTGAAAGCTGACAAAAAAAGAGCATAAACTTGCAGCGATTGACTCCCGACAAATCATCGGCGTCACTTGTTGACTGTGCGTCCAGTTAGCGACAGACATTGGCTACATACTGGATGGCCTCAATCACCCTCAACCGTCGTGAATGGCCCAGTGCGGTCTAAATACCGAGACGTTCCCGTATCAGAGACCTCTATGTTGCGGCGTAAGCCGTCTCCAAAGGAAGTGAACTCTCTGGCAAAAAATATTTTGTCTAGACGAATTATTTACCGTGGAGCACATTCACAGTTGCCATGGCAACCCCAAAAGCTCAGTTACAAAATGAATTAAGCGTGGCTTTAAATAAGAGAGCCTCTAAAAGAAAAATTTAGGTGAGAAGGAACTTATGGGACACCCTGTACGGTATCGGGCGGCAGGTCCGGCTCCGAGCCAGTGCAGTGGGTCGGTTCAGGTGCGCCGTGGGCTCTGGTGACGACCGGCGCCGGATCAGGCCGGGTGGGCTCCATTCCCCGAACACCGGAGCCGTACGACAGCGCCGCGTCGGGCTGGCGCGATCCGCAGCCGGAGCCGTACGACAGCGCCGCGTCGGGCTGGCGCGATCCGCAGCCGGGCCGGGCCGTCAGCCGCGGCAGTAACTGAGCGTCTCCAAAGTAACAGCACCGTGTCCGTGGTAACGCCGCAGTTTCTTGGGCTTGATATCGCCCGGCCGGCGTCGCTGGGGTGTCTGTCATCAATACCTGCCTCCGGTCGGTGGTGAGAGCTGGGTCCGCCCCCCCCCCCCCCCCTGTCTCTGGTCAGTGCTCCCCACCACCTGAGGTCAGTGATCGACCCGAGGTCCGCTTCCTCCCTCGACTCGCACCTGCCCTCGACGCAGGTGCGGGCAGCGGGCGGCGGGAGAAACGTGGTGATACGATCCCCTACCGACGCGGCTGTCGGCGCGCCTGTTGCGGCGACAGCGGCGGCGCGGCTGGGACGATAGACGGCGCGGCTGCGGCGGACGGCGCCGGTAAATAGGAAGTGGCGGCGGCCGTGCGGTGCCGGCTGCCGTGCTACCGGCGGCGGGCCCGCTGCCGTGCCGAGCGGTGGGCGGCGGCACGGCCCCATCCGATATATCGGTCCGTGATTAACTCAGCGTTCGGCCGCACAATCCGGCCGTAATGCGTTTATTTGCGGAGGAATTAGGCGGGCTCTGTGTGGCTAGAGTGCGGCTTTGGTGGGATCACGCCATCGAGGCTCGCCCGCACGCCACTGCTCGCACGACCTCGGTGCTCCGCACGGGAGCCGGGCCCGCCCGGGCGGCGACTGGCTGCCAGCCCGGGCGAACTATCCCGGCGCTGAAATTATTCCAGCGGGAACATCCCCGACGTGCTACCGGCTCCGGTGCTCTCGTGGCCGGCGAATGACGTCTCACTCGCAGCTTAACGAGATGTACCGGCTCGTATCTTCCACCGGAGTTTCTGGGACTCGGAGCGGCACCTCTGACTGGATGGATGAGATGTGCTGGACCCTGCGCCGTTTTCTGCTTCCAGTGACGCCACAGGGGCTGATGGTAATGACTGAGGGATGTGTGGCGAGTGTCGGAGACTGGCGGGGTGATCGGGTGTCACCTCTGTTAGTGACCAGTCGCCTGGCGGAGTCAGTGGACAGTGCCACGCCAGGCGGGACGGATCAGGACGGACGGAGAGACTGGCGCCAGTCTGCTGTCCCTGGCGCCCGACCGCACTGGTGCCCGGAGTTCTCAAGATTCGATGGAGATGATGTCAGCTGTGTTACCAAACCTGACGTGACCTGACCTGACCGGACTGCTGTCCTGTGTTCCCAGGAGGCGGTCGAGGCGCTGGTGGCCGACTACCTGCAGCGGTTCTCTCAGATCGCCGGCCCGCTCATCAACTGCGCGCCGATCCTTAACTGGTTCGAGCTCGACAACCGCGGCAACCGGCTGCTGGTGGCCGACGACTCGGACATCAACACGCCGGCCGTGGCCGCCGCGCTCGTCGGGAAACGCTACGTGGCACAGGCCAGCGACGAAATCAGCCTGGAGGTGAGCGGCGGCGGGGCCGAAGAGTGTCGGCAGGACGGGGAGGAGGTGAGCGGGGGGGTGGGGGCCCGGGAGTGTCGGCGGGACGGGGAGGGAGCTGTCACTTGTCAGGTGGTGCGGGCTCGGTGAACTCGGAGCAGTGCCTGGTGGGTTGGCTCAGAAATTTGATTGTCTTTCTACGGCACTGAATCTTCGGAACTGTATGATAAAATGCATACTCGAGCATATGCTTGGGGTGTCGTCTCCAGATGCTTGGTTGGTAGATGCATCAGAGACACATAGGCCTATGGCGGAAAGCGGCTGTTTCATAGATAAAAGGCACGCCTGGGAATGTAAAGGGATGTGCGCGTCTGTTCTGCGTGTGCCCTCACGTCGTTTAGAACACCTGGGGTGTCCGATTTCACACCATTCAGCTGAGGTACCGCCGGTCTCCCGGGACCCATTCGAGGGCTGTTATCGCTGCTGTATCAGTGGGACGGGGCGGCAGATAGCGGTGCGTCCCCGAGCCGGGTGGGGCATGAACGGGGCGCTGCGGGCCTGCCGGCTGAGATCGGTCGCCAGCGCGGAGAGACTGTCATATCCTCTGCCTGGTGTGAGGGTGACGGTGTGTCACTCGTGACAGCTGACCCGTGGCAGGCGTGGCATGACAGCTGACATGGCACTGACTCCGTGGCAGGCGACATTGTCCGACTCTCGCTACACCGGCACTGCACCCTCCTGCTCGTGGTAGTTGGCCAGGTGGACTCCTGTTAAATCACTCCACATCTCCCCTCTGTAGAACCCCTCTCTGGTCGGCGCGTGCCGAATCACTCCCCACCCCCCCCCCCCCCCACCCCGCGCCGTTGGACAGGGAGGGGACGGGCGAGTTCCGGCGTCTGGCGACCTTCGCCCGGTTCCGGGCGTGGTGCCGTTTCTGCTCGGTTTGCCGGCAGAAGGGCGCCGTTAGAGGGGTGTCGGGGTGTCGGGGACGGCGGACCGGGTGCGGGGTGGTGGTCGTTCGAGTCTCTGTGGCTCTGACGTTCTAGCGGTGACTGGCTCCGAGTCTGAGTCCGAGTCCGAGGCCCAGTGGGCGATCGCAGCCCGTCTGTTCATCCTAAACGGCCCTATCGTAAATATCAGATTAGCTCTGCGTATGCCAAACAGCTTGAGGGTATTTCTGCTCTGATTCCCCAGGTGGTTCGGCACATGGACCGACACCAGGTGCCCCGCCCTGTACCCCTGTATCCGCGCACGGCGCCAGGTGCCACGGGTGCCATTTGTCCGGCCCTTGGTGCTCGGTGACTCCCACGAACCCCGGTTACCCGGACCGGGGGCGGGGCCAGCGGGCGGTCCATTCCACCACCGAACTGACCCATTTCCGGGGAGTAGCGACTGGGCAGCGGGGCCGTCCTTTCTCCGGCGGCCGGCGGTCCGGAGCGGCCGCGCCACCCTCTACCTGTGTCTGCGGAGGGAGGGAGGGAGGGAGGGGCGGAGGGAGCCACTGGCACCTGTCCGGGGGAGACGGACCGGAGACGGCGGCGCGACCGGGCCGAGCCGACACGGACCGGACCGGACCGGACCGGCACGGCACGCGTCCCGGCCAGCCCCCGGCTCAGACCGGACTCGGTGTTAGTGACACTGCAGGTCGCGAACGAACGGCGCCGGTGATGCTCCGGTCTCTCTGGGTAGGTGCTGACCTCGATGGCGGCCCCGCACCCGCCGGTCATGCCGTCCTCTGTTCGGGGTGTCCGGGCGGCTGTCGTGTCCTCTCTCCTCGGCTCCGGGTGTCCGGGCGGCTGGCACCTACGGCGGCTCAGTCTGACAGTCGAGACGAATTGTGCGTGACGCCGTCGGCGTCGGCCGACCTCCGACACGGCTCCGTCACCGGCGACCTCTGTGGCCGCGCACACCGCTGGCGGGTAGGTGTCCTGACCTTCACCGTCGGCCCGTCCTCTCCTGGACACGTATCCGTCACCGGCGACCTCTGCACACCACTGGTCCGCGTCCCGACCTTCACTGTCGGCCCGTCCTCTCCTGTGCTGTCCGGTCTTCTCTCGTTTGCTGCCGCTCCTCTCCCGTCTCCGTCCTGACGGAGCCGGCTCGTCCGTCCTCGACTGGTCATTAATACTGCCGCCTTGTTAGTCGTGTGACGACGGCTCGGCGGCCGCCGGCCCGCGCTCCCGGCACCGCATGACGGATTGTGCGAGACTCATTTTTCGGCGCGCGTTTAATGTGACGGCTCGGCTCGTTAGACGGGGACGGGGCGGCGGTCCGGTGACGGCGCAGCTCGTCGCTGAAATAGCCGCCCGAAATGATGCAGACGAATGACGCAGCTCGTGGGCCACCTTTGGGCCTCGCTGGGGTCGTGGTTAGCTGTATGATTTATTTACGCGCAGAACTGTTTGTCCAAGCATATTGTGTCAAAAATTTCAAACCTTGCATGTTCAAATTTCCCAGCTTGTTCTTGAATGAAAAGCAGACCACAGACGCCCCGAGACCGAGCCTGGTTGGGTCACAGCTGGGAGCGTTTTTCATCTGTCCCGACCAGACGGCCTGTCGCCGACTGGTCGCCATGGCAACCGGAGATCAAACGCACCGCTCTGTGTGCTGTCGGACGGCCGGGCTGGTGTGGAAATAGACCGCCGGCCAGAGTGACCGTCATCTGGGGCGGCTCGGCCGCGGTCGGCTCGGTTCCGGCAACCGCAGCGTGGTCTGCGGGCCGGACCGGGGTGGACGCCGGACGGCGGCTGCGGCCGGTCCGGCCGGGCCGTGTCTCAGCGTGCCGCCTGTAGCGGGCTGGCACGGCCGGCTGACCGCTCAGATCACTTCGGTCGGACAGTGACGTGCGACAGGTCCGCCCCCGGCCGGACGAGGTCGTCTGGTGCGGCGGTGACCCGAGGAACGGCCACTCACATATTTGCCCTCTCAGTCTGAGCTGCGCTGAGCTCGGAATCACAGCATATCAAAATGACACCGGGGCGCACCAGCATTCTGTCCGTTTCGCTGCTCCCAGCGGAGGTGAGATGGCGTTCCGAGTCGCAGGCGCCTGGTCACCTCTGCTGCACTGTGTACAGTGTAGTGTGTAGTGTGTGCGCCTCTCTGATGATGTGTCTGTGGTGGGCGGCCGTCAGTGTCCGGTCGGGGTCAGTTCGACTAGTCTGAGGCGCCGGCCGACTCTGCTGTACTGACCCGCGGTCGTGTCAGTGCCTCAGTGCCGGTCGGGGCCGCCCGGCGCGGTGCACTGACCGGCCGCCCGGGCTGCAGCCAGCCCGCCGCGCGGCTCTGCTGGCCGTGAGTCGGGACGGCGGCCGTTTGACCGGCACTTGGCCCTCGCTCGGCGCCAGCTTACTGCCGCCAACGGCCCGGCGGCGGCGACGGCGCGATACATGTGGCGCCGCCCCGCCGCCCCCGCCCCTGCCCCCGCCGTCCCCGACCCCGCCCGTGGATGGCAAACTGAACTGAGCCTCCGATTATATCATGGAGCGGTGACGACCCTGTCGTGTGCTCTCCTTTCACGACACCCGGCGACGGCACCTGCCGCCCTCTGAACTACCGTGTTACCTCCCCCTCGCCCGCCCACAGACACGCGCTTTATGCGACCAGCACCCGTTTAGTCATGCCCTCCTACTTCCCTTTCACGTCCCATCGACGCACTGCCCTGTCTGCCGGCGTCCTTGGCACGTCCCACTGACGTGCTGCCGGCGTCCTGTGCACGTCGCGGCGACGTCCGTCCTGTGCACGTCGCGGCGACGTCCGCCAGAGATGCACGCGATCTGCGTGTCCGGCTGTATACAGAGCCGATTACACTGGCCTGCGTTTCAAGACTTTTTTCAAAAGGTCTGAGGTTTCTCAGCTGTTTATACAAGTTTTGTGTGCTGAATCTGAAAAAGTCATCCATTTTTCTCGATTAGCTCGAGTTTTCAAACAATGTCAAGGATAAAAGTTCACACACTGATGCATTAATATGCACATTGAAGTGGGCATGCTGATATATTTTCCCCTAGGTTGGATATTTCTCAGCTGTTCTAATACAAGTTTGGTGTGCTGAATTCAAAAAAGCTATCCATTTTTCTCGATTAGCTCGAGTTTTCACACTATGTCAATGATAAAAGCTCACACATTGATGTATTAATATGCATCTTGGAGTGGGCATACTGATACATTGTTCCCCAAAGTTGGAGATTTCTCAGCTGTTCTATAATACAACTTTTGTGTGCTGAATCCAAAAAAGCTATCCATTTTTCTCGATTGGCTCGACTTTTCACACTATGTCAAGGATAACAGCTCACACACTGATGTATTAATATGCATATTGAAGTGGGCATACTGAAACATTTTCCCCCAAGATTGAATATTTATCAACTGTTCTAAATCTAATGCATGTTTTGTGTGCCGAATTCGGAAAAGCTATCCATTTTTCTCGATTAGCTCGAGTTTCCACACTGTCAAGGATACATTACACACCGATGCATTCATATGCACATTGGAGTGGGCATCCGGCATACTGATACATTCTGCACTTTTTTAGGTCCCATCTCGATTATTTCCCAGAAAACTGGTGATTATACTGAAGAGCAGGCAGAACGTTTCCACAAAGACATGCGTGTGATGGAAAAAACGGTACGAGGGTCGGTGGGACGTCAACTTTCTGGCGGACTATTGCTGGTGCTTGAAGAGGGACGTCCCACGTGCTCAACACAGTCGGAAATCCGTGAAAAGGCCATTTGTGTCGCAGCAGTGCGTGTGTACTGTGATCGGAATTCACTTATGGTGCGTCAGTTTGCAGTTTAAACATATATATGCTTCTGTGGGATTAACTATACTAAACCAATCAGCATGGCTTTGTTCATATGGACAAAACAACGTATCTTAAAAAAATCGAGCTAATCGAGCAAAACGGATTCCATTTCCGGAATCAGCGTGAAAAACTGATCTACAAACAGTTGAGAAACCATTGACCTTATAAATCACGCAGACCAGTGTTATTAATCGCACGCGGCGCGAGCGGCGGCCATTGTGCGCGGGCGCGCGCGCGCGCGCGCGCTGCCGCCATTCGTTACCGGCCGTAAATTGGCGCGGCGTTACGGCGGCGCTCCCGGTGGATTACCATCACAATGTACCGGCGCCGGCCCGGCTGGGTGAGCTGCCGCACCGGGTACGCCGCTCTGGGAACGGCGCAGCAGCTGGGTCGTACTCACGCCAGCCGGAGCCGCTGTTCCATCCGGCTGCGGCGGTCTGAGGCGGATTGCGGAACCCCTGTCCTTGGCGGCCCCCTGGTTTCCCAGGGTCCGGAACTGCATATTATGATGTGCTCCGATATGGTTGTAGCCAGGGATGCGGAGCCGTGGAAATTTCAGACGGCTCCGGCTCCGGCTCCGGCTCCGGAGAAAAAAATCGGCTCCGGCTCCGGCTCCGGCTCCGGGTGAAATGTCATGGCGGCTCCGGCTCCGGCTCCGGCTCCGAGTAAAATGATCCGGCTCCGGCGGCTCCGGCTCCGGCTTCTACTCAGTACATCCCCTATGCGATCAATTAAATACGGGTGGAAGAAAAAAGGCGATGGGATTGGTTCACGTTGCTTCTGTATTTGTATAACAAGGATATTTTGAATACCACATTGTTTTACGCCTTGTATGTACTGTCAAACCGAACTAGGCAAATTATAATTGTTTCCTCTTAAGAAAAGGAGCCGGAGTCGCCCCCTTTTTTGACGGCTCCGGCTCCGGCTCCGGCTCCGGGCAAAATATGCCGGCTCCGGCGGCTCCGGCTCCGGCTCCGGCTCCGCATCCGGCTCCGCATCCCTGGTTGTAGCCTCTGCTTGTGACTAACAGTGGCTCCATTTCCTGACGAGCTCGCACAGAGCTCCTTGGTGCCCGGCCCGCCGCTCGACTGCTGGTGCGCGGGCGGCGCTGCGCTGCTTGTGTCATATCACAGGCGCCCAGTGTCAGCGATGGTTGGCTGACAGACTCTGTTGCGCGGCGCCTGTGTTTGCGGCGCGGAGAGCCGGGCGCCCCGCTCGGTCTGCCGATAGACCCCGGGCGGCGCGGCGGTGGGGCCGGGTGCGCCGTCTGACGTGGCCGGCCGCGCGGATGGGCTGCTCAGACGCGTCCCGATGGATGCCGCAGCGGCGGCTGTTGGCTCAGCGCCGCCCATAACGATCGGCCCGCCGCCGCCCACCGAGCTGGCTTGGCGACGGGCGCCCTGGCTGCGGCTGCCACTGCCGCAGAGATCACTGGTCAAAGTTTATCGGTTTTTGTATCAGCCCGTTTCAGTTTCAGTCGGCTGTCGGCTGAAGTTGCTGGGCGGCTGAAGACTCCGTTCTCCCGTTTCCTCTCCGTTTGTGTGGGCTCGGCTCAGTGTCTACCCTCCCGGCGTGGGACCGTCCCCCCGCCCCCCGTCGGTCCGACGCACCGCCGGCGTCCCCGGCGGCCAGCGACAACACGGCGCACGGACACAAACATTATTGCAGCAGCGGCGGCCGGTGGAGCGTTCTCATCAGGTTCGCCGCGGTCGGTCGGTGCAGTGTTTATTTTCCATCGGCGGCCGTCCCGCGGCGCTGGCCATGGACGGTCTGTGCGTGCGTCGGACCGCCGGACCGCGGCCGGCTCCGCTGTGCTGCCACTGGACGGTCGCAGCTACTGACGGGGCTCAGTGGCGGCCGTGGGGGATTTCAGGAAGCCGTGAGATCTGACTGGCGGCTGGCGGCTGACGGCTGGGCTGTGCTCGAGAGCGCTCTGTGACGGCTGTCTCCACGCGGGCCGAGCGAGCGAGTAGTTACTGATCGCTCCAGTGTAGCCAGAAGCATGTTTGTGTTATCGATTCGCCGGTGTCCACAGACTGAGCACCGCCGTCGGTCTGTCCGATCTGTGTGTGTGTGCTGTCGTTCCCGGCTGCCGCTTCCTGCTCCAGGGGTAAACAGTGCGGCAGCGGCGCTGTGCCGGCGGCCGGGCGCGCTGCTCTCTTCATTACGGCCGCCGCTCCATCAGCGACCTTACAGGCCGGTAGTCGGCCACAATGCGCCGCCAGCATCCGTCAGTGGGTCGGACACGCCGCCGCGCCACCCGGGCCCATTGTGCCGGCCGCGCCCTGTGTGCCGCCGTCGCTCCCGACGGCTGTCGGTATCGACGGCCGGCGAACGTCGATGGGCGGCGGGGGGCGGGGGGCAGCCAGAGGGTCGGTGGGCGGTGGACGGTGGACGGCGGTGGTCGTGCCAAGCACAGGAGATGCACAGGCGCGTCTGTATGAATACAGAGACGTCTCTGGCGGCTCTGTCCGGTGCGTGCCGACCCGCCGCGAGACCCGGGTGCTCCGCTGAGAGCTCAGTGCTCCGCTGAGTGTTCTGCTGAGTGTTCTGCTGAGTGCTCCGTTCTCAGTACTGTGGCGCCAGCAAATCAGAGATGGCGCTAGTTACTTCACTGGCTGGGTCGTTTTTAGGTCCGTGGTGATGCAGAGTTCACAAACTAAGCCAATATGAATAGGATGTCTGGTCGCCTTCCGTTCCCGTCGTTGTCCAGTCCGTCATTCCTCCATCTCAATACGCTCCCGGCCTGCCCTGCTCTATGGTGTCCTGGCTCGCTAACACCCGCTGCTGGCCTCCTTACGTGGCAGGCTGCGCAGACAGGACGGCCAGTCTGCCGTTCTGACTGACTTTCCCGTGGCGAGCTGGCAGCGCGGCGTCAGGGTGTAGCTGGGCCGGCGATCCTCGCACGGCGTCAGGGTGTAGCTGGCCCGGCGGTCCCCACACGGCGTCAGGGTGTAACCGGGCCGGCGGTCCCCGCACGGCGTCAGGGTGTAACCGGGCCGGCGGTCCCCACACGGCGTCAGGGTGTAGCTGGGCCGGCGGTCCCCACACGGCGTCAGGGGGTGGAGCTGGCGCGACGGTCGCCACATGGCGCCGGCCATTCGCTGCTCCCGAACGGCGGCCTGGGCGCCGGAGCAGCGGGTCTGGCCGCAGAGTGGTGTCGTTTATTGGAGCTACGAGCTCATTTTGGAGACTCCATTTACTGAGGTTGCCAGGAAGGACATTCGCGTTAATGCAAGAGCCCGTGAACTAAGCTTATGTTTTCGTTTTCATTTTTGTCTGTCGGCGCGTAGGTTGTGTTTTGTGTGCCACTGATCTGCCTGGTGACCTGACCCGCCCCCTCCGCCTTCCACAGGTGGGAGACATGATATCGATGATTGTCATGGCCTGACCTGACTTCCCCCTCCCGCAGGTGGGAGACATGATCTCTGTGATTGGCCTGAGCTGACCTGACCCGCCCCCTCCCCCTCCCCCTCCCACAGGTGGGAGACATGATCTCTGTGATCGACATGGCTCCGCCGGACGAGTCGGTCTGGTGGCGCGGTAAGCGCGGCTTCGAGGTGGGCTTCTTTCCGTGCGAGTGTGTGGAGCTGATCGGTGAGAAGGTGCCGTCGCAGCTGGCCGAGGTGGCCGCCCGGCCGCGCCGCTCGGCCACGCTGCAGCAGCAGCCCAGCCGGCCGGTGCTGCGCAAACACGGCAAACTGATCGCCTTCTTCAGGTGAGCCGGGCGCCCGCTGAGCCGCGGGTCAGTGCTGGGGATGGGTAAACTTGTAAGGACGTGACTCGAGTGGACATGGCGAGCAATTGCGATTAATGTTACTGCATGCGCTGGTAGGGTGTTTTTTTTTTCAGGTTTGAGGTCTGCTATTAAAAATTGGACGCCTACAAGCGGCACTGAACGATGTGTGTTTTTAGTTTTATGTGAAGTTGTTTGTGTTGACATCTTGCGTGTATACTGAACGGAAAGGAAGAATCTCTCCAGCTTATTTTGAATGTGCCACGGAAGGCCTTTGGAAGGCTGTTAGAAGGATGATATAACTGTACTGTGTCTGTAGTGGACCTTAGTTGAATACCAATGTTTGCAGCCAACCTCTGCGCGAGAGACAATGATGAACTATGAGACTGGTCAATGCTATATGTACAAAGTAGCAAATGGGGTAAAAATGTCCTCTAAACAGCCGAGCTAGCGTGCCTTTGTGCTGAAACCTCTGGTGGAGATCTCGGGGGGGGGGTCAGGACCCCCTCCTGAAAACGAATTACTGCTATGTAAGTCAATGGTACTGCATCCAGCCCGCCTCCATCTGCCCGGCCTGGATCCCCTGAAATTCTGACAGATCTCCACCCCTGGCTGAAACCAGACTGATTAGTATTTCTGAACGAATATTACGGCACGCTTGGAGGATTTCTTCATTTTTTTCGGTAGATCCGGTTACTTTTGCAGAAGAATGATGTGGTGATCGCATTGTTCCGACAACTATAGTGATACGCTCAGTAAATGGGCGGTTTTTCTCGTTTGCAAGTGGTGACACCTCGCTGACGGCTGAATGCTGCGGTTATCAGTCCCGTCGCTACCCACTGGCCACAAATTAGGCGCCTGATCCGCAGTGATCGGAAGACCGATCGAGTCGAGTTGAAACGCTTTGCGTCCGTCCCTTCTTCGGTGTTTTGATCGATGTAATATTTTGATCCCGGTTTGCTAATCTACATTACATGCCTTCTCGCGTGTCGAACCAGATTGTTTTCGATGATGAATGGTCAAATGAGGCCAAAATATGTTACTACGGCTTACCAAGGGACTTTGATTAGAATCGGATTGGCTATTAGAGCAGTACTGCCTTCAAAATGACGCAGAAGTACGATGCGCGCTCGATGGATATGAGCTAGTCTAGTGTACCCCGAGAGTGTTGAACCCGCTGTGCTGTGCCGGTGTCTGTCCTGTGACATCACTGGTTGATTTGCTGTACCGGTGCCTTCAGGGGCCGCTGTGCTGTACCGGTGTCTGTCCGGTGACATCACTGGTTGATTTGCTGTACCGGTGTCTGTCCTGTGACATCACGGGCCGCTGTGCTGTACCGGTGTCTGTCCGGTGACGTCACGGGCCGCTGTGCTGTATCAGTGACGTCGCTGGCCGCTGTGCTGTGCTGGTGTCTGTCCTGCACTGACCGCGGTCGGTGACGTCACTGGCCGGGCGTGGTCCCGGGTCAGTCTCAGTCGCCACAGAGTCTCGGCTGCCGGGCGGAACCGGACGGGCTGTTTGACTGCCGCCAGAGGAATTGATTGAATGGGTCGGCTGGCCGACTCGGGGTACGGTGCACAGTCCAGAGTCTGGTCCGAGGTGAACTAACTCGGGGCACTGGTCAGGTCGGTCGGTTCAGCCTGTGCGACTGCAGAGTCCAGGGTCTGATGTCAGGCAAAATAACTGAGCACTGCGGTCAGCAACAGCCACTGATCCCGACTTTAGAATAGCACGGCTGGAAAGTGAACAGCATGCTTATTGCTCGGCTGGCTGTATCAATGGCAGTGTGTTTAGTGAACGGATTACGCGTTCTGTGTCGCTTCCATCCGAGGGTGGATGGTGAGCTCGCTGTGTCGTGTGACAAACCGCCGACAGCTTTCGGGCTCTATGTTGTTGCGTTCTTACGTCAAAAAGCTCACTATTAGCCGGTAGCTGGCCGCACCGTCAGTCAGAAACGACGTCTCCGTAGGGGAGTATCTGCGATCCGTCTATCACGAGGTGTCCGTCTCTCCTCCTACGGAGCGGCGCCGTCCGGTTCCTTCTCTCCCGACCGAACAGAGCTGTTTGCGCCCGTCGCTCGTCTGAAGGAGCGGCGGTGTCTCTTGTCTCTGTCCTGGAAGATACCGCCGACTGTCAGTCTTCTGTAGGGCTATTGGAGAGCTCCTGCCTGTGTCTGGGACTGAAGGGCCGTTGGAGATCTGCCGTCTCTCTGGGACTGAAGGGCCATTGGAGAGCTGTGGCGTGTGTGGAGCGGCTCTCCCTGATAGAGAAGAGGGACAGCTCTCCCAGGGAGCGGCTGTCCTTCTCCCTGGGACGGGACGGCACTGAGCGTCTGTTGTGAGCCGCAGACAGCTGAGACGGATTAGTGGCCGGCCCAGGCCGCCGCCTCTGCGGGCCACAGTGTATCGACAGACAGACGCGGAGCGCCGCCCTGCTCTGGGTGCACCCCGTATTCAGCGCGGCGAGACAGTGCCCCCGGCGACCATTCACCGCTCCGTGTGTGAGTGCTCCCGGTGGGCCGATTGTGTGGTAATTCGGTCGGATTACCCACGCTGTCTCCGCCGCGCCGTCCTCCGCTGTCGCAGTGCCGCGCTCCCCTGCGGCTGTTACCCCGCCGCTGTCCGCGGGCCACCGGGTCCCGGTCACGGCCTGGCAGCGAAGATAAACCCGGCACTACACGGACGAACCCGGTGATCCGCACTGCGCCGCGGGCGCCGATAGTCGCCGCCGACTCTGGCCCGGTCGATGGTCGACGATCGGCGCGGCGGGGGCGGGGGGGGGGGGGTCGGTACGGGCACCTCCGGATCATCCTGGGTGACCCTGTGTTGGGTACGAATGGCGCCGTCGCCTGTGGACCAATAATTGTCTCTGGTGGCGATCTGTCACGGAGCGGGGGCGGCCGTCCCGTGCACACGTCCTGTCTGCTCAAGGAATTATTTGTTCCCTGTTCTCTGTAAACCACAGCCGTGCCTTCTCGCCCGGCTGTCCTCTAATGATGGCCGACCTGTGGTCGATTCCTGGTGCGCTCCGCCGAAGTGTCGGCCGGCCCGCCCGGCCCCGGGTGGTGGCTGTCTGTCATCTCTGGTGCGGTCCGCCGAGTTTTGTTCTGGCTGCCTCACTGTTGGTCGCCGGTTGGTGTGATGCATTGTCCAGACTGGATATGTCGGATTCTTTGGATGTTATATAAAGGAACGGGACCTCACCAGTTTCACATATTCACACGTAACGACAGTGTCCGTTCAATGAACTGACTTTGAGTCCATCTGGAGGCTTACCTTAGTAATATCTGATCATCTGAGCCACGCCCGTTCCGCTGTCTCTCGGTCCGTTCGCTGGGCTCCCCGGCAGCCCGCGGCCTCCTGTCGGCATGTTTCGATCTGCACGCCGCCGCCCTCCCACCCGCACCGTGCGTGGCCCGCCGCCGCCGCCGCCGCCGGTGACGGCATATGTATGCGGACCGACTGTGACGGTCACATGGTGACGCAGCGGCGGCGCCAGGCGGCGCGGCCGGGGGGCAGCGCGGACAGGCTGTCCTACCTCCCAGCTGCAGCGAGGGGGACTGGGCGGATGCCCCCCATCCAACAGCTCACCAGAGGAGGCGATACTCGGTGCAGCTGCCAGCACTCCATTGACGGGTGACCGGCGAGGGTCGGCTCGGTCCGTCCAGCCGCCTGCCGTTCCGGCCGGCAGCGCCCGCTAATGTCGGACGCGCACGGCCGAGGCCGCGGCGGCAGCGACGTCCGGGGCAGTAGCGGCGCGGCGGCGGCCGGCGGCGGAGTGGCGAGTGGCCTGGAGTGGCAGTGACAGTCGGCGCTCCAGGGGCGGCAGTGTCGGTGGCGACTGTGGTGACCGAGTCCCGGCAGGGTGGTGACTGAAACAGCGATGACTGTGGATGTGGCAGTACCAGTGACCGAGTCCCTGCAGTGACTGTGGCACTGACAGAGCGGCAGTGAGCGCCATGTGGCGCTGATCAGCGGCGGTCTGGAGCTGCTGTGGCTGTGACTGAGTTCCAGCAGTGGTGACTGACAGTCACAGTGACTGTGGCTGTGACTGGAGTGGTAGTGCAGTGACTGTGACTGAGTGTCAGTCGGCGCCATGGCGCTGCTCAGCGGCGGTCTCGGTAACGTGGCCACCTGTTGCAGGAGCTTCATCCAGACCCGGCCGTCGCGGCGCAAGCTGAAACAGTCGGGCATCCTCAAGGAGCGGGTGTTCGGCTGTGACCTGGGCGAGCACCTCATGAACACCGGACGCGACAGTAAGTACTGGTGGGGGCGCGACGGGAACCCACGCCGGACGCGACAGTAAGTATTTTTTTTTTTGAATTTTGCTCCCGACAGGCCGAGGCCCTGGTCGGGGTAGGGGAAGTTACTGGCTGGCAATTAGCCAGATCTTTCGTTTTACTTTACTTTAATGCCGGCTATGTTATTCCGGCCCGAGGCAATATCAAGAGCAAAGTTTACGTTAGACCGGCTCATGTGACGTCCGGTGGAAGCAAGTGCAAGGGGAAGCCAGAAAGGGTGCCAGAGTGGCAGTACCGAGAGGGATTTTGAGTACTTACATGTCTTGCTGCTGTATCTTGATGCTGCACTGTGGTAGTGTTGTAGTGTGTGCTGTTGGGGGCGCGACGGGAACCCACACCAGACGCGACAGTAAGTACTGGTGGGGTGCGACGTGAACCCGCACCAGACGCGACAGTGAGTAGGGGCGCGACGGGAACCCACACCAGACGCGACAGTAAGCACTGGGAGGGGCGCGACGGGAACCTACGCCGGACGCGACAGTGAGTAGGGGCGCGACTGGAACCCACACCAGACGCGACAGTAAGCACTGGGAGGGGCGCGACGGGAACCTACGCCGGACGCGACAGTGAGTAGGGGCGCGACTGGAACCCACACCAGACGCGACAGTGAGCACTGGGAGGGGCGCGACGGGAACCTACGCCGGACGCGACAGTGAGCACTGGGAGGGGCGCGACGGGAACCTACGCCGGACGCGACAGTGAGCACTGGGAGGGGCGTGGCGGGAACCTACGCCGGACGCGACAGTGAGCACTGGGAGGGGCGCGACGGGACGCGGTGGGCAGGAGCCGGTGGGTGGTTGTAGTCCATAAATGTGTTCTATGTGCTCGTCTGCCGTGTGGTGGGTCTCCCTGCTGAGTACTATTCATGATGTTACTCTCTGAAGTCCAATGTGATGACAGTTTTGATGTTCATCTGTATTGTCACAGTCGTGTTGCTACCGCATTCTTATGTTCTCCGTTCACTGTTGTATGTTTCCATTCCACCTTCAAGATCACTGGTGTGTATGCGTTGAACCCACCCTATGCTCGTCGTGGTGTGTTCCGCGCCCTTCAGTGTGATATCGTGCGTCCCCTACGGTGTCCCCGGTTCGTGTTCCCTGTCCTACGCTCCTTGCTGTGTGGCGCCCCGTGTTCGGTGTCACCGGGCGGCCGGGCTCGCCGTATGCAGATTCGACTAAGGCGTCGCTTGGGATGCGGCCCGCAGTGTGCAATGTGCATTACAGGGCTGTGTGGGGACTGACCGCATGTTCGGGAGGGTCTGCGGCCGTGGCCGACCGCATGTTGGGGAAGTTCGGCCGTGTTCGACCTAGGGGGCCTTGCGTGCTGTGCAGTGTGCTCACTGGTCGCCCCGCTGCTGCTGACACGGACCAGTGCGGTGTATGCCGGGGATGGGAGGGGTGCGAGGTATGTGTGGTGTGTGCCGGGGGACGGGGGATGGGCGAGGTATGTGCGGTGTGTGCCGGGGACGCTGTGTCCTCCCCTCCACCCGTCAGACCTCGCCGGTTCCTGAGCTGAATCACGGAGCTGCCACCAGTGCCGCGCAGCCTGGCCCCGGCCGCCGCGGCCGGCTGGTTGTCTTCCGGTGTCCCCCGAGTGTTTATCCAGCCTCGGACGCCGCACTTCCGGCCCGTCTGTGTCACAGTCTGTGCCAGAGGGCATGACTGGGAGGCCAGCGGCTGGGCGGTCACCAGTTCCGCTTTCGTGTGTTATCAGCAGTGGGTCATGCAGCCATTGGCGTCACCGTTGCCGCTGTGATCCGTCCATGCCTCTGATCTGGTCCACTCCTCCCTGGGTGCGTTGCCCCTGTTTGCCCGCCATTGTACCAACCACGTGCCGCGGCTGCAGTTGGTCGGCTCCTGACTCGGCCGCCCGTGTGTCTGTCTGTCCGTGTCGCCCGCCCCTCGGACCCTGTCCACGGACCGCCGGTTTGTTTTCATGTTTGGTGTGCCGTCGGAGACTGGCCGTCTGCCCTGCAGGCCAGCCGGGGCCGCCGAGCGCGCGTGTCGCCCCTCCCGTCTATCCTGTCCACCGTGCGGTCCAGTCTGACCCGCTGTGAGGTCTGTCTGGTACCTGACTGATTCGCTGCCTGGTATGTCTGATGCCCGTCTGCCCCACTGTCTGATCTGGTTTGTGCGCGTCTCCCTGCAGTTCCTGTGGTGCTGCGCAGCTGTGCCGAGTTTATCGAGGCGCACGGCATCGTGGACGGCATCTACCGGCTATCTGGCGTCAACTCTAACATCCAGCGGCTCAGGTGAGGGTCAGCTCCAACATCCAGCGGCTCAGGTGATTCAACCGAGCAGGGGCCGATGTCACCTCTCAGACCTGAGACTCCGCAGTCTCCGCAGCCGTCGGTTCCTGACCACACCTCCCGACTCCGACAGACCTCCTGACCGGAACTCTGGTCCTTACCACACCTCCTGGTCCTGACCAGACCCCCGGTCCAGACCAGACCTCCCAGTCCTGACCAGACGCCCGATCCTTACCACACCTCCCAGTCCTGACCAGCGCCCCGGCCGGCCGGCCGGCCGGAGCTCGCTGATGTCACCGCCGCCGGGCACGCTGTCTGACCAGAGTGCCACCCGCCGCCGCGGCGGCCCGGACCTCGGCGTGACCGGCCGTAAACAGTGCGCGGCCGGCTGAGTCAGTCCGGTCCGGGCGCCCCGCGCCGACAGCCAGGCGGACCGCCGCCGCGTCTGATGTTCTGGCCCGCTCGGCGCGGGGAACCAGCGCGCTCCGCCGCGCCCGGCTGCCGGCGGCGCCGCGGCCGTGCAGCGGCCAGTGCGTGCCGCCGAGGGAGGCGTGCCGCTCCTATCCGGCGGGGACGGGGCGGCGGCCGACCGATGTACCCGTCCCACGGGACGTACTCGCCGGACCGATGTACCCGTCCCCGCGATTCAGGACACTGCAGTCCGGCGGGCCGGCTCTGTGCGGGTGTACCCCCGTGGCCTGTGACGTGACGGTGGCCTGTGTGAAGGGTGTCTGTGTGACGCCGTCTCCGCAGCCGGCGGCCCCGTCACTGACGTGTCATGTCCTGTCGGCTGGGTCAGCTCAGATGGTTCGCGACTTCTTAACGAAACTGGTTCTACCTGGCTAGTCGACCCGCCGGTCCCGGAGGCCCTTGCTCCCCGCTGGATGGTCGTTTCGCCCCCTGACCGGGCGCACTGTGTCCGCTCCCCGTGTGACCCCGTTGTGACCCAGTGTGACCCAGTGTGACCGTCGACAGGAACACGTTTGACGAGGACCGGGTACCGGACCTGGCGGACCCGAGCGTGCGCCAGGACATCCACAGCGTGTCGTGTCTGCTCAAACAGTACCTGCGAGAGCTGCCCAACCCGCTGCTCACCTACCAGCTGTACGACAAGTTCGTGTCGGCCGTGCAGAGCGGCGACGACCAGCGCCTGCTGCGGATGCGAGACGTGGTGCAGCAGCTGCCGCCGCCCCACTACAGGTCGGTGGCGCTGGCACAGCGGGCGCCGCGGCTGCGGGCGGCGGTCAGGGATGGGACGGGTCAGGACGGGGGTGTTAACGTGTGGCCTCTGCTGGGTTAGGGATGATGTACCGGCGGCTGACTAGCGCACAGTATAGATATTTCAGCTGGTCATGGAGGGAAGTATCATTTTTGTTTCCGGTTTCCTTTGTTTGATTGTCATTTGTTTATTAAGTTTATTTTGTTTGTTTTTCATTAGCGCACGGAGTAACACAAGACGCACGCCGTACTCCGACTGCTGCGATGCACGCGGGTCCGTCAGGATGTGCTTCGGGTCCGCCCCTGGCAGCTCTGACCCGATCCGTTATAGCTGGCTGACCTGACCTGACCTGTTCCAGGACTCTGGAGTACCTGATCCGGCACCTGTCGTGGGTCCCTAACCTGACCCGACCTGACCTGTTCCAGGACCCTGGAGTACCTGATCCGGCACCTGTCGCGAGTCTCGGCTCACGGTCACAGCACGGGCATGACGCCCAAGAACCTGGCCATCGTGTGGGCGCCGAACCTGGTGCGGAGCAAGGAACTGGAGGTGGGCGGCGTGGCGGCGCTCCAGGTCAGTGGCACAGCGCGCGCGCACCGCGGCGGGGGGAGGCGGACCTCACAACACAGTGGAGGGGAGGGTCACAGCGCGCGCACCGCGGCGGGGAGGGACGGACCTTACACCACAGGAGAAGGGGTCTGGGCGGCCAGCGCGGGCTATCACAGGACGTCCGGCACATCCTGGCTATGGCGCGTTTGGTTGTGGTGACTGGGCTGGTCTGTACCAGGACCGGATCGAGACCAGCGGCGCGGTCCTCAGGTCGACCAAAATTTCACCACTACCTACCGACCGCGGGGCAGTGACATGGATGTCATATATGAAACCACTGACTAATGTATCAGTTACATGGAGAGTAGTGCCTATATGATAAAACAGCTGTCTAAATCCTAGTTACATTGCTGACATTTACCATCTGGACTGATGTCCCTCAGCACCTGTGGGCGGTGGCGTTACTCCCGCGCAGGCGGCCCGTCCTGTGTGTGTCCGGCCTGTGTGTGTCCAGGTGTCCGCTCCCTCTCTGTGTGTGTCCGTGTGTCCATGTGTGGGCCTGTGGGTCTGTGCTGCCTGTGTGCGAGTCCGTGTGTCTGTGTGTGGGTCTGTGCTGCCTGTGTGCGAGTCTGTGTGTCTGTGTGTGGGTCTGTGCTGCCTGTGTGCGAGTCCGTGTGTCTGTGTGTGGGTCTGAGCTGCCTGTGTGCGAGTCCGTGTGTCCGTGTGTGGGTCTGTGTGCGAGTCCGTGTGTCCGTGTGTGGGTCTGTGGGTCCGTGTGTCTGTGTGTGGGTCTGTGTGTCTGAGCTGCCTGTGTGTGGGTCCGTGTGTCCGTGTGTGGGTCTGTGGGTCTGAGCTGCCTGTGTGCGAGTCTGTGTATCTGTGTGTGGGCCGGCGGTGACCTCACGGCTGACATACAGCCGCCGGCCGCCAGTATTAATGACGGCAGCGCCGGGCGCGTGGCCGCCGGCCAGTGCCGTCACTCACCACCGCTCGCTGCAGAAGGCCGGCGGCCCCCGCCCCCACCGCGCGCCGGCCGGCCGGCGGGCTGCACGGCCGCCGTGCTGATATACACCGTACACACAGTGTGAAGGACGGCCCTCTCTGGCGGCGTCAGGAGGCCGGGTCCTCACTCCGAGCGGGCGGCCCCCTGGACTGTTGGTGCCGGGTGCGCTGAGCTGTCACCCGGATATGTGTGGTGGGCTATGTCCCTGCCGATGGCCGCAGACGTTGCTGGTGGAGTCTGGGTGTGAGGTCGGCGCGGATGGGAGGGTTCTAGTGGGATGCTGATGTGGCCTTCGATGACGTCCCCGTTCCGTCGACAGTGTGACGGATCACCTAGTACCACCGTGGTATGGCTGACCTCCCCGTTCCACCGGCAGGGCGTGGGCATCCAGGCGGTGGTAGTCGAGTACCTGATCCGCTACTGCGAGCTCATCTTCAGCGACAAGCTGCCGGCCTTCTGCCCGGAGCTGGCGCCGCAGACGCGCACGCCCAAACGCTCCCGGCCCAAGTCGCTGGCCATTTCCACGCCGACTAAGCTGCTCAGTCTGGAGGAGGCGCGCTCCCGGGCGCTCGGCGTCTCGGCCAAGGCCGACCAAAAGTACATCGAAGTCGGTCAGTGCGGGCACGGGAGCAGGCTTCGGCCAGGGGCTACGAAACTGCGCGTTGTGGTGCACTTGTTATGGCTATTTGTTAGTCAGGGTGATGCATTTGGAAAGATAACACTCTGAGCTGCGTGCATCCAATGAGTTACGTAGCTACAGGCTGTATGGGATTTGCCAAATTTACCCGTGTCGTGCAAGTTCGAACCTACTGCTGCCTCGCTGACCGCCCCGTGCTGTCCGCGGCAGGCGGCGGCCCGTCCCAGCTGCCCACCAAGTACCACACGGTCATCGAGCTGCCGCAGCGCAAGACGGGCTCGCTGAAGCTGGGCCGGTCGCCGCTCGGCTGGAAGTCGCTGTTCCGCGGCCGGCCGGCCAAGGCGCACCAGCGCAAGGGCTCCGAGCCGATCGACATCGGACTGACGGTGGGCCCGGGGGCGTGAGGGGGACGGGGGCGCGGCGGTCACGGGGCCGGGTGCGGTGGCCGGGGGCCGGGGAGGGAGGAGCGCTACTGGTGGCTAGTGGGTAGCGTAATGAGGGCTGACTTACAGGCCGCAGAGCCTTCTCATGGTTAGAATGAAAAAGTGGCGCTAATGCATGGATGGGACACTTTTATGGCCTATATGCTGTATACAATTACGCAACTTTTTGCTTCCACATCTTCACTTCTGCATAATAACTTTTGGTAAAAACGCCATTTTCTCGCATGGCTCTGCATTAATGGAACGTACAGACCTAATGTGACTTTATTAAGTAAGCCTTTTGCGTTTGTTCTCCATTTCTGGCCTGCATCCATCGTGGAATGTGGATAATGTCTGATGTATTTTGTGATCGGACCATCTGAACGTGCCGTGTAACTGCGCCGGTGTCTGACCCCCCCCCCCCCCCCGCTCCCTCCGCGCCGCAGGACAAGACGCTGACGAGTCCGACCTGACCCAGGGCCGGTGTCTGACCCCCCCCCCCCCTCGTGCTGCAGGACAAGACGCTGACCGAGTCCGACCTGACCCAGGGCCGGATGCGCACGCGCCGCCTCCGCTCCGTCAAATCGGCCGACTCGCTGGTCTCGCTCTGCCACGCCGAGAGCCAGCGCGGCTCCATGGTACGGCACGGTGTGGCGTGGTGCGCGAGGGCCCTGTGGCTGGGTGGGGTGGTGGTTGGGAGGGGGATGCTCTAATATGAGTCCGAATGTTAATGGGATGCGGCAGACATTTCTGAGATGCTTCTTTGTTGCAGCTTCCCGTAGGTGACTGTGGAGGGTAGCTTTGTGTTCCAGTGATGTGTTCCCACCAACTCCGCTCGCTCGACTGATCTGTTGTCCCTCCTCCGGTGCCCTCCCCTGCGCGCCCTGTGCCGCTGATTTCGCCCCGGCCACCCGGCCCACCCACTGACTGCGGTCCGCGCTGTGCCCCCAGCTGCTGGACGCCAGCCCCAGTCCGGTGACGCTGCCGGCCTCGGCGCCGGCGGCCGAGGCGGCCGCGCTCCGCTCGTGCTCCGAGTCGGACACGGCCGAGGCCGCCGAGCCGGCGGTGCGCGCGCACGCCCGCTCCGTGTCGCACGACTCGTACTTCAACAGCCTGCTGGAGCTGAAGCTGCCCTTCTGCGACGCCGAGGAGCGGCTGGAGGAAGAGGAGGAGGAGCTGCACACCCAGTACTGCTTCGACGACAGCGACATGCGCGTCTTCAGCGAGGACGAGACGATGCGCGCCTCGGACTCTGCCGGCTGGCGCGGCCGGATCCGGCAGCTGACCTCCCCGCCGAGGGTGCGGCGCGCCGCCCGCTCAGAGGATGGCGGCGTGAAGCGCGCCGCCTCCGGCTCCTTCCGCGACAAGGTGCTGTCGGCGCTGAGCCCGGGCGCGCGCCGGCGCGCCGAGGAGGCCGCCGCAGAGGCGGGCGGCTCGCCGCGCGTCAAGGTGCGCAAGAAGGCCTCGGTCGAGACGCTGACCTGCTCCGAGTCGACCAGCGTGGACGTCTCCTCGCTGCGCACGGACGGCTCGGTGGGCGGCGCGCTGTCCGAGGGCGGCACGCCGCCGGCCGCCCCCGCCGCCGCCCCCGCCGGCCGGCAGGTGGTGGCCGAGGTGCACGTGTCGCCCGAGCCCAGCACGTGCCAGGACATCATCCTGCTGAGCCCCATCAGCGAGTGCACGGCCTCCAGCGCCGAGCAGTACGTGCGCCAGTCGGTCAGCTCGCCGGCCGACGACGTCACCGAGCGCGACGTGTCTGAGATCGCCGACTCTGACGGCGCACTCACGCCGGCCGCCGACGCCAACCGGCTCTCGACGCTGGTGCCCGAGGCGCTCGAGCTGCTGGACCGCCGGCTCAACTCTGAGAGCTTCCGCCGGGCGGTGGCCGACGCGGCCGCCGGCGGCGCCGACGGCGACGACACCTACGAGAACATCTCGCCGGTGGGGCCGGCCGACGAGCGCACGCCGCACGCCGAACACGCCGATGACTGCTACGAGCCCGTGTCGTTCGGCGCGCCGGGCGGCGACGGCGCCGGCACCGCCGTCTATGAGAACGCGGCGTTCGCCAGCGCGGCGGAGGTGTGGCAGCCGCGCTCGGCGCCGGCGCCGGCCGCGGACGGCGACGGCGGCGAGCTGGTGTACGAGAACGTGTCGCCACCGGCGCCGGACGCCGTGCACCAGCAGGTGCGCGTGTTCCGCGACTCGCTGCAGCAGGTGAACGCCCTGGTGGGCGGTGGCGCCGGGGCCGAGGCCGCCGAGCGGCCGGCCGCCCCGGCGCGCCGCTCGTTCGTCGAGCCTGGCGACTCGGCGGCCGCCGGCGGCTGCTCGCCGACCCGCTCGTGCCCGACGTTCTCTGACGGCTCGCCGAGTCCGACGGACGTGCGCTACAGTCAGCTGAGCTCAGCGGCCAGCTCGCCGGACCGGCTGCCCGGCTCCGCCGACCTCACCACGGCGGCCACCTGCTCCGACACGCTGGACGAGCGGCCGCTGCCGTCCGAGGCCGAGCGCTGCCCGCCGCCCGACGGCCGACAGTCGCCGGCGAGCGACGGCGCCGACGACCAGCCGCGGCTCGGAGCTGCGGGGCTGGAAAGTGATCTGACCGCGTCCGGGGCGGCCGGGGGTTCCAAGGAGGGCGGTTTGACCTCGTCTGGTGCTGCTGCTGAGGCCGGTCCGACTCTGTCCGGAGCAGCTGCGGACGACGGTCTGATCTCGGGATTACATGCGGAGGACGGTCCGACGCCGGCCGGAGCACCTGCGGAGATCGGTCTGACCGTGTCCGGAGCAGCTGCGAAGGACGGTCAGACTCCGGCCGGAGCCGCCCCGCCGGAGCTGCAGGGAAGGTTGGAGGACAGTGTGGCGGAGGAGCTGGTGTCGCCTGTGACGGGAGAGCCGCTGTCTGAGGACACGACCGTGGACTACCTGCTGGAGGAGCTGGGCTCGGAGCTGACGGCCGAGGCCTGTGCTGATCTGATGGTGGCCGTTGCTGGCCGGGAGTGTTCTGTCGGCGGGACTGGCGCAGCCCCGCCGCCGGCCGGGACAGAGGGCGTGCCGCCGCCCGAGAGTCGAGTCTCAGGAGAAGAATCTGACGGAGGCGGTCCGGGAAGCGACCAGGAGTCGCCGGACGCTCCGACCCCTGACCGGGAATCTGCGCCACTGGATCTGACCGGTCACCGAGTGAGTCTCGGGCCGGAGGAGGTGTCCGCACTCGCAGATCTGCTGCACGGCGACTGTGCGGCGCCGCCGGAGGACCTGCTGTCGCCCAGCCCGCTGCCTCCGCCGCCGGCCGACGAGAACGGAGCGGAGGGCAGTGACGCCAGCGGGACGGAGTCTTCGGAGTCGCCGGCGGGCGGCGCCACTCCCCCGCGGCCGGCCGGCGACAGCGGACTGGGCTCGCCAGAGGGGGGACTGGTGGGCGCGGCGCGAGCCAGCCCCAGCCCCAGCCCGAGTCCGAGCCCGAGCGGCAGCGGCAGTCCCAGTCCGCCGGCCGCTGTGTGTCCGGCGCCGGTCCAGTCTGCGGCGGTCGCTGAGCCGGACTCTGAGGAGCGGGCGCCGCCGCCGGCTGCCGGTGACGCTGCCGGCGGCCGGGGGTGCCGCGGCGTGGTGCTGACCGCCGAGGAGGCGGCCGTGGCGCGGCCGCGGCCAGAGCCGGCCGGCCGGGACGTCTCGTCGCCCGTCTCGGTGCCGGGCCGGGAGGCGGAGCGGCGGCCGGCCGGCGCGCGCGCCGCCGCCAGCTGGCCCAGCCCCGGGGACGGCGGCGGCGGCCAGCGGGCCGGCGAGCCGGCGCCCGCCTGGCTGCGCTCCGACCTGCGCCGGCTCAGCGACCGGCGCGCCAGCGTGCGCCAGCTGCTCTCCAAGTTCGAGCTGAAGGAGGAGGGCGACGGTGCCGAGGAGGGCGACGAGTTGGTCGGGCCGGCCGGGGAGGCGCCCGCCACCGGCGTCCAGCCGGACCGCGAGCCCGTCTCGCGGAAGACGTCGCTGCCGGAGCGGCCGCGCTACCTGTTCTCGCCGAAGCCGTTCCAGCGTCAGCTGTCTGACCAGACGGCGGCGCGCGCCCGGCCGGAGGGCAGTCGCGTCAGCCCGCTGGTGTCGCCCGCCTCCGGCGCCGCGCTGCGCATCACTGAGAACCCGCTGCACGCGGCCACCGAGCGGTTGGCGCGCTCGGCGGCCGAGCCGGC
Organism: Amphibalanus amphitrite; assembly: GCF_019059575.1. Lineage (NCBI taxonomy): Eukaryota > Metazoa > Arthropoda > Thecostraca > Balanomorpha > Balanidae > Amphibalanus > Amphibalanus amphitrite. Next base: position 530,333 of record NW_024881786.1, read on the forward strand.
CCGGCCGCTGGACGGGCTGCGCGGGGGCTCCGTGCCGACCCACCAGCCGCGCGTCGGCTGCCTGCCGAGCCGGCCGGGCGACGCGGAGCCGGCCCCGGCTAGCGCCGCCACACCGGCCGCCCCGGCTGCCGTTCATCACTCGGCCCCTGCTGCAGCCCACCGCCTCGCGGCCGCTCCCGCCTCCTCCACGGCCCCCGCCCCCGCCCCAGCTCCGGCTCCGGCTCCGGCTCCGGCTCCGGCTCCCGTTCACCCGGCTGCTGTGTCCCCCGTGACCGAACCGGCGGCGCCTGTGGCCGAGCCCGGCGCCGCGCTGGCGGAGGACGCCGGCCGGCCGGCCGAGCCGTCGGCGGCGACTCTGGACGCCACGGCACGGGAGAGGATCGAGCGCTACAAGCAGGAGCGACGCAGCGCCCTCCGCCAAAAGTTCAACACGGAGAGCTTCAAGCGCGAGAAGACGGAGGTGATGCAGGAGCTGCGCCGGCCGGCCGGCGTCGATCCGCAGTCGCCGTCGCCGACCCGGCGCCAGCGCGAGCTGCTGCGCCGCAGTGACAGCGAGGTGGGCGCCGCGGCCGAGCGGCGCGCCCTGCGGCCGGCCGTGGTGTCGGCGCCGCCGGCCGCCGCGCCCTTCCGGCGCACGGCCAGTCTGCGCAGCCCCGGCCAGGAGGCGGCCGCCGCCCCCGCTCCCGCCGCCGCCCCCGCCCCGGCTCCGGAGGCTGCCGTGTCGCCCTCGGCCAGCGTCAACGACCGGCTGGCGGCGGCGCGGGAAAAGGTCTCCCGGTTTCGCAGCCAGGAGGGTTCGGCCGCGCGGGGCCGGCCGGCGGCGCCCGTCCGCGACCCCACAGAGGACGTCAACGTGCGCCAGCAGGTGGCCGGCTGGAGCCGCGCCGCCCCCGCCGCCGCCCCCGCCCCCGCCGCCGCCGCCCCCGCCCGGCCGGCGGCGGCGCGTGGCCAGCTGCCGGACCCGGGCAAAATCCGTCACATGGCCGCCAAGTTCGAGGGCGCGGCCGAGGGCGCCGGTCAGGGCGGCGTCGTCTGGTCCGTGTAGGCGGCCAACCCATTCCAGAGTGTGTGCCGGTATCTGACTGTTGGGACGTTGTTGTTGGCCCGCGCCCGGCCGCCGGCCGCCGGCCGCTGGAGCCATGTCATTTTGTATGTATTCGGTGTCGTACGCATGCCGCTCGCCAGTTCATCACCTGTGTTGTTCACCCTACTTTATACACCTGTTCATAATTTTTGCGCCAGGTCTGTCCATGTGACAATATGGATTTGCTCATCTCGTGTTTTGGATTCGTTGCTCGTGTACTGTGCGGACGGAGCTTCGCTCTGACCTGACCTGATTGTGGATGTTGCCAAAGAAAGCGTGACGTGGAGAACAGAAATGGTATGTCGACCTGTCAGGTACTGTGCCACTCGAAATGATTTTGTATATAAGCTTGCTGCTTTTATTTATGTAAGAAAGTGACTGAACAATGCTTACATAAAAGAATGTAGTTACTGAGGACACGTTTTTTGATGGCTTGGTTGGAACGAACTAGAAAGAACTAAATTAAGCTGGAAGTTCAGTGAGCGAACGACAGAACGACAGGCCTCGTGCGCAGATCAGTTTATTTTACAGTTAACGAGAGTATCTACGTAGCAGACACTGTCATGTCATAAACTGGTCTACATCTGTCTGTAGATATGCACCGAGAAGCGCCCAGGCAATTTGGCGCGGCGACCCCACCACTCTACACCCCACCACTGTATGTCAAAGAACTATCTGTTTCAATTTTGGATCAGCCGGACGTTGCTCCAGTTCGAAACTGACCTAGCTGTCATTTTGAGACGTCCGTGACGTATCTCCACCAGGGGGTCGGGGGGGGGAGGCCCTGCGGTGCCCCCGCGCCGGCGGAGGATCGCGCCGTCCTCCGTCCATAGGTGGCGCTGCCGGTCGGCGCCTGCAGGTAGGCTGTGCCGCACGGCTCCGGTGCAGGAGTTCGTCGGTGTCCAGCGGCGGACAGTCTTTTCATCCACAAAAGAAACCAAATATACCATTCGAAAGCTGACGATGAGCTGATTCCAAAAATGTATTTTTAATCGAAATCGTTCGATGGACTTTTTCAAAAATTGCGTTTTCTAAAAACATACCTAATGATTTTTTATTCAACGAGCTGTCCAGGACAGTCTTGAAATCATAGACATGTTTTTTTCGTTTTCCAGTGAAAGCTGAATACCAAAGGAACAATATGCAGCAATAAAACATTCTCAAATATTAACCCGCGCCCCGTAGGGGGGGGGGGGCGAAACGCCCCCCACCCCCCTGTCCTTTTCCGTCGATATCTCCTAAACGGCTGGAGATATCGCCACCAAACTTTCAGGACCCCTCCGGGCATCAATTTCACACATTGTGATCAAAAAAAGTTTTCCAGAGGCTATGATAGGTTGGCCACAAATGACGTCAGAATGACGTCATGTTCTGCCATTTTCGACCGAAAAAAGACCTTCGCGAGAAGAGCTGTCAGGCCTACAGCTTTGAAGATACAGAAAAATTATCAGAGATAAAAGGTGTAGAATTAACAGGGCTACAAAACTGCTATCTCGGATTTTTGAATTTTCTTAGTTTTGACCCCAAAAAAAATCCCAAAAGTTTTTTGAGTTTCGAAAAAACCGGAATAGATGTGATAGTACCTACCCTCTTCTATCTACATACCAACTTTCAGAGATCGATATCTCGTTTTTTTGGCCAAGTTATAGCGAAAAACTGCTCAAAAATGATTACGTCAAATTTTCAAACTCATTTTTTGGCAATTCTAGACCACGTAGGGCAAAACAAAGACCACCATTGGACTCCCCGTGACGAGCTGCATCGAATCGATACCCATTTTATGCAAAAATATCAACTTTGAAATTTGACCTAATATGACCTGACCTTGACCTGACCTTTACCAAAACGTGACCTAAGCTAGCCCCAAAGGCTGCCTGACCCACATAATCGCATTTGTCATGTAAAATGGACCATAAAACGTATCACACGACACTTTCATATTGTGTTCCCCCAGTGACCTGACCTCTGTGACCTAACCTGGTGTCAGTGACCTCAGATAGCGAAGTATGTGTTTGACGAACAATGTACTATCGATGGTTTTCAATAACTTACCAATTTACTCGTTTTCAAAACACATTTCTTGAAATGCCTGTGAACGGTGAAAATCCGACCTTTGACCTGACCTGTGACGTCATCGGTTTGACCTAGGTCAATGAAATTTTGTCACAAGGTAGTTCCCGGGTGAGGCTATCGAACACCGTTTGAATTTTGAAAATCGGCCGGTAAATTTCCGAGATCTTAGGGGGGGCCGAAACGGCCCCCCCCCCCCCCCTACGGGTGGTAGGGTCCGCCGGTAGCCCTACGGGGCGCGGGTTAATATGCGCCTCTCACAGCCGGCAGATGGACAACTGAGCGTCACGATGGATCAAGCTCGGTCACACAGAAGCGTGAAATGACCCTTATCGACTCGCAGACCCGGCGCTAGGCTCGTCTGACCGGCCACCGACGAAACGTTCGAGTCTCATCCTGCTAAACAAGTGTCATATTTGTTTGTTTAACCAATTAACCATCCATATCGCTATCAAAGCCATTCAGGATACCTACCTGTGAAGACAGTTCATTGTTCTGCTAGATTTACAACATGCTTTAATTTACATTTTTTATGCAGGTTTTGCTCCGTAACGCTGCGCTCAATGCCCGCGCAGGGAAAGTTAGCGGGGTTTCACTGTCAGAGGCCGTACCAGTGACAGCTGTTCGGCCCTGCGACCGGTCAGAAGCTTGCCCCGCCCTACCGGGCGCTACCCCCACTCCAGCCCAGCTGAGGCCGGTACAAGCTCTGGCAGCTCAGCGCGGTCAGCTTTCCTGATGCCTAGCTGATTTGAGCAAAGTAGACATAAACAAATGCAAATTCATACATAATGTGAACATGACAGAGCAATGAATCTTCCTCTCAGGTATCCTGAACAACTTAGGTAGCCGTAGGGGAGACCCGGGAGGCATTGGGCCCCCGGGAGGTATGGGCCATCGCAGTTTTGAGGAAGTGCTGCGTATTTTTACACATTTGACTGCGTAAACTGGTAGCAGCCGTTCCGTTATGCAGCCCACATGATTTCCAAAATCTTCCTCAGTCTTCCTTGGCAATGAGCGGTGATAAAGCGTGTTTTCCCTCTTCGAGTAAAATACGGTACATACAAGAAATTGGTGATATATTTGAACCAGGCTCGTTTTATGATGTCAGACCATCGCTAACATAAAGTTTAAAGCACCCAAATTAAGACTGGATAGACATTTTGAAGCTTTCTTGCAAGATTATGAGCTGAGATGCTACGCACATTCTGGCGTCCTAACCGGGAGGTTCGGGCCACCCACCCCCGTTGATCCTAAATCAATAAAATAGTGCTTTCATTGAATGCCCTCTTCAATAAGTCTTATTTTTGTCGTGCGTGGTTGTAAATTTAACTACAAGTTATGTTCAAACTGAAAAAATATTACCTATTTGTCTTATGTCATGGAACCTGATAGAATTTACCCACCTAAATATGTGGCCAAGTGCATAGGCGGCGGAACGGGGAGGGCACCGGGGCACCGCCGCCGTACCCCCTTTGATTTTGGCATTGTAACCCGCGCCCCACTGGGGTCTGCGTATAACACGCCCTACTGGGGGGGGGGGGGCTCTCCATAGCCCCCCCCCCCTCCTAACTCCGAAACTACTGGGCCGATCGTCAAAATTCAAACGGCGTCTGATAGCCCCGGAAAAACTGTCGAACGAAACTTAATTTCATTGACCTCGAGGTCACTGATGACGTCACAGGTCAGGTCAAAGTAAGAATTATTAGCATTTTGGCTTGTTCACATTTTGGGCTCTGGCCGCCGTCTTACAAGTCAGATCAGGCTCATTTTTGGTTTCCACACTCGTGAACAGATGCTCTAGATACCTTGAGGGTACTAAACTTGCACTTTGATTTTCAGGTCAGGGTCAGGTCATCACAGGTCACGGAAATATTATAGCATGCGTCGGTCACGTGACACATGTTTTATGGTCCATTTAGGCCATAGATTTCGAATTTGATGTCTTCTGTGTCATTCGAGGTCATTTTGAGTCGAATTTAGCTTAGGTCAGGTCACTTTCAGGTCAAAAAAGGTCAAATTTTGAAGTTAAAATTTTTCAACAAAAAAGTGTCTATAGGATGCAGTTTGAGCTCAGGAACACGATGGTGCTATTTATATTGGTGTACGATGTCAAATACGTACTGAAAAATTGATTTGAAAAATTAATAATTGAGAATTTTTGCAACAATGCGTATAACTTGGCCATTTTTGAAGATATTTAGCTAAAACTTGCTAGAGTTAGTCATAAGCATTCGTTCTGTCACATGTATTCTGTTTTTTTTTTCGAAAAATAAAAAACTTTTTGAAAAAATATAAAAATATAAATTTTAAATATTATTACAGGCATCGGTAGGATTGTGATTGCAGGATTGCAAAATCCTGATTGCATTCCTTTTTGGTGGATTGCACCTGGATTTGAAATCCATTCAAAAAAACAGGATTTGATTGCGGATTGGATTGCATCATACTTCCAATTTTTGCAATCCAATCCGGATTGCGTGTTTTGGTGTTTGATAAGTGATTTGAAATGGTTTGTTGCGATTGAAAATTATGAGATCGGCTTCATCGGCTGAATGTACTTTGCTATCAAGGGCTTTACATCGAAACTTGAAATAATTTAAACGCTTTTAATTTAAACGATCAAAATAATATACGCTGATGAACTAAATAGGAAGGGCAAGATAACGTATTTGAGGGCGAGTTTTAAAAATATGAAACACTGGTTGGGTAGAGGTTTAAATGTGAGGGTGTTTGAGGCAAAAAATATTTCCCATAAAATACCTGTGCCTTAGATAGGAATTACTCGCAAGACTAGGTACTAGAAATGGGTGATTTGGGGATGGAGGCACGGCCCTATGCCCCCCTCCCTCCCCCAGATCCACTAGTGCACATAATAATACAACAGGATTGCAAAAAAGGATTGCGGATTTGATCACAATCCAAGTGAAAAAAGGGGATTGCGGGTAGGAATGCAATCCGCTTCGGCACTAGGAATGTGGATTGGGAATGCAATCCTTTCAAAAAGGATTTTACCGATGCCTGTATTATTATATCACATTTTCGAAATTGTTCAAAATTTTGACAATCCGAGATGGAAGTTTGATAGCGCAGTCAATTCTGAGTCCTTTCATGCAAAGAAATTGGATCTAGCTTAAAAATTGAGCTCTTGGGAGCGATTGCCGTGGTTCAATGTTTTGCGTCGAAATCGGCCAAACATGACGTCACTCTGACGTCATTTCCGGCCGACCTATGGTAGCTACGAAGTTCAAATTTTGACACACGGTGTCAAATTGATGCAGCCGAAGGTACTGAACGTTTGGCGTCGATACGTCAAGTGGTTTGGAAGTTATTGCAGAAAAACGGGAGGGGGCTATGAATAGCCCCCCCCCCCCCCAGTGGGGCGCGGGTTAACATTAGCCCTATGGTTATTGCATGGAAAGAATGGGACCAAAAGTCGGCAGTGCCCCTCCCCCTTAATTGGAGGTGTTCCGCCGCTTCTGGCCAAGTGACCTCCATGAAGTAAGCTGTTGGCTGCTTGTGCGGTTCCTGGGCTCTAAGAGAGCTCAAGGTAGATCCCAGTTACGAGTATTGTGCTTAAATGTCGAGAACAGAATATGAGACATGACACTGGCCCATACCTCCCGGGCCATGGCCCATACCTCCCAGTGTATATAGTGGATCGAAAAAGCGCATGATTTATTGAAAGCTACCTATCTCGAGGCAAAATAATTGATCCCAGATGCCTAATATCAGGCACATTTTTGTTCGAATTCACATATTCACATATTGTTCGAAATTGATGAACAGAAAGATACTCCAAACGACGCGTCGCTACGCGCCGCGGTTTTATATTCGCACGCAAAAAACGCGACGCGGTGGTAACATATGCCCCCCCCCCCACTGGGGCGAAGGTTAACGCAATTTGTGAAAAAGCCTTAGGGGGTTGAACCAACCCCTTTTCCGGGCGAAGGGTAAACAGTTAAACTTGTTACAACTAAAGCTGCCTAAATATGTAAGCCAAAATATTAATGACAACAGTTTCTACATTGTCTATGAAAACACCTATCCGTATGTGAAAAGTGGATAGAAAAAGGAAGAGTGTCTGCTTTCCGGGCAGTGCTCCTACTCCTCAGGCAATTTACATTCTGACCGGGTAAGCGTAATGCCCCATTCAATATTCAGTGACCTGCAAATTCACGATAAATAGTAGGCCTAGGTATTGATACGATAGTTGATTAGTGAATGCATGGAAGATGACCATAGATAACGACAGTGACGCATGAATAACACCTTGTTACTCTTCACAGTATATAGGGCCTTGCTCTTAACCTGCGCCCTGGTGGTGGGGCTATTTTTTTTTGCTCCGCCCCCTCCAGACTTTTCGATATAACTATCTCCAGAAACGCTGCGCCGATCGTCACCAAACTTTCAGTACCCTCTCGGCATCAATGTTACACATTGTGACAAAAAAAAACAGGCTATATGATAGGTTGTCCGCAAATGACGTTAGAGTGACATCAAGTTCTGTCGTTTTCGACCCGAAAAAGGTTTCGTGGGAAGAGCTGTCAGGCTTTGAAGATACAGAAAAATGTGCGAAAAATAAAAGATGTAGAATTACCAGGGCTAATAAAATGCTATCTAGAATTTTTGAAATTTTAGGATTTTGACCCCCAAAAGTAAAAAATTGAATAAAATAGCAGAAAAAGCAAAAAAAAAATGATTTATGAAAAACAGGAATAACTAAATGTGATAGCCCCTACCGACTTCTATTCACATGCCAAATTGTAGATCGATGCCTCTTTTTTTGGCCAAGTTATAGCGTATTCAAAATTGATGACGTTAAAATTTCAAACTCAGTTTTCAGTCAATCTAGACTACGTAGCGCAAAACAAAGACTACCATTAGACTCCTCACCGTGACGAGCTGCATCGAATCAATACCCATTTAATGCAAAAATATCAGGTTTGAAGTTTGAGCTTCGTGACCTGACATTGACCTGACCTCCACCAGGAAGTGACCTAAATCGTTCATGATGGTCTTATAGTTATACCTAACCAGCATCATTGAGTTGGAAATGAAAAATTGGCCATGAAACGTACATTACACAGCCCTAGTAAAATTGGATTAATGTGCTGACCCTTGGTGACCTGCCTGACCTGTGACCTGACCTGGTATTATCAGTGACCTCTAATAACAACATATGTACCTACTAGGCAACTGACGCCTTAACGCTGGTTTTCGATAAAATGCGTTTTACTCGATGTTATAGCGCATTCCCTAGAAGACCCGTGAACGACAAAACATCTTTGACCTGACATCTGACGTCATCGGTGACCTCGAGGTCAATGAAATTGGATTTCTTTCAACAAATTTGACAGGGTTTTCGAACACCGTTTGAATTTTGTGGATCCCTCCAGTAGTTTCGGAGATACGGGGGGAGGGGCAAAAATAGCCCCCCTCCACCAGGTCGTGTTATAAACAGACCCCACCCACCAGGGCGCAGGTTAATACCTTAATATGACACATACCTACGTACACGTAAATAGCTTAGAAATATGACATTGACACATATGTAGGTGCCTAAATGACACGCAAATGTAACATTGACACATACATGACACATGCGCATTGTGCATTGCCGTGATGGCAGCAACTCAGGTACCGATTGTATACCTTCTAGGTCAGCGGGCGTCACATTAAGTCATCTTAACTCAGCTGGCGTCACATTTAGTTACTTTAACACAGCGGTCGTAACATTTAGTCACGGTAACTCAACGGGTGTCACATTTAATCACTCCAACTCCGCGGGCGTCACATTCGGCCGTTCCAACTCAGCGGGCGTCTCTTTGGGCCGCTCCTCAGTGGCCGTTCCGTCCGGCAGTTCCAACTCAGCGGGCGCCCCATTCAGCTGTTCCAACTCAGCGGGCGCCCCATTCAGCTGTTCCAACTCAGCGGGCGCCCCATTCAGCAGTTCCAACTCAGTGGGCGCCCCATTCAGCTGTTCCAACTCAGCGGGCGCCCCATTCAGCTGTTCCAGCTCGGCGGGTGCTCCGTCCAGCCGCTGCAGCTCAGCGGGCGCCCCGGACCGCTCAGCGGCGCGCCCCGGCGGCGCCCCGGACCGCCGGGGGCGCCGGCGCCGGCGCGTGCCCGGCGCCCGGCAGCGCAGCACGCAGCGCAGCATGCTGACAAAGTGCGAGTTGAGCGCGCAGTAGAGGATGAAGTTGCAGGAGTAGTTGACGGCCATGAGGAGGGAGGCGGCCAGTTTGAGCCGGTGGTACTGGGCGCTGCGCAGCCGGCTCGGGTCGCCGGCGTAGAGCAGCGTCAGGCTCGACTGCCGGCTGGCCAGGTGGGTGGGAAACTCGCCCACCAGGAACAGCACGATGATGCCGACCAGCGTGGCCGTCAGCCGGCTGTGCTCCTGAGGGCCGCGAAACAGGTCGTCATTGGCGGAACAGCGCACCTGCCCCCTCCTTACAGACAGAGCGTGAACTGCTCTGCGCTCCTGAGGGGCGGAACGGCGGACCTTAGAACTTAGACAAAACTTATACTGCACTGTGCTCCTGTGGGATTGAAACAAGCCGACATCGACTTAACAATGAGCCCCAGACAGAACTTCTATTTGTGTCATTTACTTCACTCGGCATTTGAGCTTTGAGTGCAAATACACGCCTGACGCCACATAGGGGAGAGTGGGGCAATGGCGGACGGTGGGTAATGCCGGCCACCCATCTCTAGTGAGTACTTTGTCCATCACTAATCAGCTGATGTTGTTTACATTTCAGTTGAGCGCCATTCTAGCACGTGGTGCAAGTTTGTCACGGTAGCTCCATTATTTTCATTTTTATAGCGTTAAATGTGTTTTTCGTATCTGATTTTTAATTTTTGTTGCATCTATTTGCTGACTGTGAAATGTGTTAACGCATTTTCAGAAGTGCTGCTTTGCAATGACCTTCAATTAAGCCTTTCTTAGGCGACTGCTGGATGTGAGGCGTTTGCGGCGCAATGCCTTTGACTGCTGCCTGCTTTCTTAAAATAAAGCTGACCTCGGGGTAATACCGGACACGTGTCCGGAATGACTCCACGTGGTTTTGTTTGCGACTTCTGTCGTTAAAGCTCAACGTTTCGGGTTGCTGTGTTTACGGCTGTGTTAGTTTGCTTGCTGTGTTTACGGTTGTGTTAGTTTGCTGCTCTGTTGGCGCTGCGCTGTTGTGTTGCAGCGAGTGCAGTGTTGTGTTGCAGTGCAGTGTACTGTTAACTGCTGAATACAGTTGTCGTTTCTTAATTCTCACTTAAATTTCCATCGAAAGAACGGTTTAAGGATGAATACCAGTGACGATATTTCGACTTTTGTGCTATTGCACTTAGTGGCCGGCATTACCCCTCGCTTTTTTGCACCTCCATTTTTCACCACATTTTCGCGTAGGCTCTGAATCTGTCATCAGTGATCTGAGATACTAAAACTGGGTGCTATCTGAAAGCCTATTCCTTTGGCTATAACCACAGTCAAAATCACCATAAAATAGCTTCAAATAGCTAAGCTATTGAGCAAAATGCTTATGGTGTCGCCATTGCCCCACTCTCCCCTACCTAGCAACGTTCTGTTGACTATGTCGTTCCACCCCACAAACGAGAGCTACCTTTCATCGCCAGTGTAAACTGTACGGCCGAGCGTCATCGCTCCTTGGTTCTTCCCACGAACCACGCCGGCCACACAGTAAGTCTTTGTTCGGAAACGTCCCTGGCGACTTCTGCACTGGTAGCTTCAGGCGCAAGAGAAGTTGAATTACTTTTTATGAAAAGCACCAGCGACTAAAGCTGGGACTGAAAGAGGGTGGGACAAACACTGGGATTGCCAGTCGAGACCCGACCGTTCGCTTCTTTCCGTGCACTGCTGTAGGAGCAATGCAAATCGAGTATCAGAGGGAGGTATGGGCTATGGCCCCATGGAATCGGAAATATCGCTGGTGCCGTGCGACTTGAGAGGTCCGCCCGCCGAGCGGCCCGAGCCGGCGTGGGGCTGCCGAGTTGTGGGGGGGGGGGGGGCGTGTGGCGAGGTCTTACTTCCTTTTATTAGAGGTCTTTGTTCCTATTTTATCACGCCTTATTTGACTAATGTTTATTTTCTTTTATTGTTGCGCTCGTGAAAAACAATAGTTTTTTTTTTTTAGCTCAGAAAACCGAGTCAACGTCGATGTTAGAAATTGTTTTTAGTTTAGTGTGCGGCTAACTTTCAAACTGCATGTAGCTATTGTTCGTTATTTTTGTCTCAATATAACTTTATCATTATTATTCGTCTCGGCTGCCACATTGGTGACCCTGACGTGATCGTTCTTTATCTTATAACAGTAAATAATTATTGATCTTCAAGATTTTATGTATCTATACGATGTCGACGTCTGTCCTTCGACGCGACATCAAGAATAAGAATGAGGAAATGTCAATCATCGAAACGAAAGCGAAATACGATATTTTCTCATGCAACAAGAACCATTATCAAACGATCACCTGAAGAATCGCCGGTGGTTTCGGGCCGCACTGAGAGCTTTTTTGATTCCTTTTAAGCATATTAGGGGAATTGGTCTAAAACAACACCCTGATCATTTCTCCGAATATACCCCAAATACACTTTCTTTGAATATCGCTCTGAAATTCTTCTAATATACCCTACACTGAAACCTTTTTGATTCCTTTTAACCCTATTAGTGGCAGGCTCCTGGCTACCCCTATTAGTGGCAGGGGGGGGGGGCTGTTTACGACCCCCCCTTGATATCTGGAGATCTAACGGGCCGATTTTCAAAATTCAAACGGCATTCGATTTCGCTCAACGTGATCTACATTTCTAAAAAATAAAAATTAAAAAATGTCAATAGGGGGGGGGGGGGGGTAGAGGGGGGTCAAAACGGGCAAATTGCAGATACATTTTAGACTGTTTATCACGGCCAGGTTTCTGAACCAATCTTAACGCAACTTTTGCCGATCGATAGAGAATGAACCAGGAATTCACATGGATCCTAAAAATATGCATTTTCAAAAATCATAGGCGGATACAGATCATTGAGATTGGGGGTACACAAAAAGTATAGTAAATAAGGTTTTTGTTGGTACTGTTTCTAAAAAGGGTGGTAATGGTCTTGTTATGTTACAATTTTCTTATGAGAGAACGACTACAATTGTATTGGTCATGCATAGGTGGTGTCAGGGCACCTATGTTGGGAGGCAAAACATAACCCCCCTTTTTGGACGCCTGGATCCGCCTATTATAGCAAAAACGTGTCAAAAGAGGATGCACAATAACTGTATATGTTATCACATGATACCTTTCATTCACTGTTCGTAAAACTGGTGCAGCATCGTGATCTTCGCCCAAATGACTCGCTTCACGAATAGGACCCCCCAATTCCCAGTGCTCTGGAGCCGCCCCTGGTAAAGTTATGAACTTGAAATTTTCAGGAAATGTGCCCAATGTAGTTTTAGGAAAAGTCAGAAAATTTCAGCATCGTAGCTTCAGCGGTTTCGGAGATATTCCCGAAAAACCTGAGGGGTGGATGAAAACACCCCCCCCCCTGCCACTAATAGGGTTAAGCATATTAGGGGTTTTGGTCTAAAGCAACACCCTGATCATTTCTTCGAATATACCCAAACTATACCCTTGTTCTTTAAATAGCTCCCTTAAATTCTTCTAATATAACCTAGTAAGTACCGAAGAGGAAAGGAATATGATTCCTGTTCTATTCCCTGCCATACCCACAGTACTCCTTTTAACCTACCAAAATACCCTTACATCGAAACCTCTAGTATTCCTTCTAAGCGTATAAGGGGAATATTTTGCAAACTATACTCGCATTATACCACTTAACACTCCCGTATTATTCTGTGATTTCTATCACTGATCTCAATGTATTCTTGCATTAGACCCAACATAAACCCAGAAGGGAAAATAATAATGCCCTAGGTATATTCGTCGTAGAACTTGCTCAGAAACTGTCTCATTACTCTCAGCTCCCTCGTCCGATTTCCCTTTATATATCGTAACACATCCAAAACTCACAGACATTTGGTCTTTTATTATTATTCATGTTTTACATTGGTGACAACAGCATGGACATGCTTCACCGTTTCTCTTCCGATAAGACGCAACTTGGGTTAAGTAAATTTGAGATGCATATTGCTGCATGCTGCATATTGTGCTAATGTGAGGTCCATACTGGAGTATTGTAGCGTGGTGTGGGGTGGGGCGGCGAAGTCCCATACAGAACGAATAGAGCGCGTACAACACAAATTTGTTATCTGGTTGTCGACCCACGTTTCTGGCGCGCCACAAACTCTCGACTATAGCCGCCTGCTTTCTCACTTTTCTCTCTGTCCACTGAATGTAAGGCGAACTCAACATGACTTAATGTTCTCGACACGCATCTTGAAAAATAATATCGACTCCAGCTTCTTGCGGTCGCACTTCGGTTTGGCCGTTCCGCCCCGCATCACCCGGCTGCGTACTTTTCTTGCGGTGCCCCACGGAAGAGTAGAAACGGTGAAAATGGGCATGTTTTGTAGGCTTCCCAGGGTGATGAATGAGTTTTTGCAGCGATGTGATCAGGTTGACATATTTCATGATTCTTTATCTCGCGTCAGGTCTTGTATTTTAACCCGCGCGGGGCTGGAGGGGGGGGGGTAAATTTTACCCCCCCCCCTCGCGAACTTTTGCAATATCTCAAAAACGGCGGCGCGCAGCGCCGCCAAACTTTCAGTACCTTTTCTGACCTCAATTTGACACGTTCTCTGAAAATTTGAGCGAAATCCGTCGGAAAAATTTTGAGAAATTGACGTTTTAGTGACGTCATGTTCGCCATTTTCGCCTCAAAAACGGCACAATTTCAAACGCCGCTAACAACTTCATTTTAAAAGGAATCAAGGCGTAACAAAAAAGGTTATACGTAGTTCTACTTTGTCTATCAAATGGCTATCTCGGTTTTTTGAAAATTTTGGATTTTGTCCCAAATTTTTCCAAAAAACTGACTTTTTTGGGAAAATAATTATAAAATCCAAAATTTTGAGTGTATCGAAAAAAAAACGGAATATATGTCATAGAAGTGGTCTATGTGCACCTACATACCAATTTTTAGAAGAATCGGTTCAAAAAGGTGGGAGTTATTAAACATTTTATGACGTCACGACACACACAAAATTTGAAAAATGATTTTTTTGGGAAGTTCTAGACCTCGTACGGAAACAAAAATTGCATCATTCGATTTGCCGTGAAAAACTGCATCAGATAGACACCTTTTTAGGCCTTAACAACCAACTTTAAAAATTGACCTCACTTGACCTGACCTTGACCTGACCTCGACCTGAAATTCATCCAGAGGTGGTCCATATCACTTATTGAGTGTGCCTATTGAATTCTATGAGTAAAATCACCCATAAAACATGTGTCGCACATGCCCTTTTCTATATTTTGTTTTTGGTGACCTGACCTGACCTGACCTGACCTTGACCTTGACCTCTGAATGATGTTGTATGCAACGAATATTGTCTTGGTAGCCTAAGAACACGTTTTGGGCAATCAGTCTCAGTCCATGACTCCATTCTTCGGCAACTACGGTGCAAGGCCGATACTGTAGGAACTTGCAATTTGTACCCTTGACCTGACCTTGACCTTGACCTCAAACTTTATATTAAGTACATGTTTTTAGTTGTTCGTGATGAGATCTTTCGATTGGCGTTTGAATTTTCCAAATCGTACCATTAGTTCGGGAGATAACAGGGGGGGGGGGGTAAAATTTGCACCCCCCCCAGCCCCGCGCGTTCGGCTGGAGACCCCAGCCCCGCGCGGGTTAAGGTATGTTAAGAGTGCTTGTTCTCATAGCGCTTGAAACGATTTTAGCATGTTTAGTGCTCGCATTTGTTTATTTTTAAATTTATTCCTTATTTTATCTTGTACTTTAGCAATAGGGAAAATTTTATGAAGACTGTGTATGGTTCATGTATTTTTATTGTGCTGTGACTTTGGCCGTAAATGGGCATGTCCCGTGGCTGATATGGTGAATAAATGAAAGGAAATGAAATGAGATCATCATGAACGGATATTTTATATCTATTTCGGTTATAAAACACGAAAATCAACGGTGGTTTCAGCTACGCAAAAATGGCGTGTATGTTGAATAACTGTTCATTACCAAAGAGATGTCATTAGAGCATTGCATATCCTGTAACAATTGCTGACTTTCACCTAGCAGCTTACACGACACATTTTTACAAGACAAAACTTTATACCGGATCCTGTAAACGGGATAATAGGACCAGATACTGCGCACTGCTCGGGTCCGGGCGCTGACCGTAAAATAGTCGTGCAGATCTACACCGGGTGCGGGCAAACACGCCCACCAAGGGTCTCTTGGGTGAATTTTCCGGTTTTCGGCACGCCGAAAAGTCGTTGTCGTGCAGGTTTCGTCTGTTCTGGGTTCCACAGCTGTGCTTTCGATGTCCTCCACGAAGTCCTTTGCTCGAATGATCAATGCACACACTACACACCCGCTATCACCCGCGCTGAGCACAACCGTCCTTCTCGCACTGCACGCTCAAACTCAACTGGCGCGCTCAAACCCTTTGAAAATTGGCGCGCTTTCGGCCCAGCTGTCTGATCACGTGTCATGTACGTCACTGCCGGCACTGGATTGCAGTATGCTGATTGGGTGGCGGTTGCGAATCACCTGGCTCAAACGCACTTGCGCCGCGACTGGTTATAGCTGCCCATACCGCGCGTCAAAACAAGCTTATAGCTGCCAGTTATGTCGTCGCCTCGCCCACACGCACTCAGCGAAGACGGCACCGCGTTTGGTGCTGTATTAGTGGTCAGCAACACGTCCAGGGAGCGACTGCCCGTCCTCCCCGCCCGCCCGGCCGGCCAGTCCCGGCCCGCCGACCGGTCACCGCCGGAGTCGCCGAGCGGCACAGGTACGGTATCTGACAGTAGCGGCAAAGACTGTACACTAGGGTATATTAGAAGAATTCAAGGGAGGTCTTTAAAGAATAGGGGCATAGTTTGGGTATGTTCGAAAGAAATGATCAGGGTGTTGTTTTAGACCAAAACCCCTGATATGCTTAAAAGGAATCGTTTGAGGAATCATTTGAGTATCTTAAGGGCATTCCGCCAGAAAAACGGCAGAGTTATAGGAGCATGACACACCATGATCAAAGGGAATAGAGAATCGTTTTGGTTGTCAGTGCGCGCCGCACCCATGCCGCGCCGCCTCCCTCCGCACCGGCTGATCCCAGCGCACCGACCTCAAGCTCGCCTCTCCGAGCGGCTCGCTGACTTGTGGCCGTAACCAAGGTGGATCCAGGCCGCGCTGAGCCACGCCGCCTGCTCCACCGCGGTGCTTCTTTATCTTCTTACCTACCTACCTACATACCCAAGCGTTCGTCAACGACATGTACTATACGTCGCCGCGAACGCAGAACACAAGTCAGCGAGTCGCAAGTCGCCGTCGCCGGAGTTTCCGGGCTGCGCCGTTTTATCGCCGCTCCCGTCCGACGCGGCAGGCGCTGTGTCGCCCTTAATAAGAGCTGGTCTGCGCCCATTCTGCCTGACAATTTGTGATCGATTTTGCTAGCAATTTACTATACCTACTTTCTAGCTCCGCTCTGGGGCGGGGAGTGTTGTGGCGAGGTCTTACTTCCTTTTATTAGAGGTCTTTGTTCCTATTTTATCACGCCTTATTTGATTCATGTTTATTTTCTTTTATTGTTGCGCTGGTGAAACACAATATTTTTTTTTAGCTCAGAAAACCGAGTCAACGTCGATATTAGAAATTGTTTTTAGTTTAGTGTGCGGCCTTCTTTCAAACTGTATTGTTTTTATTTTTGTTTCAATATAACTTTATCATTAATCATTATCATTCGTCTCGGCCGCCACAGGAGGCTCCGGCTCCGGCTCTGTTCCGGCCCCAGACTCGGACTCCGCCTTCAATACAGCATACTCCTTTTTCTATTGCGATTGCGATTTCAATTCAGGGCATGCCCAGGTGTTCTTCTGATATCCTGCATCACGGTAAAAATTCGTATGTATGATGGTATGATGCTTGAGATTGTATTTATCTGAGCATTCGGGGACATTCCAAAGACTTGTGTGCGATGCCTTACCTACTTTAGAGTGCAGCTCTGCAGTGGACAGGACACGCCAGCTCCTCGACAGGAGCAGAGTTTCAGCAGGAGCGACAGCATGCTGACCCGTACTAAACATCCACTCTGCATCGTGCTTCAATGTCGAACTTATGTAGTGCACGATAATAGTTAATAACATTGTTACATTGCACATTCCCAATACGTTAATAATACCGTGCTGGCTACCAGATATGGTCGGGTGTCGTTACTCGATGTAGGCCTGGCATGATCTGAGCGCTACCAATAGTTTTTGCATTCTAACCTTGGTAATATGGTGATGTATGGTAAGAATGGCTTTGGAATCCGAAAATCAGCAATCATCGGAGCCCTGCCAGTAAATCCGACTATTAAATACGATCTCTACGACTCCAGCCAGAGCAGTCGATTCCGGCTGACTCTGACTGCTACTCCGACTCTGCAGCCTTGCTGAGTGAGTCATGCAGGCCGCGGAGTGCCAAGGACACTGGCCGTTTTCACGACGGGTTATTCGGCGAATGCAACAAACTTGGCTCAGGCGCACTTGATCAAGTCTAGCCAAATCTATTTTACAGCAAACAGCATCCTCATGATCATTACTTTATTTCCATGTTTTAATCGAAAATAATATCGGATGATTAGATAATTTAGGTATTTGAGGAACTAAGAACAACTAAGTTAGAAGTTAGAACAAGTTAGGTTAGAACAATCTAAGGCTAAGCTCAAAAATGCTAAGAATAAAGAATATAATCTGACCAAATCGAACCAAACTTGTGACCAAATGTGTGCCAGATAAGGCATAAGCGTCGTTGGACTGGCTCCTGACATCATAAGGTTACACACAGACAGCCGAGGCAGAAAGAGAGCATTTGATAGTCGGGAGTCCGCTATACTGTACTTTCACGCACCATGTTAGGAGTGATAGGTAGGCGTAGCCTCCATGTCCTCTCTTCATGGTTGCCAGGGCCAGGGTCTATCCTTTATGCACAATGCACATTGCATGTTTAATTGTTCAACCATCAGACTCCGTCTACCCTGTCCCTCCCACTCCCCCGCCCCTCCCCAGACCCGCTCTCGGGCTTCGGACGAGTCCGACCTCCACCAATCAGCACTCGCGGCAGCTCGCGGCGGGGGCGGGGGCGGGGGGGGGGGGGGTTAGGGCAGAGGCCACCGCCTGGGGCCATGGAACGAGGAGACGCGCGGCGCGGCGCGGCGCCTCGGGACCTGCCTCGGGACGGCCCGGGCGAGCGGCAGTGGGACGCAGACGCGGAAGGACAAATCAGTGGCGAGGTGGGTGGTGGTGATTGGTAGTGGTGACGGTGCCGTCCGGCCTACTGGTGACGGTGCTGGTGACGGTGACGGTGAACACAGAGTAAAGAACACAGGTAGTGATGGCAGTGCTGGTGTGGGCAGTGCGCCGCCGCGGCTCACTATGGTGAACGGCCGGCAGCCTCAGGGGGCGGCAGGCGACTGGTGACCGCGACTCTGTCAGAGTACAGCCGCGTGCACCGCCGCGGGGGACGGCTGGGCGCCCGCCCCGGGCTGCTGACCGCCGCGGGGGACGACTGGGCGCCCGCCCCGGGCTGCTGACCGCCGCTGACCTCAACTGACGACCGGGTGACCTCCAAGGTGACGTACCGACTGTGCCCCAGTGGCGACCCAGCGTCATGCATCGTATTCACCGGTGTGACCCATTACTCAGCAGTCATCACTCTGCGCTCTCTCGTGGCGGCTCGGCACCCGCTCTCGCCTTCTCTCTCTCTCTCTCTCTCTCTCTCTCTCTCTCTCTCTCTCTCTCTCTCTCTCATCTCTCCATCCTTCCCTCCCTCCCTCCCTCCCTAGTTAGGTCCCTCTAAGTCTATAGTCTCTCTTTCTGCCGGTGGAAGGGATTGTTTCTTCATTTTCTGTTCCGAATGTCAGTGTTGTGCGCCGTGGACCGTAACTGCAACCAGACTCCACTCGGCCCTCTCTCTGTCTTGTTGGTTTCGGGGAGGAGTAAATAAATGGAACAAGGGCGGCAACCAGGTGCCTAAAGACCATAGGGTCATTCTCGACTTTTGGACTTTTTGTAAACATCTCTGGGACCTGGGTAGTGGCCAGTGGGTAGTGGGTACATAGATCAAGATAGCTACTCCGCAGCTTTATAGGTACCAGGGGCGCGGGAACTACTTTCAGACTGGGGGGGGGGGGGGGCACACCATAATAGATATCAACCTAGGGTATCCCCAAATCTAGTTTTCTCACCGGTTTTAGGCCACTTATTTTTCATCCCTTGGCTTTTTCAACAAAAAAGAAAACATTTGCAAAAAAAGTGTGGTATTCCGTCTCAAAGCTGTGGGGACCAGGGCCTCCTCTAACATGTTTACTGGGGGGCCGCCCCCCCCCCCCAGTGATGCCGCTGGCCCCCCCAGTGGAGCTGAAATCGCGTCACTGGGGGGCCACGCAGTTAAGCAAATCACGTAGAAAAACGAGGAAATTTCACTATAAGCTTACCAAACAAACAATCCAGACTATCTCCACGATCACCACGCTACTTATTTTAGGTTCCTTATATCGTTGGTTTCTTATCTACAGGGTTTTTTTTTACAGATCCGCCTAGGATGAGCCGCGGAATGAGGTCAGACATTGCAGATTGTATAATCGAACGCCGACTGAAGCCCGAACGGGGCATCATTTTGAGAAGGAAACAGCCCGAAGTCCGAACGGTCGCCCTCTATAGTCTCATTCAGTCAAGCGCTTACGGTTCAACACGGAGAAGCATTATGTTTTTTTTTTTCGGGAGACGGGTTTATTCTTCAAGAGGAAATTTTTCTATGAGCAAATAAGAGTGCGGCTGAGCTTTATAGCACGATATAAAAGTTTTTTCTTCAGTGTTTTGGACTAGCAGCGATAAGCCCTCTCACTTATTTAGGGGTATGAATTATGATAGACCCCACCCCTAGGTTTTTTGCGAATAACTCGCATAAAAAGTGACCCAGCGTGGCAAATGTTTTAGTAGGTATTCGCGTGATTGCTTCAATTCTACACATTTCCTGACAATGTAATTACCCTGTTCCCTAACCCTCATTCTCATGTTTCATGTTTCTCATGTGGCCTGTTTCTTGAGTCATGTTCAGGCAAGTAGCTAATAGCTTTTTAGGATGGTGAGCTGTTTTCAGGCAGGTAGCTGTTGGTTTCCAGCGTTTGGAAAATCGATACCTAAGCCCTCACACTTTCTGCGGACGGTTAGAGTCTTTACGAACTGCTGTGCCGTTTAATACTTTTTTAATAAAGGCATTTCTTCATTTTCGGAAAGCCGGAAATTTTCGTCGATTTCGGACGCTGCGGGGAATATTTACCCCAAATGTCACCCTGCCCGTGCCGGTCTGGATCCACCGGTATAGGGTCAGGTGGCCTACTATTTCTTTTTTTTTTTCAAAATAAAAATAAAAATCATGGCATCAGGGCTGTGACGAAAAATAAGTGGCCTAAATCCGATGAGAAAACCGGATTTGGGGGTACCTTAGGTTTGGCTTCTGAGCCTCTGGCCCCCCCAGTGGAAATTCCTTAGAGGAGGCCCTGGGGGGGCACCGCCTCCACGGCCCCAGAGTTGGGGGGGGGGGGGGCAAGCTGCCCCCACTGCCCCTCCCCCCGGCTCCCGCGCCTATGGTAGGTACTTACCTAGGTATATACAATTAGGTACCTATACGCAAGATGGATTGAATGATACCATTTTAAGCAGGAAAGTGAATTGTATTGAGGAAAACCACTTAGGTATTACACCTACCTAATACCATTCCATTTCCATGATACCAAAAAATTGAATAATACCTACCAGTTTGAATCAATAATGTTCAACCAAGAGCTTTCCTTCCAAGGAAAAAACTGCTAAAACCTAAGCTTCATTTGATAATGGCTGACTCTCTAAGTAGGAATTATATTAGGTCGTTCAATAAGTAACGAACAATCGGTCATAACTTCTTTATTTCTTTATTTAACACTTTCAAACTTTCACAGATTATAGATCAGACATTTCTGAATGCAGCCTATGCCTCAAACCAGTCGCCGCCCGCCTGCACACACTTCTCCCAGCGTTCCGGCCAACGCCGGAATTCCGCCCGGAAAAACGCGTTTTCCGTCTTTTTCACCCAGTTCATGACAGCGCACATGACTTCAGCGTCGGCCTCGAAGTGTTCACCATGGAGGCCATCCTTTAGGGGACCAAAGAGGTGAAAATCTGAAGGAGCCAGGTCCGGACTGTAGGGCGGCTGGGGCATGATATTCAGCCCTGTCACGCGATCTCCTCGCGCGTGGCATGAGACAAGTGCGGTCGGGCGTTGTCATGGTGTCATCCTGGTGGGCTTTCTTGAACCTGGGCGGACTATGGATAGCGGGCCGCTACATCACAGTCCTGCAGGAGACTGAGAAAAGCAATCCTGAAGAAGAGGCGCGGCTCGGATGTCAACAACATCACCATACACCATGACAACGCCCGACCGCACTTGTCTCACGCCACGCGCGAGGAGATCGCGTGACAGGGCTGAATATCATGCCTCAGCCGCCCCACAGTCCGGACCTGGCTCCTTCAGATTTTCACCTCTTTGGTCCCCTAAAAGATGGCCTCCATGGTGAACACTTCGAGACCGACGCTGAAGTCATGTGCGCTGTCATGAACTGGGTGAAAAAGACGGAAAACACGTTTTTCCGGGCGGAATTCCGGCGTTGGCCGGAACGCTGGGAGAAGTGTGTGCAGGCGGGCGGCGACTGGTTTGAGGCATAGGCTGCATTCAAAAATGTCTGATCTATAATCTGTGAAAGTTTGAAAGTGTTAAATAAAGAAATAAAGAAGTTATGACCGATTGTTCGTTACTTATTGAACGACCTAATATTATTTCATTTTAAATACACCAAGAAGCATGCCCCCATACATTATGCAAGGCTGGATTCTTCGGTCGGCGTGGCTTGTGATGTACAGGGTGGAAAGAAAAATATGTTTTGATTTTAACAGCCCGTGACATCAAAGCGAGTAGTAATAGCTCAAAATGAATTAGTGCATTTGAATCACCTTTTCTGGAAGTTTTATACCTGGTGTCATTCACACTCTTTCTCGCTCCTGGGCGTCCCCCATAGCACGTGTTCTGAGTAACCCCTTTTTCGCAGAATTTAGAGATATGTGTACCGCGCAACCTCGCGAGATGAATTCAGCGCACAAATCGGGTGGATTCTACGTGCGACCTTCCAAATCGTCTTCATCACGTTCGGGAGACTCTCTGGGCTCATGGCTGGCACCTGTGATTTCATTAAACCCCACAGATAAAAACCAGGGGCGTCGGGCCTGAGAAGAGGGCTGGCCATGAAATTTCGGCTTTTTTGACTGGTCACGTGCCCTCTAAAGTGTTCCTCCGGCCAGGAGAGGCTCGCTCTTTATGTGCTAGATGGAGCCCCGTCTTTTTTTGGAAACAGTGTACTCAGTTACACCCTCCAGAGCTGTCACTATCTAACGCCCGAGCCTTCTCAGCACCCGAGCGTAGCGTTCCTTGTTGACGGTGACCGTGGTGCCTTTCGATGTTTCGAGGGAAAACGGTCCGATGAGACAGGCGGTGAACATAACACATCATTACGTCAATGTGAGACTGTGCAGAGGGCTCTATAACGTTGTGCCCAGAGGGAATGAAGCCCAAACTTGACAGTTCTGGGTTGATTTTACCGCTCATTCGGACCGTTTCCCTCGAAACATCGAAAGGCACCACGGCCACCGTCAATAAGGAACGCTACGCTCGGGTGCTGGAGAGGCTCTAGCGTTAAATAGTGGCAGCCCTGAAGGTTTTAACTGAGTAAATTGTTTCCAAAAAAGACGGGGCTCCACCTAGCACGTAAAGAGCGGGCCTCTCCTGGCCGGAGGAACACTTTAGAGGGCACGTGACCAGTCAAAAAAGCCGAAATTTCATGGCCAGCCCTCTTCTCAGGCCCGACGCCCCTGGTTTTTATCTGTGGGGTTTAATGAAATCACAGGTACCAGCCATGAGCCCAGAGAGTCTCCCGAACGTGATGAAGACGATTTGGAAGGTCGCACGTAGAATCCACCCGATTTGTGCGCTGAATTCATCTCGGAGGTTGCGCGGTACACATATCTCTAAATTCTGCGAAAAAGAGGTTACTCAGAACACGTGCTGTGGGGGACGCCCAGGAGCGAGAAAGAGTGTGAATGACACCAGGTATGAAACTTCCAGAAAAGATGATTCAAATGCACTAATTCATTTTGAGATATTACTACTCGATTTGATGTGACGGGCTGTTAAAATCAGAACATATTTTTCTTTCCACCCTGTATATCTATCGTCTGGCGCAGGCGACGTGGCTTATTCAGAGCTCATTTAAGATGAACCTACATTCAATGACATGCACAGTGCACATTGTGACTATTTGACTCTGCAAATATTTACCGGGCTGTGGCTTGCAGCTCGTAAATTGGAATTGGTTCTGTGCGTGGCAGATGTGAGGCTGTGATTACGGAGCGAGCGAAGCGAGCGGAGTCTTACGTAGAATAACGGAAATTTCTGAGTATGAGCGGCCGGCCGGCCGTGGTCACGATTCTGCGACGTTTATATCTCAGCAACCACTTGACCGATTTACACGCGGTAATTTTTGTAGGGTAGCTTCATTCCTTCTACCAAGTATTGGACTATTCCCGATGCATGTGGGTGACCCCTTATGCACGTGCCACGTGCAAAACGAAGGGGTGTCAGTTTTGTAATTGTTGCAATATCTCGGTAACTACTTGGCCGATTGCGCTGAAAGTTGGCATGTAGGTAGGCACCCACTAGGCACTGCATATCCATGTGCCAGAGTTGGGGTGCTGCTGCACGTGCGCACGTGCAGGGGTCGTTTCCAGATCTCGAGAACGGCTTGACCGATGGCGCTCAATTTTGGTACACGGTTAGGAACCAGTTAGTAGGGTGCCGTGCACAAGTCAGTTGGGACCAGGGCTGCGGAGTCGGAGTCGGAGTCGGAGTCGGAGTCGGTCGGAGTCGACAGTTGTGACCGGAGTCGGAGTCGGAGTCGGAGTCGATTTTAGAAACCCGAGCCGGAGTCGGAGTCGGAGTCACCGAAAATCTGTCGACTCCGCAGCCCTGCTAGGTCTGCGGAGTCGGAGTCGGGAGTTGGAGTCGGTCGGAGTCGACAATTCTGCCCGGAGTCGGAGTCGGAGTCGGAGCTGGTTTTTGAAAGCCGGAGTCGGAGTTGGAGTCGGAGTCGCCGAAAATCCATCGACTCCGCAGCCCTGGTTGGGACCCATTTTGCACGTGCGCACGTGCAGGGTGCCGCTTCCAGATCTCGAGAACGGCTGGGCCGATTGTGCTCAAATTTGGCACATTGCTAGAGACCGGTTAGTAAGGTGCCGTGCACAAGTCAGCTGGAGGTACCCCCTCGAAATTTCGCACGTGCAAGGCAGTCAGCTGGTCAGTAAGGTGCCGTGCACAAGTCAGCTGGAGGTACCCCCTCGAAATTTCGCACGTGCAAGGCTCGTGCAAGGCCTCTCGCTCGCTCCGTTAGTCGCCCAAAAAGGCGTTATACTGGTATACTGAAACAGTTTTGGCCCAGGTAATCGGATGCATTTTGCTCGCTGAGGTTTGCCTTAGGTTTTGTTGTTGACACAATGCACTCACCTTTCTCTTTGATAGCCGCTTCATAGTTGTCATTTCTAAACCCACCGAGCTGCACCCGCCTTTGATTAGGGGGGGGGGGGGCGCCATTCCGCCGCTGAGAGGGGCGACAGCCCCCCCCCCGCCGCTGAGAGGGGTGATTATCCCCCCGCCGCTGAGAGGGGTGACAGCCCCCCCCCCCCCCCGGGCGGACAGGGTGGTCTGACAGCGCTTTCTGGCGGAGAGAGCTGTGTGACAGCGCCCCTAGCCGCGGTCAGGGAAGTCTGGGGCGCCCCTAGCTGCGGTCTGGGGCGCCCCCAGCTTCGGTCAGGGCAGGGTGGGGCGCCCCTAGCTGCGGCCTGGGCAGTCAGGGGCGCCCCTGAGGTCAGGGCAGTCGGCGGGGTACCCCTAAGATCAAGACAGTCAGTCCGCGCGGGGTGCGGCCTCAGCCACCGGCCTCCGGCGCCAGTGACACGTAAAAACTCGGCATGGAAAGCTGCTGCCTGCGCGCCGGGGCGGGCCGACCGGTTCGGATGTGGTGCGTGTGTGTGTGTGTGTGCTAACTTCTTGTGGTGCCCGGAGTATGCCAGCTGATAGAGTGCGGCCTGGAGCGGGTGAGGCCAGAAGCCGGCACCGGGAACGGCGGCCGCGCTGCTATTGGAACAGAGAGTAGTGTGACATTGTCATAAACCGGATACGTTCTTAAGCATTTATCGGCATGGTTGAAAATGCACACAAACTATAAACTATAAACAAACTAGAGCTGTTTGAACGTGACCAGTATCAGTGTGTTTGAACATCTGAAGATGATAATGCATTTTGTATTGATAATGTGGTCGTGACCATTCCGCATACCTACTTTTTCCCAGCTGCAACTCACGGTTCGTCGGGAGGTCATTTCATGTACAAAAGAAACGAAATATACCATTCGAAAGCTGACGGTGAGCTGATTAAAAAAATGTAGTTTTTAGCAAAATCGTTCGTTGGCCTTTTTCAAAAATTGTATTTTTGTAAAAACAACTGTCAGAGGCTGTACCGGCCTCAGCGGGGCTGGAGTGGGGGTAGCGCCCGGTGGGCAGGGTGGCAGGGTAACCTTTGACCGGTCGCGCGGCCGAACAGCTGTCGCTAGTACAGTCTCTGACAGTGAAACCCCGCTAACTTTCACGGCGCGGGCATTGAGCGAAGCTGGATTTATAACAACATGTAAATTAAAGCATGTGGTAAATCAAGCAGAACAATGAATTTTCTTCACAGGTATCTTGAATAACTTCGATAGCGATGTGGACCGTTAAACTAACAAATATGACACTCGTTTAGTAGACGAGAGCCGAACGTTCCTTCCGTGGTCGGTCGGGCGGGCCGAGAGTGCCGGGTTTGCGAGTCGATAAGGGTCATTACACGCTTCTCTGTGGCTGACTTTGGTCCATCGTGAGACTGAGCTGTGAGGTTGCGCCTTTTTGTCGGCTGTGAGAGACGCATATTATTATTTGAGAATATTTTTGGCGGCATATTGTTCTTTTGGCGTTCAGCTTTCACTAGGACCCGTTGAATAAAGAATTATAACGTTTTTACAAAAACGCAATTTTTGAAAAAGGCCATCGTACTATTTTGATAAAAAGTACATTTTTGGAATCAGCTCACCGTCAGCTCTCGAATGGTATATTTCGTTTCTTTTGTGCATGAAATGACCTTCCCGAACTGTGAACTAGTATACTGTCGCTATTTAACCCTCGCCCTGGCAGGGGGGGGGGGGTCGATGCGACCCCCCCTAAGGTTTTTCGAAGATAGCGTAAAGCGCCGCCAAATTTGGCACAGCTTATGAGGCAACCTTTTTACATATGACCTGATAATTTCAGATCCGGGTGACCTTGGGTCAGGTCACCAGGTCAGAAAAACCGGTACAAGGTCATGGTCAAATTTCAATTTTCTTTTTGCACCTGTCCAACTCACAGTTTTGGACTGATTTCCTTCAAACTTTCAGGATGTGCTAAGTTCACCGAGTTGTATAACATATAGTTCGTTTTTTTGAGGTCACTGACCTGAGGTCAGTTAGAGGTCATTACGTCGTAATGTTAAGCCTATGGGAAAATACTAAATTCGGAAAATACTGGAGATATCCGCTTCGTTCTATCACTTTTGTGCTTTGAAACCACAATACTTAACAGCAGGTCACTTGGTGCTTCTTTGTTTGGTGTACTTATCCATGGGTCAGGTCAAATGAGGTCAACTGAGGTCAAATGACGTTTTTGCCAATAACTTGGCACATAATGACGCTAGAGCTTAAAAAATGGTATCATTGTGTTGCTGGTGATCAGCCGAATCGAATGATATGCAATATGATGCAATTTGGTTAACTTGAACTTAATTCATTAATTTAAGTTTACTTAAAATTTCAGAAAAACTCTAAGTACACTTAAGCAAGTTAAAAAGTATATCATTCGACGCGCCTTGACGTACTGAATTCACTGGTGCTTTTCTTTTTACTCTATTTTAATTAGATCAAATGTTATAAGCGAGAAACTTTTGACCTGTTTTTAGCGAAATTTTTACATTTATACCCCCAAACACCCCTAAATATTGACCTAGAGCAACCAAATTTGCACAGGGGCGAGAATTCCAGGGGGCCCAACTACCTACCAGATTTGGTGTTTCTAGGTGCCATAGGAGCCAATCGCGAGGGGGGGGGTCGCATCGACCCCCCTGCCAGGCCGTGTTATGAAAAATGCCCTGCCAGGGCGAGGGTTAAAGGGACTGTCCCACCTTTGCATTAGTTCTGAGTTGAGACAGCCAAGTTGGCGGCCAGGTTCAGAAACCACTATATATCCTGGTCGCAATATCCTCAGTTTCGTGGTGTTAAAGAAATTCGTTCCCTTCATTTGAAAAGTGGGCCTTAGCTAAGGCCCTATCTCTTAACTATTAACGGCCATTTGATGACGTCATTTGCATTTTGAACGCCTGTCACGCATGTGAAGTTTCACTTGATTTACGAATAAGCTCATCAGAGACACTTGTTATTGTATGAGCCGCGTCATATTTGAGAGCAAATACCTATATTTGCTGCCAAATTTCCCCCACATTGACATGAAGTAAATCCTTCATTACGTCACAGATCCGATCTAAATGACGTCACGATGAAATATAAAAGTCGCAATATCTCAAAAAGTATACAATGAAAACGCGTAAAAACTTGCAGAATTCGTCACAATATCATGAGTAACATTTCCGAATCCTAAATGGTACTTTTTTGAAGGTGGGATAGTCCCTTTAACCCGCGCCCTGCTGGGGGGGGGGGGGTGTGTGAACACCCCCTTGTGGTTTTTCGCGAATATCTAAAAAACGGCGGCGCTGGTACACCTTATCATACATCAATTCTACACATGTTGTGAAAATTTCAGACCAAGGTCATTCAAGGTCAGGTCACCAGGTCACTTGAAGTGACCTCACCTCATAAAAGGTTTCAATGTCTGTCATAGCTACATCGAGTGACCGATCGCTTTGAAACTTTCAGCGATTGCTAAGAGCAATAGCATGTACAAAATGTATATCTCAGAATTTTGATATCGATGACCTAAGGTCAGGTCAATTTTGCGACCTCCCCATTATATAAGTCAATGGGAGAAAATGGAAATGCGCCTCTTTTGGACGAAAGACATTATAAACACTCCCAAACACCGAATTACAAGTGGTTTGGTTTAGACACACTGAATATGAAAATGGTGTCCGTGACCCTTGTTTATGCCCTGAGGTCATCTTAGGTCACGAATGGTATCTAGCAGTTTTTCGCAAATAACTTTTGATAGAGGCATGCTAGAGCGATGAAAACGCCTTAGATGTGTTCAGCTCGACGATACGGATCGACTGATATGCAACATGACCCTTTCCGGTCAGGTCATGACCTTGACCTGAGGTCAAATTTTCAAGTTGACCTTTCAAGGTCAAGTTACAGTTCATTCGATGCGTCTTGACGAGAGGAACACGATGCCGGTGAACGTAAGCTCGTACAAGGCTTGGGTCAAAAGTTATTGCAGAACAACTGTTTCAGAAAAAATCGGCTGTTTGCAGTTTTTGCCTCGTGCAGGCAAAACCGTTGACGTTAGGTCAAATCTGAGAGAATTACCCAGAAAGGGCGTTAATAGGGCTATCGAATGCGCTTTTTCGCGGCGCTGTAGCTCTATTGGTTCTCGAGTTATGCGTTAGCTTCTTGGAATTTTTCGACATTTTACCTGGAAATCGGCGAAATTTTGCCTTCAATGACCTCTGGTGACCTGACCTTTGACCTGAACAAAAAATTGACTGAAGTGATTTCGTCATTATTTTTGACGTTCTTTCGAACACCGCTTTCCGCGTATCGCTACGTGGCCCAGGAGCCGAGTTACAAGGGGGGGGGGGGGTGTTCAAACACCCCCCCCCCCAGCAGGGCGTGGAAATCCAGGACCCCCAGCCGGGCGCGGGTTCCCGCGCCCCGCTGGGCTATTCAGCCATACGCGCCCTGCTGGGGGGGGGGCAGATTCTGCCCCCCCTGTCTAACTTCCGAACCGATGGTCGTAGAAAGACGGGGAAAACGGCAATCGAAAGCTCTTAACAAGGTGGATCTTAAGAGCCAAATTTTTTTGCTTTAGTAGGTCAGAGATCAGGTCAAAGTCAGGTCAAGGGTACAAAATGCAAGTTTCTACATTATCGGCCTTGCACCGTAGTTGCCGAGGAATGGACTGAAACTGATTGTTCAAAACATGTTCTTAGGCTACCAAGACAATATTTGTTGCATACAATATCATGCAAAGGTCAAGGTCAAGGTCAGGTCAGGTCACCAAAAATGAAATATAGAAAAGGGCATGTGCGACACATGTTTTATGGGTCATTTTATCCATATAATTCAATGGGCACACTCAATAAAAGATATGGACCACATCTGGATGAATTTCAGGTCGAGGTCAGGTCAAGGTCAGGTCAAGTGAGGTCAAATTTTGAAGTTGGTTGTTAAGACCTGAAAAGGTGTCTATCTGATGCAGTTTTTCACGGCGAATCGAATGGTGCCATTTTTGTTTCCGTACGAGTTCTACAACTTCGAAAAAATTCATTTTCAAAAAAAAATTGTTTGTCGTGACGTCATAAAATTTTGAATAATTCCCACATTTTTTGAACCGATTCTTCTAAAAATTGGTATGTAGGTGCACATAGACAACTTCTCTGACATATATTCCGGTTTTTCGATACGCTCAATATTTTGCATTTTATAGGTAATTATTTTCCCAAAAAAGTCAGCTTTTTGAGAAAAACGTTGGGCCAAAATCCAAAATCTTCAAAAAACCGAGATAGCCATTTGATAGACAAAGTAGAATTAGGTATAACCGTTTGTGTTACGTCTTGATTCCTTTACAAATGAAGATGTTAGCGGCGTTTGAAATTTTACCGTTTTTGAGGCGAAAATGGCGGACATGACGTCACTTTAACGTCATTTTCTCAAAACTTTTCCGATGGATTTCGCTCAAATTTTCAGGAAACGTGTTAAATTGATGTATGATAAGTAGGTCCTGAAAGTTTGGCGTCGCTAGCATAACGCGTTTAGAAGTTATTGGCGAAAAAAGGGAGGGGGCAGATTCTGCCCCCTCCCAGCGGGGCGCGGGTTAACCCTCGCCGAACCTGTTGATTTTCTACATACGCGCCGGCCGAGGGGGGGGGGGTACGACCCCCCTCGCCATTTCAACCCTGGTGGAGCTAGCACGTCGCGGAAAAAACGAGTGTGTGCGCCGTTACGAGACGCAGAGATTGATACCCGATTTTAAGGTCCTAGGTCAACCGGTGACCTCTGAGGTCAGGTCAAGTGCCCCAAAGTACGGTTCCGTTTTTGGTGAATAACTTCGCAAAACACGGCCGCAGAGCCGCGATTTTGGCAGCATCGTGTTCAGCTTGCTCAGGCGCGTCGAACGATATACTTTTTGTTTGGGTTGAGTCACCTTAGGGTGTTGACCTCAGGTCACGGTCAGGTCAGCGCCCCAGGTCACAAAATTGGTCGAAGTAGGTCATGTCGCAAATCATTCGATTCGGCAGGCCTTCCTGAGTCCATTGGTGGCTTTCCCGACTCGCTAGCTCAATTTGATCGGAAGTTATTGACGAAAAACTAGTATGACCCTAATGACGTCATAAATGACGTCACGCAAGGTCAACATTGCAAAAGTGACGCATCTAACCCTGCAATGGGTGCATCAAATCACGATTCTGTGTGCTTGAGATAGTTGAAGATCGTTCCCGGCGCCAGAATAGCAGCTTTCATTTTTCCCCATTGACTTATAATGGTCACGAAAATGACCTGACCTCATATGACCTTTAGGAAAAATCCGAGATATACAAGCTGTGAGACTCGTAATGGATACTAGATCCTGCAAGTTTCATTTCCCTGTGAAAGCTCCTCTGGCAGTGATGGCGTTGCGAAGTTGCGACATCTGAAGACCGTGCAGAGGTTCACTTATGACGTCATAGGTCAGTGACCTGACCTGAACCGAAAATACGGTTGGTGTCAAAAGATCCGGCTTGAATCAAAGGTCAGGTATGCCAAGTTTTAGCTCTCTATCGCCAGTGTGTTCGGAGCTATCGCGTAAAAAACCCTGGGGGGGGGGGGTGGCACCCGCCCCCCTCGGCCGGTGAGGGTTAAATTGGTCAATGGTACCTATCAATACGTTTCCATGACATGTCTAAATCGATTGAGCGAAATTTAACGTGCGTTTTTCTCGGAAACTATTTACCTTATGTAAAAAATGAGCGTACTTGTATATGGTTTCAGCTCGCACCTAATTACGGAACGAGCGAAGCGAGCGTAGTCTTTCCTTAGATTAACGGAAATTTCTGAGTATGAGCGGCCGGCCGGCCGTGCGGACGCTTTTGCGAAGCTTATATCTCAGCAACCACTTGACCGATTTACATGCGGTAAATTTTGTAGGGTAGCTTCATTCCTTCTACCAAGTATTGGACTATTCCCGATGCATGTGGGTGACCCCTTATGCACGTGCCACGTGCAAAACGAAGAGGTGTCAGTTTTGTAATTGTTGCAATATCTCGGTAACTACTTGGCCGATTGCGCTGAAAGTTGGCATGTAGGTAGGCACCCTCTAGGCACTGCATATCCATGTGCCAGAGTTGGGGTGCTGCTGCACGTGCGCACGTGCAGGGGTCGTTTCCAGATCTCGAGAACGGCTGGACCGATGGCGCTCAAATTTGGTACACGGTTAGGGACCAGTTAGTAGGGTGCAGTGCACAAGTCAGTTGGGACCCATTCTGCACGTGCGCACGTGCAGGGTGCCGCTTCCAGATCTCGAGAACGGCTGGGCCGATTGTGCTCAAATTTGGCACATCGCTAGAGACCGGTTAGTAGGGTGCCGTGCACAA
Organism: Amphibalanus amphitrite; assembly: GCF_019059575.1. Lineage (NCBI taxonomy): Eukaryota > Metazoa > Arthropoda > Thecostraca > Balanomorpha > Balanidae > Amphibalanus > Amphibalanus amphitrite. The sequence goes on from NW_024881786.1 coordinate 562,601, forward strand.
GTCAGTTGGAGGTACCCCCTCGAAATTTCGCACGTGCAAGGCTCACCCTCTCGCTCGCTCCGTTAGTCGCCCCAAAAGGCGCTATACTGGTCCTATATTTACATTTTTACGGAGCGAGCGAAGCGAGCGGAGTCTTTCCTTAGATTAACGGAAATTTCTGAGTATGAGCGGCCGGCCGGCCGTGCGGACGCTTTTGCGAGGCTTATATCTCAGCAACCACTTGACCGATTTACACGCGGTAATTTTTGTAGGGTAGCTTCATTCCTTCTACCAAGTATTGGACTATTCCCGATGCATGTGGGTGACCCCTTATGCACGTGCCACGTGCAAAACGAAGAGGTGTCAGTTTCGTAATTGTTGCAATATCTCGGTAACTACTTGGCCGATTGCGCTGAAAGTTGGCATGTAGGTAGGCACATACTAGCACTGCATATCCATGTGCCAGACTTGGGGTGCTGCTGCACGTGCGCACGTGCAGGGGTCGTTTCCAGATCTCGAGAACGGCTGGACCGATTGTGCTGAGATTTGGTACATGGTTAGAGACCGGTTAGTAGGGTGCAGTGCAAAAGTCAGTTGGGACCCATTTTGAACGTGCGTACGTGCAGGGTGCCGCTTCCAGATCTCGAGAACGGCTGGGACGATTGTGCTCAAATTTGGCACATCGCTAGAGATCGGTTAGTAGGGTGCCGTGCACAGGTCAGTTGGAGGTACCGGGCGGTGGTTAGGGGGCACCCCCGGGAAAGATGATTTTCCGGGGGTGCGGGCGGGGCTCGCGGCCCGTCTGGAGCGCCGGGGAGGTATCCACCAGATCTCCCCGGCCCGGGGAGGTATCCCACAGCTCTCCCCGGGGCCGGGACGGCATATGCCATGGAATGGCACCGTCCCGGTCTGGCCAGACGGGCCGCCATACAAAGTTAGGGGGGAGGCCGCACTCCGCAGGCTGGCGGAGCGCGTGTGGTCCAGCTGTAGTGGTCGGAAGGTCTGTCGGGGCGGCGGGGTTGCGCGTGGGACCTGGTGTGTGTGTGTGTGTGTTTATTTCGGTGATGCTCTGTTTCGTTTTGTTTTGTTGAAGAGGTGCCTCGTAATAAGTTTATGCTTTTGCACCAATTCAACTTTATTTCTGTCCATTGTCCATGCCCATAATCATAAATAAACGACAAACAAACAAACAAACCCCTCGAAATTTCGCACGTGCAAGGGTCACCCTCTCGCTCGCTCCGTTAGTCGCCCCAAAAGGCGTTATACTGGTAAATTATGTATAAATGCTATGATTACGGAGCGAGCGAAGCGAGCGGAGTCTTTCCTTAGATTAACGGAAATTTCTGAGTATGAGCGGCGCGGCAGTGCGGACGCTTTTGCGAGGCTTATATCTCAGCAACCACTTGACCGATTTACACGCGGTAATTTTTGTAGGGTAGCTTCATTCCTTCTACCAAGTATTTGACTATTCCCGATGCATGTGGGTGACCCCTTATGCACGTGCCACGTGCAAAACGAAGAGGTGTCAGTTTTGTAATTGTTGCACTATCTCGGTAACTACTGGGCCGATTGCGCTGAAAGTTGGCATGTAGGTAGGCACCCACTAGGCACTGCATATCCATGTGCCAGACTTGGGGTGCTGCTGCACGTGCGCACGTGCAGGGGTCGTTTCCAGATCTCGAGAACGGCTGGACCGATGGCGCTCAAATTTGGCACATCGCTAGAGACCGGTTAGTAGGGTGCCGTGCACAAGTCAGTTGGAGGTACCCGCTCGAAATTTCGCACGTGCAAGGCTCACCCTCTCGCTCGCTCCGTTAGTCGCCCCAAAAGGCGTTTTACTGGTTGAGGAAATCCATTTTGCAAAATCGGCTTAGCTTGTGCCATGGAAACGTAGCCTATGTCATAATGGTGCTACTTTTTGTCCTATGCAAGGAGCAGATAATTCGTCTTGAGAGCCACGATGTCGTTTTATGGGTAGGTAGGTACGGTGGTGAATGGACCGTTTCACGGTATGAAGCCACAATAAGGTAATCGGGGCATTCGAGAAAGGTCACGGCGATAGCGGGTCCAGTAACCCTAGCAGCGTCACAGTTGCCTAATGTGCTGGGTGCCCGGGGCTGCCCTCTTTTGGCCAATAACAAAACGAGGGATTCATAGGTGTATGGGCCAACATGACATCATCTGTTTGAAAATGCATTATTCCGTAACTTACCGGAGCGTTAATCCGATATGAAACCAATCGACGGTTATGGTTTTTTGAATGGACCAATAACACTGTTTTGTTTTTAAGGCTCGATGACTTTATACAATTGGCTTCTGAGGCAGTATGACATGGGGTGTTGCCGGTTTCATGCGCATATCTGGTTGCACCTCTTCAATGTCTACTTTGTTTATCTCCTTGTGATAGGTAGGTATTGATGTACGTTCAAACACGTTCAGCTATGCGCTGTTAGTAGCCCTGTTTTATTGTGGTGCACAGGCGCCGCCCGGGCAGTCGGGGGTGCACCCTCGGCTCCGACGGCAGGCTCCCACCTTGAGTCGGCGCTCCTCCCAGTGTTTGCGCTGGGAGAGCAGCGTGCGCCGGCGCGCGCAGCTCCTCCGTAGCGACACCAGCAGCACCAGGTTCCCGACGCCGAGGAACAGCGCCGCACCCAGGCCCAGCACCGCGAACCGCACCCAGTTGTGCACCTGGTAGTACCTGCGGAGGCGGCCCGCCGCCCGGTCAGCGGATCGGTCAGCGGATCGGTCAGCGGCTCCCGGCGGGTCAGCGGATCGGTCAGCGGCCCCCGGCGGGTCATCGGATCGGTCAGCGGCTCCCGGCGGGTCAGCGGATCGGTCAGCGGCTCCCGGCGGGTCAGCGGATCGGTCAGCGGCCCCCGGCGGGTCAGCGGATCGGTCAGCAGTCAGCAACTCTCGACGGGTCATGCGTGATAGCGGCGGAGGCAGGCATACTCTTAATTAAAGACATAAAAGTATTAAAGAGAGAAAATATATGAAAAATTGACCTCTCCTCGACTTTTAACCCTCGCCGGCCGAAGGGGGGGGGGGCGGGTGCCGCCCCCCATAGGGTTTTTTTCGCGATAGCTCCAAACACGCTGGGGATAGAGAGCTGAAACTTGGCATACCTGACCTTTGATTCAAGCCGGATCTTTTGACACCAATCGAATTTTGGGTCAGGTCAGGTCACTGACCTATGACGTCATAAGTGAACCTCTGCACGGTCTTCAGATGTCGCAACTTCGCAACGCCCTCACTGCCAGAGGAGATGTCACAGGGAAATGAAACTTGCAGGATCTAGTATCCATTATGAGTCTCACAACTTGTATATCTCGGATTTTTCCTAAAGGTCATATGAGGTCAGGTCATCTTCGTGACCTCACCATTATAAGTCAATGGGAAAAATGAAAACTGCTATTCTGGCGCCGGGAACGATCTCCAACTATCTCAAGCACACAGAATCGTGATTTGATGCACTCCTTGGAAGGTTAGATGTGTCACTTCTGCAATGTTGACCTTGCGTGACGTCATTTATGACGTCATCAAGGTCATATTGGTTTTTCGTCAATAACTCTTGATCAAATTGAGCTAGCGAGTCGGGAAAGCCACCAATGGACTCAGGAAGACCTGCCGAATCGAATGATATGCGACATGACCTCTTTCGACCTTCTTCGTGACCTGGGGGTGCTGACCTGACCTTGACCTGAGGTCAACACCCCAAGTTGACCTGACCCGGACAAAAAGTATATCATTCGACGCGCCTGAGCGAGGCGAACACGATGCTGCCAAAATCGCGGCTCTGCGGCCGTTTTTTGCGAAGTTATTCACCAAAAACTGAACCGTACCTTGGGGCACTTGACCTGACCTCAGAGGTCACCGGTTGACCTAGGACCTTAAAATCGGGTATCAATCTTTGCGTCTCGTAACGGCGCACACGCTCGTTTTTTTCCGCGACGCGCTAGCTCCACCAGGGGCGAAACGGCGAGGGGGGGGGGGGGTCGTACCCGCTCCCTCCTAGGCCGGCGCGAATGTAGGAAACAAATAGGTCCGGCGAGGGTTAAATTAATTGAATAGCCAAATATTACTGTATTGATATTTCGACCAACAGGCCTTCTTCAGAATAAGACAGTGTACACAAGTGTACGAGAATACAATAAATTGATTATATATTATTTATCTATATAATTTAAATTATATAAATTATGTTTATAATTTATTATATATTTATTATATTAGAATACAATAAATAAATACAATAAATTTATTATATATTATTTATATATACAATTTATATATATATATATATATATATATTATATAAATTACATATAGAATTTATTATATATTTATTATATTAGAATACAATAAATTTATTGTATTCTCGTACACTTGTGTACACTGTCTTATTCTGAAGAAGGGCTGTTGGTCGAAATATCAATACAGTAATATTTGGCTATTCAATTAATTTAAATGTCGAGGAGAGGTCAATTTTTCATATATTTTCTCTCTTTAATATTCATAATGTTCCTCTCAAGAGCGCTCCAAAGAATAAGTTCTGCATAAAAGTATTTGTAAAAAGTATACAGGCATAAAAGTGTTTGACATTTCACGAAGTTATTGTTGACATACGCCAGGCCTCAAACCAATTGGGACTACATAGTTAGATCGGCACCGTGTTTGCGCTGGCGGCTGGTGGGTGCGCCCTCCCGGGGTATAGGTACTGAGAGCGTGCCCTCGCACCTGCTGAAGTAGAAGGCTGTGGGCCGGATGCCGTCGTCGGCGTCCACCGTGAACGGCAGGAAGTAGGGGATGTTGAAGGCGATGCTGACCGCGACGATGACGCGACAGACGCGCCAGGCCACGGGCCGGGTGCAGTACCAGCGCGCCAGCCGGCTCCGGCTGCAACACAGCGCAGCGCAGGCGGTCCTCAACACAACGCACCTAGTCAGCTACTGCTGCAACACAACACATCACACACATGGGGCTGCTGCTGCAACACAACACATCACACACAGGGGGCTGTTGCTGCAACACAACACATCACACACATGGGGCTGCTGCTGCAACACAACACAGCATGCACTGGGCTGCTGCTGCAACACAACACAACATGCACTGGGCTGCTGCTGCAACACAACACATCACACACTGTGGGCTGCTGCTGCAACGCAGCATAAGCAGCCTGTATCACCAGTCTACCACCTGTGTCACCAGTTTGTGCCACCAGCCTGTCGTCTGTGTCACCAGTTTGTGTCACCAGTATATCCTCCGTGCCACCAGTTTGTGTCACCAGCCAGCCGTCCGTTCCACCAGTCTGTGTCACCAGCCTGTCGTCTGTGGTACCAGTCTGTGTCACCAGCCTGTCGTCTGTGGTACCAGTCTGTGTCACCAGCCTGTCGTCTGTGGTACCAGTCTATCCTCTGTGTCACCAGCCTGTCGTCTGTGGTACCAGTCTGTGTCACCAGCCTGTCGTCTGTGGTACCAGTCTGGGTCACCAGCCTGTCGTCTGTGGTACCAGTCTGTGTCACCAGGCTGTCGTCTGTGGTACCAGTATGTGCCACCAGCGTCCGTCTGTGTCAGCAGTCTGTATCACCAGTCTGTCGCCAGACCCACCAGTCTCTACGGGCGCAGTGTGTCCCGTCCTGCCGGTTCGCTGGGAACGGCGCCAGCTCGACCTCCCTGCTCTGTTTACCTCTGTTCGACTCGGCTCTGTAACACAGCCAGCTCCGTTTGGGCCCGCCAGCAGCGGCCGGACTTAAATGACGTCACCGAGACATTAACAGCTCAGCCAAAGGACACAGCCCACGATCCGATAAACACGCAGACCCAGTTAGTGACGCCGTCCAACTATTGTCACCCAGTGTTTTGGCAGAACGATGTTGTCTGGCTCCCGGTCCCCGGACTGTCAAAAGTAAGGGTTATAGGTACCTAATGGTTCCAGCAATTCATGGTTCCTTCTTTTAAAGGTAGTGTGCCACCTTTGAAAGATTTCCCATTTTATTTTTCCTAGGATAAGAAGCTTCTGTTTTTACCTAATATCGCAAAGAAAATCAAAAATGGGCCTGGAATAGTGCCTTTTTCGCCTAAAAGTTTATCGGTTTTTCGATATGTATAACAACTGTAGTGGGCTGACCTGCAAACAGGCGTCGGCAACAATCGCGAATGCGGCGCACATGTGACAATAAGCAAAGGTCATTATAGAGTTACGACGTACGGGAATGAGTTATCAGCTGTCTAATCGTAGACAACACAATGTCGAGCCTTGAACTGTAAGCCTGTATTGGTATTGTTTCTTTTATTTGGCTGTCGAACATTATTTATGGTTTGAAATATGATTTTATGTAAAATAATTGATATGAAAAAGCCGTCTCTTAAGTTATGACCCCATTTCACCACACGCAAGTGGCAGAAATGACAATGATCAGCTGACGCATTTTTCTTGGCCGAAGTCAGAGCGCGCGGCCCGACGCACCACCACCGCACCACAAAGTATGAGCAGAAGCCGCGCCCAAAGCCAGGGCCCCGGTAACGTGAGGTAGCCGAGTCGGGGCAGCGTGCGCTGACCCAAGCCGGGGCCGCAGCTTTGGGCGCGGTCTACCGCATCCCCGCGGGCAGCCCCGGGCTATCACATGACACCGGGAGGACGCGCGGCCCCGGCTTGGGTCAGCGCACGCTGCCCCGACTCGGCTACCTCACGTTACGGGGGCCCTGGCTTTGGGCGCGGTCTACCGCACCACCTAACAGGCGTGTTCGAAACCGCAGGAGATGATGATGAACGGGTTTATCGAAACTTGATTGGATGAGCATATCGGTAATAGCGATTTCAGTGTGTGCATTTATTGTTCATAGTGGTGTGAAATGTGGTTGGGGTACGACCGACAACCCGTCGGGGCGAATTTCGCACTGGGGTACTCAAAATTTGAAGAATTTAAGACGTTTCCATGAGTTTTGAAGGTATGGATAAGTTCTTAAAATCCGGTTCTCCTTATCTGGGCCATTAACTCCATACGGTCCAGGAAAGCTGGCACACTACCTTTAACTGCGCGATCCAAACGACCTGTTCTGATTTCAGTTAAACCACTCGACTGCCGATATTATGAGGAAGTTGAGTGTCCGCAGCCGTTAATGAAAAGAAAAGAGAATCATGTCGAATCCTAGCAGCTTTTTCATTTTCCAACACTAAACCTGCAAACCACTGCAAATGGCATCTCGTTAGAGCTATATACCAAGGGTGTCGATTTGTGAAAATGGTTGGGGGTGCCCAGAGCAGGGGCGCGGGAACTACTTTCAGATAAAGATCAACCTAGGGTACCCCCAAATCTAGTTTTCTCACCGGTTTTAGGCCACTTATTTTTCATCCCTTGGCTTTTTCAACAAAAAAGAAAACATTTGCAAAAAAAAGTGTGGTATTCCGTCTAAAAGCGTAGGGGCACCACCCCCACGGCCCCAGAGTTGGGGGGGGGGGAAGCTGCCCCCACTGCCCCCCCCCGGCACGGGCGTAGGAACGTCATGAAAAGTGGGTGGGCCACCCTGTCAAGGGGCCTCCTTTTCCAGGGGGCCTCCTATTTTCAGGGGCCTCCAACTTTTGCCTCGTCCTGCTGGCTGCTTTCAAGTATGACCTCCAAATCTAGCTTCTGAGATCGGGCAGATGTACCCAGGGGCGTAACCGCTTAAGCGAACAGTGTGGAAAGTCCGCGCCATTTTTAAAACTTATTCCCCCTCCGATTTTTTTAGAATCTATTTGCCGCAAACGGCGCATGACCCCTGAAAACCCTTACGCAAATGTCTTCCTCGTTTCTCAGGTGCCCCCATTAGCTTCATAGGCGCCCTCTTTGGCATATAAGCGCCCTATGTATAGTCATCAGAGACATCCCTATGTCCCACAGTCGCCCCGTTGTCGCATACAATGTGCGCTTATCATAGGCGTCTCTCTTTTATGGACACTTGAAGGCGCCTCTCTTTGCCATGCCGGCGCCCCTGTTTCTTATGAATGCACCCCCATGGCATTGATCAATTGCAGTCGCAGACCTCCATTGCATGTGGACGCCCATATATGTTGGCCTCAGAGGCACCCCTCTTTCGCATTGAGGCGCCCCTATGGGCTTCATAGGCGCCCCTCTATTGCACGTAGGTGCCCTACTGTCTCAGAACCGCTCCCATTTGGCATGCAGACGCCCATCTTTCGTACGGAGGGGCCGCTGTGGTTCTTAGAGACGGCATGTTGCTCCCAGACGCAGATGGGGCTCTCGGAGTCGATAGTGTGGGACCTTCAGTCGCTGATGGGTGCCCGCCAGATGTGGACCCTCGGAGACGCCGGTATAGGGCCCTCAGAGATGCCGGTATGTGGCCCTTAGAGACACCGGTGTGGAACCCTCAGATACTTCAGTGTGAAGCCCTTACAATTGCTGGTGTGGAGCTATGAATGCGCTGGCTTAAATCCCTCAGAGGCCGGTACATGGACATTAGAGCTCAGTGAGAGCTTGTGTGGTGCCTTCAGTGGCCTTGTGGAGCCGTTAGACATCAACATGGTGCTCTCAGGAGCCGGTGAGTCCTCAGAGTCACCGGTGTGTGGCCTTCAGAGCTCCGAGATACTGGTGTGGGACCCTCAGAGGTGTCGGTGTGGGTCCTTCAGATATACCTATAGAGCCTTGAGATACACAGGTGTGGTGGCCCACAGAGGCGCCGGTGTGGGGCCCCCAGAGCCACCGATATAGGGCCCTAAGAGACACTAGTATGACCCTCAAAGGCGCCGCTGTGTGGCGCCCATTAACACTGGTGTGGAGCCATCACAGGCGGGTGGAGCCGTTGGAGGCCGGAAAGGGCCCTTTAGATGCCTACAAGGAGCCTTCAGAAGCCGGCGTGGCACCCTTATGGGGATAAGCGTGTCTACTTAGGAGCCCTTGAGGTGCTCTCATGAGCTCTGTGGGGCCCTACCGAGCCGAAATATGGTCACGGCCAGTTGCCGCCGCATGGCTCTTCGGACTATCATTCTCAGGGGCCTCATCTGCCTAGTTTGAATAGAAGGGCCTCTCAGACAATCAGTATCATGGGCCTCCTCTGGCTAGTATAAATAGAAGGGCCTGTTAGACCATCAGTCCTAGGGGCCTCTTCTGGTTAGTATAAATAGAAGAGCCTTAGACTATAAAACAACGGAAAAAGAGCCAGCGGCAATACCTATCATGCCATCGTATGCAATCCTAAGCAATAATCATGCAGTCGTATATCACACCAATGACTTACTCTTTTGGTAAAAAACCTTCTGATGTCCATGCTTCTTAAGTTCTTTCTCACCAGAGGCAGAATCCCAGATTAAGCCATGATCTGTCGCCTTTCGGACCAAAAGACTGCCCCGCCCAAGCCCCGCCACTCAAAACAAACTCAAGGACGTCCGGAACCGAAAACTCTCCCCGCGTTCGATGTCTCTCTGACGACGAAGATTCTACGCCGTCCGGCAAATCACGTTCCACAACCGCAGCCGAGCCCCCGCTGACCTTGAACGGGATTGGCCGGACGACATAGAATCTTCGTCGTCCGAGAGACATCGAACGCGGGGTCTATTATGTTGGAGGGTCCGAGTTTGTCAACGTCTCCATGGAAACCCAATTTGACACGTGTGCTTTCAGCACGCTACTACCGGCCGTGAAACACCGCCCCATTGACGCGGTACGAATGCGACGATGGCTACCAAATGCTGCTGTCTTGACTCTGGTATAAACAAAGCAAAAAAAAAAAAATCGCGTAATTTTTTTACAACGCATTCTTTACATGTACGGTAGGTAATTAAAAAATAATAATAATGCGCTCAAAGAACCGTGATAGTGATGCCAGTACCAACTTTGGTTGGGGGTGCCCAGAGCACCTTGGGGGGTGCCCAACTCAGCATTGGGGGTGCCCGGGCACCCCCAAAAGTATACAAATCGACACCTATGCTATATACGATCTGTATGGTAAGGGCTTCTGAAACGGTCTTAGAATGTGTCCACTGCAGCTTGCCGCCTAGAATAGGTGCATCGAGAAAAAACGAGGGATGCTTTTCGACAACAGCTAATAGCCAGTGCGTAATGCATCCTGATTAATTGTGTGATAAGTTTAAATTGGGCCAGAGTATCATTCAGCACCTTTTTATTCAAGTAGCGCCTTTTCTTACAGCCGATGATGGCCAGTAAAGATGAAATAAGACGTGAGGTCAATCACGTAGCCAGGATTTTGCTCAGGGAGGGGCATTGCAGGTCGCGGCTTAGTGTCGTACCGCCTCCAAACAGGAAAACTCCTCGGATTTGGCCCACTATTTTAGGGTGTGGTGTAGCTGTGTATATTTATTTTTGTTTTTTACTAAATTTGGTTAGGTTAGGGTTTAGGGGGGGGGGCATGACCTCCGTGCCCCCCCTTGGCTACGTCACTGGTAACAGTTTATTTTGGGCGCCAATGACCTCGTACCTAGTCAACACATCCGTTAACACCAAATGAAAATCCTACATCTTGTATGTTTGAAATTTGGGGGTAGGGTAGGATTGGGCCTGAAGTCGTCGGCCGAAAGGCTTGTAGAGGTTACAGAATGTCGTGTTTGATCACAATAGTCCAATGTTCTGCAGCTCATGTTCAGATTCAGACTCAGGAGCCCTAGCAGTTAGCCTGTAAAATTCTCATCCTGATCCGGAAAAGTACCTACTTATGGTAAGTTCCGGCCTACTCATGGCCGAAATGGCGGCTTTGAATTTATTATGAACAAAAGTACGCCGATGTAGTAATTTACGTTCCCAGAAGTGCGCCCACCTGGACTGTGATTTACCTGATGGTGACGAGTCTCTCGACGGTGACCATGACGACGGTGGCGACGGAGGCGGTGGTGGAGACGGCGCCGCAGCCGAGGTGCAGGTACACGTCAAACAGCTGCCACCACACGCTGTCGGCCGCCACGCCCTTGGCGATGCCGCTGAACAGGACCAGCAGGCAGGTGACCAGATCCGCCAGCGACAGGACTGAAACGGATCAGCCACTGAGAGACACGACTGAAACGCGTCAGCCACTGAGAGACACGACTGAAACGCGTCAGCCACTGAGAGACAGGACTGAAACGCGTCAGCCACTGAGAGACAGGACTGAAACGCGTCCAACTACCGAGACTGAAACACGCCCAACCACTGAACAACACCAGCAGGATTGAAACACGTCCATCTAGTGGACAACAGAGACAGGACTGAAACACGTCCATCTAGTGGACAACAGAGACAGGACTGAAACACGTCCAGTGAACAAAACAGCAAGGTCCTAGGACTGAAACGCGTCCAACTACCGTACAGCAGAGACAGAACTGAAACACACTTATCACTGAGTGACAACAGCAGGTCCATAGGACTGAAACACGTCCGACCAGTGCAGTGGCCGTCGGAGACAAGACGTCCACACGTTCATTCCACTGTGGAGTCCACTCTCGGGTAAAGGAGGCGCACACAGGTAACGTAGACGTGGGCTGAGTATCGCAGGGACTCAGGTGAAGTAGACGTGGGCTCACAGGTGAAGTAGACGCGGACTGAGTGTCGCGGGGACTCACAGGTGAAGTAGAGGTGGACTGAGTGTCGCGGGGACTCACAGGTGAAGTAGACAAGTAGACGCAGACTGAGTGTCGCGGGGACTCACAGGTGAAGTAGACGCGGACTAAGTGTCGCAGGGGGGGGGGGGGGGGCTCACAGGTGAAGTATGTAGACGCGGACTGAGTGTCGCGGGGACTCACAGGTGAAGTAGACGCGGACTGAGTGTCGCGGGGACTCACAGGCTAAGTAGACGCGGACTGAGTGTCGCGGGGACTCACAGGTGAAGTAGACGCGGACTGAGTGTCGCGGGGACTCACAGGTGAAGTAGACGCGGACTGAGTGTCGCGGGGACTCACAGGTGAAGTAGACGCGGACTGAGTGTCGCGGGGACTCACAGGTGAAGTAGACGTAGATGGAGTGGCGCAGGTGGCGCCGGCCGTGGGTCAGCACCAGTAGGTTGAGCGCGTTGCCGACCACGCCCAGTGCCGAGATGATGGGGATGAGCACGCTGTAGCCGAACAGGTAGGCGGTGGCCGCCGGCCGGTGCTCGGGCTCGGCCAGCGGCGCCGGGCCCGGCCCCCTGTCCGCGGCCGACATGGCCAGCGCCGGCCGCCGGCCCCGGGTCTGACGGCACGGACACGGCACGCGCCGGCGGTCAGTCGGGGCTATCAGTCGGGGACGGGCCGGCCGTCAGTCGGCACGGTTCGTCGGAAGGTCATCTCAGGCTCAAAAGAAACGGTATATACCATTCGAAAGCTGACGGTGAGCTGAATCCAAAAATGTAATTTTTATCAAAATCGATCGATGGCCTTTTTTGAAAATTGCGTTTTTGTAAAAACTTTATATTTTTTTATTCAACGGGCTGTCCCGGACATTCTTGAAAACATAAACATGTTTTTTCGAGTTCCAGTGAATGCTGAACGCCAAAAGAACGATATTTAGCGAAGCAATATTTCCTAACATTAATATGCGTCTCCCACAGCCGACAATAAGGCGCAATCACACAGCTTAGTGTCACGATGGACCAAAGTCGGCCACACAGAAGCGTGAAATGACCCTTATCCTCTCGCAGACCCGGCGCTCTCGGCCCGCCTGACCAGCCACGGAAAGAACGTTCGGCTCTCGTTCTACTAAATAAATGTCATATTTGTCAGTTTAACTGTCCACATCGCTATTAAAGTTATTCAGGATACCTGTGAAGAAAATTCATTGTTCTTCTTGATTTACAACATGCTTTAATTTACATTTTTCTTATACATGTTTTGTTCCATCCAGCTGCGCTCAGTGCCCGCGCAGGGGAAGTGAGCGGGGTATCACTGTCAGAGGCTGTACTGGTGACAGCTGCTCGGCCGTGCGACCGGTCAAAGGTTACCCTGCCCACCCGGGCGCTGCATATTTACGTCTGGACAACGAGTTGCGTTGGAGAGGCCGGAAATAGTGGCGATTTCAGGACCGCAAGAATGGACCGTCATTGGAATGATTCTTTTTTAAACCGTGCACTGTTTTCGGCCGGAATTTAATAGTTACTACAAAATATTTTGTAATTACGTTTCCACCAAGAATGAATGCCATCAGGGCTAAATTTTTTCTACTTCTGCATTTTGTCAAAAAGCATATAGTGCTGTTATATTGCAGTTTTAGCGCGTTTGTTACAAAATATGAAGCGAATAAGCGTCAGTGTAATTCATCAGTGCCAGAAGTTAACTTGAGGGGAAGCTATGCTAATTGCTCTTGTCCATCCACTAGAAGTTATTAAATATTTTGCTTTGTGTATTCCAAAAGGAAAGGGAACTATTTTATTTGTGCCTTCATGTCAGAATTGAAGGTGGATCATTAAGTTTTCAAGGCAGTTTACAAACAAGCATTTGGTCTTTCTCGTATATAAGCAGTGGCTAAGAAGAAAAGGTTGATCAATCCTGAAGTTCAGTCATCGTACCTCAACTTCGCAGCAAGATCCCCAAGGACAGAGGATACCTATATTGTATACCTGTCCTGTAAATCAAAGCATTTTTGTGCCTGCAAAGGCTTAAGTTCTTTGTGGTGTGTTCGGAGTGAGACTATATGGCCGTTTTTGTTGTATGTTTATGTGGAGCTTGAATATAACTGTGACCCTGTGCTTGTTTGTATACTTATTATGGTCAAACAGGGAACAGCGCATTCACATAACATACTCACCTAGCACCTAACTCATAGCTGTACCCTGCAGGATCTGTCCTTGTTCATGTCTCGAGCATTAACATAAACAACCAACCAACCATAAACAACGGCATAAACAACCAGGTAACAGTGCCGACTTTCCACCGAGGCGACACTCACTCTGTGCTCGATGTTGTGCTGATATCGAATGAACTGTGTGGAGAGGATGTGACATCATCATGCATTGTTCAGCCCAGTGATATCTCATCTCACCACTCGCGAGTGACTGTACGGACCTCTATCCAGCGCACTAAATCTCGGCCCGTATATCGCACTGGCCGTAACTGGCGCGCTATGAACATGTCCGATCTCATCACTGATGTGCGTAACACAGACTGGCATGTGACCGTGCGGCGTGACGACACGTGTGAACGTCAATGGGAGTGTTTCAGTGACCAGGTGAACCGCATCTTAGATATGCATGCCCCCATCCGACGTTTCCGTGTACATAACCCCTCGCCACCGCCCGTCAGTGACGACACGTTAGAGTTAATGGCCCTGCGTAGAGAAGCGAGGCGAGACGGGAACATGGAAGCGTACAGGCGACTCAACATTGCTGTCAAAAGGGCCATTAGAAGGGACAGACGCGATGACATCTCACAGCGCGTAAGAGGCTCCCCTCCATCGCAGCTGTACCGCCAATTACAGCCGGTGATTGCCCCAAGGCGCGGACCACCGACGCAGCCTGTCAACCTCACACCCGATCAATTGAATGCCTACTTTACATCCATTGGCACAGAAACCAGGGACAAGGTCATGAGTGACTACACACAATCAGGGAGACAACCACTAAACACACGTCTCCCTCGAGTCAACACCGGCAAATTAAACCTTATGCCTGTGACACTCGACCAGCTGCGACGAGTGCTTTTCTCTCTTCCAAACAAATCAGCAGCCACTGACGATGACATACCGATAGCTATATTGAAGCAAACATTTAGTACTATAGGTAGAACACTTCTCAGAATTATAAATAAAAGCATAGTCTCAGAAACCGTGCCCGAATCCTGGAAAAGGGCAGTAGTATTACCTCTCCATAAACGAGACGACCCCGCTGTCGTTTCGAACTTCAGACCCATCACACTCACGCCGACCATATGTAAGCTTGTCGAGAAGCTTGTTCACGAGCAACTTGTCTCATACTTAAACGCTGAAGGCCTCATAAACTCTGACCAGCATGGATTTTTAGCTAAACACTCAACCTGTACGGCGCTTTTAACAGTAACAGATGCGATTTTACGAGGCATGGATCAATCAGAGGTGACGATTTTAACATTGCTAGACCTGAGCCGCTGTTTCGATGTGATTGACCATGCCAACCTTTTGACAAAGCTACAACAACATCAGGTATCACCCGGCTGGTTCAAAAGCTACCTGGGAGGTCACACGCAGCGCGTAAGGGTTGGCGCTACACTGTCGGCGCCTCTGAACATTTCCATCGGCACTTTCCAGGGGACGTGCCTTGGAGCGCTACTGTTCAACATCGCGTCCAACGACATTGCATGTCATGTCCCAACCGAGCTCAATGGTTTCCGTATAACATTTGTTAGATATGCTGACGACACTCAGATCGCAATCACAGGTCCCCGTGCTAGGATTTTAGATATGAAAACCTCTCTAGAAAGTGTCTTAAATGTTTTACAAACATGGTTTATGCAAAATGGAATGCTTGTAAACGCGAGTAAAACTGAGATTCTTTTATGCGGGGATAGGCGCCAACTCAAAGCAATTAGCGTGATTCCCACAATTCGTTTCATGAACCAGGAGCTTCAATTTTCATCCAGCGTTAAGAACCTCGGCGTAATCATGGATCAGACTCTGTCCTGGGAGCTGCATGTGACTCATGTTACCAGCCGATGTATAGGTATACTCATTGCTCTTTCACATGCTAAACATATCTTACCACCTGATGTCTTACCTCGCCTGATCGACGCGCTCGTGTTTTCACATATCCGCTATTGTGTACAAGTTTATGGCAGTGCTAACCTGACTGTGATTGCGAAAGTACAAAAAGTGTTTAATCTCGCCGCTAGAGTGCTGTCAGGCCGCCGCAAATACGATCACATATCTGATGTACTTCGCGATTTGGAATGGCTAGATGCTCAACAGTTTGTGAAATTCTCTGACATATGTTTGCTTCATAAGATTTTGACGAGCGGTGAACCATGTGCAATTCGATCTAGTCTTTCATACAATCATGAGACCATCCATCGTACAACTCGACAGTCAGATCACTTGAACCCAGGACGTGCTCACAACAACCATGGAAAGAGACTTTTTACATATCGTGCCGCTAGCCTTTACAACCAATTCGTTATCAGTGAAAACATCCATGTCACTTCAATACGCATGCTTAAACGCCAGGTTCGTGCCGCGATTAACCGTGTGTGATTATCATGTATGACGACGGTCTATGAATAGCCCTGTACTGTGGAATGACCGGATTATGTGAAATAAATAAATAAATAACAAAGCACTTAAGTAGCTTAGTAATCATTTCCCACATTTTCTGAGCATCTAACATGACATACAGCAGTGCAGAGCAGCTTCAGAGAAGAAACACTTTAAATGCACAGACTCACACCAGCCACCCAATGAGCTGGTGACTGTTTCCCTGGATGCAGCTTGGCAAGGTGAGCTAACTATTGGCAAGTTGAAGGTTAGCAGGTAAAATTGAGTTAGGGTGAGTACCTACCTATAACTGGGTGCTACTGCTATGCAGGTCTTGGGTAGGCTGCAAATATGTGTGATGATTGAGGTTAGGTCAGCTGTCAGGTTATTCAGGTATGCTCATTGCTCAGGTCACATTTTTATGGACACTTGGCAAATTAAAAAAACTAACATAGCCTAATCTAAGCTAACCCGACTAAACCTACACAACTGCTGACTATAGGAACTAAGCACCTACCTACTTGTGCCTACATCTCATACCATGTCAAAGTAGAGTTCCTTGGTTGAAGATTACCCTAAGTACTTTTTATCCCAGCCCTGTGAAGAAAACTGATACTTTTAAGCTCTGAGTCACTGCTGGCCATCCACAGGAAGAAACGCTGAGACTGAGAGCTTTGCCATTGTATATTGGACCAACAATCACTATCACGAATGACTATGAACACATTATATGATCACATCGTTGCATGGATTGTCACATTGACAATTTTATAACACTCCTTTTTTCAAGAAATACAGTAATGATTAACATCAAAATCAACATAAAGGGATTTAGTGATCCAGGCTTTCTCCTCCAGTAGCAATGGAATGATCGCATGTTTCATTTGCCAGACACTGAGTACCTGATGCACATTACAATCTGCATAGCATCTAAGCATAGTAAAGCTGCCAAAGTCCATTCATTCTAGATTTTTAACTTGATAGCACTAATTTATCTTGCTGTTGTAAGTTATCATTCAATATTCATACCAATACATCAATATGCGCAGTGCGCTCATCAGTCAGCTCAGCGCGCTCTTCAGTATTGCTCCAAGATCTGCAATATTATAGCTTGTTTTCAGCCAATAAGCTCTTTTAATTTAACTTTTTCTTGCTGATATATGAGCCCGTTTAACTTGCGTTTATCAACCAAAATTTCATAACTTCAAGTTCAACTTGATGTTGATATTGCTCAGGAGTCAGGACCTCTGTCAGCCTCCTGGATACTTCGGATTGTATTCAGTCACATGCTTCTTAAATATGATAAGTTATCATTCAATATTCATACCAATACATCAATATGCGCAGTGCGCTCATCAGTCAACATTTTCTGGCATGATCCTGCTCAGCGCACTCTTCAGTATTCCTCCAAGATCTGCAATATTATAGCTTGTTTCTAGCCAATAAGCTCCTTTAATTTTACTTTTTCTTGCTAATATATGAGCCCGTTTAACTTGCGTTTATCAACCAAAATTTCATAACTTCAAGTTCAACTTGATATTGATATTGCTCAGGAGTCAGGACCTCTGTCAGCCTCCTGGACACTTCGGATTGTATTCAGTCACATGCTTCTTAAATATGATATAAGTCAATCTTAAGGGATTCAAAACATCCAACAAAACGACGTACAAGAGTACGGAAACCGCCAGATAAACTTAAAAAGCGCCTTGGAACAGAGCCAAGTGGTGCTCCATTTGTTTGTTGACAATGATTGTAGTGCTGATGTATTATTAGGACTCTGAAGGTCGGCCTATAAAAAAATGAAACGTTTTTACAAAAGTTGTAAGGCAATTAATATTTATCTGAAAGAACTAAAATATTCAAAAGCCAAACACTATGAAATACATGAATCGGAACGAAAAAGTAACCCAAAAATCCAGCCTAATCACCGGCTCCTAAAACTGCAACAAAATCAGCACTTTTCCCCGCAACTCGTTGTCCAGACGTAAATATGCCCGGGCGCTACCCACACTCCACCCGAGCTGAGGCCGGTGCAACCTCTGACATTTCAGCGCGGCCAATTTTCCTTATATGGGCATGATACCAGGCTCAATTGAGCAAAGTAGACATGAACAAATGCAAATTAATGCGTGATGTTAAGATGACAGAGCAATGAATCTTCTGCTCATGTATCCTGAATAACTCAAGTACCGACTTGAATCGTTAAACTAACAAATATGACGCCCGTTTAGTAGAACGACAGCCGAACCTCCTTACCGTGGCCGGTCAGGCGGGCTGAGAGCGCCGGGTCTGCGAGTCGATAAGTGTCATTTCACGCTTCTGTGTGGCCGACTTTAGTCCATCGTGACACTGAGCTGTGTGATTGCGCCTTATTGTCGGCTGTGGGAGACGCATATCAATGTTAGGAAATATTGTTTCGCTAGATATTGTTCTTTTGGCTTTCAGCTTTCACTGGAACTCAAAAATACATGTTTATGTTTTCAAGAATGTCCGGGACAGCCCGTTGAATAAAAAATTATAAAGTTTTTACAAAAATGCAATTTGCAAAAAAGGCCATCGATCGATTTTGATAAAAATTACATTTTTGGATTCAGCTCACCGTCAGCTTTCGAATGGTATATATCGTTTCTTTTGAGCCTGAGATGACCTTCCGACGAACCGTGTCGGGGACGGGCAGTGTGCGCCGGCTCCCGTGAAACGGCCGGACAGAAACGCTCTGGCCCTCAGCTCGTTACCAGCTCACCAGTACCGCAAACCGACGCGGCCGTCTCGCCTCGGTACAACGGCAGGGAGAGACTAAAGCTTCGAAACGAAAAAGAAACATCGTGATGCATGGAGATGCCGAAATGGGGGTCTTGACGGGCGAAACAGACAGCCATGTGGTAAGGACCTCATTCAAAAAAGTAACGCTGATATAAAGTTTACCAGCCTGTCTGAGTTTTTTCACAGAGGCTACTTTTTCACATGACTTGTGAAATCTGTGGGAGATTTTAAGGGCTAATTAAGTTAACAAACCGCTGCTGTGGGTGATTTTTCTGTTAGGACTCAGAACTAGGCGCAGTGTAGCTCAGATCACTAACAGATGACGTCCTACGGAAACCCTCGCGAAAGGCACTGATGAGCTCAGAAGGATATGCCGAATGGGACGATATACAGGGTGTTCGCGAAAATATGTCTTGATTTTAATTGCTTCCTGGGAAGTAATGGTGAGGAGCGGCGGAGAGTGTGAGGACGGTCGTACTCGACGTCGACGCCCCCTCATCTCCAGGACCAGGCACAGGTAAAACGCCGATAGGTCCGGCGAGATTTAATTATAACCGTGCTTTCTATCGCTATTAGGTATTGGGCAATTCTGGTAACGTCTTAGCATCGTTGGGCACTGGGCCTGCAGGCATGGTGACAATACCAATGGACAATAGACGGTCCGGCATTACAATAATTCAGTTAGGAGACAGCAGCCGTGTGGTCCTGTTCTTTTTCAGGATCACGTACACTGTTCAGTGCTCTCTCTTTCTCTCTCTGTCTCTGTCTCTGTCTCTGTCTCTGTCTCTGTCTCTGTCTCTCTCTGTCTCTGTCTCTGTCTCTGTCTCTGTCTTTGTCTTCCCAGACGCACTGATTTGACGAATAACCAAAGCTGCTCACCCGCTGAGAGATAAATAACATTCTGAAAAGGGATGTTTGATCACAGTCTCCAAATCTGATGGTCTATCAGCCAAGCGTACATAGTCATTGAAGCAGCGTCAAATGTCAACCCAAGTTTCTTGTAAAGCGAATATGGATTGTCTTTAGCCGGATAATTATGGCGAGCGAACCAACGAACAAGCCTTGCTTGGACACTTCAGTTAGAAGAATACGTTTGTGAAAATGAACAGCTTCGGTCAACGCGTGCTCGTCACTGCTCAGTCGAATCATAGTGTAATTTTGGCCACCAAGGGCAACTTTGGCCCACTCCTGGAAAAATAATCTGTTTTACCGTAGCTTTTTACACTTACCTAGTGCAGAAAAGTTGTTGTTATGGTTTGGTAAGACCGTTCATCGGTTACCTTTGGGAGCAGTGTCCTGAGTTGTTCCTAAGACCAAATTGAACGGCAAGAGGGGGCTGAAACAACCCATGAAAAATTAAGTGAACAACAGGGTTGTCTAGGATCCAGTGAGGACGGTAAACGGGTGCGCCAGTTTTGAACTTGTGGTTTCCAGCTTGTAGTGGTTGAGGTGAGCTCGGAATACACAAAAATTCAGAATGGTGACTCTTTTCTTTAACCCTCGCCGGCCGAGGGGGTACCGTCCCCCATAGTCTTTTTTTCGCAATAGCTCCGAACACGCTGGCGATATAGAGTTGAAACTTGGCATACATGACCTTTGATTCAAGCCGAATCTTTTGACACCAACCGCATTTTCGGGTCAGGTCAGATACTGACCTATGACGTCATAAGTGAACCTCTGCACGGTCTTCAGATGTCGCAACTTCGCAACGTCATCACTGCCAGAGGAGCTTTCACAGGGAATTGAAAATTGCAGGATCTAGTATCCATTACGAGTCTCACAACTTGTATATCTCGGATTTTTTTCATAAAGGTCATATGAGGTTAGCTCATTTTCGTGACCTCACCATTACCTAAAGTCAATGGGGAAAAATGAAAACTGCTATTCTGGCGCCGGGAACGATCTCCAACTATCTCAAGCAAACAGAGTCGTGATTTGATGCACTCCTTGCAAGGTTAGATGCGTCACTTTTGCAATGTTGACCTTGCGTGACGTCATTTATGACGTCATTAGGGTCATATTAGTTTTTCGTCAATAACTCCCGACCAATTGAGCTAGCGAGTCGGGAAAGCCACCAATGGACTCAGGAAGACCTGCCGAATCGAATGATATGTGACATGACCTACTTCGACCAATTTCGTCACCTGGGGGCGCTGACCTGACCGTGACCTGAGGTCAACACCCTAAGTTGACCTCACCCAAACAAAAAGTATATCATTCGACGCGCCTGAGCGAGGCGAACACGATGCTGCCAAAATCACGGCTCTGCGGCCGTTTGTTGCGAAGTTTTTCACCAAAAACGGAAACGTACCTTGGGGCACTTGACGTGACCTCAGAGGTCACCGGTTGACTTAGGACCTTAAAATCGGGTATCAATCTCTGCGTCTCATAACGGCGCACACGCTCGTTTTTTCCGTGACGCGCTAGCTCCACCAGGGGCGAAACGGCGAGGGGGGGGGGGTTCATACCCGCCCTCCCCCTCGGCCGGCGCGTATGTAGAAAATCAATAGGTCCGGCGAGGGTTAAAACAAAAATATAGGTGGACAATGTTGCAACACCTGGCCCGGTTTGAGATCTGCAGCCCGCCCCCGATGTTTTTTGTTCGCGATACCTCCAAGCACACCAGTGATATGGAGCTGAAACTTGGTATAGCTGACCTTTGATCAAAGCTGCATATTGTGACACCAAATGCATTTTCAGGTCCGGTCAGGTCACTGACCTATGACGTCATAGATAAACTTCTGCACGGTCCTCAGATGTCGCAACTTCGCAACGCCCTCAGTACCAGGGGAACTTTCACAGGGAGATGAAACTTACAGTATGTAGTATCCTCCTGAGGTCTCACAACTTTTATATCTCGGATTTTTCCTAAAGGTCACCTGGTCACATGAGGTCAGGTGGTCACGTGACCTCACCATGATAAGTCAACGGGGGAAAATGAAAACTGTTATTTTGGCGCCAGGCACGATCTCAAACTATTTCAAACACGTCGGAATCGTAAGTTCATTTACTCCTTGCAAGGTTTGATGCTTCACTTTTGCATTGTTGACCTTGCATGACGTCGTTTATGACGTCACTTGGGTTATACGAGTTTTTTCGTCAACAACTCCCGATCAAATTGAGCTGGCGAGTCGGGAAAGTTGCCAATGGACTCAGGAAGACCTGCCAAATCGAATGATATGCAACATGACCTTTTTCAACAGGCTTCGTGACCTGGGACGCTGACCTGACCTTGACTCGAGGTCAACACATCAAGGTAAACTCATCCGAATAGAAAATATACTATTCAACGCGCCTGAGCGAGACAAACACGATGATGCTAAAGTCGCGGCTCCATGCGACCGTTTTTTTCCAAAGTTATGAAAAACTGAACCCGTGCTTTGGGTCACGTGACCTGACCTCAGAGGTCACCGGTTGACCTAAGAACGTAAAAAGGTTACCGGCTAACGAATAAAAGGCTAATGCTGCCATACACTCGGCAAAAGTGAGCAAAAATGTACATTTTTGATAAATATTTTTGCTGGGCCGAAGTTGTCATAACATTGGCCACTTGCAATAAAAAAGTGTGGAGTGTTGCAGCACACACGAATTTATCATTTTAGAAAAGCCAAGGGTCGCCTCTATCTCTATATCTCTATAAGGCCCCGTTGCTTAACATTTTACAGCCCTCTGCGCACTGCGTGGTAGGTATTCTTTTTTCGACAAAACCGATAATATCTCAAGGGCTATGTTATCAGTCGGTCGGAACTCATTGCACATAGATGCGCCATGCCCCACTCCTTCGATTGGGTGCATCACTGAACAAATTATACGCCTAGTGTGTCAGCAAAATGCAAAAGGTTGTTTTGGGGACAAATATAAACTTTTATGTGTTGTTGCCAAACTGGATGGAAAATGTACATATACCATGATAGGCCCAATCGAAAGTGCGGAGTCTCGCGCGTCTTGCTGTTACGATTTCCGAGTGACAGATAGCATAGTATTCGAGTTATTCTCGGTTTTGTCGAAAAAAGAATACCCACCACGCAGTACCTAGGCAGAGGGCTGTACATAAACAGATAATTGAATTATTGAGGCTTAACCTTCCAGGCGGTGGGGGGGGGGGGCATTTTTTGCCCCCCCTTAGTTTTTTCGATATATCTCGAGAACCGCTGCGCCGATCGTCACCAAACTTTCAGTACCCTCCCGTGAATAGCTATTGCACATTGTGACCAAAACTTTTTTCCAAAGACTATGATAGGTTGGACGCTAATGACGTCAGAGTGACGTCATTTCTGCCATTTTCGACCCAAAAAAAGGTTTCGCGAGAAGAGCTGTCAGGCCTACAGCTTAAGAGATACAAAAAAAAAAAAAATGTTTCAGACATAAAAGGTGTAGAATTTAGAGTGCTACAAAACTGTTATCTCAGATTTGTGGAATTTTTTGGATTTTGACCCCCAAAAATAAAAAATAGCTTTTTTGAATATAATAGCCAAAAAATCCAAAAAGGTTTTTGAACTTCGATTAAACGTGAAGATATGTGATAGTCCCTACCGCCTTCTATCTACATACCAAATTTGAGATCGATACCTCTTTTTTTTTGGCCAAGTTATAGCGAAAAACTGTTCAAAATTGATGACGTAAAATTTTCAAACTCAATTTTTTAGCAATTTTAGAACTCGTAGCGCAAAACAAAGACCACCATCAGACTCCCCGTGACGAGCTGCATCGAATCAATACCCATTTTATGCAAAACTATCAACTTTGAAATTTGACATTTTTTTACCTGACCTTGACCTGACCTCCACCAGAAAGTGACCTAAACCGTACCTGATGGTCTTATAACCAACACCATTGAGTTGGAAATGAAAAACTGGCCATAAAACATGCATCGCACAACCTTAGTAAAGTTGGGTTCATGTGAACCTTGGTGACCTTTGGTGACCTGACCTGTGACCTGACCTGGTATGACCAGTGACCTCTTATAACAACATATGTACTGGACAACTGACGCCCTATCGCTGATTTTCGACAAAATGCGTTTTACTCGGTGTTATAGCGCTTTCCCTAGAAGCCCCGTGAACGGTGAAACATTTTATCTTTGACCTGACCTGTGACGTCATCGGTGACCCCGAGGTCAATGAAATTTGGTTTCCGTCGACAAATTTGACAGGGCTATCGAACGCCGCTTGAATTTTCCGGATCCGTCCAGTAGTTTCGGAGATACGGGGGAGGGGCAAAAAATGCCCCCCCCCCCCCACCGCGCGGAAGGTGGCCGGGAGGCCCACCGCCTGCCGGGTTAACCAAAAAAGTGGGCCAAAGGTGCACGAGACTACGGCACAAACTAGCTCAGAACCCTCATTAACATTCCATCAAACAAGGGTCGTTGGTATCGAAGATATTCAATTGACGCCTTTTTGCCATTGACGGTTATTGACCATAATTCTATTTTAATTTTCCCATTTAAAGGGATACTTTTGACAACGTGAGGATAGTTAACATTCTCAGGAACTCCCCTAATTCTTCACCCCTGGCTTCAGTGAAATTGCGCAGTTTCAAAGTTAAGTTATCACACTGGAAAAAGTCGATGTAACTCCTTGATATTTCCTAGTTTCAGCTTGCTCCCAGGCAGGGGCTCCGCCACGGTTTTGGGATTGGGGGGGTCCGACCCAAAACACAAAACCTCGCTCGTGATTCCAGGATGGGCCTTTTGGGCGAATTCACCACCCGCAGCTCCAGAAATCGATAATAAATTTCCGTTTTTTTTTTTCTAGAGTTCAAAGCAAACTTAACATCGCTATCGGCTATCGGGAAAATTTTCCTTCAAACCGAAAAACCAAGGTCCAGTTTGCACAAGGAATCGAAAACCGAGAAGTGGAGCCCATTGACACCGACATGGTGGCCTCTCAAATCAACGTTCTTAGCCCTGTGCAGATTATTGCAGATTAGGTACAGGTCTCGCGGGTTTTAAGGGTAGGTTTTGCCTTTCCGGCTATATCTTTTTCGTCTTCAGCTTCGTAGGCTTGAAGATGTGACCAATTTATTCGTATAGCTCCCTACCATGATCATGGAAAAAGGTTTAACCGTATGCCGGATAGTTTCGGAGAAATTTAAAAGAAAACCTCAAAATCCGCCGTTTGGGGCATTCTGACCGCGGCTTCCCTGCAGTCGCCTATGACTACAGTGGCGCCACCCAACGGGTAGGACGCTGAAACACAGAGGCATGAATGAACCCAGCGCGTAGTAAACGGTGAATGGAAGCGCGGGACTCAGCAGAGGCTATCACTGCGGCCCGCGCGCAGGGCGTCCTTGGACAACGGCCGAGCCCTCGGGCGGTGAGGCTAGAGGTCACGAGAGCCCGGCGCTGTTTAGCGTGTAGGGAGGGGTGAGGCGCTCGCCGCCAGCCTTGTAGCTCGGCCGGTGTGGCATGTCTATGAAAACAGGGGTTGGGAGGAGCTGGAACGGGGTGATAGGTTTAGGCATAGAATAGAATGGAAGTGTGCTGAGGCCAGTGTTACCAAAAAAAAAAAAAAAAAAAATAGCCGGCTGCCAGTATTTTTTTTTAGAAGTCTCCCTCAAGGTCAACTAATAACCCCTTACCTAATATATCAAATGATAAATATAATAAATAAGATATAATATATATATATATATATATATATATATATATATAATATATATAATATATAATAAATAATGATAGGAAAAAGTAACAGCTATGGGCAAAATATTCCGGCAGCCGGCGAGTTTGCTGTTGGTGAAACTGGACTCAGATCAACTAAAAATATATTTTGCTTATTAAAATGCATCTATCATTACGAAATGATCCACAATAATTTATTGAGAAAGATACAATGAATTATATTTTTACGATGTTACCGTTTTTATAACAATTATTATTTGCACTTGAAAGGACGGTCGAATGAACCCCTCCCCTCATTTTTTCTCGAACAACTCGTCTTAAGTGGCGGATCGCCACGTATATCTATACAAAAAATCGTAGCTGCCATAGGTCGGCATAGATCGGCCGAAAATGGGAGTTTGACAAATTGATGCCGATTGTGAATTTTTTCACCATAAGTTTTCCAAAAAGTCGAACTATTGATCTGGTAATTTGCATATCGATGGACCGCGTTAGCCCGCGCCCCGTAGGGCTATCGGCGGACCCTACCACCCGTGGGGGGGGGGGGGGGGGGGGCGTTTCGCCCCG
The DNA here is from genome assembly GCF_019059575.1 of Amphibalanus amphitrite. Lineage (NCBI taxonomy): Eukaryota > Metazoa > Arthropoda > Thecostraca > Balanomorpha > Balanidae > Amphibalanus > Amphibalanus amphitrite. Next base: position 588,647 of record NW_024881786.1, read on the forward strand.
CCCCCAAGATCTCGGAAAGTTACCGGCCGATTTTCAAAATTTAAACGGCGCTGGATAGCCGGCCAGGGCTGCAGAGTCGGAGTCGGAGTCGGATTCGGAGTAGGTCGGAGTCGATAGTTTTGACCGGAGTCGGAGTCGGAGTCGGAGTCGCCAAAATCTTACCGACTCCGACTCCGGGGTCGGAGTTAATTTGGCATAGCTCAAAGTCATGCCCTCAGCCCTACACATGTTTGCTTGGAAATATGATGCTCGTTGATGTTTCCAAACCAGACTTTGTCGAAGCTAAGGCAAGGTTTCTGTTTTGGACGATCATTTTCAGCGAAAAACCAGAAGACCGGCTGTGCTAGAAACTGCTTATGGTACTGAATGCTATTTTTTAGAGTATCTATAACTGCGATGGAAGGCCATTGAACGCGCGAATGATTGTCTCAGGCAAGATAAAAATACCTCCGACATGAACTTTTCTATCATGATATAGACTTATAGGGAAATGCCCGGAGTCGGAGCTGGAGTCGGAGTCGGAGTCGGAGTCGATTTTTGAAGCCGGAGTATTTTCGGAATATTTTTCTCTATCTTCAAAACTGTAGGCCTGACAGCGCTTCCCGCGAAACCTTTTTTTTGTTGAAAATGGCAGTACATGACGTCAGATTTGCGGCCAACTTATCATAGCCTCTAGATACATTTTTGGTCACAATGTGTAAAATTGATAACCGGAGGGGCCCTGAAAGTTTGGTGACGATATCTACAGTCGTTTAGGAGATATATACGGAAAAGGACAAGGGGCGTTCCCCCTACGGGGCGCGGGCTAGGTTCTATAACATCAAGATTTTCTCGAAGTTAAAAAAACTTTCGGTTGTTTTTGGGAAAATAATATGATGATTGCTGAAACAATATGCTTTAATGATACACATCTTATTGTGTTACACATTTTTATCTAAGTTCAAAACTGTAGGCGTGGCAGCTATTCCCGCAAAAGTTTTTTTTTAATGTCGAAAATTGCAGACCCATGACGTTATTCTGATGTCATTTTTGGCCAACCTATCATACTCTCTGGAAAAAGACGGCCCCGCATGGTGTAAAATTGATGCCCAGAGGGTCCCTGAAAGTTTGGTGACGACTGACGATATCTACAATACCTACTTAGGGAGACATGGATTGAAAAAGGAAGAAAGGTCGTTTCGGACCCCTCTCCCCCTAAAAGTCGAAGACTCGAAGGCTAAGGCATATTTATCTCCTATCATATGGATTTACGCTTCTTCAGGCGACTCATATGGATTTGGCTTAAAAAATAACAAAGATAACAACAAATAACATTGGTGTAACTAGAACCCAAATGCCTATCTTTTAAAAATGATGTCAAAAATCCAAAAAGTTTGGTGACGACTGACGATATCTACAATACTTAGGGAGACATGGATTGAAAAGGGGATTTAACATTTACATTTACATTTTCTAACATACAACATTTTTAACATACATTTTCTGCGGTAAGCTTTGTGTCTGGTAGTTTTGGAACTATAGTGCGGCAGAAAATAAAACTGTAGTGTGACACGATATCCGGCCTTATCAGGTCACGGATAATAAGGAGAAACGTCCCCAAGAAATAACAGCGCTAAACAGTCGTCTGCCGGCCCCTTTGGTAACCGGCTAATACACCTTTTTGCGTTAGCCTTTGACCATTGGGCAAAACATTTGTACACATTCGCCATATAGGTGGCGCTACAAATGGTCGGTTGGTCACAAAGAATCACCATTGTGCAAAACTATTCGGCGATCTTCCCGTATAACTCGACATTGGACAAATGGTTAAACATTGTGCAAAACAAATCGTCAATGGTCGAAACTATTCGTCATATGCCGAGCGAGCTCGCTCAATGCCGAATTCTGGCGAAGTGTTAAACTGTTTTGCGGATCGCTCATTTCAGTGTTCAATCTGTTTTGCTGAATGGCTGAAATGAAACACACCACGCCGGAATAGTTGTGCTCAATGCCGATTGTTGAAATGGCTCCTCAAACAGTTATGGCGAATGGTTGAATTCAAATGCAAAAAGGTGTACTATTCACGACCTTGGATCGGCACGCTGCCGGCTCACCCCGCCCGCTGGCTACGGGCGACCTTGACCGCTCAACACCGATTGGCCAACGGACGGGGTCGTGCGCTGGTCAGCACGTGGAGAGGACGGGGCACAGCACCGCACATTGTATGCGACCTCTGACCTTTCCCTGTCTCCTGACCGCATGACGGGTCGCCGGCCCAGACGGTAGAAACCGGTTCTAGCCTCTACACACACTGCCACCCTAACCCTCCCCTCCCCCACGCTACTACGTGATGTAGTACACGCTCGTGCGAAACTGGGCGGAGCAAAGGGTCGCCGATACAGGGGCGGAACTAGTTGCCCTCCCGCCCGCCGAGCGACCTACCGCTAAAACCCGCGAGACCTGTACCTCAGAACGGTGTGAGGCTGCTTAGACTAGTATAGTGTTCGAAAGACCGGCTTGGACCCCCCCCCCCCCCCCAGCACTATTGGGTGACCTCACATGGTAAGAGGATTCTCAGATCGATTTGAAGCTCTTTTGGGGCGGATATTCATGTGCATAGGAGGTGTCCTGCAAACTGGACCCCTCTCACGAAATTATAGCCCAATCCTAGCATGCTTAGCTAATCCAAGCAATCTTAAACGCATTCATAGTAATAAGAAAATGGTAGAATAATGACACTCCCGTACATTATAGGTCGGCGAGTGTTGAGCAATTCGTGTGTGTGTCACAACATTATTTCTAGATCTTAATTCCTTAGCCTTGCGACTGTCAACACATTCTAATTTATTCAAAAAATTCTGTAAATGATTTAGTCAATCTTACGCGAAAACGTATTAGGAATATTGGGGGGTGCTGTACCCCCCAGGTAAATTATTCAGGGGGTCCGGACCCCCGCGTACCCCCCTGTGGCGGAGCCCCTGCTCCCAGGTACACTCGTGCATGATGAGCGTGCCGAAGGTCTGGCGACCTCCTTCGCCGACGCGCGTGTTGCGTTTCACTGTACCGCTGCACGATGTGCTGCGTCAGTGGGCGACGCCCTATGATCGTTTTGTCGGATCACTGCGCGTGAGGGGTGGGGACCGTTGTCAAAATGCACTTGCTGACCGTTCTGACGCAACTCACAGGCGTCTTCTGTCGAACAGCGGATTTGAACTTGACAGGTCCCTGCTCTTGCCTGGAACGAGATACTGACTTATCCAGTCACCGACACAGAATGACTGACTTGTCCAGCCACCGACACTGCCAGACTGGTCGCCGACACCGCGGGGGGACTGACGCTGTCCTCGGCGGCGGCCGGTCCGTCGTCGGCCCGGCGCCGGTGCCGACTGTCGGCAGGTCGCCCTCCGGCGCGCGGCCGGTCGGGTCGCCGCCGCGCCTCCGTCGCGTCGCCTCCGACGTCGCCGTTTGTTGAGACTGTGCGCGGCGCCCGCATGGCGCGCGCCGTGTTTGGAGCCGGTAACGACGCGCCGCTCGCGACGGGGCGCCGGAAGCCCGCGCCGCCCGCCGCTGCGCCGCCGCCCCGTGTGTGAGCGTACCGACAGACGGCTACTGATCTCCGCCCTATAGGATATTGCACCTTGAGTGTTTTAGCCCGGCAGTGGCCAGAGTGAGCGTCGGATAATCACTGCCATTGGTCTGTCTTAGACGAAATCGGACATTAACCCTCGCGGGCCCGGGGGGGGGGGCGTTTTTCGCCCCCCCTGGCGAATATTTGCGATAACTCCCGAACGCTTAGGGATAGGAAGGCGAAACTTGCAGTACCTTTTCTCCCATCAATTTGACATCTTCTGAAGTAAAAAAATTGGACCTAGCCCCCTTGATGACGTCACAAGGTCCATTTTTCTAGACCCCTGCACGGCAAACTTCGGCGTCACAGACGCAAACTTCAAATAACTGCTAAAAATAGAGTTTTAGAGATAAAGACAAATTACGAGCACGGCTGTGTAGCGTTTGACCTAGAGAAAAATAGAAAAATAGTTTTGGTGACCTGAGGTCAGAGGTCAGGTCAACGACCCCGAAATGTGGTTTTAGTTTTTCGCAAATAACTTCGACAAAAATGGTCCTAGAGCTACGGCAGTGGTACCATCGCATTCGCCTTGTCAAGCCGCGTCGAATGATATATATTTTGTTCGGAAAAGGTCAAGTTTCATGTTGACCTCATGTGACCTCGAATGACCTCTGGTTGACCTTGACACATGAAAGGTCGTTTATGATGGATTTGTACCCGCTGATCACGAATCTGGCATCTATTTTCCTCTAAGCCTTCATTTAGAGCTTCCGGATGGCAAAATTGTCTTATTTATTATTACTAACTTAATAAGTGAAATAGCCTCTAGCAGGGATACTCTTCTGTGACCTTGACCTTTGAGCAGCCTTGTATCGTAAGATGAACCACAAATAGGGAACTGATAAGCCTCAAAACATTTCAAAACATCTTGGAAGTTAGCACGCAAGATGTGCGAAAAAGTGCCAAGTTTGAGGTCAATTTTGAGCGTGACCTTGACCTTGACTTTTGATTTAGAGCACATTTTCAGAATCCTCAGATTCTCTTCTTTCGTTTGACACCCAATTTTGCCGGTTTGATGCAGCCTGCCGTCCTCTAAAAGGCTTACTTTGAGATCACTACACATATGCCGGTTTTGGCCTTTGACCTTGACCTCTGACCTTGAAAATTGGCCTGAGGTCAAAAATTTTAGGTGCATTAGAATCGTCTCGTAGGGACCTTTCGTTTGGTATCGCTTTTGTTTCCGTAGCTCTCTTATTTACGGAGTTAGACAGGGGGGGGGGGGGCGAAAAACGCCCCCCCCCGGGCTGCGGTGGTTGGGATTACCCCCCGGGCCCGGCCGGGTTAAGATTGTATTGCCTCCGAAAAGCTTTGCGACTGTGTCAACCGTACGGCTTATTTCTTAGAAGTTTTAGCTTGGTGTATTGCATGCAAGTACCAATTCCCGTTTCCCCAGATTTTTCTTCTATATTCGTGACCTGGGAGTCGGGTGAGATTCATTAGTCATTACTGTTTACGATAATAAAACATAGGTACACTGTCCGACCATTCAGATTTATTTTTCAATGGAAAACACGATCCTCACGAATAACGTTTTGCGCTATTGAACACAAGCCTTCATGTTATATAGCAAGGGGGAGCACAAATGTCTCCCGCTATGAACAAGCGAGCAAGTACTGCAAGCTGTTTTCAGATTGAGGACATATTTACCCTTATGGAATTAATAGGGTGCAGCTGATGACCAGTGGTCATTTGAAAGGTCATATTTTCGTTCATGCAAAGTCACCAGCAGTTTTTTTACAACTTCTTTTAGAAGCATGCTAGAGCGTTAGAGCGAAAAATACCTCGGAACGACACAGATCAAGTGAACAAAACACATCGATGATCGAATTAAATTCAGCCATAGACCTCTGTATATGTACAGAGGTCTATGATTCAGCATAACCATTTCCGTTCATGTCTTAACCTTGGCGCTGGTTTGAATTTTTAACTTGACATTTTAAGTTCAAAACAGCTCATTCGACGCGGGCGGAAGGGCGAGTACCCTCTGACCCCTTTACCTGCGGCCAGGCTGCGCCGTCACTGGCTTTACCCGCGGCCAGGCTGCGCCGCCACTGGACCCTGGCTTTACCTGCGGCCAGGCTGCGCCGCCACTGGCTTTTGCTGCGGCCAGGCTGCGCCGCACTGGCGGCGAGTGTCGGCAGTGAGAGCCGGAACGCGGTACAAAATCCCGGTCGGTTCATCCTGGATGGAGGGGTAAATGATTGAGTCAAGAGCTGGCAACGGCTAAGAGAAACGCTGAATAAGATACTGTGAACGGTGAGCTCTTAGCAGTTCCACGGTTCTCTGGGCCCAAGAGCCTCTCACTTTCATTGACATTACGAAGTTTTAAAAGGCGACTGAATGTAAAATCACCTCATTTAGGAAAATTTAGCTCAGAATGTGACTCAGAAAAGAATAATGTGTTTCGATATGCCTAAAATGGATCAAGGAATAATAAAAAACGGGATGGTGAGGAGTACCTACTCAAAATGGAACCCGTGACAAAATAAAATTTATCAGCGGCCAAACATCTTTCAAACACCCAGAGCACCCAGACACCAGCAACCATTATTGGTATCATAGCGGCGGAATCCCGCAGCTCTGTATCTGGCGAGATATTGGCGCCGAGGTCCGAGAGACATTGTTCCAAAACCATGGCCTGAATATTATCGGCACCTGGCACTCCTGGGCCCAGTCTTGTCAATATGAAACGGATGTGTCGGCACTGGCTGAGATCCAGCTGCAGAACAATGGCTATTAAACGCAAAATAGCTTTATGCATTTCTGCCCATCGTATTCTGCCCAATTGCTAGAACAAGGAGGACCCGGAAATCGTTCCTTTGACTCGGATACGCTTTTCCCACTTGCCAGCACTGTTATCACCGTAAATGCTACCACATGCTCTGAAAAGAATTTTACACCATTTATTTATAACATTGGCCCTGGTGTATCCGCCGCATCAAGTTTCAATTTAAAGGCGTGCGTAGCAGGGTGGGACCGTATAAGTCAGGGGGAGGCTTCAAGCTCGTAAAATGTGTGGTGTCTGGCTCAGAAGACTTTTGGTGGTGGCAGGCAGTTTGCTGGGCCTGGTCGATGAGCCCCCATGACATAGGTACAGGGTGTCCGGAAATTCTTTGACCCTTGTTCTTTCAGCTATAATCCCACCGTGCGCTTTAAGAAGTGTTGAAAATTTGCTAAGACCGTGTCTCAGGCTATCCACAGCTGTCCGTTGGTCACAGACCTTACCCGGTCACCTGAACTTCACACTTGCGAGGCGCCAGGGGCCAGTGTTTGGCAGGCGTAACTCGCACCTGAACGTGGTGTCTTTGTCTACTATGACGAAAGAAACTCTTTGACAAAGCGTCATCGCGCTGAAATTATTGTGAAAACTGGAATGAAGTAGGAAGTCAAATCGAATCATCTGCCCCAATCCCAACCGAAAACCTATGGGGAATCATTAAGGAGGAGCTCAGCAAGATTAAACCAGCTCCCACAGAAAACGGACTTTAGAGGAACCTGTGAAAGGTGTGACTGAACATCAGCGCGGATATTCTGGACATCTTGATCTATGAAATGCCAAAGGGGATGAGGGAATGGGTGGGACAGGGCAGGGGATAAATCGGTAAATAAACCATGACCCGGGGGCTCTTTGTTTATACACCTGCGTCCCGTTGGGGACTCCCGATCAACGCGCCCGTTTGGGGGGGGGCATTTTGGCCCCCCTAAGATCTCGAGAACCACGCAACATAGCGACAAGCAACAAGCGGTGTTGTATAGCCCCAACGGGGAACTACCTTGTGACCAATTTCATTGACCTTTGTCAAACCGATGACGTCACAGGTCAGGTCAAATGTCGAATTTTCACCGTTTTCAGGCATTTCAAGAAAGGTGTTTTAAAATCAAGTAAAAAGGCATATTATTGAAAATCATCGAAATGGAATTTCCGTCAAACATATATTTTGCTATTTGAGGTCACTGCTACCAGGTCAGGTCACAGAGGTCAGTTCACTGAGGGTCACAATACGAAAGTGTCGTGTGATACATGTTTTATGGTCCATTTTATATGACAAATGCGATTATGTGAGTCAGGCAACCTTAAGGGCCAGTTTAGGTTATGAACTGGCGAGGGTCAAGTCAAGGCCAGGTCAAATTAGGTCAAAGTTCAAACTTAAATTTTTGCAGAAAATGGGTATTGATTCGATTAAGCTCGTCACGGGGAGTCTAATGGTGGTCTTTTTTTGCGTTACGTGGTCTAGAACTGCTTAAAATTGAATTCACAAATTTGACGTCATCAATATCAAACAGTTTTTTTTTCGCTATAACTTGGCCAAAAAAGGAGGTATCGATCTAAAACTTGGTTTGTAGATAGAAGAGCGTAGGGACTATCAATATATTCTTTTTTTGAACTTCGAAAAACTTTTGAGATTTTTTGCTATTTTATAAAAAAAATCAATTCTTTGATTTAGGGGATCAAAATCACAAAATTATGAAAATCCGAGATAGCAGTTTTTTAGCGCCGTCTTTTCTCTACACGACTACATAAAGAACTTTGAAATTGCTTGTTAACTGTAGCTTTTGTTAGCGTTTCAAGATTTCATATTTTTGCTCATTTTTGCTCTAACATGACCTCAGTTTGACCTCAATAACTCCTGACCTAAGGTGACCTTATACTTGAAATTTTGTGTGAAGGTGTCAAATTGATGCCCGGGAAGGTACTGAAAATTTGGCGGCATTTTTTGCCGTTTTTTGCTATTCAGGGAAAACCACAGGGGGCCATATTGCCCCCCCCCCCCTACCCAACGGGACGAGGCTTAACTATGGTGGCGAGCTGATGGAGGGACAAATAATTTCTGGGCCCCCTGTGCACCACATTGAACTTCCGTTGTGGAACAAAAAAGCCTCGAAGGAGATGGCTAAGTACAGTATCATGATCGACTTTCACCGTGCGTCACCATTTTTGTTCTTTGGAGAAGTCCCGATGTGGGACATCGTGTCGATAACACATAACAAATATATTGGTGAAAGACAATAGCAGTGATGCTCCTGGCAGCATAGCGGCCCTTGAACATGGCAAATACTAACAGTACCCAGTCGGCAACAAAAACAGACTATCCTAATCGGCGACAAATACAAACAGTGCCCTAATCAACGACAGATACAAACATAGCCCTAGTCGGCGCGGCACAGAAGACGCGGACGGCCGGGCCCAGCCGGTGAGTGGCTGGTGGGGACATGCGGCGCATGTCCTGCTCAGTCCGACTGGCTCCTACTGATCAGTGTCCGTAGATGGGGACACGGCCGGGGCCGCCGATCAGACCCCGGCCGTACCCGATACGACCGGCGCCGTACCCGCCGTGGCCCCCCACCAGACCCACGATACGGCCGCCGCCGTACCCGCCTCGCCCGCCGCCGTACCCGCCTCGCCCGCCGCCGTAGCCGTAGCCGCGAGCCACCTGCGGGTGATGGGCGTAGCCCTCGTAGCTGACCTCGGCGTTGAAGCCGTTGTAGTGGTCGGCGACGTACTTGACGATCTGGGTGCGGCCGTCGGGCAGGTTGACGGCGTACGAGCCCACAACGTTACCGGCACCGTCGGCCTCCTCCTGCTTGTTGAACATGGGTCCGTAGTGAGGGTCGTCGACGGCGTACTGGTAGTGGTACGGCCGCGGCTCGGCGTAGTCGACGGCGACGGCCTTATGAACGCCGTGCACGATAGGCGCGGGGCGCACGGCAGCCTCAGCCTTGCCGACGCCCAGGTGGCCGTAGCCGAGACTGCCGTAGCCTCGCCCGTAGCCTCCGTAGCCTCTGCCGTGGCTTTTACCGATCACCACAGCAGCGCCGATCGGCCCCGCGCCATAGCCTCTGCCCGGTCCGCCGTAGCTGATGCCGGAGCCGCTGGCCACGGCGATGAGGACGGCGACAATGAGGGCGCGCATTGTGCAGACACTGAGCTCGCTGCAGGCGGCCACGACTGGTGACGGTGAAAGACGGGCGACCACTTTTATATACAGTCGGTAGTGGTCCCGCCGGCCGACCCGACATCGAGGTGTGGCAACGCTCACCAGTGCGGGAACGCTGGGTCCTATGGGACACCTTTGTTACGTCATAGATAAGCGTTTCTCGCATTAATTAATACTAATGAAGATAGTTACACCCACTTTGAGCGTAAGTACTAACATAATAACCGTTTTCACGACGGGCTATCTGGCGAATGCAGCTAATTTAAAGTGATATTTAAAGATTAAAGTAACATAATGATTGGGGTACCTGGCTTGCACGTACCGGTTTGGGCACCCACAACATCGAGAATTGCTTTAATTCGGAGATACATAACTGGCGTTATCTTTTGTTAATCCCGTAACGCTTCGGCATCGTATGCTCCATACTCATGTGTTGGCTGTTTATCGGCCGGCTGTCTCTCTCTCCCTTATATCCCATTCACCTTCCAGGCGATCGTTAAGAGAGAGGAGACGGTCGATGAGGTAAGGAAATGAAGGTTAGTACAGGGTGTCTCAAAAGTTCGTTGACAGGTACCAGCCATGGTTTTTTGTCAATAATTCTAAATCAACAATTAATAAATGGTCGAAATTTTGCATGGGCATTCGTAACAACCTTCCTCAAGCAGTCTCATTGTTTTCAAGCGCATTCGACCCTTCATGCGCTCACAAAAATGGTTCATCTCTGACCATGGGTCAGACATGAAAATGGAGGTCGCAAAATCGGATCGGCTGAGAAACTCTCTATTTCAGAAGTAATGGGAATGGTTAAGTCGGAAATGACCCATGACAAACTGTCGGCGAGGATGAGTACAACATGATGATCATCTAATAAAAACGGCGGCTAAAATTTTTGAAGGACAAAACCATGCGAGACTAACAGCGCTTTGAACAACCCTCGTACGGCAGCAGACTCGTGCTCGGAAAGCAGCTGAAAATGAAGTCATAACTATTGAAAACTGACAAGAAGCTCACAGACAGAGGTTAACCAGTTTAAAAAATTGCAGTTCATCGTAAAATAAAGACAAAGCATCATTTGAAATTATTTATAATATCTATAACGCTAAATTTTGGGGGAAAATAACCCGAAAAACGTCAATGCCAAGGACAACTGACCCTTCAAAGTGTCAATTAATGTAAATTTTTATCCTACGAAGTTTCAAGAGGCAGATTGGAGCGAGTAGCTTTCTTTTAGACACAAAATCCCGACAAAACCGCAGGATGGACAGGTTTTGGCCGTTTACAAAGCAGAACCTCTTCTGAGGAAAACACTCCGCAACTCAGCGAAGGTCTTGTCATGGGGAATGATGAGCGTTTGGGATTCGCAAAATTTGCACAACGTGTCTAAGAAACAGATGGCCGACACATTCTTCTACGATATGCTGTGAAAAATTCGCCCCTGGCACTTCCCATTTGTTCAGGAAGGGGGTTGTTTTGAAAAGGAAAATGGTGCTTGTGAGGTCAGCGCCAGTCATTCATGAAGGAGTTGGCGCCAGAGAATACCTACAAAATACTCATGGATGGTGTCGATGCAAGCTGTCGGCTTTCAGGGAGAAGCGGATGTTGCCGTGGAGCTCGTCAAACCTAAATCTGACGCAGAAACTGGAGGGTATTCCCCTACAAGGGCTTGAAAGCTGGTAACCTTTTATCAGCCTCCGGCAGCTGACGGAGCGACGAAAATCGGTATGGACAAATATTTTTGGAGATACAGCAAATAGTTTGATTTCCAACCTTCCGAATCAGTTGTCAAAGCATGCATATTTGTCTAGTGTGCACACAGACACCAAAACCTTAGATTTTTGGCCGGTTCTTAAATGCTTTATGGGCATGGGAAATGTGTCAACGAACTTTTGAGACACCCTGTAAAACCAACGCAGATGGTTGGAGGGGTGGGTGGAGAAAACGTGCTCAGCAGCGACCGCTGCTGGTCCGCTTCACTCGCCCGGGCCGCGTTGAGTGGACCTCAGCCGTCCCGCTCACGGCCGGCCCGCTGGCATGACGTCACGAACCCTCCGGCGAGGTCAGGTCGGGTCACCACTCGACAGTGCCGGCCGGCGTGGTTCTAGAGGCCAACCGCTGAAAGGTACAGGTCTCGCGGGTTTTAGCGGTAGGTCGCTCGGCGAGCGGGAGGGCAACCAGTTCCGCCTCTGTATCGGTGACCATTTGCTCCGCCCAGTTACTCGCGAGCGCGTACTACGGCACATAGTAAAGTGGGGAGGGAAGGGTAAGAGTGGCAGCCTGCGTAGAGGCTAGAACCGGTTTCAATCGTCTGGGCCGGCGACACGGCATGCGGTCAGGGGACGGGGAAAGGTCAGAGGTCACTCACAATGTGCAGTACCGCGTCCCGTCCTCTCTGCGTGCTGACCAGCGCACGACCTCGGCCGTTGGCCAATCCGCATTGAACGGTCAAGGCCACCAGTAGCCAGCGGGCGGGGTGAGCCGGCAGCGTGCCGATCCATAGGTAGTCGTTCAAAGTTTTAGCCGCTTACCATTGCATTGAGGCTGGGAGACGACTGTAATGTTATTTCTTGGGAACAGTTCTGTCATTTAAGCCGCGCCCCATTAGGGTCTACCGAGCATCGGTCCCATTGGGGGGGGGGGAGCATTTTGTCACCCCCCCCCCCTAAGATATCGAGAACCACGCAAAATAGCGACAAGAAGCAAACGGTGTTCGATGGCCCCAACGAGGAAATACCTTTTGGCTCAATTTCATTGACCTCGGTCAAACCGGGCGATGACGTCACAGGTCAAATGTCGAATTTTCACCGTTTACAGGCATTTCAAGAAATGTGTTGCAAAATCGAGTAAAATGCATAATAACACGGAACAAAAATGATAGACGAACGCGTTTCGGCTAAATAGCTGTCATCAGCTACTTAGCCGGAACGCATAATTTAATAAACACAATTTTAATAACAACGCATAATTTAATAACAAACGCATAATTTTGTTCCGTGTTATTATACTTGTCTCAACTGAAATACAATAGTAAAATGCATGTCATTCATGGATATGGATAAGGAATCGATGAATGACAGTTTTCGATGGGAAATTGTTCGTCAAACAGTCAAACACATATTTTGCTATTTGGGGTCATCGATACCAGGTCAGGTCACAGAGGTTAGGTCACTGAGGGTCACAATATGAAAATAACTATTATGTGATGCATGTTTTCTGGTCCATTTTACATGACAAATGCGATTATGTGGGTCAGGCAGCCTTTGGGGCCAGTTTACGTTATGTTCTGGTAAAGGTCAGGTAAAGGTCAGGTCAAATTTCTAATTTCATATTTCTGCATGAAATGGGTATCAATTTGATGCAGCTCGTCACGGGGAGTCTAATGGTGGTCTTTGTTTTGCGCTACGTGGTCCAGAATTGCTAGAAGTTGAGTTAAAAATTGACGTCATCAATTTTGAATATGTTTTTCGCTATAACTTGGCCAAAAAAGGAGGTATCGATCAACAATTTGTGATGTAGATCGAAGAAAGCAGGGATTATCATATATATTTCGTTCTTTTTAACTCGAAAACTTTTTGATTTTTTTTAACAGACCAATTGTTTGATTTGGGGGGTCAAAGGCTCAAAAGTTTGAAAATCCCAGATTGGAGTTTTGTAGCGCCGTCTTTTCTCTACACGACCAGATAGAGAGCTTTGAAGTTGCTTGTTAACAGTAGCTTTTGTGAGCGTTTCAAGATTTCATGTTTTTTGCTCATTTTTGCTCGAACATGACCTCAGTTTGACCTCAATAACTCCTGACCTAAGGTAATCTAAGACTTGAAATTTTGTGTGAAGGTGTCACATTGATGCCCGGCAAGCTACTGAAAATTTAGCGGGGCTGCGCGCCGCCGTTTTCTTGCTATTCAGGAAAATACATAGGAGGGCTATATTGCCCACCCCCCCACCCCCCAGCGGGGCAAGGATTAACCGTGACCTGCTGAGGCTGGAGGTCGTTTCACAACAAAGCTTTGTTTTCTGCTGCACTATATTTCCAAAACTTTGTCACAAATTGACCAAGAAATATGTTGCATGAATGATATTGCAGTATTAATAAAAGGATACTAGGCGTAAAAATTTAAGTAACATCACTGTATGCTGATTTTTTGCGTTATTTTTAGAACAAAATCGATGTGAGCCACTAAAAAAGTAAAACATAACATTGTTTATAAAGAAATATGCCATAACTCGCACCCATATCGGCGTTTTCGCAGGCGCTAGCGGTTGGGTGGGGATGAATCGGCTTTTGTTGGCCACAGTTGATCGGCCCACAGTTGATCGGCTTTTGATCAAACTAGAGCTTCTTGAAAAGAAGGAGCATGTTGCACGTGACGAGAGGAAGCCGATGATACCCTTATAGATCATAGGTCATTCGTTGACCATAGGTCATGCATTGACCTTCCAAGTCAGTTTAATGACCCAATAGTCGGAAGGGTCTAGACCTGCCTAGAAGTTTTTGTCGTGAGCTTTTATGGAGCTTTCGGGGGAGAGAGAGAGAGAGAGAGAGAGAGAGAGAGAGAGAGAGAGAGAGAGAGGGAGAGAGAGAGAGAGAGAGAGAGAGAGAGAGAGAGAGAGAGAGAGAGAGAGAGAGAGAGAGAGAGAGAGAGAGAGAGAGAGAGAGAGAGAGGATATTATGCGAAGTGCTCCATGGGATGACCAGAGTTGGCCTCCCGACGACACAGAGACAGAGACAGAGACAGAGACAGAGACAGAGGCAGACAGCGAGAGAGCGAGAGAGCGAGGGCGAGAGAGGGAGAGAGAGAAATTAGCCATTTTAGAAAACGGTCTGTATTAGTATTAAGTGACAATGCACGGATTTAAAATGAACGTTAATCCTTCTCACAGCTAGCCTGTTCAACGTGTTTCCATTTCCATCGCTAGTGACCTCGCCTTTAGGCCATGTGACCGGAAACCGGCAGCTAAACAGCAGATATTCTAGGGGCGCGGAAACCTTGAAGATTGGCTGTGCCGCAATGTCATTCCTAGTGGTTTTGAACCTGGCTAGATCGGCTCCATGCGCTCCGCAGATCGGCAAATTTGTAGTTAAGCAGCCCTGAAGGCACCGGCCAAGTTCCTCCGCTGGTCCCGGCCGAATAAGACATAAGAGACCAAACATAATTTCACATGTTGGGACGTTTCTTATCACAAGTCTAGAAACGAACGGTTAATGAGACCTGACACGTCGAATGCCCATTCTGGCCTATAATGGGCTCTAAAAACTGGTCACAGACCAAAGGTCATTTTGGTCAAGATCATGAAATTTTCAGGGTATGTGTTAACTTTTAATTGCAGATGGTCTGAACTTATCCTGACTCCTGACCGCATGGGTATTTATTTACTTATGTTGAGAAAAATAACTTACGGCAATGAAAGTTTCGCTGCTATCCGCCACTATTTACGCGAGTTATTCAGGAAAAACCAAGGACAGGGGTTCATTTCATCACCCCTTATTAGAAGTAGGGTTTCCATTAAAAGTGAACGGTAAAATCGAAAAATAACATTTCCTGTATATTTCTCAATTTATTATGGTGGGTCCTTTTCTTTCGTAATGTTTATAAATGCTTATTAGGTAAACAATATTGTAAGCTGATCATGGCACGACATTTTCATTCTATTTTATCCCGTTCGTTCTAGCCCCTCTCGCCTGCCGCCCCCCCCCCCCCACACACACACCACCACCACCACCACCACCAAACCGGCTGAGTTAGCTGAGGCAGGCTGGCTGAGGCGAGCGCCTCCCCTCCCTTCATGCCAAACAGAGCCTGGCTGTCGTGACCTCTGGCCTCACCGCCCGAAGGCTCGCCCGCTGCACTGTCCAAGGACGCCCTGCGCGGGCCGCAGCCTCTGCCGAGTCCCGCCTCTATCCACCGTTCACCACGCGCTGGATTCATTCATGCCTCTGTGTTTCAGCGTCCTACCCGTTGGATGGCACCACTGTAGTCATAGGCGACTGCAGGGAAGCCACGGTCAGAATGCCCCAAACAGCGAATTTTGAGGTTTTCTTTTAATTTCTCCGAAACTAGCCGGCACACGATCAAACCTCTTTCCATGATCATGGAAAGGAGCTATACGAATAAATCGGTCACATTTTCAAGCCTACAAAGCTGAAGACGAAAAAGATATAGCCGGAAAGGCAAAACCTACGCTTAAAACCCGCGAGACCTGTACGTACGCGTTTGAGCAAGGATGCGACGTTACCATTAACTGGCATTTAATTTCAAACTTGCAGTTTTCAGATTCCAAGGGGATAATGCATTTGAATGTCCCCTTAGATTTTGTGACGTCAGCGCAGATCCAACGATTTTTTTATCTTATACTAAAATCATCATTAAAACGTGATGGTATATACTGCTTTGCGTGCAGCATCTGCCGCTTTTTTACGATGCCAAATTATTGCTTCCAAATGACGTCGTAGGAATAGCGGAGATGCCAAAAAGGAAACAAAAGTACCTAAATGCCTAATATCTTGAAAACCGGTGAATATTTTTCGGTGAAATTTGGTATATTCATTTTTGATCTTTCTGAACCACGTGACCTCGCTTTTATGCAAATTCATTAACTTTTTTGAAGGCGGGAGCCGGGAGGGTCACTGCACCAAATCAAATCGCATCAAAATTTGCACAAATCTCTTTCACAGCAAAATTCTTCAGATCATGAATTTATTTTAGTGCTTTAATCGAAAATAATGATCTGATGATTTCGTTTGATTTGATGAGTGAGGTATATAAATATCTGTGTAGCCCTAACTGACGACTTTAAAGAAACGCAGTGAACATATTTGGACCAAATATGCACCAAATATGCACCTAATCTACACCTAATCCGCACCAAATGTGTACTAGATGGCCGTCGTGAAAACGGCTTATAACAACTGACGGCACGATGCGTATTTACGAGAAGGGTGCACACCTAACAGGAAAAATACTCGTGTGGCCTACTGATGCCTGCAATGTTAACACGGTTGGTACAGGGACCCGCAGTTGCTATTGTACAGCGACCCTGAGTAAATTGGTCCAGCACCATCACAGGGAACAACGATAAGCTGTCAGAGGGCACGCACAGAAAACCTCAGCTGCTCTTGTACAGGGACCGGCAGTCGATATCAATGTTATCGGTTGTTACTGGACAGGACAGACGGCTAGAGTTGGGGTTCGTGTATGTACAGTAGCAACTGCGGGTCCCCGTACTTGGTACCAGTAGTTGCCGTAAACCAGGGGCGTCGCCACAGATTTTTGACTGGGGGGGGGGGACGGATCGGCCGACTTAACCCGCGCCGGGCCGGGGGGGGGGGGGTGTTTGAACACCCCCCCCCCTGAGGTTTTTCGCAGATATCTAAAAAAAACGGCACCTGTTCGTGCATCTTTTCCGCACATGTTGTGAAAATTTCAGACCCAGGTCGCCCTAGGTCAGGTCACCAGGTCAAGCCAAGTGACCTCACCTCAGACAAAATAAGAATGCTCGTCATAGCTACACGGATTGATCGATTGCCTTGAAACTTTCAGCGATTGGTTAGAGCAACATCATCTATAAAATGTTTATCTCCGAATTTTGATATCGGTGACCTATGGTCAGGTCAATTTTGCGGCCTCTCCATTAGGTCCATTAGGTCAATTTTGCGGCCTCTCTCTCCATTCGATTCTCCCTATAAGTCAATGGGAGAAAATTGAAAAGCGTCTGTTATGCACGAACGCTATTCTAAACACTCTCAAACATCGAGATGTAGGTGAGATTGACACACTGAACCGGAAAATGGCAACTGTGACCCCTCGTTATGTCCTGGAAGTCATCTCAGGTCACGAGCAGAATCTAACAGTTTTTCGCTAATAACTTCTGATAGAGGCGTGCTAGAGCGCTGAAAACGCCTTAGATGTGTTTGGCTCGACGTTGCGGATCGACTGATATGCAACATGACCTTTTCCGGTCAGGTCATGACCTTGACCTGAGGTCAAATTTTCAAGTTGACCTTTCAAGGTCAAATTATAGTTCATTCGACGCGTCTCGACGAGAGGAACACGATGCTGGCAAATGTAATGTCATGGCTCTTATGAGTCAAAAGTTATTGCCGAAAATACGCTTTTCGCAAAAACGGCTATTTTTGGAGTTTTTTTCCCTCTTGAGGCTAAACCGTTGACCTGAGGTCAAATCTGAGAGCATGACTCAGAAAGGTCTGTAAAAGGGCTATCGAATGCGCTTTTCCGCGGCGCTGTAGCTCTATCGGTTCCCGAGATAGCCGTCGGCAGTTTCCAAAATGTTGAAATAGTCAACATTTTACTTTTGGTGACCTCTGGTGACCTGACCTTTGACCTGACCCAAAAATGATCGAAGTGTTAAACGTTCTTTCGATTGCCGCTTACCGCGTGTCGCTACGTGGCCCAGGAGCCGAGTTAGAAGGGGGAGGGGGGTGTTCAGACCCCCCCGGCCCGGCGCGGAATCTCAGAGCACCGGCCCGGCGCGGGTTAAAACCCAAAAGTGGGATATTTTGTTACCGCACTTTTAGCCCAATGCATTACCTGTATAATGGTAGTAGAAGCCGAAATTCCTTCACAATACACACATGAAGTCCGATCAAATTTGACACGTTTGGTATTTACAGTCACGATCTCTCTGACCTGTGCATGAATCGGCGGCGCGAAACGCCGCGAAAATTTGCAAAAAATATTTGTCAAAACACAGCTCCAAAACACAAATGTTGCAACCCTTGTAGCATGTAAGATATCCGAACACCTAAGGTCAGGCGAGTGGCGACCAAGTCAAGAAGCTCTGCGTTCTAAGTTTTGTGGTTCTGCATCAACCGTACTGCTTGTTTCCTACATAGGTACAGCTAGTTTCCTAAGTTGGAAATTTAGTGTAGTCTATATCTGCACAACTGCGGCGCCGTAGCCCGAGACGGTCGGAGATAATACTGGCCAGAGAAGGATGTGGAGTCACTGAAATTGCTTGGACCTCGACTCCGAAGATGGAGTCGGCATTTTCTGGCTTAAAGTCATGCTCTTGGCTGGTTATTCGAAATATATTTTCCGTCTTCGACCAGTCGTGTTACGGCACACATGGTAACGGTATGATTAGGCATCGGCAGTCTGAGTCTATTAAGACTAGGACTGAGTCGGATAAGAGCTGGAAATTCTGTGGGCCATGTTGACCTGACCTTTAGGGATCAGGCCAATACATTGCAATGTAGGCCTGCTGGCCCACAGTCACACTGAGTAAATCCTCCTGACCTCTCTCAAACCGGGACGAGGTCCTCTCACACTAGCATCACGCCTTCAAAGGCTATGCTGAGCCCCCTCGATTGTCGGGTGGCCTCGCGCGGGAAGAGGATGGTGGGTTGATAGTTACATTACGAATATTTCACCGTGATGCGGGTTAACCCGCGAGTTGCTGGGGGGGGGGGGCGTTAAACGCCCCCACTTTTTTCGCCGGGCCATAGCATAAAAATGGCGCGCGCCGCGCCAAATTTTCGGTACCTGTAGGGAATTGATTGAAGTTTATTGTGACAAAGTTTCAAAAAAATCGGTCGGAAAGTTTTTAAGATATCGAGGTTTTAGTGACGTCATGATTTCTGAGTTTCCGACCAAAAACGGCATATGTTCAAAAAATCATATAAAATCACAGAATAGACATACAGACATGCCGTAAACGCCATTAGACTGCCAATACCATGAGCAAACAAATGGCTATCTTCGATGTTTGATTACAGTTCCGCATTTTACAAAATCTTGAACTGAATCTTGGCAATTTCTCGTGACTACTTCACGACCATGATACATGCATTTCTTAAATTGAACTTTTTGAGCCAAACACGTACACATATGATAGAATGAATGTCACCATCGTGTTCTACGCCCCAAATTACCCACAAAACATGTGTCACAGGCTGCGAATATCAGTTTTGATTTTCGGGGATATTTGCCTACCCGGTTGACCTGACCTTGACCCTGACCTATGCTTGACTGACCCCTACATGGAGCTGACACTCTTGTAGGCCTTATATGAATGGATTGTGCACCGTTTTGACAGAGTTTATGACGAGAGGCGCCCATTGCGAAATCCTGAAGTCCATGCTACTGAAAGCCCGATTTCAGGTGTTTGACCTGACCTTGACCCGACCTGTGACCTCAAAATTCAACTTTAAAGTACTCATCTGAAGCGTCTCGTCGCGTTCTTTTGTTTGCCCGCCTCGTGCGTTTCGCTGCGCCTATTAGTTCTCGAGTTATCGGCTGGGGGCGTTTAACGCCCCCCCCCCCCAGCAAACGGCGGGTGGCGAAATACCCCAGCAACTGCCGGGTTAAAAGAGGGTTATCCCGCACCGTAGACAGTGTTTACAATTGCTTCACGTGATAAGAGAGAAAATTATCAGATGTTGTTTAACTGATTTGTTAAAAGTCCAGACGTTTTACAAACTGTTAAACGTCTAGTGGACATTTCGTCGTCTGAATTATGTCGTAATTTTTATATAAAATGTATTTTTTACCTTAAAGCGCCCGAAACATATCGGCGGTACGGGATAAAATTATTAAACCGCTCGTAGGTAGAAAAAAATCTTTTAAACTTCTCGCCTATTGGCTCGACGCTGAAAAAAATTCTACCTATTCGCAGTTTAATATATAATACCCGCAATCAGATATGCAGTTGGCGTCGATAAATCGCTCCGCAGCCCTGTGTAGGTATGGAAGGGTATTAGTGCCATCCATGTTTTAATTCAGATTCTTATGTCTGCGACCTTATGTCAATGTAATGAGATTACATTTTTTCCACCGGACTATGTATAAAAATGTTGAACCCAGTCTGGACTTCACTGGCCCAGAGGGTCCCCAGCGACAGGTGTTCCTATCCTGAATCATCCCTTCACTCTCCCACGCTACGTGCAGAACGGAGAAGCATTCCGCCCCAAGGGCGCAGAAATGGAGCAGGCACACACGCCGCCGCCGACAGATTGGAGGCGATCGGCGCGGCAGAAACGACTGTAACGAGTGTCTATGACCAGACTAACGGCCATTCAGGATGCTCCCAGTAGCAGATGCGGATCAGTTTGAGCTTCCAGTAATCACGTACTAGAAAGGCGACGCCAACAATTAGAGCGGCCCTTCTCCGGCTTCAGTCATTAAGAAAGCAGGTGGTACGCCAAATGGAAAAACAAGGGATGAGTGAGCAACAAACACGTTGCAACAGCAGTCAGCGGGCCAAATCAACAACGACAATTGCACGACTGAAACCACCATTCGAAGGCGAATCCGTAGATACCCGACAACCCACAATCAAATCCAACCCTTGCATAGAAAAGCCATCAGGAGGAGACAGGGATCATTGCAAGACATAAAGCAATGCAGGGAAATTGTCGGTGCTGCAAACCAAAGCTCCGAAGCTAAATGAGAACGGTATACTATTCTCTGGTTCAGGATGCTTATTAACTCAACGGAAGAAAGACAACCGGCAAGGAAGAACAGATGAATGTACAGTTGACCCAATGTACAGTTGACCCGGCTGCACGACCGCCGGCAAACAGACTGAAAAAAAAAGATGTTTCATGATACCGGCTCGGCAGTACACAGAAAATACGCAAAACATCAGCGGAAGAGTGGTAGTATGAACGGAACCAAATTGTCTGAGTTGATGAGCGGCTTAGTAAATTACATACAAAATAGCGAATTCACAATCAAGAACCACTAAAAGAAGAGAAATCGCCCGTGTAGCTCAAAACAGCTAAATCAACAGAGAAGGAATTCGCTGCAATTGAGTCCTCGCACAAAAGCTCACCAAATCTGAAGAAAAGTTAACCGGAAATGAAACCAAGACGCTGCAGAATTTCACTCAACCCGCAAAAAGGGAACCGGTTAATTGCACATTGGAAGGATCCGCCGAATTTAAAGAGCGGGTCAGGTCACCAGAAGATGAACGTGGAACATATCTTTTTTACACAGCTGAAACAAATTCAGAAGGGCCCGTTATATCAACACCGATAAATGGGCATATACTTCCAATGAAGTGTCAACTAGAGATGAAATCGTTGCGCTGCAGAAAATCGCCCAACCCCAGAGCTGCAACATGTCACTTGTAAATTTGGAAGGACCTGCTGTTTACCGAATAGATCAAGTTACCAGAACGGGTCAGGTCACCAGAAGATGAACGTGGAACATATCTTTTTTACACAGCTGAAACAAATTCAGAAGGGCCCGTTATATCAACACGGATAAATGGGCATATACTTCCAATGAAGTGTCAACTAGAGATGAAATCGTTGCGCTGCAGAAAATCGCCCAACCCCAGAGCTGCAACATGTCACTTGTAAATTTGGAAGGACCTGCTGTTTACCGAATGGATCAAGTTACCAGAAGATGAACGTAAAACCCAGCGAGTGGCCGCATTCCGGACTTCTCGAAATCATCCACTTCAGAAGCCGGAACGAATAGCCACGCTAACAGTTTTCCGTTTAAACCAGCAAAGATAAAACATCTGTGAGAGATGAACATCCAGGGAGCTTGACTATGCGTCAAATTGAAGATGAGGCAAATATTGGATGTCGCCATGCCGAGACACGAAAGAACAGCAATTTTCTCATCAGGAATCTGGAGCGGTTTCTGAAGAGAAGCCCAAAACAAGCAAAGATGAGAAGTGAAGACAAATTTAAAATCAACCCGAGCTGAAGTAAAATTAACGGATTACAGCACAAGAAAAACCCGATAAAGAAGGGGAAGACCACAGCTACAGCAATACTGTCAGGTCATCCGCCTACAAAACCAAGCAAACGCCTCCAGAAAAGGATTTGCAATTGCAACTTTCGTGAAATGGAACAAGAAATTTGTATAACTAAGGCCAGAATCAAGCGAAAGAAATTCACAAAGAACAGAACATCTGAGCACAAGGCCCCTCGAAATCGCGAGAAACCAGCAAAATGGCGTCGGTGAAAGGCGAAAGATCGAGAGAAAGGACGGAAAGCATAAAAAGGGGAGGAGAGACGGCGCTCCCTCTCACTGCTCCTCCGGACGTCACTCGCAAACAGTGCTCCTCCGGGCGTCACCACGCAGCCGAGATCCAGTCAGCGCTACACTTCGCAGCAGCCTCTTCGGCGACCATCGGTTGCAAGTGAGTCTGAAGCGGACACATCAGAACGCATCCTGGCCCCCTTCACCATGTAACCACGCCTCATAATTCATATTCACCCCTAGCCGCCGGTTACAATTATGATACTTGTTGGTCTTTCCGTTTGTGCGGGTGCCACCCCGGGTATGGTCCAACCCTTTGTAGACATTCACCGGTCGGGGGAGGGGGTTCGTTTAGTAAGTCTACATCGCCCACCCGGTATAGATCATACTGCGGCGCGATAACGGCGAGGCTCGATGAAATACGTCGATCCGAGATTGTAAATACGTTGGGTCAAATGTTTTTTTTTCCGCGGGCGAGGTGAGCCCGCCCGGCTTCTCAGGCCCGGCAGGATATGTGGGCATTGAATTGCGCTTCAGGATTATCCCTTTTTTTGGGGGGGGGGGCATCAATTATGCATCAGGCATCTAAAGTGTGCCTACTCCGGTTTTTCAGTTAGTGGGGAGGGGTAGATTTTAAGCCTAAGCGGTTTCATCCGATACAAGGGGTCAATGAGTTTGAGTGCAGGAAAGATTTTGTAGCCGCTTGGGGGCTCGCTCCGCCCCAAAACTGTGTGAATAACTTGTTAGGTTACCGGTCGATTTAGTTTTTTTTCCGTTCCTTTTTTTGAATCATTTGCTTTTGTATTGCGAGTTTCATATCTTCTTGTTTGATTGAATATATCTTGGAAAAGTACTCATATCTGTTGGGGATAGTAGGGAGGAAATGGTGAACGAGCAGACCCAGCGAGAGCGTTTTGGCCGGCGATACTTGAAAAACCAAGCGAAACATCACCCTTCACACTGCTCTCACCCGTGAGCATGCCGTTTCTTCGCGGAACACAAACACTGGGAAAACGCACGCAGTATCACGCCGAGTCGTTGTTGTACTAGTGACCGTCGTTAAAGCTCTAACTCGTAATAATGAGAGTGAAATAGATATTTGCCTCGGTGTTATTTTTAAACTTGATAATGATGAGTCACAGTTACCTCGATTTAGCGTGTTTTTTTTTTTTGTAAGTTATCGTAAGTACATTAAAATCTATGTCTGTTCGCGTTCTCTTCCGAATGTTCAAGGATAGGTAGGGTCCACTCTCGCTTAACATGGGCGGAGTCAGCCGGCACGGCCGTCGGTGATTGGCGCAGTTTTTTTTCGGGGGGAGAGGTACCGCGTAAGGGACGGGCCCAGCTACACTAATTTCGGAGAGCGCGGGAGTGACCAGGCTGACCCCGAAGCACCTGAACTGATTCCACATCCTCGTCGTCTGGCCAACTCGCGGCCGAGTTATTATCCTGCCTTAAGACATTGCAGCGCTCGAACGGGAGCTGTTTGATTGTCGTCCGGTCAGAACGGACCGGGTTATGATCCTGCCCTAAAACAATGCAGTGCTCGAACGGGAGCTGTTTGATTGTCGCCCGGTCAGAACGGACCGGGTTATTATCCTGCCTTAAGACACTGCAGCGCTCGAACGGGAGCTGTTTGATTGTCGCCCGGTCAGAACGGACCGGGTTATGATCCTGCCTTAAGACATTGCAGCGCTCGAACGGGAGCTGTTTGATTGTCGTCCGGTCAGAACGGACCGGGTTATTATCCTGCCTTAAGACACTGCAGCGCTCGAACGGGAGCTGTTTGATTGTCGTCCGGTCAGAACGGACCGGGTTATGATCCTGCCCTAAGACAATGCAGCGCTCGAACGGGAGCTGTTTGATTGTCGCCCGGTCAGAACGGACCGGGTTATGATCCTGCCTTAAGACACTGCAGCGCTCGAACGGGAGCTGTTTGATTGTCGCCCGGTCAGAACGGACCGGGTTATTATCCTGCCTTAAGACACTGCAGCGCTCGAACGGGAGCTGTTTGATTGTCGCCCGGTCAGAACGGACCGGGTTATGATCCTGCCTTAAGACACTGCAGCGCTCGAACGGGAGCTGTTTGATTGTCGTCCGGTCAGAACGGACCGGGTTATTATCCTGCCTTAAGACACTGCAGCGCTCGAACGGGAGCTGTTTGATTGTCGCCCGGTCAGAACGGACCGGGATATTATCCTGCCTTAAGACAATGCAGCGCTCGAACGGGAGCTGTTTGATTGTCGTCCGGTCAGAACGGACCGGGTTATTATCCTGCCTTAGACAACGCAGCGCTCGCACGGGAGCTGTTCGATTGTCGCCTGGTCAGCACTGACCGGGTTATCATCCGTCCACATTTTCCAGCCCGTAATAATCTCAGCACAAGGAATGCTTGCCGCTCCGCCTGGTCCGTACGGGTCGATGACTCAAATAGGGGGCGGGGACTCCGCCCGGTAGCCCGGCCGGTGGGGCCGAGCGTCGCAATTAACCCGGCCGGGGGAGGGACGCTTGGGCGGCCCGCCGCCCTGTCATGCGAGTGAACGCTTATGCCATCTAGGGAGTGAACCAGAAACGATAAGCCGAGCCCTCCTCGGTTACCGGCGTGACACGCGACCGTAGTGCCGTCTGCAGGACAGACACGACACTTTCAAGGGGGCCGAGCCGACCACGATTACGCTCAGACACTGACAGGTAGAGAATATGTATGTGAGATGCCTGATCGACGTTAAGACAAGCCGACAGGGTTAATAGTCAAGTAACATAACTTACAGAGTCTTCTATTCCCGGTTTCGCTCCATGATAGGCAGAAGGTATCATTTAGAGAATCATTTAGACAAGGGGATGCTGAATTTAAGTCTTGATTTCGCAGCCGGCAATAAATTCCCATCTAGGACATTAAAGATACGGACAGGTTTTGCATAGCTAATAATTGGTGATATCTTCAATTGAGCTCGACCCGATCAACAACTAATTAGACCGCTCTTGGCCACAAGGATCTCAGTAATAGAACACTTGTTTAGAACTGATCACCGTCAACCCGGCTTGTGTAGATGACCGATGGCCTCAGGGTAACGTGATGATGGAAAGTCATTGAAACAGAAGCCGGTTTCGCTAACACTTAGAGTTTGCAATTACGAGAATTAGCTCGAGTCTAAGGGAAAGACTGGCCATCAACTTATACTTGGGTTTCGCGAAACCTCCGTGCATAAATTTGAGTTTCACAGTAAACAAGGATAGTTTTTTCATGATTTATCACCCGGCACCTTAAGGCATACGACAGTTCTCGGCCGTGAATCGTTTTGCGAGCTAATCTCCTGGCGAGACCTACCAGCTATGTAACATTGCTAGAGCGTCATTAATTAAGTTTTTTTTTTTTGGGAAATCGTCGATATGAAAACGAGACGTAAATTGGGAAAAATATGCAAACTCGATAATGTGCTATTGATTGAATAAAACCAGTTTTCTTGTATTCAGGTTCATTGTTAAACTTTGCGTACCGGAGTTGCCGTAAAAGTGAAGTCCAGTGAAATTGAAATCAACGTAGTAGGCAAAGGTGCTTATCAATTGTTAAGTGCAAACGCTTGCAATTATCACTATTTTCCAGGCCAAAGCCTTTAGCGGAGGGACTTTATAAGCCCCGCTACGGTTCTTTCTTTTGAATCAGCGTTCCCTCGATCGTTAGGATTTTGCTACGATGAATATTGGGGATGTAATTGCAACTCATTAAAGTCAATTAGCAGCAATTTCGGCATAAGGTTGGTGATCCTTGTTTTATGTGGCTTCGGTAATTTCGTGATTAGGCATTTCATTCGGTATCGGCATGATAATTATGGTTTCGTAGTGTGACGGAAATGGTTTCGTAGTGAACAACATAATAGATATCTATCGGGCTGGAGGCCGTTCCATTCGTAACAAAGGGCCTTTACTCGTGACGTTCACCAGGAGGGGCCGTGCACGGTAAAGCACCGCTGACGCTGATTATTCCTCCGCTGCCAATAGTGTTCTGATTTGATCCTCTACACTCTCCCTCTCTCTCTCTCTCTCTCTCTCTCTTTCTCTCTCTCTCTCTCCCTCTCTCTCTCTCCCCTTCGTTATCTCTCTCTCTCTTCCTCCTTCGTTATCTCTCGCTTCCTCTCTCTTTCTCCCTTTTCTCTCTCTTTTCTCTATCTGTCTCTCTCTCTCTCTCTCTCTCTCTCTCTCTCTCTTTCTCTTACCCTTACGATGAACACGCAGCTACACGTACGTACAGTCACTCAGGCGGGAACGGGAGACAAGTTTCGGAGGCTGGAGGATTCACGATTCGCCCACCGCGTAGGCATGATATTCTCGCACATATAACCAGGAACCTAGGATTAGAAACGAGACCCCTGACAGGAATGGAACGTACGACATAATAAGACGTGTTTAGCCCGGGCGGAAGAGAGGAAGGAGCATGCGACCACGCCCCTGCGCGTTAAGTTCTGCCGGTAAGGACGCATCATTGGGGAGAAGGGACCTGAAAAACGTCCAAGTCTAGTTACATGGGAGCAAACGGAAACGGGACACTAAGACACCTAGGAGCACGCAGTAAAGCGCGAACATACGCTTGTGACCGGAGGGCGGCACTGTAAGACGCGATATACGCTGGTAGTCGGGGAGACACCGTAAGACGCGATATACGCTGGTTGTCGGGGAGACACCGTAAGACGCGATACGCTGGTGGTCGGGGAGACACCGTAAGGCGCGATATACGCTGGCGGTCGGGGAGACGCCGTAAGACGCGATACGCTGGTGGTCGGGGAGACACCGTAAGACGCAAACATAGGTCCCTCACTGGTACTTACACCTCGATAGGTTCGGGAATAGCTCCAGTAGAGTTCGGGTAAAATTTAAATATAGGAAGGGCCTGCGTCAAGCTCGGACGTATCCATCACTGGCAGGGTGGATGCCATCGGCAGAGCGGCAGAGAACGTTATATGCGATACAATGGTAACCCAGTGACCGCAGTTAGTCGATGAACGGATCCACATCGCGGTGAGTCGGGTAATTTGGGGGACATTGTGCATTTGTTTATTTAGGTAGGCTGCGACGGCAGTTTAATACGAGGTGCCTCGGAAAGTTACGCCGTAAGACGCTAGTCCCGGTTCCAGGACGGTACGCGCCGTAAGTCGCGAATACGCAATAAAGCGGTGCCAGCCGTAATAAGGCGCGAAATATACGCTGTAAGTCGTCACGTCGTCATCATAGGGCAAGGACGCGGTAAGACGCGAATAACCGCAGGTGATCGGATAGAGATACCGTAAGTCGCGATTATACGCCGGTTATCGGGGGACGATACCGTAAGACGCGAATTATACGCTGTAAGTCGTCACTTAGTCGTTATAGGGCAAGGACGCTGTAAGACGCGAGTTATACGCCGTAAGTCGTCGGGAGATGCAGTAAGACGCGAGATAATACGTAGTAAGACGTGCTTTGTGATCCCAAATGTAGACCATCGATGAGTAAAAAGGGCCCATTAGGCGGAACATGTAGAATTAATTGATGTGTTTCGATTAACTCCGATAGGCAGAGTGGAAGTTCAGAGGTTCCAAGGGTACTCCAGAGCCGAGGTAATTTAGGACGTGGGATCGACTGCAGGGATAGGAAAAGGGGAGGGGAGCGAGACGTCGCAGTTTGGTAATACGGACAAGTTTGAGTCAGATGAGTGAAAGTGTGTGAGACTGGATGAGTGTCTGCGGGAGCAATTGCGCTTAGGTTAATCAGTTCGACCACCTAGCACCCTTCTATTATCCTCAGGGATGGACCATACTCGAGGGACCCAGAACCAACGCTTAATAAATCCCCCCTTGTTTTTTTTGTGGCGGTGAAACCCAATGATGCAGTGCCTGTGTGTTCGCCAAAGATTGACTTGCCTCAAATGGCCTCGCTACATACACTCCTCACCGAGGGCGGACGGCAGAGACCAGAGTCCGCTCAGAGCCGACCCGCACTGGGGCACCACCACACAGAGCCCCGGGCGAATGAGGAGAGAGGCCCCCCTACAGACTGGCGCCCAACGTGGGGCCAAGTCAAGTCGATGGCATCACATAAACCCGGCAGAACGGCGCGTGCTCACGAACCCAAAGAAGAAGAATCACAAGCTTACTGAGAGGATCAGGCCAGCCAGCTGCAGTGACACTCAGGTTTCTTCCACAGAGATGGAGCGATACCGCGTGCTGGGATCTGTCGACAGCTACGATGGACAACAAAACCTAGACGAATGGATCCAGATGCTAACAAGAGCGGCCGAATTTGCGGGATGGAATGAAGAACAGACATTCAAGGCGGCAATGTTCCGGCTTCGCGGAGAGGCCGGAGAACATGCCGAACAACTGCGGGATGAAGGAAAAATTAACACCTGGAAAGAACTACAAACAGTATTAAAGGAACGTTTCATCACATCCGGCAAAGAGCAGTGGCACCAATATCTTTTAAACACGGGAACTCAGGGCACCAAGACTGTCCAAGAGTGGGCCCAGACAGTGAGAAAACTTTCCCTTCTGGCGCTCGGACCCGAGATGCAGGAAATCAAGATGGAAGGAGAAGATGGCGAAGAAAATCAAGATGAGCAACTGAGACAGGAAACAGCCGCCAAAAGGGAAGCTCGCAAGAAACTTTTGGACTACATGAGAAAATCTAACTTCATTCGCGGACTCAAAAGTAGCTTGCGACAAATGGTCTGGAGAAAGAAATGCAAAACGTTTGATGAAGCAGTCCAAGCAGCCGCCGAGGAAGAAGCTGTGGAGGCGAGTCATCGAGAGGAAGAAGTTCTAAGCTGCTACAAACGCGATATCCCAAGCTTCACGAGTCAAGGGCTAATGGAACAGCTAGTGGCTGCCCTAGAAATTCACGAAGCTAAGAAAAAGAAAGAGGACACCGACGAAGAAACTACCAAAACAGCTCGAGGAGGACTGAAGAAAGAAACAGCAAAGAAACAAAGCCAGAAATCTCTACCTCGCAACCAGCGCCGACCGATCGACGGGGACTCCGAGGATGAAGACGAAGAGGAGGACGAAGAGGAGGAAGAGGAATACGAGAGACGACCGCGCCGGAGGGGATACCAACAAGGAGGGACACGATCTCGCTGGAACGGACGAGGCAGGACGGCGGAGGGCTATCAGCAGTACGACGACCAACTACCGCTGCCCCGAGCACCCCGCAGAGCGACGCCCGTCCGCCAGTGGACCCGCCGTGAGAGGAACGACGAAGCGGTTGGAAATGGTGCACGGCCCCGAGAATATGACTCACGAGTGATCTGCTTCTACTGCAATGAGGCTGGACACATCAAGAGATTCTGTCCCCACAATCCAGAGCGGCAGTCGGGAAACGAGTACCGCCGGCTGCGCTGAAGCGGCAGCCGGCGCAACTGATGCTGCGACGCCCTTACAGAACTCCGCAAAATAGTGATGTTCGAGGTTACGCCACGTCCTATCAGATCGAGACCAGAAAGCAAACAGAAGTCAGCCAGGTACGCGCTAGGCCGACACCGGATACTCTCGAAGCCACCGGAGCAAGACGACTGAGGACGTGTACATGCCGGATTCAAATCGAAGGCACAGACGCCTTTGTGCTCCTCGACACAGGTTCCATGGTCACCATCGTCAATGCAGAACTTCTGGAGTTCAAGCACGGCATCACAAGACCCCCAGGCGAGACCACCAACGTCATCCTAAAATCTGCTTCAGGACATCAAATACCGGTCGCGTACGAAGTCACCCTCAGCTTCACATTTGGAAAAATCACGACAAAACATCCGGCTCTCGTATGCAGAGACATCCTTCAAGACGCTATCATTGGTTTTGACTACATTCAACGACACGGGGTGGCCATCGACGCAGTAAGACAGTTCGTCCAGCTGCCAGGATCCGAGCAAATACCCCTGCAAAATGCCGATCAAGTGGTCGACGAATGCCTCTCCGGCTGGTGTGTGAGCAGGAACCCGCCTGAAAAACACCCGGGACACCACCCAAGATCGAGCGAGGAGAGAGAGGGATGCCCGCGGGCGACTGGAAGAGGTAGCGAGAGACCGGAACAGCTCGACGAAAAGCAGGAAGGGAAGGAACAGACGGCGATCAACGAAACCAAACTACACCCAGTCGAAACGTCAATGCAAGTGGGCAAGGACAAGCTACACTGCCCGACTCAGACAGAAGAGCGGGGAGAGGCGAGTGGAGATCAACCACCAACCGCCGTCGTGTCCGACAATGACTGCCAGGATGGGAGGAACACAAACCGCACCGGACCCAGCCTGAACCAAACAAACACCGCCCAAACACCACCGAAGGGCAGTCCAGACAGACACCGAGAAACAGAAACAACAGAACGGAGAGGAGACGAGGAGAACCAGATCGACGCAAACGAAGAGTCACCGGCCTCGGAGACCGACCCCATACAACCACCACCAGACAGCAGTGGAAACCAACACCAAGAACAAGAAACAGGGGAACAGATCGAAGAAGATGGAAAGCGTCTCCACCAAAACGAAGGAGCGCCGGCTTCAGCAACCAACACCGCCCAACCACCACCAAAGGGCAATCCAGACCGACACCGAGAAACAGAAACACCAGAACGGAGGGAAGACGAGGAGGACCGGATCGACGCCAACGAAGAAGCGCCGACCTCGGTGACCGACCCCAACCAACCACCGCCCGAAGGCAGCCCAGACCGACGGCCAGAACAGGGAACAGCGGAACAGAAGGAAAGGAAGGTAAACCAGATCTACCAACAAGAAGGAGCGCCGGCTTCAGGAACGGACACCACCGACCAAGACGCAAACAGCACCGGCGAGGCTCCGCCAACCAGTTACCCAATCAACATCGGAGCGGCTTCTCCGGAGGAGAAGAGTCAGCTGTTGGAACTGGTGGAGGAGTACTCCGAGTGCTTCGCCTGGAACGGGGAGCTGGGAAACTGCGACCTCCTCCAACATCGGATTGAACTAACCAGCGACGAGCCTGTGCGGAGACCAGCCTACAAGGTGGCTCAAGTCGATCGGGACATCATAGAAAAAGAGGTGCGTGAGATGCTGGAAAAAGGCGTGATTGAGCCATCTGTGTCACCCTACGCGGCCGGAGTGGTCCTTGTACCGAAGAAATCTGGAGAGACACGATTCTGTGTGGACTACCGGGGCCTAAACAAGATCACGAAGGCAGATAACTACCCCATGCCACTCACGCGCAGCGAAATCTTCAACACCCTCGGGGAAGCGAAGATTTTCAGCTGCCTTGACTGCCAACAAGGCTACTGGCAGGTAACCATCGCTGAAGAAGACCGTCACAAGACAGCATTCAGGTGTTTCCTGGGCTTGTACCATTACATTCGCATGCCCTTTGGATTAAAAACGAGTCCTTCGACCTACCAGCGTCTCATGTCGCACATCCTCTCCGGATACACTGGAAAGTTTGCCCATTGTTTCATCGATGACATCATCTGTTATTCGAAAACCTTTGAGGAGCACCTGGAACATCTCAAACTCATCTTTACAAGACTGAAGGACGCAGGGATCAAACTGAAACCCTCCAAATGCGTGCTGGCCAAAGAGGAGGTGAAGTACCTGGGCCACATCATATCTCCAGGGGAGATAAGGCCGGACCCCGACAACATCACCAAAATCCGTGACCTGCCGGCACCCAACACCGTCAAGCAAGTGCGGTCCTTCCTCGGGATGGCATCGTACTATCGGACCTTTCTGCCAGACTTCAGCAGAAGAGCGCAACCTCTCACTGAGCTCACCAAAAAGCGTGCAACGTTCCACTGGGGTCAGAAAGAGGAGGAGGCCTTCGAAGACCTCAAAACGGCGCTCACTCAAGAACCGGTGTTGACCCTACCAGATTTCACCAAGCCCTTCATCTTGATGACGGACGGAAGCTCCACAGGACTGGGGGCGGTTCTGGGCCAGCAGTTCGACGGCGAAGCAAAGGAGAGGGTCATCGCGTATGCCTCGCGACGAACAACCAAACTGGAGGAGAACTACTCGGCGTGCGAACTGGAGTGCGTGGCCCTCGTATGGGCAGTGCAGCACTTTAGGGACTTCATCCTGGGCCGCCGGGTAGAAGTAGTCACCGACCACTGGGCTCTAAAGTGGCTGCAAGACCTACGCAATCCGAACCCGAGACTTCAGAGATGGCGAATGGCCCTGCAAGAATTTGACATCAACATCACTCACAAGCCCGGAAACCAGCACCGGAACGCGGACTTCTTGTCGCGCATATACGAGGATGACAGCCAGCCGGAAGCCCGTCGAGAGGAGGTCAGCAACAAAAAGGACCCCGACAGAGATCAAACTCACGTGTCAACCATCGAAGCCAGCTCGAAACAGCCCCCTCAACTCCAGGGAGGGAGCTACAAAGCCGTTTCCCCAGGAGATGGGCGGAGGCAGCTGGCCGATTTACAGAAAAGGGACCCGGACTGCAAGGAACTGAGGCGAGCGCTGGAGCAAGGACTCGAAATGCCTACGTGGGCAAGGAGACACCAGTTTAAGGTCAGCGATGATGACATTCTGGAAAGAGTGAGCACTGAGCGAGCAGGGGAGGACCTCAGACAGATCGTTCTCCCTCAGTGCTTAGTGAAAGCCGCAGTGCAGGACGCACACGCAGGTCACTTGAAGACAGGGAAGACATTGGGAAATCTTCGACGCAGCTTCTTTTTCAAAAAGATGTACACGATCTGCTCAGAATTCATCAAACGCTGTCCCACCTGTCAGCTCAAGGATCGAGGCCGGCTGGTGAAGGCTCCGCTAGGAGACATGCCAAAGCCACTGGGTGCCTGGCATACAGTAGCCGTGGACGTCATGGGACCGCTTCCTCAAACGAGATCGGGGAAAAAGTACATCATCGTAGTGACGGACTACCTGACGCGCTTCGTCCTGGCGATCGCCACCAAAGATCAAACCGCTCAGACCACCGCCAACGCCCTCATGGAAAAATTCCTAGAGTACGGACTGCCTTCGAGACTTATCACCGACAACGGACCGAACTTTCGATCGAAACTCATCGAGGAAATGTGCCGGCTGCTCCGCACAGCCCACCTGTTCACCACTCCGTACCACCCGCAGTTTGACGGCCTGTGCGAACGATTCAATCGCACGCTGGCGTCGATGCTGCGGGGGTTTGTGGCCGCACACCAGCGCGACTGGGACACCTGCCTCCCTTTCGTCATGCACGCCTATCGGGCAGCGACGCAAGCCAGCACCAACGAAACCCCATTTTTTCTCATGTTCGGGCGGCCGTGTCGTGAACCCCTCAATGTGTGGCTCAGCCCTCCGCGAGAGGACTACCCGGACCCCCACGCCGAGGTACAAGCCACAAGATCAGCGACTGTCATCAAACTACACACAGCATTCAAGATGGTGCAAGAGCACCTCGAAAGGGCCCACGACCAACAAAAGAAGAACCATGACAGAAACAGCAAGGACAGACACTTTGAAGTGGGCGATGAGGTCCTTCTCCTAGACGAAAGAGTAGGAGAGGGACAAACCAAGAAGCTGCACGCTCCATGGAGACCTGGCTACCGCGTCGTCGAAAAGGTGGGACCACTCAACTACATGGTCGAACACCCGAACCACCGAGGGAGACTTCTGAGGGTACACGTGAATCGTCTAAAGGAACAGCGAGCCGAGTTTGTGTGGCCAAATGAACCGCTACCGGCGTTTTTGAAGGACCCCACCGAACAAGCTCACCCACCTCAGGACCACCTGGAGACCTGGTTACAGAACGAAAGACGGAAGTATCAGGCACAAGGACAGGCCCAAAGGATGTGCTCTGAGGCCTCCAGCGAAACAGACGACAACTCGGGAGCACCATCCCCACCGCCCGGGCCCTCAGTCACCAGGAGGTCGCTAGTGCCCCCGCAGGAAGCCGAACCAACCCTTCACCGCTCACCCAAGACGAGCGAGCCGCTACCCGCCATTACCTGGCCGGCTTCTTCGCGGACCACCAAGCAGAGAGAGGCGGCGCCAGCAGGATCGGAACCAGCCAGGAGAGTCAGCACACCACCACCACTTGATGAAACCGCAACCGACCAGGAGGAGAATCGGCTCGAAGAGGAGGAAGACCAATGGCTAACCCCATCAACATCGCCAGGAAACCAACGGGCTACTGAACTCCCCTCCAAAGCTGGACGCTCGGATGCGGCGCAAACTGGAGCGGCGGAGAGAATGCCAGAAGAGGATACACCCCGCGAACAGACCGGGAGGTCGCTGATGGCCACTGGACCCGAACTTCCTAGTGCAGGGTCGGGAGAGACCAGCCAGGGGCCAATCCCACCTGCAGCAGAGTCCGACTCGGCCCACTCCAACGACCATGATAAACCCCCTGAACGACGGCGGGGTAGACCGCGCAAAACTGAGGCCCGCCAAACGCCACTGCTAGACGTTCCCATTCGCAGACGCTCCGAACGCTTAGCCCAAAAGAAAGGATCAAATTAAACCGACACAAGCTCTCCGCTGTTTCAGACGGAATGGCAGAACCAGACGTGGCACCGGCAGCACTTCTTCTACTAGTACTGATGGGCTCGTGGCTGGGATCAGCTGGAGCAGAAGACGCCGAAATAACACCCGGACTCCGAAACGGCATCCTGTTCAGACCCCAGGGCTCACTGACCCTGGCAACCGGAGCCTGGACTGCGGTGCGGCGCTTCAAACAGCAAGACGTTCAAGCACAAATTGACGCTATTCGGACAAACTTTCAAGAAATTGAGGACGCACTGGAACGACTCCAGCAGACCACAAATTCTAGCGGAGACTCAGAAGAAAGACGGACGAAGGAGTTCATAGATGAAATGATCCGGATGTGGAAACATGAAAAAACATGGATGGAGGCCGAAGTACGCACGACTGAAACAGAGTTAACCGATCTGCAGGCAGAGCTTCGTCTGAGTCGACGGACCCGGGGGCTAATCAACGCCTTCGGAGAGGGACTCAAATGGCTCTTTGGGACGGCCACTGACGGAGACGTAAAAAGGTTACATAAAGAATTAAAGGGAGTAGAAGCGGAAATTGGGAAAATCCATCACATCGAAGAATTGCAGACCACACTAATCGGATCGCTCACCAAGAAAGAAGAAGCTAATCGGCGACATATCCTCATTCTGGCAAAGAAGGCGGCAGAACTGGAAGTCACTCTTACGACCACACGACAAGCCGACCACCTGACCATGAGAAACATCCGCAGGGAGCTGGACCTGAACAACATAATCGCAGCCGCCATCCGTACCGCCGGAGCAGCCGTGATGACGCTCCATCATGAAGTCCGGCGACTCACCCAGGCGATGACCCATGCACAACAAGGTCACGTGACGCCGGCCATCATGTCCCCGACTACTCTAAAAACACTCATCACCTCCATTACCAGAAAACTGCCGGAGAACTGGACTCCCGCCACCCCGGTTTCAGATACCCCGGCAGACATCTACAAACTCCTAGGAATCGCAGCAGTCCCGCTCGCCGACGGTCTGGAAGTGCACATACAAATTCCTCTTCGACACCGACAGTACAGTCAGTTCGACCTCTATCAAGTGACGCCAATACCCACGCATCTTCAGAACTCATCCCTGGCTGTAACTACAAACCTGCCTGCCGACTTCTTTGCCATATCCAGAGATCAGAGACTGCACATAGAACTAAAGGGCGAAGATCTACAGCAATGTCAACAACATGGAATACGAACGATGTGCAAAAAATTGACACCGCTCATCCAAGAGACGCGAGAAGGCTGTCTGTACCACGCCTTCCGCGACGACCAGGACAAAGCCAGCACGGCTTGCGAGAGGGTGGTGCAGCAGCCAAAACCCTCCATCTACGCCATCGACGACCACAAGTGGCTGTACGTGCTACCCACGGAGGAAACATTCTCCCTCCAGTGCACGGGGACAGCCCAACCACCAAAAGGGTTCCGACTCCACGGCACCGGCGTGTTCTCCTTGCCCGCAGGGTGCGCGGCCATGGGGGATCGCTACATAGTACCAGCCCACTACTACCAGAAGGGCAGTCGACCTGACACAATCCCGCTGAATGAAGTTATCCAATTCAAAATCTCGCTCAACCTCACGGCTTTCAATACTGAACTACCAGCACTAGAAACAATGAACAAGACAAGCCTACAGGAAATCATCAAACAAACTTCAACCGTGGAAAGAAGCCCGACGTTGTCCGAGCTACAGCAAAAAATGAAGGACTGGGGAACAAAGGAAGAGTCGACCACCTGGGTGGAAGTCGTCGTCGACCACACCGCCCTAATCCTGGGAGCGATTGCCACCCTTGGCGCCATAGGCCTCACCATCCTAGCCTGCCGACGAAGGCGCCAAGAACGAAGGTCCAGTTACGCCCGCACATCCTCGCTCACCACCTCGGACCCGGTACCCGCCACCCGCACTCCGGACAAACCAGACCCCTCCGTCATTGCACTCCAGAGCCGCATCTCCCGACTGGAGATAACGGTTCGAGAAATGCAGCGGAAGATGGGGGAACTGAAAGACCAGGAGAAGGAACTGCAAGATCTTAAGAAGAAATGCGACACACTCGCATGCCTTCTGTGAGCAGATGAACGACAGGACCGAAACCGGTCATCTATCAGCACCACCATCCGGGGGACGAGACCAGGGGCAAGGCGAGGGAGCAGACGTTCGGCGACGCCCACGCCTCGGAGTGCTGCAGGTCTTCGCGGACGCCCTCCGACGACAGGGAGCCGGAGCGACGGACCAGGCAGCAGGAGAAACTGACAGCCGCTGGGTAAGGGTGTTGGGTAAGGGTGTATGGGCAGTAGGTGTTGCCATGTTTAGAATAGGATTGTGCATGCTCGCGCGTTGACCAACCTGTAAAATGGCTACAAAAGGGGGGCCCACGGGATGGCACTCGTTCAACCAAAATTATCAACCTCGATCGCGGGGTCGCGATCTTGGAAAAGTCAGCCTGAAAATGTAATGAGATTACATTTTTTCCACCGGACTATGTATAAAAATGTTGAACCCAGTCTGGACTTCACTGGCCCAGAGGGTCCCCAGCGACAGGTGTTCCTATCCTGAATCATCCCTTCACTCTCCCACGCTACGTGCAGAACGGAGAAGCATTCCGCCCCAAGGGCGCAGAAATGGAGCAGGCACACACGCCGCCGCCGACAGATTGGAGGCGATCGGCGCGGCAGAAACGACTGTAACGAGTGTCTATGACCAGACTAACGGCCATTCAGGATGCTCCCAGTAGCAGATGCGGATCAGTTTGAGCTTCCAGTAATCACGTACTAGAAAGGCGACGCCAACAATTAGAGCGGCCCTTCTCCGGCTTCAGTCATTAAGAAAGCAGGTGGTACGCCAAATGGAAA
Organism: Amphibalanus amphitrite; assembly: GCF_019059575.1. Lineage (NCBI taxonomy): Eukaryota > Metazoa > Arthropoda > Thecostraca > Balanomorpha > Balanidae > Amphibalanus > Amphibalanus amphitrite. The sequence continues at coordinate 626,469 of NW_024881786.1, forward strand.
AACAAGGGATGAGTGAGCAACAAACACGTTGCAACAGCAGTCAGCGGGCCAAATCAACAACGACAATTGCACGACTGAAACCACCATTCGAAGGCGAATCCGTAGATACCCGACAACCCACAATCAAATCCAACCCTTGCATAGAAAAGCCATCAGGAGGAGACAGGGATCATTGCAAGACATAAAGCAATGCAGGGAAATTGTCGGTGCTGCAAACCAAAGCTCCGAAGCTAAATGAGAACGGTATACTATTCTCTGGTTCAGGATGCTTATTAACTCAACGGAAGAAAGACAACCGGCAAGGAAGAACAGATGAATGTACAGTTGACCCAATGTACAGTTGACCCGGCTGCACGACCGCCGGCAAACAGACTGAAAAAAAAAGATGTTTCATGATACCGGCTCGGCAGTACACAGAAAATACGCAAAACATCAGCGGAAGAGTGGTAGTATGAACGGAACCAAATTGTCTGAGTTGATGAGCGGCTTAGTAAATTACATACAAAATAGCGAATTCACAATCAAGAACCACTAAAAGAAGAGAAATCGCCCGTGTAGCTCAAAACAGCTAAATCAACAGAGAAGGAATTCGCTGCAATTGAGTCCTCGCACAAAAGCTCACCAAATCTGAAGAAAAGTTAACCGGAAATGAAACCAAGACGCTGCAGAATTTCACTCAACCCGCAAAAAGGGAACCGGTTAATTGCACATTGGAAGGATCCGCCGAATTTAAAGAGCGGGTCAGGTCACCAGAAGATGAACGTGGAACATATCTTTTTTACACAGCTGAAACAAATTCAGAAGGGCCCGTTATATCAACACCGATAAATGGGCATATACTTCCAATGAAGTGTCAACTAGAGATGAAATCGTTGCGCTGCAGAAAATCGCCCAACCCCAGAGCTGCAACATGTCACTTGTAAATTTGGAAGGACCTGCTGTTTACCGAATAGATCAAGTTACCAGAACGGGTCAGGTCACCAGAAGATGAACGTGGAACATATCTTTTTTACACAGCTGAAACAAATTCAGAAGGGCCCGTTATATCAACACGGATAAATGGGCATATACTTCCAATGAAGTGTCAACTAGAGATGAAATCGTTGCGCTGCAGAAAATCGCCCAACCCCAGAGCTGCAACATGTCACTTGTAAATTTGGAAGGACCTGCTGTTTACCGAATGGATCAAGTTACCAGAAGATGAACGTAAAACCCAGCGAGTGGCCGCATTCCGGACTTCTCGAAATCATCCACTTCAGAAGCCGGAACGAATAGCCACGCTAACAGTTTTCCGTTTAAACCAGCAAAGATAAAACATCTGTGAGAGATGAACATCCAGGGAGCTTGACTATGCGTCAAATTGAAGATGAGGCAAATATTGGATGTCGCCATGCCGAGACACGAAAGAACAGCAATTTTCTCATCAGGAATCTGGAGCGGTTTCTGAAGAGAAGCCCAAAACAAGCAAAGATGAGAAGTGAAGACAAATTTAAAATCAACCCGAGCTGAAGTAAAATTAACGGATTACAGCACAAGAAAAACCCGATAAAGAAGGGGAAGACCACAGCTACAGCAATACTGTCAGGTCATCCGCCTACAAAACCAAGCAAACGCCTCCAGAAAAGGATTTGCAATTGCAACTTTCGTGAAATGGAACAAGAAATTTGTATAACTAAGGCCAGAATCAAGCGAAAGAAATTCACAAAGAACAGAACATCTGAGCACAAGGCCCCTCGAAATCGCGAGAAACCAGCAAAATGGCGTCGGTGAAAGGCGAAAGATCGAGAGAAAGGACGGAAAGCATAAAAAGGGGAGGAGAGACGGCGCTCCCTCTCACTGCTCCTCCGGACGTCACTCGCAAACAGTGCTCCTCCGGGCGTCACCACGCAGCCGAGATCCAGTCAGCGCTACACTTCGCAGCAGCCTCTTCGGCGACCATCGGTTGCAAGTGAGTCTGAAGCGGACACATCAGAACGCATCCTGGCCCCCTTCACCATGTAACCACGCCTCATAATTCATATTCACCCCTAGCCGCCGGTTACAATTATGATACTTGTTGGTCTTTCCGTTTGTGCGGGTGCCACCCCGGGTATGGTCCAACCCTTTGTAGACATTCACCGGTCGGGGGAGGGGGTTCGTTTAGTAAGTCTACATCGCCCACCCGGTATAGATCATACTGCGGCGCGATAACGGCGAGGCTCGATGAAATACGTCGATCCGAGATTGTAAATACGTTGGGTCAAATGTTTTTTTTTTCCGCGGGCGAGGTGAGCCCGCCCGGCTTCTCAGGCCCGGCAGGATATGTGGGCATTGAATTGCGCTTCAGGATTATCCCTTTTTTTGGGGGGGGGCATCAATTATGCATCAGGCATCTAAAGTGTGCCTACTCCGGTTTTTCAGTTAGTGGGGAGGGGTAGATTTTAAGCCTAAGCGGTTTCATCCGATACAAGGGGTCAATGAGTTTGAGTGCAGGAAAGATTTTGTAGCCGCTTGGGGGCTCGCTCCGCCCCAAAACTGTGTGAATAACTTGTTAGGTTACCGGTCGATTTAGTTTTTTTTCCGTTCCTTTTTTTTGAATCATTTGCTTTTGTATTGCGAGTTTCATATCTTCTTGTTTGATTGAATATATCTTGGAAAAGTACTCATATCTGTTGGGGATAGTAGGGAGGAAATGGTGAACGAGCAGACCCAGCGAGAGCGTTTTGGCCGGCGATACTTGAAAAACCAAGCGAAACATCACCCTTCACACTGCTCTCACCCGTGAGCATGCCGTTTCTTCGCGGAACACAAACACTGGGAAAACGCACGCAGTATCACGCCGAGTCGTTGTTGTACTAGTGACCGTCGTTAAAGCTCTAACTCGTAATAATGAGAGTGAAATAGATATTTGCCTCGGTGTTATTTTTAAACTTGATAATGATGAGTCACAGTTACCTCGATTTAGCGTGTTTTTTTTTTTTGTAAGTTATCGTAAGTACATTAAAATCTATGTCTGTTCGCGTTCTCTTCCGAATGTTCAAGGATAGGTAGGGTCCACTCTCGCTTAACATGGGCGGAGTCAGCCGGCACGGCCGTCGGTGATTGGCGCAGTTTTTTTTCGGGGGGAGAGGTACCGCGTAAGGGACGGGCCCAGCTACACTAATTTCGGAGAGCGCGGGAGTGACCAGGCTGACCCCGAAGCACCTGAACTGATTCCACATCCTCGTCGTCTGGCCAACTCGCGGCCGAGTTATTATCCTGCCTTAAGACATTGCAGCGCTCGAACGGGAGCTGTTTGATTGTCGTCCGGTCAGAACGGACCGGGTTATGATCCTGCCCTAAAACAATGCAGTGCTCGAACGGGAGCTGTTTGATTGTCGCCCGGTCAGAACGGACCGGGTTATTATCCTGCCTTAAGACACTGCAGCGCTCGAACGGGAGCTGTTTGATTGTCGCCCGGTCAGAACGGACCGGGTTATGATCCTGCCTTAAGACATTGCAGCGCTCGAACGGGAGCTGTTTGATTGTCGTCCGGTCAGAACGGACCGGGTTATTATCCTGCCTTAAGACACTGCAGCGCTCGAACGGGAGCTGTTTGATTGTCGTCCGGTCAGAACGGACCGGGTTATGATCCTGCCCTAAGACAATGCAGCGCTCGAACGGGAGCTGTTTGATTGTCGCCCGGTCAGAACGGACCGGGTTATGATCCTGCCTTAAGACACTGCAGCGCTCGAACGGGAGCTGTTTGATTGTCGCCCGGTCAGAACGGACCGGGTTATTATCCTGCCTTAAGACACTGCAGCGCTCGAACGGGAGCTGTTTGATTGTCGCCCGGTCAGAACGGACCGGGTTATGATCCTGCCTTAAGACACTGCAGCGCTCGAACGGGAGCTGTTTGATTGTCGTCCGGTCAGAACGGACCGGGTTATTATCCTGCCTTAAGACACTGCAGCGCTCGAACGGGAGCTGTTTGATTGTCGCCCGGTCAGAACGGACCGGGATATTATCCTGCCTTAAGACAATGCAGCGCTCGAACGGGAGCTGTTTGATTGTCGTCCGGTCAGAACGGACCGGGTTATTATCCTGCCTTAGACAACGCAGCGCTCGCACGGGAGCTGTTCGATTGTCGCCTGGTCAGCACTGACCGGGTTATCATCCGTCCACATTTTCCAGCCCGTAATAATCTCAGCACAAGGAATGCTTGCCGCTCCGCCTGGTCCGTACGGGTCGATGACTCAAATAGGGGGCGGGGACTCCGCCCGGTAGCCCGGCCGGTGGGGCCGAGCGTCGCAATTAACCCGGCCGGGGGAGGGACGCTTGGGCGGCCCGCCGCCCTGTCATGCGAGTGAACGCTTATGCCATCTAGGGAGTGAACCAGAAACGATAAGCCGAGCCCTCCTCGGTTACCGGCGTGACACGCGACCGTAGTGCCGTCTGCAGGACAGACACGACACTTTCAAGGGGGCCGAGCCGACCACGATTACGCTCAGACACTGACAGGTAGAGAATATGTATGTGAGATGCCTGATCGACGTTAAGACAAGCCGACAGGGTTAATAGTCAAGTAACATAACTTACAGAGTCTTCTATTCCCGGTTTCGCTCCATGATAGGCAGAAGGTATCATTTAGAGAATCATTTAGACAAGGGGATGCTGAATTTAAGTCTTGATTTCGCAGCCGGCAATAAATTCCCATCTAGGACATTAAAGATACGGACAGGTTTTGCATAGCTAATAATTGGTGATATCTTCAATTGAGCTCGACCCGATCAACAACTAATTAGACCGCTCTTGGCCACAAGGATCTCAGTAATAGAACACTTGTTTAGAACTGATCACCGTCAACCCGGCTTGTGTAGATGACCGATGGCCTCAGGGTAACGTGATGATGGAAAGTCATTGAAACAGAAGCCGGTTTCGCTAACACTTAGAGTTTGCAATTACGAGAATTAGCTCGAGTCTAAGGGAAAGACTGGCCATCAACTTATACTTGGGTTTCGCGAAACCTCCGTGCATAAATTTGAGTTTCACAGTAAACAAGGATAGTTTTTTCATGATTTATCACCCGGCACCTTAAGGCATACGACAGTTCTCGGCCGTGAATCGTTTTGCGAGCTAATCTCCTGGCGAGACCTACCAGCTATGTAACATTGCTAGAGCGTCATTAATTAAGTTTTTTTTTTTGGGAAATCGTCGATATGAAAACGAGACGTAAATTGGGAAAAATATGCAAACTCGATAATGTGCTATTGATTGAATAAAACCAGTTTTCTTGTATTCAGGTTCATTGTTAAACTTTGCGTACCGGAGTTGCCGTAAAAGTGAAGTCCAGTGAAATTGAAATCAACGTAGTAGGCAAAGGTGCTTATCAATTGTTAAGTGCAAACGCTTGCAATTATCACTATTTTCCAGGCCAAAGCCTTTAGCGGAGGGACTTTATAAGCCCCGCTACGGTTCTTTCTTTTGAATCAGCGTTCCCTCGATCGTTAGGATTTTGCTACGATGAATATTGGGGATGTAATTGCAACTCATTAAAGTCAATTAGCAGCAATTTCGGCATAAGGTTGGTGATCCTTGTTTTATGTGGCTTCGGTAATTTCGTGATTAGGCATTTCATTCGGTATCGGCATGATAATTATGGTTTCGTAGTGTGACGGAAATGGTTTCGTAGTGAACAACATAATAGATATCTATCGGGCTGGAGGCCGTTCCATTCGTAACAAAGGGCCTTTACTCGTGACGTTCACCAGGAGGGGCCGTGCACGGTAAAGCACCGCTGACGCTGATTATTCCTCCGCTGCCAATAGTGTTCTGATTTGATCCTCTACACTCTCCCTCTCTCTCTCTCTCTCTCTCTCTCTTTCTCTCTCTCTCTCTCCCTCTCTCTCTCTCCCCTTCGTTATCTCTCTCTCTCTTCCTCCTTCGTTATCTCTCGCTTCCTCTCTCTTTCTCCCTTTTCTCTCTCTTTTCTCTATCTGTCTCTCTCTCTCTCTCTCTCTCTCTCTCTCTCTCTCTTTCTCTTACCCTTACGATGAACACGCAGCTACACGTACGTACAGTCACTCAGGCGGGAACGGGAGACAAGTTTCGGAGGCTGGAGGATTCACGATTCGCCCACCGCGTAGGCATGATATTCTCGCACATATAACCAGGAACCTAGGATTAGAAACGAGACCCCTGACAGGAATGGAACGTACGACATAATAAGACGTGTTTAGCCCGGGCGGAAGAGAGGAAGGAGCATGCGACCACGCCCCTGCGCGTTAAGTTCTGCCGGTAAGGACGCATCATTGGGGAGAAGGGACCTGAAAAACGTCCAAGTCTAGTTACATGGGAGCAAACGGAAACGGGACACTAAGACACCTAGGAGCACGCAGTAAAGCGCGAACATACGCTTGTGACCGGAGGGCGGCACTGTAAGACGCGATATACGCTGGTAGTCGGGGAGACACCGTAAGACGCGATATACGCTGGTTGTCGGGGAGACACCGTAAGACGCGATACGCTGGTGGTCGGGGAGACACCGTAAGGCGCGATATACGCTGGCGGTCGGGGAGACGCCGTAAGACGCGATACGCTGGTGGTCGGGGAGACACCGTAAGACGCAAACATAGGTCCCTCACTGGTACTTACACCTCGATAGGTTCGGGAATAGCTCCAGTAGAGTTCGGGTAAAATTTAAATATAGGAAGGGCCTGCGTCAAGCTCGGACGTATCCATCACTGGCAGGGTGGATGCCATCGGCAGAGCGGCAGAGAACGTTATATGCGATACAATGGTAACCCAGTGACCGCAGTTAGTCGATGAACGGATCCACATCGCGGTGAGTCGGGTAATTTGGGGGACATTGTGCATTTGTTTATTTAGGTAGGCTGCGACGGCAGTTTAATACGAGGTGCCTCGGAAAGTTACGCCGTAAGACGCTAGTCCCGGTTCCAGGACGGTACGCGCCGTAAGTCGCGAATACGCAATAAAGCGGTGCCAGCCGTAATAAGGCGCGAAATATACGCTGTAAGTCGTCACGTCGTCATCATAGGGCAAGGACGCGGTAAGACGCGAATAACCGCAGGTGATCGGATAGAGATACCGTAAGTCGCGATTATACGCCGGTTATCGGGGGACGATACCGTAAGACGCGAATTATACGCTGTAAGTCGTCACTTAGTCGTTATAGGGCAAGGACGCTGTAAGACGCGAGTTATACGCCGTAAGTCGTCGGGAGATGCAGTAAGACGCGAGATAATACGTAGTAAGACGTGCTTTGTGATCCCAAATGTAGACCATCGATGAGTAAAAAGGGCCCATTAGGCGGAACATGTAGAATTAATTGATGTGTTTCGATTAACTCCGATAGGCAGAGTGGAAGTTCAGAGGTTCCAAGGGTACTCCAGAGCCGAGGTAATTTAGGACGTGGGATCGACTGCAGGGATAGGAAAAGGGGAGGGGAGCGAGACGTCGCAGTTTGGTAATACGGACAAGTTTGAGTCAGATGAGTGAAAGTGTGTGAGACTGGATGAGTGTCTGCGGGAGCAATTGCGCTTAGGTTAATCAGTTCGACCACCTAGCACCCTTCTATTATCCTCAGGGATGGACCATACTCGAGGGACCCAGAACCAACGCTTAATAAATCCCCCCTTGTTTTTTTTGTGGCGGTGAAACCCAATGATGCAGTGCCTGTGTGTTCGCCAAAGATTGACTTGCCTCAAATGGCCTCGCTACATACACTCCTCACCGAGGGCGGACGGCAGAGACCAGAGTCCGCTCAGAGCCGACCCGCACTGGGGCACCACCACACAGAGCCCCGGGCGAATGAGGAGAGAGGCCCCCCTACATCAAGTCAAAGGGACAATGGAAATTATGGAGCAGTATGGTAGGTGATCGAAAATTAACTTTTTTGCTTTGCTACAGCCTTGTTGGAAGGTAGATCACCCTTCGTCTTATTGTCAGTTACATCCGCTTACCTGACTCTAAGGTCTTTATGCCACACATTTTCTAATACGTCGGTGCTGTTCGTGGAGCGAAACTCCCTCCGTCCCCCTCCCCGTGATGCAACCCGTGCTTACCGGTCTCTGACGGATCCGAATGTCACAGGCTGCTCAAGTACACTCACCTACTAAGTGATGTTCGCCCCCCGACGGCCCAGCGTTTGACTGGAGCGGTAGACTGCGCCGCCTCACACCCAGGTTCAGCGGTACAGTATATCCCTCTGGCCTCACGCTCGGCACAGACGCATTGGGCTGGGTCAGGGACGCGCCGCGCTGCGCTGGCCGCCTTACCACTCATTACGGAGCGAGCGAAGCGAGCGAAGTCTTACGTAGAATAACGGACATTTCTGAGTATGAGCGGCCGGCCGGCCGTGGTCACGCTTTTGCGATGCCTATATCTCAGCAACCACTTGACCGATTTACATGCGATAATTTTTGTAGGGTAGTTTCATTCCTTCTACCAAGTATTGGACTATTTCCGATGCATGTGGGTGACCCCTTATGCACGTGGCACGTGCAAAACGAAGAGGTGTCAGTTTTGTAACAATTGCAATATCTCGGTAACTACTGGGCCGATTGCGCTGAAACTTGGCATGTAGGTAGGCACCCACTAGGCAATGCATTTGCATGTGCCACAGTTGGAGTGCTGCTGCACGTGCGCACGTGCAGGGGTCGATTCCAGATCTCGAGAACGGCTGGACCGATTGCGCTCAATTTTGGTACGCGGTTAGGGACCGGTTAGCAGGGTGCCGTGCAAAAGTCAGTTGGGGCCCATTTTGCACGTCCGCACGTGCAGGGTGCCGCTTCCAGATCTCCAGAACGGCTGGGCCGATTGTGCTCAAATTTGGCACATCGCTAGAGACCGGTTAGTAGGGTGCTGTGCACAAGTCAGTTGGAGATACCCCTCGCGATTTCGCACGTGCAAGGCCCACCCTCTCGCTCGCTCCGTTAGTCGCCCCAAAAGGCGTTATGCTGGTTTTATTTTTTATAGGTGGAATGCGTTGGCGGTTGAACCAGCGCGGCTCGTAGGAATTTCATTTCATCCACCAAAGAAACGAAATATACCGTTCGAAAGCTGACGGTGAGCTGATTCCAAAACAGTATTTTATATAGAAATCGTTCGATGGCCTTTTTAAGAAATTCCGTTTTTGTAAAATCGTAAAAATCTTCTATTTCATTCAACGAGCTGTCCAGGACAATTTTTAAATCATAGTCATGTTTTTTTCGATTACCAGTGAAAGCTGAATGCCAAAAGAACAATATGTAGCGAAAAAAGTATTCTGAAATATTAAGATGTGTCTCTCACAGCCGGCAACAAGGCGCAATCACACAACTCAGTGTCACGACGGATCAAAGTAAGCCACACAAAGGCGTCAAATGACCCTTATCGACCCGCAGACCCGGCGCTCTCAGCTGTCTGACGGGCCACAGAAGAGACGTTCGGCTGTCGCCCTACTAAACAGACGTCATTTTTGTTAGTTTAACAATTCAAGTCGGTACTTAAGCAATTCAGGATACCTGAGAGGAAGATTCATTGCTCTGTCATTTTCACATCATGTATGAATTTGCATTTGTTTTTGTCTACTTTGCTCAACTCAGCTAGGCATTATGCCCATACAAGAAGAGTTGGCCGCGCTGAGCTGTCAGAGGCTGTATCGGCTTCAACTGGTCAGAAGTGGGGGTAGCGCCCGGCTGGGCGGGGTAACCTTCGACCGGTCGCAGGGCCAAACAGTTGTCACTGGTACAACCTCTGACAGTGAAACCCCTCTAACTTTCCCCGCGCGGGCATTGAGCGCAGCGGGACGGAGCAAAACCTGTATAAGAAAATGTAAGTTAAAGCATCTTTTAGGTCAATCTAGCAGAAGAATGAACTTTCTTCACCGGTATCCTGAAAACTTTGATAGTGATATGGATCGTTAAACAAACAAATATGACACTTGTTTAGTAGGACGAGACTCGAACGTATTCCGTGGCCGGTCAGGCGGACCTAGCGCACAGTGATGCAAATGGGGTTGACGAGTGGCTATAAATACCAAAAAGTCAAGTTTACCAAACCGAGTAAATCACTATATGGCTAACCAAATAAATGTCGCATCTGAATCACATAGTTTTCATAGTTTTGTCAAAACCGGCCTCGTGTATGATTGTCAGAACTCGTGACGTTTTCTATGTCGTAAAATGACTGTCAGATACTTGCAATTTCAAACGCCGCTAGCGTGCGTTCATTTAATACAAACTGCAAAAATTATGCATTACAATGATTCCTAAAGCCTGCTGCTTCTCATGCGGGGTCACAAAAAGCCGCATCTGTTTTGGTTTGGCGGTCATCGAATCATTTGTCATCATATTGCAATCGCAGTTTTTTACTAAAAAATATTTGCTTTCGTTTCACCTACAGCAGTCTACACAGTGTGTGCCCGTTAGTGCACCATACCATAGCATTCCCTAACCATTTCTGAGTCACACCGTGAAAGAATTAAGGCGCTAGCACAGGGCAGACCGACGCTATTGAAGTTTTTGTCCGTTGCGGTCGGGTGTCGCAGTCGGGGTGGATTGCTTTCGCCGCGGATTGCAATTTCGACAGACGTTTAACTTTGACCTGCTATAAGTAGGTAAAATATTGACCTTAACTCAAAAGTAATATGCTCACTCGCGAGATCTTGTCAAGAGCAATCCGTCGGTTTTTGTCGCGAGGCGCTAGGACACTTCGTTTAGGAACAGCAGAGGGATGCACCGACGAAACCCCGCTGTGGCCGCCCGCCCGCGCACAGTGTGGCCAAACGCCAGATTAGCGCGAATTTAATCAAAAAACGAATTTTGGAATTTTGTCTTTTTATACCTATCAGTCGAAAGGAAATTGTCCAAAGTATGTCAATATCACAATACTTTGGTTCAATGTCTTCCTTTCGGTGTCCAGAAAGCTAGCTAAAGTGGACATACGCAATGCCGGTCCCGGCTTTGCTGAAATCGTCGAAAACCCGCGTCACGTTTACAACACATTTTGGCGTAATTTTCGGAGAGGTTTGGAAATAAATGTAGTGGTATATGACTACTGAGCCTATATTTGATAGTATACCCGAATTCTATAGGCATCCTTGGACTAACCGATGAGTTATGCTCATTTTGAAATTACCTTTTCAGACATCCCCTGAAAACACTGTCCATCGTAAAAACGTAGAGCTATAAGAAAATGGCCAAAAAACTCCACGCCAAATCTACCATGAGAAGATTCGCCACACTTTTCTGGACATGATCCATTCAAGAAACCCTGCCCCAACCTGCCCCCCGGCCTTTGGCTCAGCTTTGAACGTATCGGGTTGGCCCGCCCGGGGAGGCCCGGCTACAGGGTGGGCGCGGCGGCGGCTCCGTAACGTTACGTGGATGGCTCAACCGCTGTATTTCTGACTTGTTATATTGCAGAATACGGTCGCCGATGAATGAATCTTGGCAATTTTTTAACCCTCGCCCATATAGGGGGTGAGGGTGGGGGTCGAACGGACCCCTCTCGGTTTTTCGCAAAAAGCTCGCGTAAAAAGCGGCCGATCGCGACGAAACTTTCAGTACCCTCGAGTTTATCAATTTTACACCTACCCTTTAAATTTCACGACCCTGACCCCAATGACCTTTGACCATTGCTGAGGTTCAGTCCTATCGATGCGTGTAGGTATTTCAGCAACTGTCTACCGATTTTTTGTTGATTTTTTTTTTCAAGAAAACTTTGGACAATCATAAGAATTTACCAGAGAATGTTGGAAATTTCGTAAACGATTCCTCCTCCTAACATGCCCAATCAGAGGCGGATCCAGCTCAAAGTTTTTTTTTTGGGGGGGGGGGAGCAAACCATAACAATTTATCGATTCTTTCCATGCCTCGTCCATAGGCGTAATGTTAAAATTATGCCGTTTGGGGGGGGGGGAGCAAATGCCCATTTTGCCCCCCCCTGGACCCGCCACTGTGCCCAAACATCATTACTGGGACCCACAATTTTATGCCTCTTATATGCGGTTAAATTCCAGGATTCGTAATCAGAGTCGGAGTCGTTCGGAGTCAACAGTTCTGACCCCAGTCAGAGTCGGAATCGGAATCGATTTTGGAATCCGGACCAAGACTCGTAGTCTGAGTCACCGAAAATCCATCGACTGCGTGGCCTTGCCATGGCTGCGGAGTCAGAGCCAGAGTCGATCGTAGTCGACAGTTTTGCCCGGAGTCAGAGTTGAAATTGACTTTTGAAAGCCTAGTCGGAGTAACTCCATCGACTTCAGTGCCCTGGTAAGCACATCACCCGTCGTAAGCTGGTTCTCCTTACTTTTAGAGGCTGAACTATGCCATAATATGTCAGCAAGCATTTATAATGCATCGTAAAAGGTCTCACATAGGCTTAAGTGTCAATTTTGAAACCAGGGAACCATTTTCAACGGATCCGAGCAGCGCTGGGATTAAATTCGCGCTAATCTGGTGTTTGGCCACACTGTGCCGCGGCGCGGCCTCCCCGGCCGACCACCGCGCCGCGGCACCCGACCGCAACGGACGAAAACTAGTAGCGCCGGTCAGCCCTGTGCTAGCGCCTTCATTCTTTCACAGTACGGCTCAGAAATGATTACACGGAGAAAAATAATTACTACCCCCGGGAATCACGATCCCCTATTTGGGAATCAACTGACACCCATGGTGTAATCCGATTCTGAAAAACAGTGTCCATACACCGTTTTTTAGTGTAAATTGATCTCGGTCAGAATCACATACCCAAGGGTCATTTGACTCCCAAAATTTTGACTCCCATTTTAGGTGTCGTGTCAAAAGATCCTGCACGGTGTCAGTGTAAAATGACACATCTAAGCGTTTTTTGACGCTATCATGAGGAGTTCTTATATCCTATAGGTGTCATTTCACACAGTTGAGCGTTTTCGCAATCCGTGACTCCCTTTTTAGGTGTAATTTGATCCTCGGTGGTGTCATAACATTCCGTTCAAATGACTTATTGAGTGTAATTTGACCCTCGTTAGTGTCATAATATTCCGGTGTCATTTGAGCCCCATTGGGTTCAAATGATGATGATGTCACTTGAGCCCCATTGGGTTCAAATGACACCGGAATATTATGGCACCACTGAGGGTCAAATTACACCTAATAAGCGAGTCACGGATTACGAAAACGCTCAACTGAGTGAAATGACACCCATTGGGGTTTGATATATAAAAACAGCCGCCGAACAGGGCCCTGGTTTTCATAGCCTTAACCTAACCTAACCTCACCTAACCTAACCGTCATTTGGGTCAGGGTCAGGAAATTTTCAGGGTATAGCCCTGGTGTAGGTCCAGTGATTTGAGTCAATGCCCCGAGTGACGTCATGTGTGTGCTAGCCATGGCTGGTCCGCTACGAAGATGAAATGGGCAACAGCCCAATCAGCAGGCTGCACTGTCAAGTTGCGAACGAAGATTTGCGGAAAAAATGCGAGACGAAGAAATGCGGAGACGAAGAAATGTGCGGACGAAGAAATGCGAGACGAAAAAATACGGAGACGAAGAAATGCGAGACGAAGAAATGCGAGACGAAGACATGCAAGACGAAGACATGCCAGGCGAAGAAATGCGAGACGAAGAAATGCGAGACGAAGAAATGCGAGACGAAGAAATGCGAAACGAAGAAAAGCGAGACGAAGAAATGCGAGACGAAGAAGTGCGAGACAAAGCAATGCGCGGTCGAAGAAATGCGGAGACGAAGAAATGCTCGGACGAAGAAATGTGAGACGAAGAAATGCGAGACGAAGAAATGCGAGACGAAGAAATGCAAGACGAAGAAAGGCGGAGACGAAGAAATGCGCGGACGAAGGAATGAGCGGACGAAGTTTTGCGGACGAAGAAATGCGGACGAAGAAATGCGGACGAAGAAATGCCATGCAAAGATTTGTCTGGATACGCTGCGGTATCAATTGATTTTCGGTGACCCAGACTCCGACTCCAGCTCCGGCTTCCAAAGTCGACTCCGACTCTGACTCCGGCCACAACTGTCAGCTCCCCACCCGACTCTGACTCTGACTCTGTAACCCTGGTGCGAACCACAGCTCAGGTACAGTGGTTTGAGTCAATGCCCGGCCAATCAGCAAGCTGCATTGTCGTGTGACGTCATTTGTGTTCTAGCCTTGCCGGTCCGCCACGAAGATGAAATAGCTCGACCTTGCAGGAAAACCGTTAGAAAAGCCGTTGACTTCAGTTGCGGGCGGTGTGCCCACGTGGGTGCGTGTGGTGTGAGCGGGGAGAGGAACTTATTTGAATTAACGCGCTTGTAATGTCGCCAAACGTTGTTTAAAGTGTAGATTTACTTCAAGTGATAGTGCTTTAACGATAAACTTCAGAATTTATTTGTAGTTTGCTCAACATGCGTATTTAAACAACGAGGCGCCCTGCACTCGGCGAAATTTTGAAGTAGGACAAGATAGCAACGCACCATGGAGACGGAGGTAAGTTTTTATGTCATTAAGCTGCAGAATAACTCTACCTAAGTAAGTAGCAATAATCACCGGTTGATGGAACATTGTTGAAATGTGAGTAATTCCTTACGGTGAATGGAGTCACGGACCCATGAGCCTTACGATAAGTTTTCATTAGATTTTGCCATACATTTCGTGCCCAAATGTTTTGGAATTTACTGTTGCATATAAAATAAAGAATGACATGCATGTATTGTTAATTTGCGTCACGTGGTTAACAACTGCAATTATGGGTAAATGTCAAGTTTAAGTCCTAAGAAGATTTCATTGATAAATTTTACATATTTTTACATTATTTGACATCCTGAATCCAAAAATGATACTCATATGTTTCGCAAATAAAAGAAAAAACATAATCAAACCTGACCTAACCTTACCTACTTACCTATAACCTACCAACCTACAACCTACAAACCTACCCTAACCTAACCTAACCTACAAACCTACCTACCTACAACCTAAAACCTACAAACCTACAACCTAACCTAACCTAAAACCTAAAATTTTTGCTGTTTCATATTCGTATCAACAGCGTCACAATTGTAGTTAGGACCTAAACTTGACATATACCCAATTATGACTCTGTTGGAGAGTGTATTTTGATCCCATAAGGTGTATGATTCCGAGAATCATTTGACAATATCTGGTATAAAGACTGATTGAAAAGAAGACGTCATCGTCAATAGATAAAATTGTAGCTGCAAGGGTGAAGACACATGTAAGCTACATTTAAAGTCTCGTTGCAGTCTGGCTAATCGTTCCTATAAGCTTCAGAAGCAGAACATACCCATGGGTATGTTGGTTAGTTGTACCATACTATTGGTCTCAAGATAAGGGCCCAGGCGACCTGTTTTTCTGATGCGATGAATATCCCTTTATACCATCGCCGCAGCTCGGTTCGAGTGCATCCCTCACCCCTGCACACAACCCAATCCCCGCACTCGAATATTACCGGTATTTCCTATATAGGAGACCAATAGTACCTACGAGGGGTGTTTTTTGAAGAGTACCAAAAACGCGCAGTTTCCAGGAGTCCGATTACACCCGGAATCAGACACCCCCCGAAGTAATCTGACTCTGGTTGGGAGTGTATTTTATACCACATGTCGTCAAATGATTCCCGGAATCATACACCGTGTGGGATCAAAATACACCCTCAAAATCCGATTACTCCCTGAAGTGACACCTAAAAGGGGTGTTTTTTGAAGCGTACCAAAAACGCGCAGTTTCCAGGAGTCAGATTACACCCGGAATCAGACACTTCCTAGAGTATTATGACTCTGATTTGGGGTGTATTTTTATTCCATAAGGCGTATGATTCCGGGTATCATTTGACGCCGTACGGTATAAAAATACACCCTCAACCAGTGTCAAAATACCCTAGAAAGTGTCTGATCCCGGGTGTAATCGGACTCCAGAAAACTGCGCGTTTTTGGTACGCTTCAAAAAACACCCCTTTTAGGTGTCATTATTTTTTTCAGTGTAGGGAATGCTATGGTATGGTGCACTAACGGGCTCACACTGTGTGAACACCTGTAGGTGAAACGAAAGCAAATATTTCTAAATAAAAAACTGCGATTGCAATATGATGACAAATAGTTAGATCAACGCCAAACCAAAAGAGATACGGCTTTTTGTGACCCTGCATTAAAAGCAGAAGACTTTGTGGATCATTGACATATATATTTTTTGCCATTTGTATGAAATGAACGCAAGCTAGCGGCGTTTGAAGTTGCGAGTATCTGACAGTCATTTTACGACATAGAAAATGTCACGACTTCTGACAATCAGACACGAGGCCGGCTTTGACAAAAACATGAAGATCATGTTTTTCAGACACTCCAAACATTTGCCTGACTGGCCATTTTACGATTTATTCGATAAGGTGAACTTGAAATTTGGGCCTTTTCGGTATTTATGGCCACTCGTGAGTCGTGAACCCCATTTGCATCATTGTGTAGCGGTGGGTCGGCGAGTCGATAAGGGTCATTTCACGCCGTCTGTGTGGATGACTTTGATCCATCGTGACGCTCAGTTGTGTGATTGCGCCCTGTTGCCGGCTGTGAGAAGCGCATATTAATATTTGAGGATATTTTATTGCTACATATTGTTTCTTTGGCATTCAGTTTTCACTGGAAAACGAAACAAACATGCATATGCTTTTAAGAATGTCCTGGACAGCTGGTTGAATAAAGATTTATTACGTTTTTACAAAAACACAATTTTTGAAAAAGGCCATCAAACGATTTCGATAAAAACACATTTGTGGCATCGGCCCACCGTCAGCTTTCGAATGGTATATGTCGTTTCTTTTGTGAATGATTTGACTTTCCGACGAACCGTGCCAGAGCGATGCCATGCCGTTCATCTCATCCGGATAGGCTACAAAACTGCCTGTGCAGCTTCAAAACACGGCATACTTCTGCCTTGCCCTCAGAATCTCTGAACATCTGAACCACTCTCATACTTATTCGAAATTTCCTTCCTAATTTTTCTTCTCCCTTTCTTATGGTATGCCTAATACGAGGCTCATTATAACTATGTTATGAAGAATATGGAATACCTTGACGGCTAGATTGGGCTGTGGTCCATGTCGGCACTTTGCAGCCCATTCATGGCAATATTTCACATTAATATTATCAGAATATTATCTCTATATTCTCAAAAACCCTCCGTGGTGGTCCGTTAGCGAACCCTACCTGTGGCCTTGACACAATGGTCGAAATATCTGGCCGTTGACATTGGTCTAGAGAGAGAGAGTGAGAGAAACGGTCACGAACAGCTCCTTGGTTCTGTCAGATGCTGGGATTCGCTGACCACCGGCGCCACGCAACCACTGCACTCAGCTGTTTTCTCCGAAGCGCCAGTGAACGACCTCGCGACCTTCGTTCGCCCCTGCCCATAGCCAAGCTGTGGCTGAACAAATCCGTCAGCGCTTGAAAGAACTGCGCGGCAATGGAAAACAACCCCTATCCCGCTAAAAAAAGAGTGACAAAAGCAACAAACCCAAAGTCTGCTCTCACTTCTGTGTTGGCCCGTCTCTTGTGTCCTGATTATTTATTTAATTGCTTATAAAACGCATCAATCATACATCATCACGAGACCCACCACCGCCAGCAGCCACTCGCCCACAAACAAGTGCAGCTTTGTAGGATAACTATATAAACTTTATAGGTAATATAGACTATAAAAAAACTTTATTTATATTGTCCGCGTATAAATTTCGGCCCTCGGGACCCTGCTGGTGGCTCAAGTCCCTAACTACAGGCACGTGGTTATGCCCCGGGGCTCCGTATCTCACTCACTACTGGATTCTGTGTGGGTTCCCTCACTTCGAACCGGTCACATGACTTACCTCGCCCGAGGCTTGGTCAAGTGACCCAAGCGCAGACTGGGCGCTGCGGTGCCATGGGGTCGCGACCTATCGACACTGCAGCCGGCCGGGCCAGGTCAGCCCGCGGATCCGTGGCGCTGTGGTATGGCGTCGGGCTGGTCTTTGAATTGTCGTGTGTTCGGATCGCGCGGGAGTCGTTGCTTTTCTACAGAAAGGAGATCTGTGCTATTGTAACTTGACAGCTGATTGGTTAATAGCTTCGTGTTTATCGTTGCGTGCCTTACCTGTTTAGTGTTTATGCGTTGCATTTATTTTAACCCTCGCCCGCACATGGGGGGGGGGGGGTGGTTGCCACCCCCCAGGTAGTCTTTCTGCTCTGCACTCAACATTTTTAGAGCTAGAAGGCTGATTTTTCGTATAGCTGCTCCTCTATCCTTTCTTGATGTCCACTGAAAATTTCAAGTTTCTGTGGTTTTTGGTTTCAGAGATATGACCTTGTTTTTCAGATCATGTCATGACCCAAATGGCCAATTCTCAACATCTTGCGTTGGCTATGGGCCTTGTGAGCTTTTAACACCTTGATTTCGGCCTTTTATGCCAATCCAACCTCCCACCTATCATGAAACATGTTGTTCGACGATGTACAGAGGTCAAGGTCAGGGTCAAGGTCAACCTAGGTCAGCTAAGATAATTGCGTTTTAGGCAAGCTGAATTTACTTTTTTTGAAATTTTTTGACTACATTTTTGGTAAAAGCTTCTCAGATCATGATTTCATGTAATATGGACACATAAACAATCGGTGCACACATCAGTATACACACAGACACACACAGACATACAAACACATATTATTGACCTTGACCTAACTTGACCTGAGATGACCTCAGCAGCAAAAACCTGGTCGGGTAGTGTGACAAAGAGGTTCTAGCTGGCTTGGCACCAGAAAACGGCATCGTCATCGGTATATGACAAGCAGCGCGCTTGATATCCAACGGTGACCTAAAACAGCAACATTTTTTAGTTTGACCTGACCTGGAAGGTCAATGACTGACCTGAGAAGGTAAAACTGGGTATCATTGGATTCGTCTCTTCCCAAATAATCTTTTTGGTCTTTACCGCTAAGCTCTATCTCCAACAGGAACGAAATGGCGCGGGGGGGGTGGCAACCCCCCCCCATGTGCGTTCTAGGATGGGAAAATGGCATGTGCGGGCGAGGGTTAATTATCAAGAATACAAAATCATACCTATTGCAGCGACTTGCATACCTACTTAGATCCCAGATATTTACAACTGCAGAGACATGTCATTTCCTAAATGTTACGTAAATGGTGTCAAAGGTGCCGCCAACATCTCTGCTCGTTGCACCAATGCAATAACAAGGACCATTTTCACTTAAGCCTGCATTTGTAAACTGTAGGCCAAGGCCCTACCTGTCACACATAATCTGGCACCCCTGACCCCACGGCCTTTAGTTATATCCTTGGCTCCCGGATCTGGCTCCGCCTGTGTTTACAGTGTGGAGTCCTTCACCACCAGTCGGTCGGTCACGTGACTGACCTAGCCCGAGCCCCGGCTGTCTGACCAGAGTGCGGGCCGCGTGCCGACTGATCGTTTCGCCCACAATTGATACACCTCCGCGGCTTCCGACAAACTTATCTACTTTCAAATTGGGAGTCTGTGCCTTGGTCTGTGCGTATTCCGTGGCGTAGCAGCAGGGTGCTGGACTATGGATTAGAGGGTTGTGTGTTCGGGCCACGCTGGGGTGATTGCTTTTGTTAGGAACTTGTTTTTCCTAGCGCGGCATTAAATTAATTCTTTTCCGCCTCGAGACGAAGTCATCATGCTCCTCACGTTTCCCTTTCCAGACGGCGGTCACCCCACCACACGACCGGTGCAGGTGACGGAAACTCCTCATTCGATTACACCATTTCCGGGGTGACCGTTTGAGCGGCAGGACGGGTTGTCCTATCGGGACGTTCCCATCCCACTATCGGTACGGTCTCTGCCGCTGCGGCACACCCTCGTAGGCCCGCGCAGCCCAGCGTTTTACGCCCGTGGAGGTGCATCGAAGTCAGCGAAACGATCAGTCAGCACGCGGCCCGCATTTCTGTCACCCGGCCAAGCCTCGGGCTAGGCCAGTCACGTGACCGACCGACCGGTGGTAAATGACTTAACACTGTAAACACAAGGCGGAGCCAGGTCCGGGGCCCACGACCTATAACTAACGGCTGTGGGATGACAGCGTAGGTATCAATTACAGTTTGCAATTGCAGGTCAAAGCCTGTGTAAATGGTGGAACGTGCGGAGGTGTTGGCAGCATGCCTTGACACCACTCAACATCCTTGATGACATCTCTCTGCAGACATAAGTAACTGAGCTTTATCTAATGAAGTCGCTGCAATATGCTTCCTTTCTATACACACTAGTAGATGATTTCAAGTTGCAACGACATACAGGAAACTATGAGTTCATACAGCCAGCTATGAGTTCAATGGCACGGATCTCCTTTCTGTAGAAAAGTTACGACGTCCGCAGGATCCGAACGCACCGCCTCTCAATTACAAGCCCACCTTCTAACCACAGCGCCACGGACCTGCGGTGGTTTTCGAGTGTTATCGCAGTGAAACTGTTGTTCTGATAGGTGGCGACCCCATGGCACCGCGGCGCCCAGTCTGCGCTTTGGTCACTTGGCGAGCCTCGGGCGAGGTCAGTCATGTGACCAGTTCGAGGTGAGGGCCCAGCCACAGCTTGTCTGCGAGGCAGGGGAGAACGTGGGTCGCGAGGTTGTTCACTGGCGCTTCGGAGAAAACGGTCGAGTGGTTGCGTGGCGCCGGTGGTCGGTGAATCCCGAGCAATTGACAGGTGGGCCTCCCAGCCAACGTTACCATGGTGGGGGGTGAGGGAGGGGCCACACAAGTATTTGACCACGCATGGTTATCTCGGAAGGTAAGAAAGCAAAAAAGAAAAAGACGCAGTAAAAAGCAATCTATAGCCCACTGTTGGATTTTTCATGGGTTATTATTCCATCAGATTATCGCTAAGGTCACTGCAGGTCACCAGCATTAAAATTATCACGAATTCTGGTTCCCCATTTTGACAACTTCTCACAAGCGGCGCATAAGTCAAGTCTGGAACTATTAGAGCTACAGCGCCGTAGAAGAGCGCATTGAATAGCTCTTTGAGTTTTTTTGTGTGTATTTTCTCAGATTGGACCTAGAGTAAATGGTTTATACTCCAGAGGGCAAAAACTTTCAAAATTTGACGTTTTGCGGGTAGTTTTTCTGTAATAACCTATGGCGTCATGTTTTATTACGTTAATTTAACCGGAATCGCGTTCCTTTCGTGAAGACGCGTCAAATGAACCATACATTGAAATTTAATTTACAAAAATGATCTCAGGTCAAGCTCATAGAAAAGGTCATGTTGTGCCTATCAGTCGATTCCTATCATTGAGCTGAACGCATCGGTGTTTTTCAGCGTTCTATCATGTTTTATCTAAAGTCATTGTCAAAAACTGTTAACCCTCGCCGGCACAGGCCATTTTGCGTCCTTCGACGGCACAAGGGGAGGGGGGTACAACCCCCTCGCGTTTCGCCCCTGACCAAGCTAGAGCTTTATGGAAAAACGAACGTGTTGCCCGTCACGAGAGGAAACCGATTATATCCCATTCTTAACCCTCGCATGTGTGCGGCGTTTGCCAGAGCTTCTAACGTGTAGGGGGGGGGGGGGTCGGTTGGACCCCCCTTGCCGTTTGGCCACTGATCGAGCTAGAGCGTCGCGGAAAAAACGAGCGTGTTGCCCGTGACGAGAGAAAGCCGATGATGCCCAATTTTAAGGTTCTAGGTCATTGGTTGAGTGTCGCTGACGCTGCAATGGTTTTTTGGGGGGATGCTGATCACGAATATCGTGTTACTTTTGATCACAGATGATGTCTTTAAGCATTTAGACCAGGTCAGGTCAGGTCAGGTCAGGTCAACCAGTAGGGGTCGTGACGGATATTCGTAGTACCTGCCAACCGCCTCTGACAACTTCGTAACATGTTACGAAGGCACCAAAACTACTTCGTAAATGTTCAAATGCTTTCTAAATTCGAATTCATCTCCAAAAACTGGCCTAGAAACATGTAAAACTCGAAAAAGTGAACCGAGGTCACCAAAGATCAATGACCTGACCTGACCTGACCTTCAGGTGACCTTGCCATCCACCCTTTTGCATGGGAACAACACCAAATCACATGTATGAACGTTTGAAACCACGAAAAGCTTGCAAACGCGCGGCTAATGCGAGCCGACATACGCCGAATCGCGCTTCCGGCCAAACATGGTCTCGGAAAGTAGGTCACATGTCAACGGTCATTTTGGTCAGGGTCATGAAATTTTCAGGGTAGATGTAAAATTGATCAATGCGAGGGTACTGAAAGTTTTGTCGCAATCGGCTGCTTTTTACGCGAGTTATTCGCGAGAAGCCTTAGGTGGGAAGGGGGGGGGGGTGGCGGGTGCATCAACTTCCCCCGTGCTGACGAGGGTTACGGAGACGTATCATGATGTGAGATGACTTCAGGGGCATAAAATGGGTCAATAGTTGAATTTTGTGATTCGGTGTGCCATATTCACCTGTATCCGGGTGCCATCGCTAAAAAGAGGAGCATTTTGACCTGACTTTATGATGTGACCAGGTGTCAACAATTCCAGACACGATACGAAATTCATAAGCTGTGCCAAGTTTTGCGTCGCTGTGCGCCGCAGTTTCCGTTACAGACACACACAAACATTGGCTAGTGTGGCCAAACACCCCCTCCCCCCCACCCCACCCGGGAGAAAATAAACGATATAAATTGCTATAACTAATCTCACTGAGCTAAATGCGATCGTGACCACTTACAAGCATATATTCGAGTCGACACAGAAAGACCAGCGATTCGCAGCAGGCCCCCTAGCCACAGATATGTGACTGTGAGCGATAAGGCAACCAGCGCGGCGCGTCCCTGACCCGGTCAAACGCGTCTGTAGCGAGTGTGAGGCCAGAGAGATATACTGTGCCGCTGAGCCTGGGTGTGAGGCGGCGCAGTCTACCGTTGAGGCCAGAGGGATGTGCTGTGCCGTTGAACCTGGGTGTGAGACGGCGCAGTCTACCGCTCCAGTCAAACGCTGGGCCGTCGGGGGGCGAACATCACTTAGTAGGTGAGTGTACATTGACATTCACCTGGGCCTCGTTTCATAAAACTCTGCCGTAACTTACACCTTTCCGTAATTCACACCCTTTCAAACTACGGAGCGCAAATGAAGCCGTTTCATAAAGCCACAACTGGAATTGTTTACACCTCCGTAACTAAGCACAGTTGCGTAGTTGTCGCAATTTATCAAGTGTCCTACAAATTACAATTTCATGTCAAAACTTATTTCTTTACGAGAAATCATAAAACAGTTATGTTGATTTTTAAATATTAAAAAATATTTATGAAAAAACAATATGATTTTGCTGACCATCCTTTATTAAATCAATTTAATGAAAACAGCAGAAAGTCAGCTAAGCAGAAGTGCCTAACTACGAAAGTGGCGCTGCGCGGCGAATAAACAAAATTCCGATAGTGGCCACAAAAAGCGACTGCACTGAAAACAATTCAACCCGCGGATTGCGAGTTGGCCCGAGTATCGCGGGTATTTTGAAGAAATTACCCGCTCTGCGCGAGTTTTTGCTGCCGGGTAGGCTGACTACCCGTTTAGCTTCCTGCGTTTCGCAGAGCATCCCGTTATCATCGTAGCTTTCACCCGCTTCACGGGTGTCAACGCCCGCTATACTCGGGTAAAACAGCAACCCGTCATGCGCGGATACATGAAACCTCCTCTGGCGGGGTCAATCACTCGTCCGCAGCGGGTTGTGGCCGCAGGCGTTACTCGCGCCCACGGAGTAAGCGCATCACGCAGGTTTTGCATCGTGTAACTCGCTGCGCCAAGGTAGGTGACATGCTATACGCAGGTTGCCTTGATCACGCACATGTGTCATGGCTGATGACCACGTGGACTTTCTGGATTTTTCTGCGGAACCTGCAGCAGCCTGCATACGCCGGTCCAAGGCCATGCATGCGCCGGCCTGCTTCAGCCCGCGCAACCCATGTGTTGATGATTTGTGGCGCGTTGTGTGGGCGCCTTCTCTTGTGCACTGAAAACAATTCAACCCGTGGATTGCGAGTTGGCCCGAGTATCGCGGGTATTTTGAAGAAATTACCCGCTCTGCGCGAGTTTTTGCTGCCGGGTAGGCTGACTACCCGTTTAGCTTCCCGCGTTTCGCAGAGCATCCCGTTATCATCGTAGCTTTCACCCGCTTCACGGGTGTCAACGCCCGCTATACTCGGGTAAAACAGCAACCCGTCATGCGCGGATACATGAAACCTCCTCTGGCGGGGTCAATCACTCGTCCGCAGCGGGTTGTGGCCGCAGGCGTTACTCGCGCCCACGGAGTAAGCGCATCACGCAGGTTTTGCATCGTGTAACTCGCTGCGCCAAGGTAGGTGACATGCTATACGCAGGTTGCCTTGATCACGCATGTGTCATGGCTGATGACCACGTGGACTTTCTGGATTTTTCTGCGGAACCTGCAGCAGCCTGCATACGCCGGTCCAAGGCCATGCATGATGCGCCGGCCTGCTTCAGCCCGCGCAACCCATGTGTTGATGATTTGTGGCGCGTTGTGTGGGCGCCTTCTCTTGTGTGACAAGTTGGTGGTAAGTGTTTCCTGAAGCTGGCTTTGTCGGCTGCTATACCTAGGTTCCTATGATATACCAATAGATATCCCACTGATGCACGGCATTGGTTGTGAAATTAATACTTTTGACTTCGACGCTCAAACGAGTGTTGAAATGTGACGCGCCACAATAGTCGCTTTTCGGCTCGGCTGCGTGCTTGTGCAGGCCTTGTGCAGGGGTAGAGATGTGCAAGGCAATTGTAATCGTAACTGTAACAGCTGTGGGGCTGCGTTCTGTGAGTTAGGAGGGTACTTAACGGGCTTGGGACATTTGAATCATTGTTTGGATGACGTCACGTCTTGGCCGGCAGAATATTTCGCTGGAACGCTCAGCAGAATATTCTGCAGTCCGCGAATCTGGCGCATTGTGGTGAAGTTTGCAGACCGTTCTTAGCACATTTTATTGGTAAAAATAAGCCTGGATAAATAAATCTTTCCCGATGCAAATGAAATATTTGTCCAAACTATTCCTTAATATTTAAAACACTATAGGCGGATTCATGTCAATTGTCTAAGATAAGCCTTTTTACTTTCTGTATTGAGTCCGCCGTCAGTTCTTCCTTTTAATCTGATATACACCGACATTTCAGTCGCTTTGCGTCAGGTCGCCTGTGGTGCAGTTGGTAGCGCATCGGTTTGCAAAATCAAAGATATCGGGTTCGAATCCCGGCGGGTTGGCGGCGTTTTCCTCCTTGAACGCCGCCACTGGAGGGTACTTTACCCTCCAGCTGATTTGGACACCCTACCAGCGGATATTTGTACTCGCAGAAAGCGAGTTCCCAACCCACGCAGCGCAGGTAATACGCCATGTGCGGATTGTGTACCCGCTGCGAACGGGTAGGTTGCCTTCTGTGTGTGGGTTGAGTCCCCATCCTATGCGGGTTAGGTACACAATATACTCGGGTTGACAGCCTGCGATATGCGGGTAAACGCACCCGCTGGTAGGGTGTCAAATTAGGTGGTGGGTAGGTGTACCCGCCAGCACCCATTCTCGAAATTCGTATATGCATGGACGGAAGTAAAGTCCGTGTTTACAGGGACGTCCACGTTTTTCGGTGTCACGCCGTTGCCGTTGAATTTTCGACGATGCCCTCCCTCTTGACATGACAACAAGCGAAGTTGCCCGCTTGTTACTAGCCCGATTCTGTGCCGAAATTGACGTGTTTAAGGGTAGAGAATTCGACCGACATACATGGACCAAAAAAAGATGTGATAAGGGTGTTTGCATGGACAGTGGGCGGAGCCTAATTTCTCTATGAGTTATTTTCATATATCCATGGACTTGTGGGCGGAGCTTAACACAGTCCATGTAAGCACGGTTTTATTTGCTTACTCGATTCGAAAGCATGAACCCGTTCTAGTATCACCTTTAATCGTGTTTTATCGCCATTAGATTGTATGTCATGCGCGTAATTTAACCCTCGCCAGACCTATTGTTTTTCTACATACCGTTGGTACGACCTCCTCACCTTTTCGGCCCTAATAAATAACCTGAACTCATGTGACCTTTAGGAAAAATCCGAGATGTACAAGTTGTGAGGCCTCTAGATGATATTAGCCATTAGGCACTGTAAGTTTCATCTCCCTTTGAAAGCTCCTCTGGCACTGAGAGCGTTGCGAAGTTGCGACATTTTAGGACCGTGCAGATGCTCACTTATGTCGTAGGTCATTGACTTGACCTGACCTGAAAATGCGGATGATGTCACAAGACTCGGGTTGAATCAAATGTCAGGTATGCTAAGGTCCAGCTCTCTATCTCCAGCGTGTCCCGAGCTATCGTAAAAAAAATATATAAAAGGCGCGGCGCCCCCCCCCCCTACCATTCGGCCGGCGAGCGTTAGTTAAACCGCGCCTGACAGGGAGGAGGGCTATTTAGAGCCCCTCCCCCTCCCTACACACTATACACAAACATATAAACACTAAAATGTGTGTGCAAATTTTATATAAAAAATGTATGGAGATCTGATGATTGTTCGGAATGATGAACTCGAGTGAAGCGTGAATTGTCGGCACCGATCACCCCGTCAAAGAGCAAGAAAGTAGCTGCTAAAGAGTTAAATGAGGTCATATCACATGGGCATGAATACACTTACTATCGACTGCTCGAATTATTCAAATGTATAAGTCTCGCTCAGCTTCCAAATTCTGCAGAACAGAAAAGACTCGGTTGATTATTGTTGCGAGATACACAGATGAGTTTTGAAACAAGAAAAAAATGGAACGCTTCACACTATATATTATCAAATATCAGCCACGCAAGTCAGCATGAATGATCAAAGAATGATATTACCTGGCAAACTGAGGGCAAACAATTGCATAATTTTAAGCCAGCTGATAATGATTTTCTTCGCGGTGAAAGGTAATCCGCCTATGTGATTGCGTCATACCGCCGCTCGTCAGGTCCGCATGAACCGGGCCAGGTCATTCATTCGCGCGCCACCAGCGCGAGCGGACGGCGAATGCCGAGCGCATCAGTTTACATAGCAACTTTGCACATGTTGAGGCGGAACAAGCAAATCCGCTGCCACAGACGAGGCATCTTTGTCACCACGCACCTTCATGAATGTAGACAATTAACATGAGTGTATGCCTAAGCCTTGAACATGAATCTCGAGCTGCAGTCAACGGCGGCAGAGCGCATATTCTGGGCGGGCACGCACACGCGGCGGCTGCCGACTGTGCGCGCGCGTGGAGCGGTGGCACCAGTGGACGGGCGTCTAGCGTGCGCGTGGCGGCATCGGCGCCGGTAGACGGCCGTCTTGGCGCGCGCGCGGCGGCGGCGGCGGCAGCGAGCGGCTGTCTTGGCACGCACTCGTCGGCCAGCTGGACGGAGTCAGAGGCAGCCAGATTCACCAACCAGAACTGACGGTCTTCCGACGCAGCGTCTTCAGTACGGCCAGAGACAGACTCGTTGTCCAGCGCCTCAGTCTCCTCCGTCTGGCATCACACAGGGGTGGGGCTGGGTTAATACAGGCTGACACGGGGAGTAGTTAGGTTTGATACCGATCTGGCAAGAGAGAGGGTACTGGGTCAAACACTGAGCTGACACAGGAGGAACGGCTGGGTCGAACACCGAGCTGACAAGGGGTGGGGGCTGGGTCAAATACCGACCTGACACGGGGAGGGGTCTGGGTAAGACATCAGGCTGACACAGAAGAGAGGTTAGATCGAACACCGAGCTGACACGTGGGAGTAGTTAGGTCTAATACCGACCTGACACGATGGAGGGGGCCGGGTCAAACACCGAACAAACACGGGGAGAGGGCTGGGCGAACACCGAGCTTTCAACGCATAGGCGGTTACTCGACAGGCCGAAAAGGGAATGTCAGAGAGTGAGTCACCACAGGAGCTAATGCAAAAGGTAGCTGATATTAGGAAAGATAATTACTGACAGCACGGACACGGAAAAAGGCCAAGCTAGTAGTACGAGACACTATAAAGTATCACAAATTACCAAGAACACGTCGCTGGCGGTTCATGGTACGGCACATAATTGCCGCACAACTGCTATACGAGGCTCGGGAGACCTATTCCCCGCTGACCCTGCAGATGCACTATCAGCCAAGCCAGTTCAACAGCCATATCAGAGCGACCATGACGTACATAGCTTCCATCGGTACCCCCCCCCCCCACCCCCCCCCCCCCACCTAGTACCCACCTGTTCGGTATAATCAGCTGAGATGTGGATCAGCGGCCGCCCTGCCCGCAGGTGCGCATCTCTGGGGCCGCGGCCGCCGTCAGCTGTTGTGGTGTCCCCAAAGCTGCCGCCGTAGCCAAAAAAGGCTCTTGTGGGCCTCGTAGCCGGCGACCAAGATCGCCACCATGTCGTCGCGTTCGACATCGTGGGCCGCGCGGACGATGTTTCCCCGCGCACGGAGCCGGAGGCCGTAAGAGCACGGACACTCCAGCAACACGTGCCCCTAATTGTCTGCTGCTTCGCCGCAGACCAGGCAGCGGCCTGTTGGACATTCGGTGTCACTGCTGACTGCACTGGGCGCACTCGGACGTTGGCCTTCTTTCAATCCGGTGGAGATGCTGCCCCGATCATCCCCAGTGGCCCGACCAGCGCTGATAAGTGTAACAGCCTTCTCCCTGGTAGCAGCTCGGACCGGGGCGGGGGCGCCGTGAGCTCCGCGCGCGCACTGGAGCAGAAGCGGCCCGCCGGGACCCATATGTCCCAGTCGTCTCCATCTGGTAGCGGCTTGGACCGGGGCGGGGGCGCGGTGAGCTCCGCGCGCGCACTGGAGCAGAAGCGGCCCGCTGGAACCCGTATAACCCAGTCGTCTCCATCTGGTAAGCGGAGCAGGGAGCCACCGCCGCCAAACCATCCTCCGCCGGCCCGTCCGAACAGATCCAGACGGCCTCATCCGGCAGCTCCCGGATGCATTCCTCCGCGCAGCACGGCCACTACAGATGCTGCGAGGCTGGCCCGCGGGCCGACTGCCGTCTGGACGCGCGCGCGCAACGGCGGCGCCAGCGAGCTGCTGTGTAGGCACTCGCTCGTCGGCCAGCTGGACGGAGTCAGAGCAGCCAGATTCACCAACCGGAACTGACGGTCTTCCGACGCAGCGTCTTCAGCACGGCAAGAGACAGGCTCGTCCAGCGCCTCACTCTCCTCCGTCTGGCATCACACAGGGGTGGAGTTGGGTTAATACAGGCTGACAAGGGGAGTAGTTAGGTTTAATACCGATCTGACAAGAGACAGGGTACTGGGTCAAACACTGAGCTGACACCGGAGGAACGGCTGGGTCGAACACCGAGCTGACAAGGGGTGGGGGCTGGGTCAAATACCGACCTGACACGGGGATTGGACTGGGTCAAATTTAAGACGTTTCTGTCACTGGCGGTGGACCTGCGCGTCGCCCTCCCCGTCGGCGCCCACCTTCGGGACCACGGCCGTAGCCAGCTCGGCCAGCTCCAGGTCACCCTCGACATTCTATAGCTTAACCTGAACACCAGAACACACAGTTCAGGTCAATTATCAGTATTTTGAGTAAATCAATAACATTTTACCAGTTTCCCACGCATTTACTTTGATGCACCGTAAGAAGCGGCGGTTGCTGTGCACTAACGTTTTCCCTGTAACTACCCCCCCCCCCCACACACACAGGCCTGTACCTTCCTGCCGTCCTCTCTTCAGTTCTGGTGTGCGGGTTCCCTCGTCCGTAGCAAGCCCCCCCCCCCAGACCTGACACACCTGTATCCGATGGGCGTCCGAGCGCGAGACTATTGGTGATGGCGACGGCGTCGCCTGCATGAGCGCGCGCGAACAGTTTTTCTCTGGAATCCCTTGTGCACTGAAGGCTCATTTTTCTGGAGGTCGCATCCTGCAACGAGGAAAAAAATGTTAAAGAATAGCAAAATCCCAAGGGATGATGCATTACTTACCTATGTGGCGTGCATCACCATACAGTTATGAAAATGCCATCAACATTTAACTCTGTCAAAAATGGAAATATGGCTTATGTGACCTGCATCACTATGTTGTCATGAAAATGCCATCAAAATTCAAACATGACCATTGACCTTGAGTCTGAGTAGGTATCTTTGTACCGGGCATGAGCTGAGTTTCTGCTTAGCCTGAATACTCTGAAACTGGGCTTCAGTCTCTTGGGCTCGGCCGGGCTCTTTGACAAAAGCTTATCACATGAGCAAGTCTCTGACTGAACCGGTCAGCGGTCTCTTCAACTCAATGTGCTATAAATTGAAAATTTTGATGGAAAACAACACGCAGTTCCATTGATATTTCACTTTTTTTGGATCATTTACCTTTCTGTTCTCACAAACCGGAGCTGAGTTTTACATAGGCGTGGGGACAGGGAGAAAGGGGGCGACCGGAGGGCCATGCCCCCCCCCACTTTCGGAGGTGGGTGGGGGGGCAGCAATGTTTACTCCCCCCACTTTTTGATGAACTTTTGCGCCTGTATATACCACTCGGCACCCTGAACAGTGAACACCAAAACTTGACGATTCTTCAGGTTCGGCTTCCTTTCGAAATTCGATGAAGATTTCCTTTTTGTATCTACAGCATTAAAGTTAATGAGCGCAAATTTCCTTCACTCAATGTAGAAAACCATATCAGAAGCAACAAAAGAGAGGTCTGTTGGCAGTATTTCGTTGAATACGAGGCGAGGCGTATGATAGCAGTGAAAGAAAAGATTAGACAACAGTGGCCAGAAGACCGAAAAAAAGCCATGCTTTGCTGCAAATAAAATAAAAATAAATCTGCATTGCTGAGCCGAACGCATTGGAAATTGCAGATGCTTTCATCACACTGTCATCATCATGTCTCCATCAAAAGTTACTGTCAAAAACTTATGGTGAGCATTGGTGAGAATTCTGGTGACCTCTAGGCTCTACAGTCTACAGGCTTCTGCACACACTGCTAGGGGCCATACTGGTCACTGAGGAGCCACGCTTGTCAGTGCCCTTACGCCGGTCTCTAAGAGCTCCAAGAGGTCGATCTCTGAGGATCCCACGCAGTCTTTGGAGGCTTCACGTCGGCCCCCTGGTTCTTAGGTCATTAAGGACTAAGCTGGTCCATTTTAAGCTTCAGCAGTCAGTATAGGTCTAAGAGCCTCAGGTCGCCCTAACGGAGCCAATATCGATCTCTTAGGGGCCTTTGCTGGTTGAGAGCTGATGCCCTAAGCTTTAAGAGGTCCCAACTCGAGTTATGACACCTGCTCTGGCCCCTGATGGCTCCATGTCGTCCTCAGAGGCCTCACTCCGACCTCTGAGGTCTCATGCTGGCCTTTGAAGGCCCCATACGAACAGATGAACCCACGCTGGCCTCAGGGCCCTACGAACGATGGCCTTAAGAGGCCCGTGCTGACCTCATGGAACCCAGGGAACATCTAGAAGCCTATGCCGGCCTTTGAAGGCCTCGTGCCGGCCTCTAAGGGTCTTCTCCGAGGGCCCAGTTCTGCATAAGCATAAGGGCTTAAAACGGCTGACGAGGTCCTCGAGATGGCCTCTGATGGTTTCTGAGGGCTTAGCCGTCGGAGGACCGAGGAGAGCAATTAGATGCATCGAGAGTATTCCGATAGGGTTTTGGTAGAAGGGATGCAACTACCTGACATAATGACATAAATGACCGTGAATTGATCGACCTAGCGGCTGCGGAGATCTCTAAAAATAAGCCTCCAGGCTCTAAACAAGCCTAAAAATACATCACTTGAGCGGATCAACATTGACACCCATGACTTTCCACGTGGCACGGCAAGGGCCGGGCCGGAAGTTGCGGGGTCACAAAAATAGGTGGAGCGGTGTGTTCGAGACTGGCGGGTGCCAGCGAGGGCCGGGCAGCGGAGCAGCACGTGCTCCAGGACATAAAACTCTTCTCGGCACACGGCGCAGAGCGCCGCGGGGCACCGCTTGTCCAGGCACTGTTGGCATGCCGCGGAGGGGAGACGGCCGATTTGGTGTACGTACTGGAGCGAGCGGCCCCAGTGGCCTGCCCTCATGTGGTGCACCGAAACGGCGTCCCCCCGGTCCTCTCAGAGGATGGGGACTGCTGCGTGCTCCCGAAGAGTGGCTTGAATAGTGACTCGGACCAGTTGCTGCACCATTGACGCGAGGCCTCCCGGCGTCCCAGAAGACCCTGCTAGGAGCCGCCATCTGGACCGAACTAGCGGCCCTGGCCGGTCCGTCCCGCCGGATCCACCTGCAGTGGGTGCCGTCCCATTGCGGCGTCGACGGTAACGAGCGAGCGCGCCGACCAGATCGCCAAGGAGGCGGCCGCGCTCCCCCAGGCGGCGGTCCCGGTGGACGTCGCTACCGCCCACCGTGCGGCCGTCAGAATGGCCCGCGACCGCACCACCGCCGCCTGGCCGGAGGGCTGGTACCGGGCCCTGATGGGGAACCGGCTGCCGCTACCGGTCGCGACGGGGGACAGATCGTCGGCCGTCGACGTCCACCAACTTCGCGCGGGCCACTGGTCGGGCTCCCGCCAATACCTCCACCGGATTGGACGGAACTCTTCCGAAGATTGCCGGCAGTGCCCTGACACCGACTGTGCGGCGGGCCGGTGCACCGTGTGCCGGGAGGAGGCCGACACGCCCCGGCACCTCTTCTTCCGGTGCCCGGCCCTCATGGGCTGGCGTCTCCGGAGGTACGGGACGATTTTCCCGAGCCCGGAAGACGTCCGCGACGACGGAGAGGTGGCGGCCCTGGCGGCCGCCGTGAGGGACCTCCAGAGCCGCACGGCTACACCGCGGTAACGCGGCTGGAGGGAACAACAACAACAACAACAAGGCCGCACAATGAACCGCCCGGGTAGCGAGCGGGCGTCCCAGGGAGGGGCGACCGCTTGTTTCGCCACGTCGTCCGTGCTCTCATTCTCCTCGATCCTGCAGTGGGCAGGAGCTTGGAACCCACTGCAGGATTACTTCACGACGCTCGGCCATGTTTAACAAGGTCTTCCATGCCTATCTCCGCGCCGAGGGTGGAGGCCTCACCCGGGCGGAAGCTCCTCCCCTGAATAGACTCAGGGCGGCTCGCAAGTCGAAGCACACGACGACCGAGGTGGGGGACGTCTCATCCCAAACCCTCTCCAGAGCCGCCCGCAGGTGAATCTGTTGCTAGACTGACAAGCGTGGCGAAAAATTCGGTGATCGCCATTCGCCGAAAAAATCTGCGGCCGCCCTGCGCCGAATTAAGCGGCCGCCATGCGCTGAATTCGGCGCATGCGAAGTTACGCCGGAGCTGAAATTTTCGGCGCAATCCCCGCCACCACGCCGGACATATTCGGCATCACGTGTATTTTTTTCCAGTCTGGCAACAGGAACGGAAAAATTATAGTCATTTGATGTTTTAACTGGATGAATTGCTTTGAAATGTCCAAGGAAGTGGCCCTTGAAAGCCGCTCTTCTGTAAAACTAACTGGCGCAGTTTCGAAGCTACTACTTGACAGTTGCCACAGCCAAGTTGATTTCAATTTTCAAACTCAAGGAAGACTTTAAAAATCCCAAATTTCATTCCATAGGTTCCACTTCATTTTAATTTTCAAATTTGCAGAATTTTAGCTCAAATTAGGTAGGTTGATGTGGTAGGTATAGATTGATATTTGTGGTTCTCATTGCAATGTCAACCTGCAGATTTTACAGCATTAAATGTTTCTGCTTTTTATGACACAGATGCTGGGTGAAGATGAGTAAATTCACAAAAGAGAGGAAACACTTTGACCAGAGCATTGCCATGGACATTCACCTAAGTTACAAGCTTGCATTTCATACAAGGCTATTGTGCCTTTTCAGTAACAGCAGCAGGTCAGCAAACTCATCCACCAACTGTGCCCCTGCAACTGGGGGAAGCAGGGAAATGAAGTGTGACTAATGGTTGGTGACAAAGCCTATCTATTCATCTGAGTCT
Source organism: Amphibalanus amphitrite (assembly GCF_019059575.1). Lineage (NCBI taxonomy): Eukaryota > Metazoa > Arthropoda > Thecostraca > Balanomorpha > Balanidae > Amphibalanus > Amphibalanus amphitrite. The sequence goes on from NW_024881786.1 coordinate 660,365, forward strand.
GTCTCAGCTGAGTCTATATGGGTGGAAGCACTAATAGTTATGCAATGTCTGTTATTGTTATGGGGTAAAACAGTAGCTGCAAAGTTGGATTATATACATAATACATACCTATGAGGCAGAATAAAAGAAATATGCCAAGTTAAATGCAAATAATTTTATAAAAAGGTAAATATCATCAACCATGGTGATCAACCATGTCTCTGAATATAGAAAATTGACAGATGTTAAAGCAAGGTTGTCAAACAGCACAGCTGCCACATACCAAAATTACTCTATTAATTCAGATTTAAAAATGGATACACCCTGCAGCCATAAATGATCACATTGATACATGCTTATGCAATCTCCAAATTAACATTTCCATACAATCTCCAGCAAAAATCCGCAGCATAGGTACCCATCAAAATTAGGTGCCGGGGACCCCAAAAGCCTTAAAACTATCAATTGACACCTCAGGCAGAATTTGAGGATTTTATAATTTATAAAACAATGTATGATTTTTCCCCTTAATCATAAAGACCACAGGCCAGCCAATGACCATGCGCAACAACACAATTGGACAGTGATAAAATTTAACTCTATATGCCTCTGGAAAAAAAATCACATTTTCATTGCTCTAATCTACTCTGGATATTACCTTAAAAAAAAATGAGCCAAGATGGTCTAGAACCCTACCAACCAGGACTTCGGAAATGGCATTCGGAATTATGTCTAGTGTAGGTACTAGGGGAAGCCGGGGGAAGCCCGGCATAGTAAGCTCTTTTTCATTTTTATTACATACCATACGTGCTGTATAAAATTTTGATATCCTGTTAGCTAGCTAAGTTCATTGGCCATGTCTTCCCAAAAATTCGGTTTCGTGGAATAAGTATAAGGTTGAGAAAATCGAGTTTTAAAAAAGTGTTGATTTTTCTGGGGTAAGCCCGGCATAGGGGTAACGCCGGCCACCTCCCCAGCGCTTTACAACGAGTTGATGAAACCATTATGTGTCTTCCAAATATTAACGGAAAGTGAAATATTAAGGTACTGATTAGCTCTGGACATCTTAGAGCTTATGTCACTATGTACTGGTATTTTAGCTAGCGTCTACCACATATACAGTACAGGCCGATGAAAATCGTGATGCAAAATTGACAAAAAATGTGTATTTCAAAATTCCTTAAAATTTATTTTTCTTTTTACCTTAATGCATCATATTGCATATCATTCGACTCGGCTGATGAAGAAGAACACAACGACACCATTTTTGAAGCTCTAGCTTCATTGTCTGTCGCGTTATCTGCAAAAACGTAGTTTGACCCTAGTTGACCTTAAGTGACATGACTGGCTTTGTCTATGATAACATGTTTATTTTCGAAATTTATCTTTGATCTAGAAGTAAACCAAACCTGCTCAGTACCTATTATCTCATGGAAAACAGTGGTTTAGTGGTATTGCTCTCGGTTGGGGGTAAGCTTGGCCACTCGCCCGGGGTTACCCCAATGTGCTAATTTTTATTTTAGAACAGCGATGTTCGAAGAAATGTCATACTTAAGCCAGCCTGCCCCGTCACCTCTCACTACAAACACTTAAACGGTCCTTACATAACATTCGTGTAAATATTAGTACTGTATGGTATAACATTAACAGTGCAACATAACGCACTTTTTAGCTAAAAACCCTTAAAATATCATTTTTGCTCTTTAACTTTAACAATATGCAATTTTTGTTAGCCTTAACTTTTTTGCTGGCGTTACCTTAGCTGCCACGCTGAAAGGATAAACAGTTGAGCATTTTATTGTGAATAATTTAGCCGGAAACGGGGTGGCCGGGCTTCCCCCGCGCCCGGGCTTCCCCCGGCTTCCCCTACACATGGCTACAGTTTATTATTTCTTGACAATAAAATGGCTAATAACATTTTCTTTTGTAATCAGATAGATCAGCACCACTGATAGGCAATATAACATCTATATACATATATAAAAGTAAAGGAACACTCAGTAGCTGGGAACGCTGCAGACCTGTGCCGTCTGCAGTGTTTAACTTTGGGACTCTGCGTTAGAGGTTGGTAAATTGATTGATTTTCCCCAAATATTCCAAACTGAATTTGAAGCATAAGCAAGATGATGCTGTTCTTGCAACAAAACTAGATTTCAAGGATTCATAACTGTGACTGTGACTGTCTTGAGCAGGCTTAGCTCAACAGCCCCTATTTGTGTACATATATAGAACAGCATGTCAATATATTGACAGTGGTAGTCTATTTATTATAAGGAAAAGGTCATCTCATTCAAGCACAGGAAAATCAAGCTTGACAAACATGACATGCCTAAATCTAACGCTGTGGCCATGCTCTTGGGCTTAGAAAAGAGGGGCAACAATACAAAATACAAAAATACATAGTAGTATGCCATACAGCCGAATGCTTACCTTTCTCTTTCCATCCATCGTTATCCACAGTCCCCTAGAGCACAATCCAAACGCCAACCAAACGCGACACGACTCTTCCAACACAGAAAAATGCACATGGAAATTGCCGCGAGAACTTTCTCGGCGCCGCCGATGTTGCTTACCAACGGCTTCAAGCCTTGCAACAGCTGACGATTAGTGAGAACTGACTTCTTTTCATGGACGACCAATCAGAACCGGTCTTACAAAAATGCCAACCAATCAAAATGTCGCTCTAAAAGGGCGATGCTATCGCCACGTGGTGGTGAAAAAACACACTAATCTAGGATAGCATTTTACATAGGAGTATTCCCAAGGACGAACGGGCGCGTCCATGCATTTCGGATGATTAATATATCGCTTCATCGTCCATGATAATGCCCGAAACTGCTATTAGGAATTTATGGACAACGAGACGTCCATGCAATCCCAGCCGTCCACGTTAATACCCTAAAAACCGCAAATTGTCCATGGGCTTACAACATTTCAAGCACAGCGGGTTTTACTCGCTGTACGCGGGTTGAATTGTTTTCAGTGTGGTACAGAAGATTTGCAGTTTCTTTTTCTCATTTTGGCTGTTCTTTCTTCCTCACCGGGCTCAACATTATAAAATATATTAAAAGTTAGCTTCGAATCTTCACATGAATTCAAATTCACGCAACATTTTTGTGCGTAGTTTACACCACTGATATCAAGAACCTGAGAAAATATTTGGCGTTAACCCGGCCGGGCCCGGGGGGTAATCCCAACCACCGCAGCCCGGGGGGGGGGCGTTTTTCGCCCCCCCCTGTCTAACTCCGTAAATAAGGGAGCTACGGAAACAAAAGCGATACCAAACGACAGGTCCTTACGAGACAATTCTAAAGCACCTAAAATTTTTGACCTCAGGTCAATTTTCAAGGTCAGAGGTCAAGGTCAAAGGCAAAAACCGGCACATGTGTAGTGATCTCAAAGTAAGCCTTCTAGAGGACGGCAGGCGGCATCAAACCGGCAAAATTGGGTGTCAAACGAAAGAAGAGAATCTGAGGATTCCGAAAATATGCTCAAAATCAAAGTTCAAGGTCAAGGTCACGCTCAAAATTGACCTCAAACTTGGCACTTTTTCGCACATCTTGCGTGCTAACTTTCAAGATGTTTTAAAATGTTTTGAGGCTTATCAGTTCCCTATTTGTGGTTCCTCTTACGATACAAGGCTGTTCAAAGGTCAAGGTCACTGAAGAGTATCCCTGCTAGAGGCTATTTCACTAATTCAAGTTAGTAATAATAAATAAGACAATTTTGCCATCCGGAAGCTCTAAATGAAGGCTTAGAGGAAAATAGATGCCAGATTCGTGATCAGCGGGTACAAATCCATCATAAACGACCTTTCATGTGTCAAGGTCAACCAGAGGTCATTCGAGGTCACATGAGGTCAACATAAAATTTGACCTTTTCCGAACAAAATATATATCATTCGACGCGGCTTGACAAGGCGAATGCGATGGTACCACTGCCGTAGCTCTAGGACCATTTTTGTCGAAGTTATTTGCGAAAAACTAAAACCACATTTCGGGGTCGTTGACCTGACCTTTGACCTCAGGTCACCAAAACTATTTTTCTATTTTTCTCTAGGTCAAACGCTACACAACCGTGCTCGTAATTTGTCTTTATCTCTAAAACTCTATTTTTAGCAGCTATTTGAAGTTTGCGTCTGTGACGCCGAAGTTTGCCGTGCAGGGGTCTAGAAAAATGGACCTTATGACGTCATCAAGGGGGCTAGGTCCAAATTTTTTACTTCAGAAGATGTCAAATTGATGGGAGAAAAGGTACTGAAAGTTTCGCTTTCCTATCCCTAAGCGTTCGGGAGCTATCGCAAATATTCGCCAGGGGGGGCGAAAAACGCCCCCCCCCCGGGCCCGCGAGGGTTAATTACGTCGTTTTATGAAACCCAAATGGCATCTATTGGTCCGGAATCGAGCATTTGCCGTAAATGAAGCTCCGTTATTTAGATGGCGTGAATTACTCCGGTCTCCGGCTTTATGAAACCGAATTGGCATCAAATACGCCCCAAATCTGGCATAATTGACGGAACGCCGTAAGTAATTCCTTTTATGAAACGAGGCCCTGAACTGAAGTCCTACGTCTTACGTCGTACGGTAGAACCGACCAACATCAACATTCTTTTGTAGGTTTGTTTCTGTTTTCATGGCTGTTTACAATTGTGAATTGCGTATGACCGCTGCAAATAGTCATTTTTTAAGCATCCTTGGGTACCAATTGGGGGGGGGGGGGTACGTCCCCCTCAGATACATCGACTGGGAGGACGTGTCCCCCCATGGGATTTAAAACCAGGCCCGGGGGTATGGTCACAGAAAGCGCACATATGTGCGGTGACTCCAGGGCGGTGTTTCACGGCCGCTAGCAGCGCGCTGCCTGCACACATGTCAAATTGGGTTTCCACGGAGCCATCAGCAAACTCAATATCTCCAACGCAGCTACAAACTGTGACACCAGCTCGCGAAATGCACTGGTGGTGTGCTGTTATCGGCCGTGAAACAGCGCCCTGGCCCGGGGCTCGACCACCGAGACCGGGCCCGGGGAATCGGCTGGACAGCCTGGGGTCTCGTGTGGTGACATTGGGCCCGCGGCCTCAGGTAGTGAGACCGGGCCCGGGTCTCGGACTCTCGGGCGATGAGACCTCAGGGCCGGGGTCTCTGGTGGTAAGACCGGGCCCGGGGTCTCGGGCGGTGGGACCAGGCCCAGGGTCTCGAGAGTCCAAACGTTAAAATATCCATCTGATGTATGTGCGTTAATGCAGCATAGCGCCTGTGCGTCATTGCAGAACCAGCTCACCTAAACACGCACGCCTCACATTCAGTCCTCTCCTGTCTTCTTCGACGCATCCCAGGTAATGCACGCATGGTCAAAGAAAACTCTGGCTTATTGGCCTCAATTGATGCATGATATTTATCCGGGCTATTATTGGTTCCGTGAAAAGTTAATGCACACCGAACCACGTATTATCATATCAGACACTTTTGCAGCATGATGAATCGGCGTTAAAAATCAGCACTTCTTTCACAAAGCATGCTATCATGCGGCCGGCCGTGCTATCATTGCTTGCCTTTTGATGCGAGAGCGCTGAAACGACTGCCCACCGCGGCACAAATGTTGCCAGAAATCGCTTTCGGTCGATTTATGCTTTCTACACTTCTGCTTGGGCAGCTATATTACAAAGTCATTGGTGTGCGTGTTTAGGACGTGTGCGTGATAGGAGCCACTTACCCAATGTACATACATTGTGCTTTACAGTGTTTGACCTGACTTTGACCTAGAATTTGTCCAAATGCTGTCCTTCTGACTAATTGAGTGTGCCCATTGAATTATATGCATAAAATGACCCTTAAAACATGTGCCGCACATGTCCTATTCTATATTTCGCTTTTGGTGATCTGACCTGACCTTGACCTTGACCTTTGCACGACATGGTATGCAATGAATCTTGTCTTGGTAGCCTAAGAGCACGTTTTGGATAATCAATATCAGTCCATTCTTCGGCAACTGCGCTCCAAAGCCGATAATGCAGAAACTTGCATTTTGTAGCCTTGAACTGACCTTGACCTGACCTCTGACCTACTTAACCCGCCCATGACTGGGGTATTTTCCATAACGCGAGTGACTGAGGGGGGCTCTCCAGAGCCCCCTCTCCTATCTCCGAAACTACTGGGCCGATCGTCAACATTCAAACGGCGTCTGATAGCCCTGGCAAAACTGTCTTACGGAACCTATTTTCATTGACCTTGAGGTCACCGATGGCGTCACAGGTCAGGTCAAAGTAAAAATTATTGGCATTTTTGCTTGTTTACAATTTAGGCTCTGGCCGCCGGCTGACTTGTCCGATCAGGCTCATTTTTGGTTTTCGCACTCCTTGCTTTATGCCTTAGATACCCTGAGGGTACCAAACTTTTACTCCTAATTTTTCAGGTCAAGGCCAGGTCATCCTAGGCCACGAAAATTGTATATCATGCATCGGTCACGTGACGCATGATTTATGGTCCATTTTACACGTAGATTTCAAAACCAATGTCGTCTGTGTCATTTGAGGTCATTTTCAGCTGCATTTACCGGAGGTCAGGTCAATTTCAGGTCAGAAAAGATCAAATTTTGAAAATGAAATTTTTCAACGAAACAGGTGCCTATCAGATGTAGTTTGAGCTCTGGAACACGATGGTGACATTTATATTGCTGTACGATGTCAAAAACGTACTGAAGAGGGGTTTTGAAAAATATATGATTGTAAAATTTTGACAATAATGCAAATAACTTGGCCATTTTTAAAGGTATTGGGTTTAAACTTGCTAGAGTAGTTCATAAGTGTGTTTCCTATCACATATGTTCCTTTTTTGCGAAAAATCAAACACTTTTTGAAAAAAATTAGAAAATACATTTTTTGTAATTGTAAAAAAATATTTTGAAAAAAATCAAAATTTCGAAAATTCGAGATAGCAGTTTGATAGCTACGTGTATTTGTATTCCACTGGTGCAAATAAATTGGATCTAGCTTTAAAACTAAGCTCTTGAGAGCGTTTGCCGTAATTCAATATTTTGCATCAAAATCGGCCGACATGACGTCACTCTGACGTCATTTCCGGCCAAACTATGGTAGCTAGGAAGTTTAGATTTTAACACAAGGTGTCAAATTGATGCTACTGAGGGTACTGCAAGTTTTGTGTTGATCCGTGAAACGTTTTAGAAGATATTGCAGAAAAACGTGAGGGAAGCTCTGTAGAGCCCCCCCCCCCCCCAGTCATGCGCGGGTTAAGCAAACGAAGTTGTGGTCCACAGATTCGTCTTGTTAAGAGCTTTCGATTGCTGATCTTCCCGTCTTTCTACGACTATTGGTTCGGAAGTAAGACGATGGGGGAGGGGGGCAGAATATGTCCCACCCCCCAGCAGGGCGCGTTTGGCTGAATAGCCCAGCGGGAGGACGGCGAATGGCGGACTGGCCAGAGGCTATGGCTACGGTGGCGCGGGTTCGGCACTTTTTATTCATTCTGTCCCAAGCATTGCTTACAGCAGTACAGCGTTGCCACACCTCGATGTCGGGTCGGCCGGCGGGACCACTACCGGACCTACTGTATATAAAAGTGGTCGCCCGTCTTTCACCGTCACCAGTCGTGGCCGTCTGCAGCAAGCTCAGTGTCTGAACAATGCGCGCCCTCATTGTCGCCGTCCTCATCGCCGTGGCCAGCGGCTCCGGCATCAGCTACGGCGGACCGGGCAGAGGCTATGGCGCGGGGCCGATCGGCGCTGCTGTCGTGATCGGTAAAAGCCACGGCAGAGGCTAAGGAGGCTACGGGCGAGGCTACGGCGGTCTCGGCTACGGCCACCTGGGTGTCGGCAAGGCTGTGGCTGCCGTGCGCCCCGCGCCTATCGTGCACGGCGTTCATAAGGCCGTCGCCGTCGACTACGCTGAGCCGCGGCCGTACCACTACCAGTACGCCGTCGACGACCCTCACTACGGACCCATGCTCAACAAGCAGGAGGAAGCCGACGGTGCCGGTAACGTTGTGGGCTCGTACTCCGTCAACCTGCCCGACGGCCGCACCCAGATCGTCAAGTACGTCGCCGACCACTACAACGGCTTCAACGCCGAGGTCAGCTACGAGGGCTACGCCCATCACCCGCAGGTGGCTCGCGGCTACGGCTACGGCGGCGGGCGAGGCGGGTACGGCGGCGGGCGAGGCGGGTACGGCGGCGGGCGAGGCGGGTACGGCGGCGGCCGTATCGTGGGTCTGGTGGGGGGCCGCGGCGCCGGTCTGGTGGGGGGCCACGGCGCCGGTCTGGTGGGGGGCCGTGGCAGAGGTCGTGGTCTCCGTGGAGGCTACGGCCGTGTCCCAGTCTACCGGCACTGACCGGGGGAGATATGGTAACAGTTGTATATTGTCACAGTGGTGTATTGTAACAGTGGTATATTGTAACTGATGCATGTTAGCGTAGTTCTGTTAATGTTTGCAGTGTTGTTGTTGTCTTGTTGTAGGGGAAGATGGGGGAACAATGCCCTTTGGGGAACACCGCCCACCCCGATATCAGAAATATAAAAAAGGTCTGGGGCGACAGCTGACTGTCTTTTGGCAGCGTAGCGTCAACAGAAGTGCAGGTATGGGCAGTGCACCGCATTGGCTTAGGTGATTTGCGAGAAATTCCTAATTCTACGTTTCGTTAATACGTTTTATACTTTTCTAGCAAAATAAGCAGAAGAAAACTTATCTTATTCAGGGCAACTTTTAAAGGGGGAAAGCGGGAATTTCCCCCCTTCGAAAATTCCGCTCCCCCTTTCAAATTGTGCGTGAACGGCTAGGGAGGGAAGGGGGAATTTCCCCCTTTCAAATTTATTTTTGAGCCCGTTTTCAATCAATTCGCTACTCAGATTCTATAATCATCGTTGATCAGACTCTAGTCATCAATCAACGTTGCTGGCGCTTAGATAATTTTCAATTTGAGGTTCCATCCAACCATTTTACGTTCAGTGCAGCGGGAAATCCAGATTTGACCCGATACCGATCGGATGGTCGGTGGGACCTTCTCTTGTCTTGTCTCTTCTGTCTCTTCGCAATCACTGACATATCGCTACAGGCGTAGAAACCGGGGGGGGGGGACGGGGGTCATGACCTCTTCGAACCAAGGGTCTTCCTTCGAACCAGGGTCCTTCAATCGGTCTTGGCCTAGCAAAAATAGTCACGTGCTAACCTCTCTCTATTTAGAAAGGCGCTACTTGATGTTTGGCCAGGGTTTGGTACTTGCTTGGTACTTGCAAAAGTACTCGGTACCTGCCAATGTACTTGGTATTTGCTTGGTAGTTGAAGCATGAAAACTTGCCACTCTACTCCCCCCTTCGGGATAATTCCGGGTTCGTCGTGTAGGAAAACTTGCCACTCTACTCCCCTCCCACTTCGGGATAATTCCGGGTTCGTCGGGTAGGAAAACTTGCCACTCTTCTCCCCCCCCCAGCCATTTGGTATCGATCGGTGTTTGTCCCGTGTCAATCGGTCGTGAATAAGCCGAGATATGCACGGCGAACTATTTCAATCGGCGCCAATCAGTAGACGCGTTTACATAGGGTTTGTTGCAAGCTTATATCTCCGTCCGTGATGTTGCAAAAGATGCCAATGGTGCTTAACAATTTACAAAATGATCCCCTCTAAATATTTGAAGACCACTGCAACGAAATTATCGCCAAATTAACGAGCTAGAGCCTCGTCAAATATGCTATGTAAACCGGGTTAGTATCTTCAGAACGGTGGGACCCACGCTCATTTCTGGCCGTATCTCACTTTTCCGAGATGTACGTCAAACCTACTCATTTAAAACTACATATTCTACAGCCGAATCTTCAAACTGGGGGTACCTCACTCACAATCGCGCGTGATTCAGCCACATTCCTGTACTCCCCCCCCCACACACACAGCCATTTGGTATCGATCGGTGCTTGTCCCGTGTGAATCGGTCGTCAATAAGCCGAGATATGCACGGGGAATTTTTTCAATCGGCGCCCCGATCAAAATCTTCAGAACGGAGGGAACCACGCTCATTTCTGGCCGTATCTCACTTTTCCGAGATGTACGTCAAACCTACAGGGTGTCCCATAAGTTCCTTCTCACCTAAATTTTTCTTTAAGAGGCTCTCTTATTTAAAGCCACGCTTAATTTATTTTGTAACTGAGCTTTTGGGGTTGCCATGGCAACTGTGAATGTGCTCCACGGTAACTAATTCGTCTAGACAAAATATTTTTTGCCAGAGAGTTCACTTCCTTTGGAGACGGCTTACGCCGCAACATAGAGGTCTCTGATACGGGAACGTCTCGGTATTTAGACCGCACTGGGCCATTCACGACGGTTGAGGGTGATTGAGGCCATCCAGTATGTAGCCAATGTCTATCGCTAACTGGACGCACAGTCAACAAGTGACGCCGATGATTTGTCGGGAGTCAATCGCTGCAAGTTTATGCTCTTTTTTGTCAGATTTCACGAGTGAGCCATGTGGCCAAAACTGTGTGGCGCCAAAATGGCCGTCAAAAAGGTCTTAGCGTTAGAAAGTTGGTAAACAGGCTTTTCAGGATGTATTGCCAGCTGTCTAAGAGTATCATTTCGGGGTACCTAACTCAAGGTGACTTAAGCTCTACTTACCGGAGGGCTCAAAACAGTCAAAAACGTCTTAAAATGGCCAAACATGTGTTTCGTTATGCCTGCGGCTAAAAAAACTGGAGGGTCGATGACATCAATGTGGTCATCTGGACTACCTAGTCCGTGCTCGAGATAAAACACCCGTCCAAACCCCAAAACGGTCCCATATGGGCGACGGAAAAGGCCTTTGTGTCATTCAGCTTTATTCCTATGCAAAAGGCCAGGGTCACGGTAATGTGGGTCAATATGCGTCCAGACACTGATCACGTTGCGAATGATGCTCCAGAAACAGTCTTGGGACGCAGAATGCTTCTCCAAGAAGATCTAGGAGGAGTTTCAGCTTTCTAGCTTAACTTGAACCGCAAGTATGACCACATTTTTTTAGTAGAAAATGGCATCCGGGAGGTCGTAGGCCCATCTTCAAGCAAGACAGTGCATCAGTGCAGAGGTCAAGCAAAGCATAAAAGCAGTGCCAGGAGACTGTGATAGGCGTGTGTGGCAAGATCACATCCCAGGCAACTCATCGGATCCAAATTTCATAAAAATGTGTTGGGAATATTGAAATCGAGGCTCGTCGAAGCGAAGCGGTGTTCCAGCATTGAGGAGCTCACGGCGCATGCCAAGTCAGTCTGCGCTAACTTCAAGCCTGCTATGCTGCCAAACATGCCGGTTGGCATGTCGCAGCATGTATTCATGTGTTTGCCTATGAAATGGGGAGCACATTGAGGGGTTATAAACATATCAAAACGCAATGTACTATGTTTTACATGCAAATAAAAGGTGAGAACGAACTTATGGGACACCCTGTACATTTACGGCGGCCGGCCGGCAGCCGGCCGCCGGGATCTCCGGAACGGCGGTACCCCGCTCATTTTCGCACGCGCATTCAGCGGCGGCTTGTCGATTTTTCGAGTGTCGGCTGCCGATCTCCCGAGAGACGGCCACCTGTCATCCGCCGCTCGCCTCTGTGTTAAGCATATGGAGACGGCGAATTTCTCCGGGATGGAGGGACCGCCATCAAGTTTGTCACGTGAATCAGCCGCATTCCTGTGTGGCGCGCAATGTTGAAGAGATATGTCTGTCCGCGGCTATCTCGCAGGCCCTAAGAGAAAAAGCTCGCTGCAAAAACTGAGCGTTTCAAAAAACCCGCAAACCGACGCAAATAGAATATTTATACAAGATATTACTTGCTCGCTGTCGCTCACGTGATTGGCCATAAAATTTGGAATCGATTGGTGCTTATCCCGTGTTAATCGGAAGTCTAGAAGCTTAGATATTCGCGAAAAACTTGCTGAACTTGCAAAAGTACTTGGTACTTGCTTGTTACTTGCCAAAGTACTCAGTACTTGCCAAAGTACTTGGTACTTGCTTGGTATTGGCATAAGTACTCGGTATTTGCCAAAGTACTTGGTACTTGCTTGGTATTTGCAAAAGTACTTGGTACTTGCTTGGTAGTTGTAAAAGTACTTGGTACTTGCTTGGTACTTGCAAAGATACTTTGTACTTGCTTAGTACTTGCAAAGGTACTTGGTACTTGCCTGGTACTTCGGGATAGTTTTCTACTTCGGGATAGTTCCGTGTTCGTCAGGTAGGAAAACTTGCCACTCTATTACAGGCTGCCCCCCCCCCCCCAAGGTCCACCTCCCAAGTTTGTGATCGATCGGTGCTTGTCCGGTGTCGATCTGACATCTAGAATCTGAGATATAAGTATCAACGAAATACTGTCAGCCGCCAGTGACGTCATATGAACTCTTAGCCACCAGTGACGTCACGGCGACTGTCTGCCGCTCCGCCGTTTCTGTGGCCTGGCCGCTGGGGGCCGGCCGCTAGGTGGCATGAGATGCTGCCGCCAGCTGGCAGCACCTGTCAAGCGTGCGTGCCGGCCGACTGCGCAGGTGGCAGCACCTGCCCCGACTGGGCAATCGGCCGCCCATCTCCCCACCCCGCCCCCACCCAGCTGGCCGCCAGACCGTGGGAACGACTCGGCTCAGCGCTGCCGGCCGATGGACGGGGAAACCCCGCCCCGCCGCCCGCCGCCCGCCACACTGCCGCCGGGCCGGCCGGTGGAATTTTCCAGCCGTCGGCCGGCCGCCGGCTGCCGAGATCTGCGGAACGGCGGTACCCACGCTCATCTTCGCACGCGCATTCAGCGGCGGCTTGTCGATTTTTCGAGTGTCGGCTGCCGATCTCCCGAGAGCCGGCCACCTGTCAGCCGCCGCTCGGCTCTGTGTTAAGCATATGGGGACGGCGAATTTCTCCCGGAGGGAAGCACCTCGCTCACAAAAGCACGTGAATCAGCCGCATTCCTGTGTGGCGCGCAATGCTGAAGAGATATGTGTGTACGCAGCTATCTCGCAGGCCCTAACAGGAAAAGCTCGCTGCAAAAACTGAGCGTTTCAAAAAACCCGCAATCCTACTCAAATAGTATACTATACAAGATATCTTGGCTCGCTACGCGTCGCGTTGGCCATAAAATGATTAAGGAGAAAATTTGGGACCGATTGGTGTTTGTCCCGTGTTGATCGGACGTCTAGAAGCTTAGATATTCGCGAAAAACTTGTTGAACTTGCCAAAATACCTGCCAGCTTGCTGTATCACCTGCTACCGTTTACATCATGACGTCTTTAGACGACTAAAGACTTCGCGAATTCGCCTTGGTCTCAGATCGTTTTGTTTTGTTTTCAATGAATTGTTTGCAATTTGAATTATGTTTAATTCCAATTCGTATTCTGTTTCACCTACCTACCATTTCTCACTTGCTTTTTGCGTCCTACCTATTAAGCGATTACACATACGTTGAGAGAGCCGGTGGGTGGTTATAATGCAATACCTTGCACGGTGAACAGCTTGCGAGTTTTGCACCGGTGCGATTTCTGGGGCTTATCGCTGACTGAAAAGGGTAAATACAGTAAATACAGATGGTTGTGTTGGATCCCTTTGCTTTTGCCCAACATTCAGCGTTGGAATTGCGGCTTTATCGTCTCTCTTATTAAAGTTATTTAACTTTTTGTAGATTCGTCAGGTTTGAAGCGACGCGCGGGGCGATATGCCTCTGGCGGCCGCACGCGGAACTACCGCGCACGGCGGCTCTGGCCGGACGACTGCACAGGTGGCAGCACCTGCCCACATTGCACACCGCCGCCGGGCCGGCCGGTGGAATTTTCCAGCCGTCGGCCGGCCGGTGGCCGGCGAATTTCTCCCGGAGGGAAGCACCTCGCTCACAAAAGCACGTGAATCAGCCGCATTCCTGTGTGGCGCGCAATGCTGAAGAGATATGTGTGTACGCAGATATCTCGCAAGCCCTAAGAGAAAAAGCTCGCTGCAAAAACTCAGCGATTCAAAAAACCCGAAATCCTACTCAAATAGTATATTTAACAAGATATCTTGGCTCGCTCCGCGTCGCTTTGGCCATAAAAAGATTAAGGAGAAAATTTGGGATCGAATGGTGTTTTTCCGGTGACGATCGGACGTCTAGAAGCTTCGATATTGGCGAAAAACTTGCTGAACTTGCAAAAGTACTTGGTACTTGCTTGGTACTTGCGAAAGTACTCGGTACTTGCCAAAGTACTTGGTACTTGCTTGGTATTTGCATAAGTACTCGGTATTTGCCAAAGTACTTAGTACTTGCTTGGTATTTGCATAAGTACTTGGTACTTGCTTGGTACTTGTAAAAGTACTTGGTACTTGCTTGGTACTTGCGAAAGTACTTGGTACTTGCACTCGCCCCCCCGTTCCCCCGACTCTACTCCCACCCCTACCCCCTCGGGATAATTCCGGGTTCGTCGGGTAGGAAAACTTGCCACTCTATCCCCCCCAGAGCCATTTGGTATCGATCGGTGTTCGGTCGTCAATAAGCCGAGATATGCACGGCGAATTATTTCAATCGGCGCCGATCAGAATCTTCAGGACGGAGGTACCCACACTCATTCCTGGCCGTATCTCACTTTTCCGAGATCTACGTCAAACTACGTATTTAAAACTACATATTCTACAGCCGAATCTTCAAACTGAGGGTACCTCACTCACAATCGCACGTGAATCAGCCGCATTCCTGTGTGGCGCGCAATGCTGAAGAGATATGTCTGTCCGCGGCTATCTCGCAGGCCCTAAGAGAAAAAGCTCGCTGCAAAAACTCAGCGCTTCAAAAAAGCCGCAATCCTACTCAAATGGTATATTAAAGTAGGGGATCCTGGCTTGCTTCGCGGCGCAAAAGGTTATGAAATGATGAGGCATAAAATTTGGGATCGAATGGTGTTTGTCCCGTGTCGATCGGCTTTCTAGAAGCTGAGATAATCGCAAAAAACCTGTTCGACTTGCAAAAGTACTTGGTACTTGCTTGGTACTTGCAAAAGTACTTGGTACTTGCTTGGTACTTGCAAAAGTACTTGGTACTTGCTTGGTGTCTGGAACATTCAAAAAGTACTTGGTACTGGCTTGGTACTCGCAAAGGTACTTGGTACTTATTGGTACCGGGTTCGCCGGGTAGGAAAACTTGCCACTCTACTCCCCCCAGTTCCCAGTTCCCCCCCCCAGATTTGGTATCGATCGGTGTTTGTCCGGTGTGAATCGGTCGTGAATAAGTCGAGATACTCAGTACGCACGGTGAATTATTTCCATCGGCGCTGATCAGAATCTTTAAAACGGAGGACCCCACGCTCATTAACTGCACGTCAATCGGCCGTGTTTCACTTTTCCCAGATCTACGTCAAACTATACGTATTCAAAACTACATATTCTACAGCCGAATCTTCAAACTGGGGGTACCCTCGCTCATTACTGCGCGAGAATTCAGCCGCATTCCTGTGTCTTTCTGCTAATGTTAAGTGAATGCGTCTGTCCGCGCCTATCTCGCAAGCCCCAAGAGAAAAACCTCGCTGCGAAAACTGAACGCTTCAAAAAACCCGCAATCCTACTCAAATAGTATATTAACAAGATATCTTGGCTCGCTCCGCGTCGCTTTGGCCATAAAAAGATTTGGGAGAAAATTTGGGATCGAATGGTGTTTTTCCGGTGACGATCGGACGTCTAGAAGCTTCGATATTGGCGAAAAACTTGCTGAACTTGCAAAAGTACTTGGTACTTGCTTGGTACTTGCCAAAGTACTCGGTACTTGCCAAAGTACTTGGTACTTGCTTGGTATTTGCATAAGTACTCGGTATCTGCCAAAGTACTTGGTACTTGCTTGGTATTTGCATAAGTACTTGGTACTTGCTTGGTACTTGTAAAAGAACTTAACTTGCGAAAGTACTTGGTACTTGCTTGGTACTTGTACTCACCCCCCCCCGTTCCCCCGACTCTACTCCCACCCCTACCCCCTCGGGATAATTCCGGGTTCGTCGGGTAGGAAAACTTGCCACTCTATCCACACCCCCCCCCCCAGAGCCATTTGGTATCGATCGGTGTTTGTCCCGTGTCAATCGGTCGTCAATAAGCCGAGATATGCACCGCGAATTATTTCAATCGGCGCCGATCAGAATCTTCAGGACGGAGGTACCCACACTCATTTCTGGCCGTATCTCACTTTTCCGAGATCTACGTCAAACTACGTATTTAAAACTACATATTCTACAGCCGAATCTTCATACTGGGGGTACCTCACTCACAATCGCACGTGATTCAGCCGCATTCCTGGTCAACGTCTAATGCTGAAGAGATATGTCTGTACGCAGATATCTCGCAGGCCCTAACAGGAAAAGCTCGCTGCAAAAACTGAGCAATTAAAAAAACCCGAAATCCTACTCAAATGGATAATTAAACAAGCGAGCTCCGCTCGCTTCGCTTCACCCTCGTAGCCACAGTTTACGCATAATTGGCCAGTTCGAAAAGTGAAGGTTTCACGTTAGAGTGACTTCTAGAAGTCTATATATGCGCAAAAGAGTGTTTAAGTGGTTAATTTGAGGTCGAAGGGGTCATTTGAGGTCACAGGGGTCAAATAAGGTCACTATGGGTCATGTCAGGTCAGGTCAGGTCACGATAGGTCATGCCAGGTCACAGGGGTAGCCTAGGTAACGATAGGTCACCCCAGGTCACGATAGGTCAGGTCAGGTCACGAAAGGTCACCCCAGGTCACGATACGTCAGGTCATGTCACGATAGGTCACCCAAGGTCACGAAAGGTCAGGTCAGGTCACGATAGGTCATGCCAGGTCACAGGGGTTGCTTAGGTCACAACAGGTCACCCCAGGTCACGATAGGTCACGTCAGGTCACCATAGGTCATGCCAGGTCACGATGGGTCAGGTCAGGTCTCCGGTCAACTCGGGTCATGCAAGGTCACAGGGGTCGCTTAGGTCACAATAGGTCACAGCAGGTCACGGGTCACGATGGGTCAGGCCAGGTCACAGGTCACCTAAGGTCACGATAGTTAAATGCAGGTCAAACTGGTCACATTGGGTTAGGGCAGGTCAATTAAGTCACGATGGGTCAGGTCATGTCACGATAGGTCATGCCAGGTCACAGGGGTCGCTTAGGTTACGATAGGTCACCCCAGGTCACGATAGGTCATGCCAGGTCACGATGGGTCAGG
This sequence comes from Amphibalanus amphitrite, assembly GCF_019059575.1. Classification (NCBI taxonomy): domain Eukaryota; kingdom Metazoa; phylum Arthropoda; class Thecostraca; order Balanomorpha; family Balanidae; genus Amphibalanus; species Amphibalanus amphitrite. Next base: position 677,478 of record NW_024881786.1, read on the forward strand.
TCAGGTCTCCAGTCAACTCGGGTCATGCAAGGTCACAGGGGTCGCTTAGGTCACAAAAGGTCACCCCAGGTCATGGCTCACGATGGGTCAGGCCAGGTCACAGGTCACCTAAGGTCACGATAGATAAATGCAGGTCAAACTGGTCACATTGGGTTAGGGCAGGTCAATTAGGTCACGATGGGCCAGGTCAGGTCACTGGGTTGACCTCAGGTCACGGTGGGTCAGGCCACGGCACAGAGGTCACCTAGGGTCACGATAGGCCAAGTCCAGATCAAGCTGGTCACGTTAGGCACGGTCAGGCCATTTGGGTCATATGAGGTCACGATGGGTCAGGGTAGGTCACAAAGGTTTCATGTGTTGGGCATTGAATCTGGAATCCATCACTGTTCGTTACATGCCGATCTGACGTTCAGAAGTTGAGATATTGGAGAAACACCGCATAAGTACTTGGTAGGTACTTTGTATAAGTACTTGGTAATTGTCAGAGTACTTGGTACTTGGAACTTGGCAGGGCATAAGATTTGGAATCGATTAGTGTTGGTCCCGTGTAAATCGGTCTTTTGTGTCCCCGCCCGCTGCTTGCAAACTCAGGCCAGCCTCCAATGACGTCACTCGAGGCCGCTGGACAAACCGCCCATGGAGCGTTACGCTATGTAGCAATTGAAAACAAATCAAAGAGTCAATATGCGCTGAAAATCAGTTAAATTCACCACTCTCAAATATACTGTTCAATTCAAGAAAACATAAGCTAGAGTGCATCATGCTAATTTCAGCACAAATTCCTTAAATGATTCTAAAACTTGGACCACAGTCCGTCTTCGTGTCTTCATGTAACAAATGTTGTCTGCACACCACACATGACCTCAGAAAAGCAGTTCATTTCTACCCAGAAATACAGCTGTAAGTTTTGATCAACCTGGCAAAACGCGTTCCGCATGGATACATTTTCAGAACATTTGGATGAAACATACTGAACCCACTCTTAAAATGTTGTACTGCACACCACACATGCTATAGAAAAAAGCTTGGGTTGATTTATTCCAAGTAATACCGCAATGCAGAAGTTTCGGTTGATTTCTACCCAGAAATACAACTGTAAGTTTTGATCAACCTGGCAAAACGCGTTCCGCATGGATACATTTTCAGAACATTTGGATGAAACATACTGAACCCACCCTTAAAATGTTGTACTGCACACCACACATGAGAAAAAGCTTGGGTTGATTTATTCCAAGTAAAAGGAACCTACTGCAACGACTCTGTGCCGACATCAAAATTTGATCGCCAAGGCGAAACATATTCCGCCTGTCCGCTACGCAAGGATAGTTTCAAAACATTGATGAAACATACTAATCCTGTCCTTAAAATGTTGAACTGCACACCACACATGATTAAGAAAAGTTTGGGTTCATATCTACCATGTAATGTTGGAACGACGTCAAAATTCAAACATCCAGGCGAAACCCCAGGCGAAACAGTTCCGCACGTTGGCTATGCCAGGGTAGTTTCAAAAAATTATGATGGAACATACTGAACCTACCCTTAAACCATTTCAGAAAAAGCTTTCAATGTTTTCCACCAGTGAAAGTAACATTGCTCCCCATAAATAAGTCTAGGTTGCCTCTATTGCATTCCTAAAAACACCCCACCTAATCATTGCCTATCAAATTGTATATACATTCTATAGAATAGATGACGTCACCGGTGGAAGAAAATCCAGCACCTGATTGGCTGCCGGCGGCTGCTTAACGTTACGTGACGTCACCGGTGGTCACCGGACGTTGCCTTTTTGCAAGATACTTTTTCGCTTCGTTACCACCACGCAATGCCGCCACTTAAATGGGGAAATAAATTGCTTTCCGGTGTAGAAAGCGCCCAATCGGTCACTTTAAACTTGATTAAATAATTCACAGATAATTATAAACCACCCTTTAGCTCCTAATCGCACAAAAATATTGAAATCACTCTCTCATCCTCCCAGCGAGTCACTCGCCATGGCCGCCGCGGCCGCCGGCAGAGCAGCGCAGTCTTACCAACGAATTTCTGTCAATTTCAACAAACCGATTTTCACGAAAACTATCCCACAGCATTCACAACACTCACTTTTACGTCGTCGATTACTTTTCTGGACACTTGCACTTGATTTTCTATTTATTTGCGAATTTTCCAAATCGCGTACCCTCCGGTGGATTCGAAGGCCGCGAGAACGGTCAATGGTGGCCGGCCCTGCATCACATCGAAATGCTTACTTTACTGCACAAATCGGCCTGGCCCGGTAATTTAAACTTGATTATTTAATTAGAGGAATTTTTTAAACTACATTTAACGTGGTTGCAAGCGTGAAAAGTATTAATTTCGTTCACATCTAGTGCCGATGGCTACAATGGCGGCCGTTTCAGACGCGTATGGCCGGCGCGGAGCGGGGATCTAGTCACAACTAACGGCATTGGGATGAATTCTGGTATGGATTTTGCTAAATTGAAAAGTATCATGTATGGCGCCATTTCTTCTTTACAGATGTTTTAGAATTAATTTGTTGATTTGAATAAAAGAGTTTAGCTAGGCAAAATATATGTGTTTGTCGTACTTTTTTTCGCAACCTAGTATATACCAACGTTGGTAGCTACCAAATCGAGAGAGGGGGGAGAAGAGGGAGATTTGAAATTTTCGTTTTTTCGACGGTGGCAAACAACTTTTAAAAATCGTCTCGTTTGATTCCATCACATCGGACATGGTCATACGGCTTTATTTCAGCCACACTCGTTTCTACTAACCTGCACGTCTGGTTGTTTCTGCGCCGCTGGTGGTGCCCCAGAAGATTCTCCTCGTGCCGTAGGACGTCTGTCACGGTAATGCTGAGTGAATGCGTCTGTCACGTCCTATCTCGCAAGCCCCAAGAGAAAAACCTCGCTGCAAAAACTGACCGCTTCAAAAAACCCGCAAAGCTACTCAAATAGTATTTAGACAAGATATCTTGGCTCGCTACGCGTCGCGTTGGCCATAAAATGATGAAGGAGAAAATTTGGGACCGATTGGTGTTCGTCCCGTGTTGATCGGACGTCTAGAAGCTTAGATATTCGCGAAAAACTTGTTGAACTTGCCAGAATACCTGCCAGCTTGCTGTTTGAACTTGCCAGAATACCTGCCAGCTTGCTGTATCACCTGCTACTTGGTAGTGTAGGTACTGAAAACTTGCTAATGTACTGAAAACCTGCCAAAGTACTTGGTATAAATACCGCAAAGAACTTGCTCTAAAATACTTGGTATTTACTTGCCTAAATACCGCGAAAAACTTGTAACTTTTTGAAATCAGACGACAATCAATGATTTTGTGTCAGATCGCTTGGTTGAATTAGCAATGATTTGCTTACAATTTGAGCTAAGATACCTACCTATTTGAAATGCGTCTCACCTACCTGCCTATTTTTCCCCTCTTGCTTCATGCGTTCTACCTATCTTACGGTTGTACCTGTTGTGAGAAGGTGGATGGTTATAATGGAATACCCTGCACGGTGAGCAGCTTGCGAGTTTTACAGCGGTGCGATTGCTGGGGCTTATTGCTGACTGAACAGGGTAAATACAGTAAATACAGATGGCTGTGTTGGATCCCTTTGCTTTTGCCCAACATTCAGCGTTGGAATTGTGGCTTTACCGTCCCTCTTATTAAAGTTATCTAACTTTTTGTGGCTTCGTTAGGTTAGACGCGACGCGCGTGGCGATATCCATCTGGCGGCCGCTGGCGGAACTACCGCGCACGGCCCGCTTGCCGCACGGGCCTGGCGGCCGCCAGTGGAACTACTGCGCAGGTGGCAGCACCTGCCCGTGGAGAAGCGGCTGGCAATCGGCCGCCCCACTCCCCACCCCGCCCCCACCCAGCTGGCCGCCAGACCGTGGGAACGACTCGGCTCAGCGCTGCCGGCCGCCGGACGGGGAAACCCCGCCCCGCCGCCCGCCGCCCGACACACTGCCGCCGGGCCGGCCGGTGGAATTTTCCAGCCGTCTCTCCGGAACGGCGGTACCCCGCTCATCTTCGAACGCGCATTCAGCGGCGGGTTGTCGATTTTTCGAGTGTCGGCTGCCGATCTCCCGAGAGCCGGCCACCTGTCAGCCGCCGCTCGGCTCTGTGTTAAGCATATGGGGACGGCGAATTTCTCCCGGAGGGAAGCACCTCGCTCACAAAAGCACGTGAATCAGCCGCATTCCTGTGTGGCGCGCAATGCTGAAGAGATATGTGTGTACGCAGATATCTCGCAGGCCCTAAGAGAAAAAGCTCGCTGCAAAAACTGAGCGTTTCAAAAAACCCGAAATCCTAGTCAAATAGTATATTATACAAGATATCTTGCGCTCGCTCCGCGTCGCTTTGGCAATCAAAGTATGAGGGAGAAAATTTGGGATCGATTGGTGTTCGTCCCGTGTTAATCGGACGTCTAGAAGCTTAGATATTCACGAAAAACTTGTTGAACTTGCCAAAGTACCTGCCAGCTTGCTGTATCACCTGCTACTTGGTAATGTACTGAGAACTTGCTAATGTACTGAAAACCTGCCAAAGTACTTGGTATTTACTTGCCTAAATACCGCAAAGAACTTGTTCCTTTCCGACGTTTAAATCAGACGTCTTTAGACGACCAAAGAATTTGAGAATTTGTCTTGATCTCGAACAGTTTTGATTTGTATCAATGAAGTGTTTGCAATTTGAGTTATGCTTATTCCCAATCCATATTTTGTTTCACCTACCTATCATTTATTTGAGTTATGCTTATTCCCAAGCCATATTTTGTTTCACCTACCTATCATTTGTCTCTTGTTCTTCGCGTCCTACCTATTAAGCGATTACACATACGTTGAGAGAGCCGGTGGGTGGTTATAATGCAATACCCTGCACGGTGAACAGCTTGCGAGTTTTACAGCGGTGCGATTGCTGGGGCTTATCGCTGACAGAAAAGGGTAAATACAGTAAATACAGATGGCTGTGTTGGATCCCTTTGCTTTTGCCCAACATTCAGCGTTGGAATTGTGGCTTTACCGTCCCTCTTATAAAAGTTATCTAACTTTTTGTAGCTTCGTCAGGTTAGACACGACGCGCGTGACCTCTGGCGGCCGCTGGCGGAACTACCGCGCACGGCCCGCACACGGGCCTGGCGGCCGCCAGTGGAACTACTGCGCAGGTGGCAGCACCTGCCCGTGGAGAACCGGCTGGCAATCGGCCGCCCCACTCCCCACCCCGCCCCCACCCAGCTGGCCGCCAGACCGTGGGAACGTCTCGGCTCAGCGCTGCCGGCCGCTGGATGGGGAAACCCCGCCCCGCCGCCCGCCGCACGACACACTGCCGCCGGGCCGGCCGGTGGAATTTTCCAGCCGTCGGCCGGCCGGTGGCCGGTGATTTTTCTCCGGAATAGAGGGACCACCATCGAGTGTGTCACGTGAATCAGCCGCATTCCTGTGTGGCGCGCAATGCTGAAGAGATATGTCTGTACGCAGATATCTCGCAGGCCCTAAGAGAAAAAGCTCGCTGCAAAAACTGAGCACTTCAAATAACCCGCAATCCTACTCAAATGAATATTTAAACAAGATATTTTGGCTCGCTACGCGTCGCGTTGGCCATAAAATGATTAAGGAGAAAATTTGGGACCGATTGGTGTTTGTCCCGTGTTGATCGGACGTCTAGAAGCTTAGATATTCGCGAAAAACTTGTTGAACTTGCCAAAATACCTGCCAGCTTGCTGTATCACCTGCTACTTGGTAATGTACTGAAAATTTGCTAATGTACTGAAAACCTGCCAAAGGTATTTACTTGCCTAAATACCGCAAAGAACTTGTTCTAAAATACTTGGTATTTACTTGCCTAAATACCGCAAAGAACTTATTCCTTTCCGACGTTTAAATCAGACGTCTTAAGACGACCAAAGACTTTCCAAATTTCCCTTGGTCTCAGTTCGTTTTGATTTGTTGTACAATGAATTGTTTGCAATTTGAGTTATGCTTAATTCCAATTCGTATTTTGTTTCACCTACCTATCATTTCTCACTTGTTTTATGCGTCCTACCTATTAAGCGATTACACTTACGTTGAAAGAGCCGGTGGGTGGTTATAATTCAATACCCTGCACGGTGAACAGCTTGCGAGTTTTGCAGCGGTGCGATTGCTGGGGCTTATCGCTGACTGAAAAGGGTAAATACAGTAAATACAGATGGCTGTGTTGGATCCCTTTGCTTTTGCCCAACATTCAGCGTTGGAATTGTGGCTTTACCGTCCCTCTTATTAAAGTTATCTAACTTTTTGTAGCTTCGTCAGGTTAGACACGACGCGCGGGGCGATATGCATCTGGCGGCCGCACGCGGAACTACCGCGCACGGCGGCTCTGGCCGGACGACTGCACAGGTGGCAGCACCTGCCCACATTGCACACCGCCGCCGGGCCGGCCGGTGGAATTTTCCAGCCGTCGGCCGGCCGGTGGCCGGCGAATTTCTCCCGGAGGGAAGCACCTCGCTCACAAAAGCACGTGAATCAGCCGCATTCCTGTGTGGCGCGCAATGCTGAAGAGATATGTGTGTACGCAGCTATCTCGCAAGCCCTAACAGGAAAAGCTCGCTGCAAAAACTGAGCAATTAAAAAAACCCGCAATCCTACTCAAATAGTATATTTAACAAGATATCTTGCGCTCGCTCCGCGTCGCTTTGGCAATCAAAGTATGAGGGAGAAAATTTAGGATCGATTGGTGTTCGTCCCGTGTTAATCGGACGTCTAGAAGCTTAGATATTCACGAAAAACTTGTTGAACTTGCCAAAGTACCTGCCAGCTTGCTGTATCACCTGCTACTTGGTAATGTACTGAAAACTTGCTAATGTACTGAAAACCTGCCAAAGTACTTGGTATTTACTTGCCTAAATACCGCAAAGAACTTGTTCCTTTCCGACGTTTAAATCAGACGTCTTTAGACGACCAAAGACTTTGCGAATTTATCTTGGTCTCAGATAGTTTTGTTTTGTCTCAATGAATTATTTGCAATTTGGGTAATACTTATTCCCAATCTGTATTTGGTTTCACCTACCTATCATTTTTCTGTTGCTTTTCGCGTCCTACCTATTAAGCGATTACACATACGTTGAGGGAGCCGGTGGGTGGTTATAATGCAATACCCTGCACGGTGAACAGCTTGCGAGTTTTACAGCGGTGCGATTGCTGGGGCTTATCGCTGACAGAAAAGGGTAAATAGAGTAAATACAGATGGCTGTGTTGGATCCCTTTGCTTTTGCCCAACATTCAGCGTTGGAATTGTGGCTTTACCGTCCCTCTTATAAAAGTTATCTAACTTTTTGTAGCTTCGTCAGGTTAGACACGACGCGCGTGACCTCTGGCGGCCGCTGGCGGAACTACCGCGCACGGCCCGCACACGGGCCTGGCGGCCGCCAGTGGAACTACTGCGCAGGTGGCAGCACCTGCCCGTGGAGAACCAGCTGGCAATCGGCCGCCCCACTCCCCACCCCGCCCCCACCCAGCTGGCCGCCAGACCGTGGGAACGACTCGGCTCAGCGCTGCCGGCCGCTGGATGGGGAAACCCCGCCCCGCCGCCCGCCGCACGACACACTGCCGCCGGGCCGGCCGGTGGAATTTTCCAGCCGTCGGCCGGTGATTTTTCTCCGGAATGGAGGGACCGCCATCGAGTTTGTCACGTGAATTCAGCCGCATTCCATGTCACGCGCAATGCTGAAGAGATATGTGTGCACGCAGATATCTCGCAAGCCCTAACAGGAAAAGCTCGCTGCAAAAACTGAGCGTTTCAAAAAACCCACAATCCTACTCAAATGGTATATTAAACAAGATATTACTTGCTCGCTGTCGCTCACGTGATTGGCCATAAAATTTGGAATCGATTGGTGCTTATCCCGTGTTAATCGGACGTCTAGAAGCTTAGATATTCGCGAAAAACTTGCTGAACTTGCAAAAGTACTTGGTACTTGCTTGTTACTTGCCAAAGTACTCAGTACTTGCCAAAGTACTTGGTACTTGCTTGGTATTGGCATAAGTACTCGGTATTTGCCAAAGTACTTGGTACTTGCTTGGTATTTGCAAAAGTACTTGGTACTTGCTTGTACCTTGTAAAAGTACTTGGTACTTGCTTGGTACTTGCAAAGATACTTTGTACTTGCTTAGTACTTGCAAAGGTACTTGGTACTTGCCTGGTACTTCGGGATAGTTTTCTACTTCGGGATAGTTCCGTGTTCGTCAGGTAGGAAAACTTGCCACTCTATTACAGGCTGCCCCCCCCCCAAGGTCCACCTCCCAAGTTTGTGATCGATCGGTGCTTGTCCGGTGTCGATCTGACATCTAGAATCTGAGATATAAGTATCAACGAAATACTGTCAGCCGCCAGTGACGTCATATGAACTCTTAGCCACCAGTGACGTCACGGCGACTGTCTGCCGCTCCGCCGTTTCTGTGGCCTGGCCGCTGGGGGCCGGCCGCTAGGTGGCATGAGATGCTGCCGCCAGCTGGCAGCACCTGTCAAGCGTGCGTGCCGGCCGACTGCGCAGGTGGCAGCACCTGCCCCGACTGGGCAATCGGCCGCCCATCTCCCCACCCCGCCCCCACCCAGCTGGCCGCCAGACCGTGGGAACGACTCGGCTCAGCGCTGCCGGCCGCTGGACGGGGAAACCCCGCCCCGCCGCCCGCCGCCCGACACACTGCCGCCGGGCCGGCCGGTGGAATTTTCCAGCCGTCGGCCGGTGCCGGCTGCCGGGATCTCCGGAACGGCGGTAGCCTGCTCATCTTCGCACGCGCATTCAGCGGCGGCTTGTCGATTTTTCGAGTGTCGGCTGCCGATCTCCCGAGAGCCGGCCACCTCTGTCAGCCGCCGCTCGGCTCTGTGTTAAGCATATGGTGACGGCGAATTTCTCCGGAATGGAGGGACCGCCATCGAGTTTGTCACGTGAATTCAGCCGCATTCCATGTCACGCGCAATGCTGAAGAGATATGTGTGCACGCAGATATCTCGTAAGCCCTAAGAGAAAAAGCTCGCTGCGAAAACTGAGCGTTTCAAAAAACCCGCAATCCTACTCAAATGGTATATTAAACAAGATATCTTGCGCTCGCTCCGCGTCGCTTTGGCAATCAAAGTATGAGGGAGAAAATTTGGGATCGATTGGTGTTCGTCCCGTGTTAATCGGACGTCTAGAAGCTTAGATATTCACGAAAAACTTGTTGAACTTGCCAAAGTACCTGCCAGCTTGCTGTATCACCTGCTACTTGGTAATGTACTGAAAACTTGCTAATGTACTGAAAACCTGCCAAAGTACTTGGTATTTACTTGCCTAAATACCGCAAAGAACTTGTTCCTTTCCGACGTTTAAATCAGACGTCTTTAGACGACCAAAGATTTTCAGAATTATCCTTGGTCTCAGATCGTTTTGATTTGTTTTCAATGAATTGGTTGCAATTTGAGTAAAGCCTATTTCCAATTCGTATTTTGTTTCACCAAACTTATTTCCAGCTGGTATTTTCTTTCACCTACCTATCATTTCTCACTTTCTTTTCGCGTCCTACCTATTAAGCGATTACACATTCGTTGAGAGAGTCGGTGGGTGGTTATAATGCAATACCCTGCACGGTGAACAGCTTGCGAGTTTTACAGCGGTGCGATTGCTGGGGCTTATCGCTGACTGGAAAGGGTAAATACAGTAAATACAGATGGCTGTGTTGGATCCCTTTGCTTTTGCCCAACATTCAGCGTTGGAATTGTGGCTTTACCGTCCCTCTTATTAAAGTTATCTAACTTTTTGTAGCTTCGTCAGGTTAGACACGACGCGCGTGGCGATATCCATCTGGCGGCCGCTGGCGGAACTACCGCGCACGGCCCGCACACGGGCCTGGCGGCCGCCAGTGGAACTACTGCGCAGGTGGCAGCACCTGCCCGTGGAGAAGCGGCTGGCAATCGGCCGCCCCACTCCCCACCCCGCCCCCACCCAGCTGGCCGCCAGACCGTGGGAACGACTCGGCTCAGCACTGCCGGCCGCTGGACGGGGAAACCCCGCCCCGCCGCCCGCCGCCCGTCTCGGCCGACAATATCGGCCGACAATAGAAATCCGCTGAATGGCGGTGCCTCCCTGATAATCGCACGCGCATTCAGCGGCGGCTTGTCGATTTTTCGAGTGTCGGCTGCCGATCTCCCGAGAGCCGGCCACCTGTCAGCCGCCGCTCGGCTCTGTGTTAAGCATATAGGGACGGCGAATTTCTCCGGAATGGAGGGACCGCCATCGAGTTTGTCACGTGAATTCAGCCGCATTCCATGTAACGCGCAATGCTGAAGAGATATGTGTGTACGCAGCTATCTCGCAAGCCCTAAGAGAAAAAGCTCGCTGCAAAAACTCAGCGCTTCAAAAAACCCGCAATCCTACTCAAATAGTATACTATACAAGATATCTTGGCTCGCTACGCGTCGCGTTGGCCATAAAATGATTAAGGAGAAAATTTGGGACCGATTGGTGTTTGTCCCGTGTTGATCGGACGTCTAGAAGCTTAGATATTCGCGAAAAACTTGTTGAACTTGCCAAAATACCTGCCAGCTTGCTGTATCACCTGCTACTTGGTAATGTACTGAAAACTTGCTAGTGTACTGAAAGCCTGCCAAAGGTATTTACTTGCCTAAATACCGCAAAGAACTTGTTCTAAAATACTTGGTATTTACTTGTCAAAATACCGCAAAAAACTTGTTCCTTTCCGACGTTTAAATCAGACGTCTTTAGACGACTAAAGACTTTGCGGATTTGCCTTGGTCTCAGATCGTTTTGTTTTGTTTTCAATGAATTGTTTGCAATTTGAGTTATGTTTAATTCCAATTCGTATTTTGTTTCGCCTACCTACCATTTCTCACTTGCTCTTTGCGTCCTACCTATTAAGCGATTACACATACGTTCAGAGAGCCGGTGGGTGGTTATAATGCAATACCTTGCACGGTGAACAGCTTGCGAGTTTTGCACCGGTGCGATTTCTGGGGCTTATCGCTGACTGAAAAGGGTAAATACAGTAAATACAGATGGTTGTGTTGGATCCCTTTGCTTTTGCCCAACATTCAGCGTTGGAATTGTGGCTTTATCGTCTCTCTTATTAAAGTTATTTAACTTTTTGTAGATTCGTCAGGTTTGAAGCGACGCGCGGGGCGATATGCCTCTGGCGGCCGCACGCGGAACTACCGCGCACGGCGGCTCTGGCCGGACGACTGCACAGGTGGCAGCACCTGCCCACATTGCACACCGCCGCCGGGCCGGCCGGTGGAATTTTCCAGCCGTCGGCCGGCCGGTGGCCGGCGAATTTCTCCCGGAGGGAAGCACCTCGCTCACAAAAGCACGTGAATCAGCCGCATTCCATGTCACGCGCAATGCTGAAGAGATATGTCTGCACGCAGCTATCTCGCAGGCCCTAAGAGAAAAAGCTCGCTGCAAAAACTGAGCGTTTCAAAAAAACCGCAATCCTACTCAAATGGTATATTAAACAAGATATCTTGGCTCGCTACGCGTCGCGTTGGCCATAAAATGATTAAGGAGAAAATTTGGGACCGAGTGGTGTTTGTCCCGTGTTGATCGGACGTCTAGAAGCTTAGATATTCGCGAAAAACTTGTTGAACTTTCAGCTTGCTGTATCACCTGCTACTTGGTAATGTACTGAAAACTTGCTAATGTACTGAAAACCTGCCAAAGGTATTTACTTGCCTAAATACCGCAAAGAACTTGTTCTAAAATACTTGGTATTTACTTGCCTAAATACCGCAAAGAACTTGTAACTTTTTGACGTTTAAATCAGACGACGATAAATAATTTGGTCTCAGATCACTTTATCGAATTTTCAATGATCTACTTGCAAATTGAACTGATTTTCCTACCTATTTGAAGTGCATCCTGCCTATTTGTAATGCGTTTCACCTACCTACTTATTATACCACACTTGCTTTTCGCGTCCTACCTATCTTGCGGTTATACCTACATGTTGTGAGCCGGTGGATGCTTATAATGCAATACCCTGCATGGTGAACAGCTTGCGAGTTTTACAGCGGTGCGATTGCTGGGGCTTATTGCTGACTGAAAGGGGTAAATACAGTAAATACAGATGGCTGTGTTGGATCCCTTTGCTTTTGCCCAACATTCAGCGTTGGAATTGTGGCTTTACCGTCTCTCTTATTAAAGTTAGCTAACTTTTTGTAGATTCGTAAGGTTTGAAGCGACGCGCGTGGCGATATCCCTCTGGCGGCCGCACGCGGACCTACCGCGCACGGCGGCTCTGGCCGGACGACTGCACAGGTGGCAGCACCTGCCCCGACTGGGCATTTACGGCGACCCCGGCCGGCGCGGCCGCCGGCTGCAGTGCCTGGATCTCCGGAACGGCGGTACCTCGCTCATTTTCGCTCGTGCATTCAGCGGCGGGTTGTCGATTTTTCGAGTGTCGGCTGCCGATCTCCCGCGAGCCGGCCACCTGTCAGCCGCCGCTCGGCTCTGTGTTAAGCATATAGTGACGGCGAATTTCTCCGGGATGGAGGGACCGCCATCGAGTTTGTCACGTGAATCAGCCGCATTCCTGTGTGGCGCGCAATGCTGAAGAGATATGTCTGTCCGCGGCTATCTCGCAGGCCCTAAGAGAAAAAGCTCGCTGCAAAAACTGAGCGTTTCAAAAAACCCGCAAACCGACGCAAATAGAATAGTAATACAAGCGAGCTCCGCTCGCTTCGCTTCACCCTCGTAGCCACAGTTTACGCATAATTGGCCAGTTCGAATAGTGAGGGTTTCACGTTAGAGTGACTTCTAGAAGTCTATATATGCGCAAAAGAGTGTTTAAGTGGTTAATTTGAGGTCGAAGGGGTCATTTTAGGTCACAGGGGTCAAATAAGGTCACTTTGGGTCATGTCAGGTCAGGTCAGGTCACGATAGGTCATGCCAGGTCACAGGGGTAGCCTAGGTAACGATAGGTCACCCCAGGTCACGATAGGTCAGGTCAGGTCACGAAAGGTCACCCCAGGTCACGATACGTCAGGTCATGTCACGATAGGTCACCCCAGGTCACGAAAGGTCAGGTCAGGTCACGATAGGTCATGCCAGGTCACAGGGGTTGCTTAGGTCACAACAGGTCACCCCAGGTCACGATAGGTCACGTCAGGTCACGATAGGTCACGATAGGTCACGAAAGGTCAGGTCAGGTAACGATAGGTCATGCCAGGTCACAGGGGTTGCTAAGGTCACAACAGGTCACCCCAGGTCACGATAGGTCAGGTCATGTCACCATAGGTCATGCCAGGTCACGATGGGTCAGGTCAGGTCTCCGGTCAACTCGGGTCATGCAAGGTCACAGGGGTCGCTTAGGTCACAATAGGTCACAGCAGGTCACGGGTCACGATGGGTCAGGCCAGGTCACAGGTCACCTAAGGTCACGATAGTTAAATGCAGGTCAAACTGGTCACATTGGGTTAGGGCAGGTCAATTAGGTCACGATGGGCCAGGTCAGGTCACTGGGTTGACCTCAGGTCACGGTGGTTCAGGCCACGGCACAGAGGTCACCTAAAGTCACGATAGGTCAAGTCCAGATCAAGCTGGTCACGTTAGGCACGGTCAAGCCATTTGGGTCATATGAGATCACGATGGGTCAGGGTAGGTCACAAAGGTTTCATGAGTTGGGCATTGAATCTGGAATCTATCACTATTTGTTCCATGCCGATCTGACGTTCAGAAGTTGAGATATTAGAGAAACACCGCATAAGTACTTGGTAGGTACTTTGTATAAGTACTTGGTAATTGTCAGAGTACTTGGTACTTGGCAGGGCATAAGATTTGGAATCGATTAGTGTTGGTCCCGTGTAAATCGGACTTTTGTGTCCCCGCCCGCTGCTTGCAAACTCAGGCCAGCCTCCAATGACGTCACTCGAGGCCACTGGACAAACCGCCTATGGAGCGTTACGCTATGTAGCAATTGAAAACAAATCAATTGTTGATTGTTGATTTATTCCAAGTAATACCGCAATGCAGAAGTTTCGGTTGATTTCTACCCAGAAATACAGCTGTAAGTTTTGATCAACCTGGCAAAACGTGTTCCGCATGGATACATTTTCAGAACATTTGGATGAAACATACTGAACCCACCCTTAAAATGTTGTACTGCACACCACACATGAGAAAAAGCTTGGGTTGATTTCTTCCAAGTAAAAGGAACCTCCTGCAACGACTCTGTGCCGACATCAAAATTTGATCGCCCAGGCGAAACATATTCCGCCTGTCCGCTACGCAAGGATAGTTTCAAAACATTGATGAAACATGCTAATCCTGTCCTTAAAATGTTGAACTGCACACCACACATGATTAAGAAAAGTTTGGGTTCATATCTACCATGTAATGTTGGAACGACGTCAAAATTCAAACATCCAGGCGAAACCCCAGGCGAAACAGTTCCGCACGTTGGCTATGCCAGGGTAGTTTCAAAAAATTATGATGAAACATACTGAACCTACCCTTAAACCATTTCAGAAAAAGCTTTCAATGTTTTCCACCAGTGAAAGTAACATTGCTCCCCATAAATAAGTCTAGGTTGCCTCTATTGCATTCCTAAAAACACCCCACCTAATCATTGCCTATCAAATTGTGTATACATTCTATAGAATAGATGACGTCACCGGTGGAAGAAAATCCAGCACCTGATTGGCTGCCAGCGGCTGCTTAACGTTACGTGACGTCACCGGTGGTCACCGGACGTCGCCTTTTTGCAATATACTTTTTCGCTTCGTTACCACCACGCAATGCCGCCACTTAAATGAGGAAATAAATTGTTTTCCGGTGTAGAAAGCGCCCAATCGGTCACTTTAAACTTGATTAAATAACTAAAAGATAATTATAAACCACCCTTTAGCTCCTAATCGCACAAAAATATTGAAATCCCTCTCTCATCCTCCCAGCGCGTCACTCGCCATGGCCGCCGCGGCCGCCGGCAGAGCAGCGCAGTCTTACCAACGAATTTCTGTCAAGTTCAACGAACCGATTTTCACGAAAACTATCCCACAGCATTCACAACACTCACTTTTACGTCGTCGATTACTTTTCTGGACACTTGCACTTGATTTTCTATTTATTTGCGAATTTTCAAAATCGCGCAGCCACCTTCCGCTGGATTCGCCGGCCGCGAGATGGTGGCCGGCCGGCCCTGCATCACATCGAAATGCTTACTTTACTGCACAAATCGGCCTGGCCCGGTAATTTAAACTTGATTATTTAATTAGAGGAATGTTTTAAACTACATTTAACGTGGTTGCAAGCGCGAAAAGTATTAATTTCGTTCACATCTAGTGCCGATGGCTATAATGGCGGCCGTTTCAGACGTGGATGGCCGGCGCGGAGCGGGGATCTAGTCACAACTAACGGCCTTGGGATGAATTTTGGTATGGATTTTGCTAAATTGAAAAGTATCATGTATGGCGCCATTTCTTCTTTACAGATGTTTTAGAATTAATTTGTTGATTTGAATAAAAGAGTTTAGCTAGGCAAAATATTTGTTTTTATCGTACTTGTTTTCGCAACCTAGTATATACCAACGTTGGTAGCTACCAAATCGAGAGAGGGGGAGAAGAGGGAGATTTGAAATTTTCGTTTTTTCGACGGTGGCAAACAACTTGTAAAAATCGTCTCGTTTGATTCCATCACATCGGACATGGTCATACGGCTTTATTTCAGCCACACTCGTTTCTACTAACCTGCACGTCTGGTCGTTTCTGCGCCGCTGACGGTGCCCCAGAAGATTCTCCTCGTGCCGTAGGACGTCTGTCCACGTAATGCAAAGTGAATGCGTCTGTCACGTCCTATCTCGCAAGCCCCAAGAGAAAAACCTCGCTGCAAAAACTGAGCCCTTCAAAAAACCCGCAATCCTACTCAAATAGTATATAGACTAGTGACTTTGCTTGCTAACGCTGCGCATAGGTATAATATGGTTTGCGCATATTTGGCCAGTTCGAATAGTGAAGGTTTCACGCTAGAGTGATTTCTAGAAGTCTAGATATGCGCTAAATGGTGTTTTAGTGGTTAATTTGAGGTCAAAGGGGTCATTTGAGGTCACAGGGGTCAAATAAGGTCACTTTGGGTCAGGTCAGGTCAGGTCAGGTCACGATAGGTCATGCCAGGTCACGATAGGTCATGCCAGGTCACGATAGGTCATGCCAGGTCACGATAGGTCACCCCAGGTCACTATAGGTCAGGTCAGGTCACAGGGGTTGCTTAGGTAACGATGGGTCACCCCAGGTCACGATAGGTCAGGTCAGGTCGCCATAGGTCATGCCAGGTCACGATGGGTCAGGTCAGGTCTCCGGTCAACTCGGATCATGCAAGGTCACAGGGGTCGCTTAGACTTTTGTGTCCCCGCCCGCTGCTTGCAAACTCAGGCCAGCCTCCAATGACGTCACTCGAGGCCGCTGAACAAATCGCCTATGGAGATTGGCGGCGTTACGCTATGTAGCAATTGAAAACAAATCAAAGAGTCAATATGCGCTGAAAATCAGTTAAATTCACATGACCTCAGAAAAGCAGTTGATTTCTACCCAGAAATACAGCTGTAAGTTTTGATCAACCTGGCAAAACGTGTTCCGCATGGATACATTTTCAGAACATTTGGATGAAACATACTGAACCCACCCTTAAAATGTTGTACTGCACACCACACATGAGAAAAAGCTTGGGTTGATTTCTTCCAAGTAAAAGGAACCTACTGCAACGACTCTGTGCCGACATCAAAATTTGATCGCCAAGGCGAAACATATTCCGCCTGTCCGCTACGCAAGGATAGTTTCAAAACATTGATGAAACATACTAATCCTGTCCTTAAAATGTTGAACTGCACACCACACATGATTAAGAAAAGTTTGGGTTCATATCTACCATGTAATGTTGGAACGACGTCAAAATTCAAACATCCAGGCGAAACCCCAGGCGAAACAGTTCCGCACGTTGGCTATGCCAGGGTAGTTTCAAAAAATTATGATGAAACATACTGAACCTACCCTTAAACCATTTCAGAAAAAGCTTTCAATGTTTTCCACCAGTGAAAGTAACATTGCTCCCCATAAATAAGTCAAGGTTGCCTCTATTGCATTCCTAAAAACACCCCACCTAATCATTGCCTATCAAATTGTATATACATTCTATAGAATAGATGACGTCACCGGTGGAAGAAAATCCAGCACCTGATTGGCTGCCGGCGGCTGCTTAACGTTACGTGACGTCACCGGTGGTCACCGGACGTCGCCTTTTTGCAAGATACTTTTTCGCCTGGTTACCAACGCTCAATGCCGCCAGTTAAATGAGGAAATAAATTGCTTTCCGGTATAGAAAGCGCCCAATCGGTCACTTTAAACTTGATTAAATAATTAACAGATAATTATAAACCACCCTTCAGCTCCTAATCGCACAAAAATATTGAAATCCCTCTCTCATCATCCCAGCGCGTCACTCGCCATGGCCGCAGCGGCCGCCGGCAGAACAGCGCTGTCTTACCAACGAATTTCTGTCAATTTCAACGAACCGATTTTTACGAAAACTATACCACAGCATTCACAACACTCACTTTTACGTCGTCGATTACTTTTCTGGACACTTGCACTCGATTTTCTATTTATTTGCGAATTTTGAAAATCGCGTACCTTCCGCTGGATTCGAAGGCCGGGAGCAACTGAGAGAATGGTGGCCGGCCGTGCACTGTCTCCATCACATCGAAATGCTTACTTTACTGCACAAATCGGCCTGGCCCAGTAATTTAAACTTGATTATTTAATTAGAGGAATGTTTTAAACTATACTCAACGTCTCTTTAATCGTGGAAAGTATTTATTTCGCTATTATCTGTGGAACGACCCGCCGCAATGGCTGACGCCGCCGATGCCGCTGATGGATCTGATTGGTCGAGCGCTCACTTGGTAGGGAGCTCTGATTGGTCGAGCGCCACTTGGTAGGTATTTTCTAAATAAAAAAGCGTGATGTTTTTCAATAAATTTTCTTTACAGAATCGATTAAATGTACTACTCGATGAGAATAAAAAAGTTTTGTACGACAAAATATTTGTATTTTGTGTCGTTTATTTACGCTAGCTAGTATATACCAACGTTGGTATATTCGTTATCCTAGGGTAGGGGAGATGGAATCGAAATTTATTTTGTCTTTCTAAGCGTCGCAAACTATTTTAAATAATCGTAGTTGATTTTCCAAACACATGTGACACGGTCATTTGGCTTTATTTCAGCCACACACGTTTCCACTCACCTGGTGTCTGGTAGGACTTGGTAGGATGCTGTATAGCCGAATCTCCGGGATCGGAAGAGGCGTGGCAGATAACTGCGCGAGAATTCAGCCGCTTAGGACGTCTGTCCACGTAATGCAAAGTGAATGCGTCTGTCCGAGCCTATCTCGCAAGCCCCAAGAGAAAAACCTCGCTGCAAAAACTGAGCCCTTCAAAAAACCCGCAATCCTACTCAAACAGTATTTAGACAAGATATCTTGCGCTCGCTCCGCGTCGCTTTGGCCATAAAAAGATAAAGGAG
This sequence comes from Amphibalanus amphitrite, assembly GCF_019059575.1. Taxonomy (NCBI): domain Eukaryota; kingdom Metazoa; phylum Arthropoda; class Thecostraca; order Balanomorpha; family Balanidae; genus Amphibalanus; species Amphibalanus amphitrite. The sequence goes on from NW_024881786.1 coordinate 696,018, forward strand.
AAAATTTGGGATCGAATGGTGTTTTTCCGGTGACGATCGGACGTCTAGAAGCTTCGATATTGGCGAAAAACTTGCTGAACTTTCAAAAGTACTTGGTACTTGCTTGGTACTTGCCAAAGTACTCAGTACTTGCCAAAGTACTTGGTACTTCCTTGGTATTTGCATAAGTACTCGGTATTTGCCAAAGTACTTGGTACTTGCTTGGTATTTGCAAAAGTACTTGGTACTTGCTTGGTACTTGTAAAAGTACTTGGTACTTGCTTGGTACTTGCAAAGATACTTGGTACTTGCCTGGTACTTCGGGATAGTTTTCTACTTCGGGATAGTTCCGTGTTCGTCAGGTAGGAAAACTTGCCACTCTATTCCAGGCTTCTGCCCTCCCCCCCGAAGGTCCACCGCCCAAGTTTGTGATCGATCGGTGCTTGTCCGGTGTCGATCTGACATCTAGAATCTAAGATATAAGTATCAACGAAATGCTGTCAGTCGCCAGTGACGTCATATGAACTGTTGGCCACCAGTGACGTCACGGCGACTTTCTGCCGCTCCGCCGTTTCTGTGGCCTGGCCGCTAGGTGGCATGAGATGCTGCCGCCAGCTGGCAGCACCTATCAAGCGTGCGTGCCGGTCGACTGCGCAGGTGGCAGCACCTCCCCCGACTGTTCATTTACGGCGGCCGGGCCGGGCGCCGGCTGCCGGGATCTTCGGAACGGCGGTAGCCTGCTCATCTTCGCACGCGCATTCAGCGGCGGCTTGTCGATTTTTCGAGTGTCGGCTGCCGATCTCCCGAGAGCCGGCCACCTGTCAGCCGCCGCTCGGCTCTGTGTTAGGCATATGGGGACGGCGAATTTCTCCCGGAGGGAAGCACCTCGCTCACAAAAGCACGTGAATCAGCCGCATTCCATGTCACGCGCAATGCTGAAGAGATATGTCTGCACGCAGCTATCTCGCAGGCCCTAAGAGAAAAAGCTCGCTGCAAAAACTGAGCGTTTCAAAAAACCCGCAATCCTACTCAAATGGTATATTTTACAAGATATCTTGGCTCGCTCCGCGTCGCTTTGGCCATAAAAAGATTAAGGAGAAAATTTGGGATCGAATGGTGTTTTTCCGGTGACGATCGGACGTCTAGAAGCTTCGATATTGGCGAAAAACTTGCTGAACTTGCAAAAGTACTTGGTACTTGCTTGGTACTTGCGAAAGTACTCGGTACTTGCCAAAGTACTTGGTACTTGCTTGGTATTTGCAAAAGTACTCGGTATTTGCCAAAGTACTTGGTACTTGCTTGGTATTTGCATAAGTACTTGGTACTTGCTTGGTACTTGTAAAAGTACTTGGTACTTGCTTGGTACTTGCGAAAGTACTTGGTACTTGCACTCGCCCCCCCGTTCCCCCGACTCTACTCCCACCCCTACCCCCTCGGGATAATTCCGGGTTCGTCGGGTAGGAAAACTTGCCACTCTATCCCCCCCCCCCCCCCCAGAGCCATTTGGTATCGATCGGTGTTCGGTCGTCAATAAGCCGAGATATGCACGGCGAATTATTTCAATCGGCGCCGATCAGAATCTTCAGGACGGAGGTACCCACACTCATTCCTGGCCGTATCTCACTTTTCCGAGATCTACGTCAAACTACGTATTTAAAACTACATATTCTACAGCCGAATCTTCAAACTGAGGGTACCTCACTCACAATCGCACGTGAATCAGCCGCATTCCCGTGAGGCGCGCAATGTTGAAGAGATATGTGTGCACGCAGATATCTCGCAAGCCCTAAGAGAAAAAGCTCGCTGCAAAAACTCAGCGCTTCAAAAAACCCGCAATCCTAGTCAAATAGTATATTATACAAGATATCTTGGCTCGCTCCGCGTCGCTTTGGCCATAAAAAGATTAAGGAGAAAATTTGGGATCGAATGGTGTTTTTCCGGTGACGATCGGACGTCTAGAAGCTTCGATATTGGCGAAAAACTTGCTGAACTTGCAAAAGTACTTGGTACTTGCTTGGTACTTGCGAAAGTACTCGGTACTTGCCAAAGTACTTGGTACTTGCTTGGTATTTGCAAAAGTACTCGGTATTTGCCAAAGTACTTGGTACTTGCTTGGTATTTGCATAAGTACTTGGTACTTGCTTGGTACTTGTGAAAGTACTTGGTACTTGCTTGGTACTTGCGAAAGTACTTGGTACTTGCACTCGCCCCCCCGTTCCCCCGACTCTACTCCCACCCCTACCCCCTCGGGATAATTCCGGGTTCGTCGGGTAGGAAAACTTGCCACTCTATCCCCCCCCCCCCCCCCAGAGCCATTTGGTATCGATCGGTGTTCGGTCGTCAATAAGCCGAGATATGCACGGCGAATTATTTCAATCGGCGCCGATCAGAATCTTCAGGACGGAGGTACCCACACTCATTCCTGGCCGTATCTCACTTTTCCGAGATCTACGTCAAACTACGTATTTAAAACTACATATTCTACAGCCGAATCTTCAAACTGAGGGTACCTCACTCACAATCGCACGTGAATCAGCCGCATTCCCGTGAGGCGCGCAATGTTGAAGAGATATGTGTGCACGCAGATATCTCGCAAGCCCTAAGAGAAAAAGCTCGCTGCAAAAACTAAGCGCTTCAAAAAACCCGCAATCCTAGTCAAATAGTATATTATACAAGATATCTTGGCTCGCTACGCGTCGCGTTGGCCATAAAATGATTAAGGAGAAAATTTGGGACCGATTGGTGTTTGTCCCGTGTTGATCGGACGTCTAGAAGCTTAGATATTCGCGAAAAACTTGTTGAACTTGCCAAAATACCTGCCAGCTTGCTGTATCACCTGCTACTTGGTAATGTACTGAAAACTTGCTAATGTACTGAAAACCTGCCAAAGGTATTTACTTGCCTAAATACCGCAAAGAACTTGTTCCTTTCCGACATTTAAATCAGACGTCTTAAGACGACCAAAGACTATCCAAATTTCCCTTGGTCTCAGTTCGTTTTGATTTGTTTTCAATGAATTGTTTGCAATTTGAGTTATGTTTAATTCCAATTCGTATTTTGTTTCACCTACCTATCATTTCTCACTTGCTTTTTGCGTCCTACCTACTAAGCGATTATACTTACGTTGAAAGAGCCGGTGGGTGGTTATAATGCAATACCCTGCACGGTGAACAGCTTGCGAGTTTTGCAGCGGTGCGATTACTGGGGCTTATCGCTGACTGAAAAGGGTAAATACAGTAAATACAGATGGCTGTGTTGGATCCCTTGGCTTTTGCCCAACATTCAGCGTTGGAATTGCGGCTTTACCGTCCCTCTTATTAAAGTTATCTAACTTTTTGTAGCTTCGTCAGGTTAGACACGACGCGCGCGGCGGTATCCATCTGGCGGCCGCTGGCGGAACTACCGCGCACGGCCCGCTTGCCGCACGGGCCTGGCGGCCGCCAGTGGAACTACTGCGCAGGTGGCAGCACCTGCCCGTGGAGAAGCGGCTGGCAATCGGCCGCCCCACTCCCCACCCCGCCCCCACCCAGCTGGCCGCCAGACCGTGGGAACGACTCGGCTCAGCACTGCCGCACGCGCATTCAGCGGCGGGTTGTCGATTTTTCGAGTGTCGGCTGCCGATCTCCCGAGAGCCGGCCACCTGTCAGCCGCCGCTCGGCTCTGTGTTAAGCATATGGGGTATCTCACTTTTCCGAGATCTACGTCAAAGTACGTATTTAAAACTACATATTCTACAGCCGAATCTTCCAACTGGGGGTACCTCGCTCACAAAAGCACGTGAATCAGCCGCATTCCTGTGAGGCGCGCAATGTTGAAGAGATATGTGTGCACGCAGCTATCTCGCAGGCCCTAAGAGAAAAAGCTCGCTGCGAAAACTGAGCGTTTCAAAAAAACCGCAATCCTACTCAAATAGTATATTATACAAGATATCTTGCGCTCGCTCCGCGTCGCTTTGGCAATCAAAGTATGAGGGAGAAAATTTGGGATCGATTGGTGTTCGTCCCGTGTTAATCGGACGTCTAGAAGCTTAGATATTCACGAAAAACTTGTTGAACTTGCCAAAGTACCTGCCAGCTTGCTGTATCACCTGCTACTTGGTAATGTACTGAAAACTTGCTAATGTACTGAAAACCTGCCAAAGTACTTGGTATTTACTTGCCTAAATACCGCAAAGAAATTATTCCTTTCCGACGTTTAAATCAGACGTCTTTAGACGACCAAAGACTTTGCGAATTTATCTTGGTCTCACATAGTTTTTTGATTTGTTTCAATGAATTGTTTGCAATTTGGGTTATGCTTATTCCCAATCCGTGTTTTGTTTCACCTACCTATCATTTCTCCGTTGCTTTTCGCGTCCTACCTATTAAGCGATTACACATACATTGAGAGAGCCGGTGGGTGGTTATAATGCAATACCCTGCACGGTGAACAGCTTGCGTGTTTTACAGCGGTGCGATTGCTGGGGCTTATCGCTGACAGGAAAGGGTAAATACAGTAAATACAGATGGCTGTGTTGGATCCCTAGGCTTTTGCCCAACATTCAGCGTTGGAATTGTGGCTTTATCGTCCCTCTTATAAAAGTTATCTAACTTTTTGTAGCTTCGTCAGGTTAGACACGACGCGCGTGACCTCTGGCGGCCGCTGGCGGAACTACCGCGCACGGCCCGCACACGGGCCTGGCGGCCGCCAGTGGAACTACTGCGCAGGTGGCAGCACCTGCCCGTGGAGAACCGGCTGGCAATCGGCCGCCCCACTCCCCACCCCGCCCCCACCCAGCTGGCCGCCAGACCGTGGGAACGACTCGGCTCAGCACTGCCGCACGCGCATTCAGCGGCGGGTTGTCGATTTTTCGAGTGTCGGCTGCCGATCTCCCGAGAGCCGGCCACCTGTCAGCCGCCGCTCGGCTCTGTGTTAAGCATATGGGGACGGCGAATTTCTCCCGGAGGGAAGCACCTCACTCACAATCGCACGTGATTCAGCCGCATTCCTGTGAGGCGCGCAATGTTGAAGAGATATGTGTGCACGCAGATATCTCGCAAGCCCTAACAGGAAAAGCTCGCTGCAAAAACTGAGCACTTCAAATAACGCCAAATCCTAGTCAAATAGTATATTAAACAAGATATCTTGGCTCGCTACGCGTCGCGTTGGCCATAAAATGATTAAGGAGAAAATTTGGGACCGATTGGTGTTTGTCCCGTGTTGATCGGACGTCTAGAAGCTTAGATATTCGCGAAAAACTTGTTGAACTTGCCAAAATACCTGCCAGCTTGCTGTATCACCTGCTACTTGGTAATGTACTGAAAACTTGCTAATGTACTGAAAGCCTGCCAAAGGTATTTACTTGCCTAAATACCGCAAAGAACTTGTTCTAAAATACTTGGTATTTACTTGCCAAAATACCGCAAAAAACTTGTTCCTTTCCGACGTTTAAATCAGACGTCTTTAGACGACTAAAGACTTTGCGAATTTGCCTTGGTCTCAGACCGTTTTGTTTTGTTTTCAATGAATTGTTTGCAATTTGAGTTATGTTTCATTCCAATTCGTATTTTGTTTCACCTACCTACCATTTCTCACTTGCTTTTTGCGTCCTACCTATTAAGCGATTACACATACGTTGAGAGAGCCGGTGGGTGGTTATAATGCAATACCTTGCACGGTGAACAGCTTGCGAGTTTTGCACCGGTGCGATTTCTGGGGCTTATCGCTGACTGAAAAGGGTAAATACAGTAAATACAGATGGTTGTGTTGGATCCCTTTGCTTTTGCCCAACATTCAGCGTTGGAATTGTGGCTTTATCGTCTCTCTTATTAAAGTTATTTAACTTTTTGTAGATTCGTCAGGTTTGAAGCGACGCGCGGGGCGATATGCCTCTGGCGGCCGCACGCGGAACTACCGCGCACGGCGGCTCTGGCCGGACGACTGCACAGGTGGCAGCACCTGCCCACATTGCACACCGCCGCCGGGCCGGCCGGTGGAATTTTCCAGCCGTCGGCCGGCCGGTGGCCGGCGAATTTCTCCCGGAGGGAAGCACCTCGCTCACAAAAGCACGTGAATCAGCCGCATTCCTGTGTGGCGCGCAATGCTGAAGAGATATGTGTGTACGCAGCTATCTCGCAAGCCCTAAGAGAAAAAGCTCGCTGCAAAAACTGAGCGTTTCAAAAAACCCGCAATCCTACTCAAATAGTATACTATACAAGATATCTTGCGCTCGCTCCGCGTCGCTTTGGCAATCAAAGTATGAGGGAGAAAATTTGGGATCGATTGGTGTTCGTCCCGTGTTAATCGGACGTCTAGAAGCTTAGATATTCACGAAAAACTTGTTGAACTTGCCAAAGTACCTGCCAGCTTGCTGTATCACCTGCTACTTGGTAATGTACTGAAAACTTGCTAATGTACTGAAAACCTGCCAAAGTACTTGGTATTTACTTGCCTAAATACCGCAAAGAACTTGTTCCTTTCCGACGTTTAAATCAGACGTCTTTAGACGACCAAAGACTTTGCGAATTTATCTTGGTCTCACATAGTTTTTTGATTTGTTTCAATGAATTGTTTGCAATTTGGGTTATGCTTATTCCCAATCCGTGTTTTGTTTCACCTACCTATCATTTCTCCGTTGCTTTTCGCGTCCTACCTATTAAGCGATTACACATACATTGAGAGAGCCGGTGGGTGGTTATAATGCAATACCCTGCACGGTGAACAGCTTGCGTGTTTTACAGCGGTGCGATTGCTGGGGCTTATCGCTGACAGGAAAGGGTAAATACAGTAAATACAGATGGCTGTGTTGGATCCCTAGGCTTTTGCCCAACATTCAGCGTTGGAATTGTGGCTTTATCGTCCCTCTTATAAAAGTTATCTAACTTTTTGTAGCTTCGTCAGGTTAGACACGACGCGCGTGACCTCTGGCGGCCGCTGGCGGAACTACCGCGCACGGCCCGCACACGGGCCTGGCGGCCGCCAGTGGAACTACTGCGCAGGTGGCAGCACCTGCCCGTGGAGAACCGGCTGGCAATCGGCCGCCCCACTCCCCACCCCGCCCCCACCCAGCTGGCCGCCAGACCGTGGGAACGACTCGGCTCAGCACTGCCGCACGCGCATTCAGCGGCGGGTTGTCGATTTTTCGAGTGTCGGCTGCCGATCTCCCGAGAGCCGGCCACCTGTCAGCCGCCGCTCGGCTCTGTGTTAAGCATATGGGGACGGCGAATTTCTCCCGGAGGGAAGCACCTCACTCACAATCGCACGTGATTCAGCCGCATTCCTGTGAGGCGTGCAATGTTGAAGAGATATGTGTGCACGCAGATATCTCGCAAGCCCTAACAGGAAAAGCTCGCTGCAAAAACTGAGCACTTCAAATAACGCCAAATCCTAGTCAAATAGTATATTAAACAAGATATCTTGGCTCGCTACGCGTCGCGTTGGCCATAAAATGATTAAGGAGAAAATTTGGGACCGATTGGTGTTTGTCCCGTGTTGATCGGACGTCTAGAAGCTTAGATATTCGCGAAAAACTTGTTGAACTTGCCAAAATACCTGCCAGCTTGCTGTATCACCTGCTACTTGGTAATGTACTGAAAACTTGCTAATGTACTGAAAGCCTGCCAAAGGTATTTACTTGCCTAAATACCGCAAAGAACTTGTTCTAAAATACTTGGTATTTACTTGCCAAAATACCGCAAAAAACTTGTTCCTTTCCGACGTTTAAATCAGACGTCTTTAGACGACTAAAGACTTTGCGAATTTGCCTTGGTCTCAGACCGTTTTGTTTTGTTTTCAATGAATTGTTTGCAATTTGAGTTATGTTTCATTCCAATTCGTATTTTGTTTCACCTACCTACCATTTCTCACTTGCTTTTTGCGTCCTACCTATTAAGCGATTACACATACGTTGAGAGAGCCGGTGGGTGGTTATAATGCAATACCTTGCACGGTGAACAGCTTGCGAGTTTTGCACCGGTGCGATTTCTGGGGCTTATCGCTGACTGAAAAGGGTAAATACAGTAAATACAGATGGTTGTGTTGGATCCCTTTGCTTTTGCCCAACATTCAGCGTTGGAATTGTGGCTTTATCGTCTCTCTTATTAAAGTTATTTAACTTTTTGTAGATTCGTCAGGTTTGAAGCGACGCGCGGGGCGATATGCCTCTGGCGGCCGCACGCGGAACTACCGCGCACGGCGGCTCTGGCCGGACGACTGCACAGGTGGCAGCACCTGCCCACATTGCACACCGCCGCCGGGCCGGCCGGTGGAATTTTCCAGCCGTCGGCCGGCCGGTGGCCGGCGAATTTCTCCCGGAGGGAAGCACCTCGCTCACAAAAGCACGTGAATCAGCCGCATTCCTGTGTGGCGCGCAATGCTGAAGAGATATGTGTGTACGCAGCTATCTCGCAAGCCCTAAGAGAAAAAGCTCGCTGCAAAAACTGAGCGTTTCAAAAAACCCGCAATCCTACTCAAATAGTATACTATACTAGGTGACTTGTGTTCGCTGTCGCTCACGTGTAGCCATAAAATCACGTGTAGCCATAAAATTTGGGATCGATTGGTGTTTGATAAGTCGTCTAGTCTAGAAGCTATGTTAAAGGTATAGGAAATAAAATCAGCTCGGAGTCTTAGCCAGGCATAGTTCAGGGTCGCCATGCCGAAGTGATGGATATATGAAGCATTCAATAAGCAACATCAAAGTCGGCTCCAGACACTGAACACAGCCTGTTACCAGGGTGCACTAACGTGGAAGTGCTCCGAGAGCGCACCCCGCCCTTAACACGTTTTTAGAGCATTTTTTTTATATGAATTAAAAACAATAAATATGAATGAAGAACAATAAAATGTAAATGTGAAGCTACTGATGAACTTAGGTGAACGATGCCAAATTTTTGTGTAACGGTTAAGGGCCCGTTACGTCAGCACGTACCGGCACACACTCACTCAAGCGCAATCATTCACCAATCCAAATATCTAAAGGATCGAAACGGATACGGGATAAGGATAAGGGAAAAGGGATACGGATACGGGATACACGGGAAACAGATGCAGCCACGCACACTGACTCACTCCTGACTCACACTGGCCACAGACTCACTCACTGACACTCCCAGACGTAAGACTCGCCTCACAGCGGTTCAGACTCCCCCTATCAAGGGGTGAAGTGTCCGATTGATCACACGACACGGACTTCAGACGTACACACGTCTGAAAGGGGGGTCTCACAACCGACAGCGACGCGCTAGCAACCGTCACACCTGACACAGTTACATTCACGCACACATTCGCGCACGGACTCACTCACTGACACGCTCAGACGTAAGACTCGCCCCGCAGCGGTTCAGACTCCCCCTATCAAGGGCGAAGTGTCCGATCGATCACACGACACGGACTTCATACGTTCACACGTCTGAAAGGGGGGTCTCACAACCAACAGCGACGCGCTAACATTTCCAGACTAAAAAGCACAGCACACGGACCATCAGCCGTGCCACACGACTGACCACAGGGGCCACACGTCCACCGGAGCCTGCCCATCAGCGCCGCCCACTGCCTCCGCGTCGTGCGCATCGGCCGCGGGCTGGCGCGCCGCTGCGCCGTCCGGCGCATCGACCGCTGCCGCCTCGACAGCGTCTTCAGCATCATCGAGCGGGTGTGGCGCCGCCTCTCCTACGGCGCCGCCCACTGCCTCCGCGTCGGGCGCATCGGCCGCGGGCCGGCACTGCGCCGTCTGGCGCCTCGACTGCTGCCACCTCGTACCAAACGACTGACCACAGGGGTATCTGACCGCGCTTGGACGCCGCCGCATGACTATACTCCCGATAACGCCTAAGATTACGCCCGATGACGCACCCGCTTCCTAACGCCCAATACGATTGGCCGCAGCCCACAGTTGGCCGTCGACATTGACCACCCGGACAGACAGAGTGGCCCGCCCACTCAAGGAGCAAGGGCTTCCTCCGGCCACTCCGGGCTCAACGTCATAGCAAGGGTGAAGGACGGCACAACGCGGGGTACATCCGATCGTCGCTCGACAACCGAACTAAGATAACGTCCGATAACGCACCCGTATGACGCCCGATCCTGGCGCGCGCACCTCACAGAACCTCTCTGTACACGACATTCCGCGTCCGATGGTTGTGCGTGGAAAGATCCTCGACTGAATCAAAGCTGCCTACGCGCGAGAGAGCCACGTAGAACTGGCCATGAGTGAAGGCCGGGGATGGCAGATATATGCCCACGCGTCGCTTAGTCTGCCCTTGGCAGCGATTGATGGTCATGGCGAATGACAGCTTGACGGGGAACTGACAGCGGCGGAATGGTCGGCCGATGCCGGAATCGACAGCGCTCACCACCAGAGGGAGGCGCGGCAAAAACAGCGTCTCGCCGCGCGCGACTCCACTGGCGATTCGCAGCTCGAGCACGTTGGGCGCGGCGCGCAGCACCGTGCACAGCGTGCCGTTCACGACGCGCGGAGCATCGAGGTTGCGCATCAACACGACCGGGGCGCCGACCTTGACCTGAAGTCGATGCGACGGCATGCCCGACACGTCGATCGCGTTGAGCACCTCGGTGGGCACCGGAGGCCCGTGATCCTCGTTGTCGTCGTCACTGATGGTGTCGACGCTAGCGTACGTGACTGTTTCGCCGGGCAGAAGGGCCAGCGCGGCCTCATTCGCCCTGTCAACGGTCGCATTTAGCGGCGAGAGGATGGCGCGCTCATGCAGCCACTCTTCATCACGGTGTCGCTCGGCCATGTCAGGGAAAATGCGATCGACCAAGGCGGCGAGACTGCGCGCCGGACTGACCACCAACTCGGGCACCTGCACCGAGTCCGGCTGTGCCACGACGGGCAGCCGGCCGTCGCCGACGCGCAGCAGGAAGTTGGCGAACTCACCGGCCTGATCGTCGCCGTTCAACGCCCGCATGTTGGTCGCGAGCTCCATGGTGTCGATTCGAGGCCACATGGGCGATGACTTGAGGCAGGCGTCAACAATCTCTGCGCGCCCGCCGCGCTTCACCACTGGCAGAATCTGTCTCCAGTCGCCAGAGAGCAGCGTCAGAACGCCGCCAAACAGCTCTTGGCTGTCGCGGACGTCTTGGAGAGCCCGGTCGACCGCCTCAGTGGCGCGCCGGTTCGTCATGGCCGCTTCGTCCCATACAATGAGGCGACAGCGGCGAAGGTAGTCGGCCTCGGGAGAGCGGCGATCAATGCCGCAGACGTTCTCGTTGTCACGATGCAGCTGCAGAGGAATCTTGAACCGATGATGGGCAGTCGTGCCGCCCTCCAACAGGCTGGCTGCGATGCCGGATGTGGCCACTGCAACTGCCACGTGTCCCCGGCTGCGCACCTTGGCCAGCAGCAGGTTCTCCAGGTATGTCTTGCCGCAGCCGCCCGGAGCCTGCAGGAAAATGACACCCGATTCGTCATTGTCCAGCCGTCGCAGCACCTCGTCATAGACGGCGCGCTGGTCATCCGTCAGACGCGGCTCGTCGCGCTCAACGCGATCGGCCAGAGCGGCCGGGTCGTACTCGGGACCGCCGGGCGGCTCGTCGTCGCCATCGGCGGCGGCGGCGGCGTCCGGCACCGGCGGCACCGGCAGTCCGTACTCCGCCAGCGATCTTCCGCGCAGCCGGCGGAGAATGCCAGCGATCTTCCGCAGCGCCTGCTGGCGCACTTCGTCTTCGGTGAGACCGCGTCTGCCAGCCGCGCGAGCGGTGTGCTGACGGCGAGCGATGTCCTCGGACAGGGCGTCCGCGAACCTCATCCACAGCGCCATGGGATCGCACGTAGCCTCTCCCTCGATCAAAATCAGAGCGAAGAGGAAACGCAAACCACCTGGAAAGCGCGTCACACTCGCCTCCTCCAGTGCGCGCGCCCAGTGCGCTCCGTCCTCGAGCAGCCCCAGTGCGGAGCACGCCTCGCGCATGGTGGCACACACGCGGCCATCGACCGTGCGGAGGTGCTCGTAAGAGCGCGGACCTCGGACGCTGTGGAGGAGCAGGCGAAGAAAGAAAACTTCGCCCGCGCGCGGCGTCGTGGTGTACACGCGCGACAGAGTCTCAGAGGCAACCACGCCCGGCACCTCGGGGTGAGGCTGGCCACGGACGCGGCGTTTCCAGTGGGCCGGACGGGCATCTGCGCCCCGACCGCGTCGCACCTGCCACGTGTAGTATCGCGGCACCTCTGGGTAGAGGAGTGTCGCCGCGAACGCGTCACGCTGGCACAGCTCAAAGAAGGCTGTGAGCATGGATGGATTAGCCTGCTCGCCCGCGATGACCGCTTCCAGATTTTCGTCGCCGCGGAACACGACACGTCTCTCGTCGTCACCGAGATGCAGCTGCAGCCGCTGGACCGGCGGATGATGGACGTGGACTGGTCGGTCCAGCAGCCGCCACGCTGCCTCCATGGATCCCAGGTACCGGCTGTTCTGATACTGGGTCACCTCGTCAACCACGCCGTCGGGCTGCACGGCGAACATGATCCTATCCGAGCCCTTGGTGACATACTTGATGCAGTAGCGGATCGCCCCCATCGCGTGCGTGATCAGCTCGACGTTGACGTGTGAGTCCAGCGCGCGAAGGATGTGCGGATTGTAGGGAACGATCCAGCGGTTGTCGATTTCCACACCGCGCCGTCCTGGCGTCCGCGCACGCTGACCGCCGTCCTCCGGCGCGCGCCGCCTGTACTTGGGATAGGTGCGCTCTGGCAGCTCTGTGGCCTCTAGATACGGGCGCGGGTAGCCGACGCTACAGCGGCCGTCCTTCATACAGACCGCCTGTGGGTTCAGCGCACCGCACGGACCGTGCACCATCTTGGTGCAGACGATCGCGTGCAGTTCCGGATCAGCCTCTGGATCTGGCAGCTCAGCGCACACGCACGCGTCCACGTCTTCAGCGCGAGGTTTGTCAGCGGGCACGACCCACAGCAGAAGGTGAGCGTGCGGCAGGCCACGCTTCTGCCACTCGATCGTGTGCAGAATCGCCCGCTGCCGACCCAGGATGCCGCCTCGCAGCTGCTTCAGCAGCGCCTGCAGCTTGAGGTCAAACACCTGACTGACAACGTCAGGGTGGTCGCACGGCCGATCGTGGTCGCCCGGCCTCTCCCCCGGGTAGAGGGTGCGCAGAGTTTGCTCAATCTCTGGCCAGGCCGGGTTGCACGTCACGGTGATGAAAAAGTCGGCCGCGCCAAAGTCTCGAACGTAGCAGAGAGCGTCTTGTAGTTTGGCCATCATGAAGCGCGGACTACTCGTTACGGATGCCGGCAGCACCACGCGCCGTCCGACGGCTCGGCCGTGCTCCTCGCCGTCAGCCAGCGCGTCTCGCACGCCGCGGATGGTCTCGGCGCGGAAGCCGTTGAAGCCGTCCTGGTTCGCGCGCACATACGACAGACGACTCGACTCGGCTTTTGCCTCAGTGTCCACCAGGTACTGTTGAAACAGCCGGCCCCCTCGCGGAATGAGATTGAAATGACCCGGTCGGAAGCGCATGTGGAACGCACCATACTGACGGATTGTGACGCCGCGCTCGGCCTTCAGCTCGAGCGACCACCCGTCCGTGCCGCGCGGGTGCAGCAGCACATAGAGCAGCGGGTCGTACTGGCGGCTCAGTTCGTCGATGCGGAACAGTTGTCCGCCGCGTTCGCGAACGACGATGTCGCGCCGGCCCCCCATCTCATTGGGCATCAGGACCGCCACTTCGCGACCGATCGGTAGATTGAACCGGCGCTCGTGCTCCGACAGCGGCCGGTGTTCGGCCGACAACACGATCCGGCAGTTCGGCACACCGCGCGCCATCAGCAGAGCCGGCTGGAGCGCACGCACGTAGTTGTTGTGCTCGTGCAGCATGCCCAAAAGGATGTTGAGAACGGCTCTGTCGAGGCCGCCACACATGGTGGCACGTCGCGCGGTGGCCTCGTCTGCGTCAAGGAAATACACCTGCATGAACTGCTCCTCGCCGTCGCGAGCGGGCAGTAGGGCCCCCATACGATGGCAAACGGTACCCTGAACGGTGAAGGCCGCGTGATAGGCCCCGTCGTGTCGGACAACGTCGCACCCCATACTGGCCAGCTGGAAGGCCGTGTTATAAGCGCGAATTTTGCCACGAAACTCGTCATAGAACGCCGTGCCGGGGGTCATCAGCTCCACCAGCTCGTCCGGCGGCGGGGGATGGAAGTCAAGCTGCACCTTGCCCTGATGGCAACAGGCGCCTGCGGGCTCGGCACGCCAGCGCAGCGCTCCACAATGGGCACAGACCGTGTCCATTCGGCCCAGCTGCATGCCAGCCGGCGGCTCGAACTCGGCGGGGACATAATTGCGAGCCAGCAGGTGCTGGTCGCCGCGACGACGGGCGGGCGCGTCCACCGGAGCCTGTCCATCAGCGCCGCCCACTGCCTCCGCGTCGTGCGCATCGGCCGCGGGCTGGCGGGCCGCTGCGTCGTCTAGCGCATCGACCGCTGCCACCTCGACAGCGTCTACAGCACCATCGGGCGTGTGGGGCGCCTCCTCTCCTACAGCGCCGCCCACTGCCTCCGCGTCGGGCGCATCGGCCGCGGGCCGGCGCGCCTCCGCTTCGTGCGCATCGGCCACGGGCTGGCGGGCCGCTCCGCCGTCTGGCGCATCGGCCGCTGCCGCCTCCACGGCGTCTACAGCACCATAGGGTGAGTGCGTTGCCGCCTCTCCTACTGCGCCGCCCACTGCCTCCACGTCGGGCGCGCCGGCCGCGGGCCGGCGCGCCGCTGCGCCGTCCGGCGCATCGACTGCTGCCGCCTCGACAGCGTCTACAGCACCATCGGGCGAGTGCGGTGCCGCCTCTCCCACAGCGCCGCCCACTGCCTCCGCGTCGGGCGCATCGGCCGCGGGCCGGCGCGCCGCTGCGGCGTCGGGCGCGACGCCGCCCACCACCGGCGGTTGAAACGCAGTCAGTGGTGCGATCGGCTGATCCGCCACGCCAGCAGCAACAGGTGGCTCAAGACCTGCGCCGTCTCTCCCTGTCCTGACCTCAGTGCGAGCCGTAGCCATTCTCTCACGATTGCGTCGCCGACGCTCGGCGAGCTCAGCCTCCGATTCACGCTCCCTCCTAAGTCGATGACGCTCCCGCTCACGCTCGCGTCGCGCGGCAGCGACATCCGCGGCAAGGATGACCGGCGGCTGGGCCCCCGATGGACCGGGAACCGGCACTGCCTCGACTACCGCCTGATGGGAAGGGCCCGCGCCACCTATCTGATCTCTTTTTCTGGCGCGAGCCAGACCCTGACGTTCACGTCTACGTTGCTGGCGAAGAAGTCGCTCAGCCTCAGTTTCTCGCTCTCGAGCGAGGCGACGACGCTCGCGATCACGCGCCCGTCTCGCGGCCGCGGCGTCTACCGGCGGATCTACGGACTGACCGTTACGTTGACCGTTTGCGGGTTCAGCTGCATCGCCATCGACCATCAGACCGTCAACGCGCCGTGCCACCGTCTCCGGCGCTGGCCCCGGAGGGTCGGCGGCGGTCGGGCGACTCGGCGACGTTGGCGGAGGTGTTTGACCTGGCATTGTGAGCAATTCTGGAAATGGAACAAAGGAACGGGATTACAATCGGAATCTGCTAGGAGGTGGCAAATGGGTAATACTGTCTTATCAGTAGACAAACACCAAACACAATCCATCTGCCAGGGTCAGTTCTATATGTTAGATTATAATAATTTTGCAGTTTTAATTACAGATTAAAGTATCTAATTATAACAGTCTAGCCTGAGTTTAAACAAAGAGATAAAATTGAAATTCAGGTGATAATTTAGCATCATATCAGCCACTTTTGCACTGATAAACCACTCCCCCTCCCCTCACACACTTTATTCATGACAATGCTATGAAGGTCGGGTCATAACAGTCTAGCCTGAGTTTAAACAGAGGTGAAATTGAAATTCAGGTGATAATTTAGCATCATATCAGCCACTTTTGCACTGATAAACCAATCTCCCTCCCCTCACACACTTTATTCATCGGGTCGGGTCGGGTCGGGTCGGGTCGGGTCGGGTCGGGTCGGGTCGGGTCGGGTCGGGTCGGGTCGGGTCGGGTCGGGTCGGGTCGGGTCGGGTCGGGTCGGGTCGGGTCGGGTCGGGTCGGGTCGGGTCGGGTCGGGTCGGGTCGGGTCGGGTCGGGTCGGGTCGGGTCGGGTCGGGTCGGGTCGGGTCGGGTCGGGTCGGGTCGGGTCGGGTCGGGTCGGGTCGGGTCGGGTCGGGTCGGGTCGGGTCGGGTCGGGTCGGGTCGGGTCGGGTCGGGTCGGGTCGGGTCGGGTCGGGTCGGGTCGGGTCGGGTCGGGTCGGGTCGGGTCGGGTCGGGTCGGGTCGGGTCGGGTCGGGTCGGGTCGGGTCGGGTCGGGTCGGGTCGGGTCGGGTCGGGTCGGGTCGGGTCGGGTCGGGTCGGGTCGGGTCGGGTCGGGTCGGGTCGGGTCGGGTCGGTCGGGTCGGGTCGGGTCGGGTCGGGTCGGGTCGGGTCGGGTCGGGTCGGGTCGGGTCGGGTCGGGTCGGGTCGGGTCGGGTCGGGTCGGGTCGGGTCGGGTCGGGTCGGGTCGGGTCGGGTCGGGTCGGGTCGGGTCGGGTCGGGTCGGGTCGGGTCGGGTCGGGTCGGGTCGGGTCGGGTCGGGTCGGGTCGGGTCGGGTCGGGTCGGGTCGGGTCGGGTCGGGTCGGGTCGGGTCGGGTCGGGTCGGGTCGGGTCGGGTCGGGTCGGGTCGGGTCGGGTCGGGTCGGGTCGGGTCGGGTCGGGTCGGGTCGGGTCGGGTCGGGTCGGGTCGGGTCGGGTCGGGTCGGGTCGGGTCGGGTCGGGTCGGGTCGGGTCGGGTCGGGTCGGGTCGGGTCGGGTCGGGTCGGGTCGGGTCGGGTCGGGTCGGGTCGGGTCGGGTCGGGTCGGGTCGGGTCGGGTCGGGTCGGGTCGGGTCGGGTCGGGTCGGGTCGGGTCGGGTCGGGTCGGGTCGGGTCGGGTCGGGTCGGGTCGGGTCGGGTCGGGTCGGGTCGGGTCGGGTCGGGTCGGGTCGGGTCGGGTCGGGTCGGGTCGGGTCGGGTCGGGTCGGGTCGGGTCGGGTCGGGTCGGGTCGGGTCGGGTCGGGTCGGGTCGGGTCGGGTCGGGTCGGGTCGGGTCGGGTCGGGTCGGTCGGGTCGGGTCGGGTCGGGTCGGGTCGGGTCGGGTCGGGTCGGGTCGGGTCGGGTCGGGTCGGGTCGGGTCGGGTCGGGTCGGGTCGGGTCGGGTCGGGTCGGGTCGGGTCGGGTCGGGTCGGGTCGGGTCGGGTCGGGTCGGGTCGGGTCGGGTCGGGTCGGGTCGGGTCGGGTCGGGTCGGGTCGGGTCGGGTCGGGTCGGGTCGGGTCGGGTCGGGTCGGGTCGGGTCGGGTCGGGTCGGGTCGGGTCGGGTCGGGTCGGGTCGGGTCGGGTCGGGTCGGGTCGGGTCGGGTCGGGTCGGGTCGGGTCGGGTCGGGTCGGGTCGGGTCGGGTCGGGTCGGGTCGGGTCGGGTCGGGTCGGGTCGGGTCGGGTCGGGTCGGGTCGGGTCGGGTCGGGTGGGGTGGGTCGGGTCGGGTCGGGTCGGGTCGGGTCGGGTCGGTCGGGTCGGGTCGGGGGTCGGGTCTCGGTCGGGTCGGGTCGGGTCGGGTCGGGTCGGGTCGGGTCGGGTCGGGTCGGGTCGGGTCGGGTCGGGTCGGGTCGGGTCGGGTCGGGTCGGGTCGGGTCGGGGGGTCGGGTCGGGTCGGGTCGGGTCGGGTGGTCGGGTCGGGTCGGGGGTCGGGTCGGGTCGGGTCGGGTCGGGTCGGGTCGGGTCGGGTCGGGTCGGGTCGGGTCGGGTCGGGTCGGGGGTCGGGTGGTCGGGTCGGGTCGGGTCGGGTCGGGTCGGGTCGGGTCGGGTCGGTCGGGTCGGGTCGGGTCGGGTCGGGTCGGGTCGGGGGTCGGTCGGGTCGGGTCGGGTCGGGTCGGGTCGGGTCGGGTCGGGTCGGGTC